>NC_133575.1:69587536-70212536 GCF_048773025.1 Camelus bactrianus | reverse complement strand
ATAAATAAATAAAACAGTAACCATCATTACCTTTGACATAAGTAAGGTTTTTTTTTTACTTTCTTAGTTATGTCTTTTTGTATTTTATAATAAAATATTAGTAAAGATACTTCTGAATATCACTTATTTTGTTTCTGTTAACTCAAGAAACTGGAGAATTCTTTAAAAGTAATTTTTTTCTGTCAGTTGTTATCTCAAAAAATAAATACAAGTAATCTTAAGTATACATATATGAGAATTTAGAGAAAGCTTTTCTTCCATGCACACACATGCACATACATATTCATGGGAATCTCAGACTAGAATCCTGAATTATGAGCAAGATAGAAAGACTGGTCCTAGAACACAGAGGCTGTCATAATGGAATGACCGTTTATTTCAGGGTTTTAATAGGTGGTAGCCCAGTTTCACCACAGTGATTAAGCCAAGGCAAACATAATCTTTTTGTCTAATTGTAGTACATGAAATATAAATACAGTGCCAAGGAATGGCAGTAATGTTCCGTCTGTTGCTACATGATAAATTCTTGTATAATTTTAATTAAAATGAATGATAAATGGAAGAATGGAGTTCATAAATTGCTGCCACAGAAGTGGTGTTAATGCATTTAAGTTTGGAATACTACAGGTTCCTAAAACAAGATATGACAGGCCGGGAGCCTCCCAGATTGCCCCTGTTTTCATTTGAGTTCTGTATTGTCATTCTTCTTTCAAGAAATAGATCTTAAGACATTCTGCTTCCCTACCACTCCTCCCACCCCTAACACCAACATACTGTAGGCCTGCAATCTACTCATAATGTCTGTTTTCAGAACTACTGTTTATTTCTGGAAGAGAGGTGGTTAGATTTGCATAGTGATTATCAATGCCTCCTTTTATTCTGTAGACTCCTTGAGGGCAGGAACTATGTCTTATCTACCTCTTGTTATTATTACTTTTTTGTCACTAAACATGCATACTCATTGACTGGCAGACAGTAGACAGTCAATAAATGAATGGTGAGCGGATGATTTCTGGGTTTTCTTCATGGTCTGTGGCAAGCCTAGGGACAAATAGAAAAGCCTTCAATAAGAGTTAAAGTTGTCTCATCCATAATACCTTGTAACTCGGCTCTATATGGTAGTACTAAAATTCTTAATTAGTTTTCAGTGTATATTTAGACAGCTGGTAATGAAATATAAATTTTAAAGTGTGGTCATTTCTATGACTTCACAAAACTCAGCATGTCTTATAGGAAAGCATTAGTTGAGCTAGTCAGATTTTTGACCGCACTGTAATTTATGCGAACAGAAAATCTGCATTAATACAGTGAGCTACTGCTAAGTGCTAAGGTCAGTTGTGCATTTCATACTTCAGCTGCATTGAAAGAATTTTATTGCTTTTCATAGTCATGCTGCAGTGAAAAGGGTTCTTTATGATGCCACAGACAATTAATTGAGGTACATTACCTAGAAACTTAAAAAGGTCATACGTGGAACATAATCGACACCTCATCACCCCTATTACTGATTACTAAAATGCAAATGAGTGCTCTGCAGTTTCCTTTGAGTACCATAACTCTTCCTTAGATTTGAATTACATTTTCATTTGCTTACACCCCTAAAACTTAAATGCTTAATTTACTCTTTTCAAGTAACGTCAATCCAACTTTAAAAACTGTAATCTGCATTCATACAGAATTCTATTAGGCTGCAATTATATTTGTGTAATACACACTCACAAATAGTACAGTTTATAGCAATAGCTTGTTTTATGAATCTGTTACCTTTTTTTGCTTACATGTAATCATGAATTTTGATATATGACCGTACAGTGAAGGGAGGGAGAGCATAACAAAAGACCAGTTTTTGAAATAGATGCAGTGAGATAAACCCAAGTAGCATATATTATGTTATTTGATACAGGCAACAAATCTCCTTACTGTGAACAGATTGTTTATAGATTTTTGAAATATCAGACCAATTATTTCACTTTCAACATATATGATGTTGGGAGTGGAATTACTTATGTTAGCCTTGCAAACAGAGTAAATAGTAGCAAAGAGCGTAGGGGAGAATTCTGTCACATCATGTCATCTGAGAAAGGCAGAAAGAATTGCCTCATTTTGGCCCTGTTGTTCAACACCCATAGACGTGTCCTGTGAGGATAGAGAATCATCTCTCTACTAACTTCAACAAAATTACACATGAATTCACTTCTACTTGCACAGAGCCCAAATTTGTTCAGCTGTGATCCAAAAGCTCCAAGAGTCTCTTTCCAAAGTGAAATCTAAAAACCTTTTAGCTGAAGAACAGGAAGCCATTCAAGTTCATTCAGGAGATGAGTAAAGAGGCTGTATTCAGCCACCACTTAGAGATCTAGAGTTTGTATTCAGGAAAGATCACTTATACTTCAACAGTGAGATATTAGCTTTATTATTGTTTCCTAGGAAGAAAGATTGGCCTTCTTTCTCATTTTTAAATAGCTAAATCTGCTCACCCTATTCAGTGATTCCCAAATTTTAATGTACTTATGAGGAGACCTTGGGGCTTGTTAAATACGGATCCTGATTCAGTTTGTCTAGGGTGGGGCCAGGGTTCTGCATTCTAACAAGCTCCCAGGTCATGCTGATGCTGCTGATTTGGGGCCCTCACTTTGAGTAGCAGGCCTCTTAGAAAACAAACATTGTACTTTCTGCCTTATAGTTTTGAGTTACTATTTGAGACAGTGGTTCACAACCCCAGCTACACATTAGATTTACTTGTGGAGCTTTGTCATAAATGCTCAGGCAACAATTCAGACCTTGAATCAGAATTTCCAAGGGTAGTGTCTTCCTATCTACTTTTTAAAGGAGCTCCCCAGACGTTTTGGATACACACTATTAAGAATCACTTAAGCATATTTAAAGTCATGATTAAGAGTAAACAAATCAAGTTATTTTTGTGGTTTCTATGAATAAGGGAAAGGTTGCATGGTATATGACTTTGAATATTAGGAGTGTATGTTAATAACGTACGTACATATTTTTATGCAACATGACTCAACATAGATTACTCAAAAATACTTAGAATGAAAGAATGTCAGCATCATAACCAAATTCATAGTGTATATTCAGGATCTGTTTACTCATAGCTTCTGCCTCCCTGCAGGGTGATGAAGCCTGGCTCCATAAGAGTAATGCACATACTCAAACAGACTCCAGCCCTATGATCTTGAGAGAAACACATTGCATAGACTCCTATGCCTATAAATTTCTCAATTCTATTTTGGTTCCAAAAGCAGTACTTCTGCTCTAGGATATAACTGAATATCCTCTATAAGATGACATACTCTGAAAAACAAGTTAGAGCAATTCTAGCAATAAAGAAAACATCCCTTTTATTCATAGAGTTGGCATTTTAAAGTCCATCCAGGTTTTGAGTTGAAAGGATATTTCGTGAGTCAGAAATTCGTCTCTAAGCATCAGTAAAACACTTGAAACATTTGAAAATCAATGATGAAAGGTTAGGATAAAGGAAAGGTCATACTACTATTTCTGAAAATATTTTATTTGAAGAAGTGAGAGACAGCAAGAGAAATATTCTGATAGCAAATAGTGAGCTCTGTCCTAAGAGCAGTCGACGACTGTAGTTATGATTAGATATAACTTGTACATCATATAAAGGTAATTCTGCATGTTGAAAGCCTTTTCTTATACACTTTATTAAAAATGGAAGAGGATCATGAATGCTATGAGGAAAAACTGAAGATGTCAATTAAATACCAATTCAATGATTGTAAGATGTAACTAATCAGATATTAACTGTTTATATTTTGAGGAAGACTTCTGAAAGTTTCTCTACGTATGTTGTATAATATTTTATTTAATTAGTAAATTAGATGGTGGAAACAGGATAATTAACATTTATCTTAACATAGTTTTTCAAACTTTCACTTCTCATTTGCAATTTTATAAATTTCATATGAGGTATACAAATTTGGTTCCTGGCTACGGTCCTATTTGTCACATCTTTCACAAGTCAAAACAAAGTTGGTTCTCCTATGAGTTTCTGTTGCTCATTTCCAATAAAGACCTCCTCAAATGTATAGCCTGTATTTTCCAGTTTGTCTATTTTGACGACAGTATTTTATAGTCATTTCTACTTTGTTACCCCACCAAAGCTTTGCTGGATCATTAGTCAGTTGTTTCTTGTAACAGAAGAAGGAACTTTGAGTTAGATATGCATACTTATATCAAATTCCAGATTACACCATTGCCATGACTATGATAAAGCTTCTGATAAAATTCACACATAGTGCCAAATGCAGACAAATGACAATGTTTTGTTCTTAATCACATTTTCAACAATGATTGGACATCTTTAACAATTATAATGTTGAAACGATGTTTATTGTGCCCCTCCATTGCCATGTTGGAGTGAGCTGGCGCCAGCCTCTGAGAACTGATTATACACATCTCTTCCCAATTCTGCATTCAATGACGTAACACTGACAACTTGAAATTGGTCTGTTGGGAATATTTACATCATGGAAACTGGTAAATTCTACAAATCAGGGCTCCCCACTCCCGAAATGTTGTTAAACATTTATGAGCACACTCTTAGGCACTATGCTACATGATTTACTTAAATTCATTCTGTTATTTCATCTTCACAATAACACTCTGAAGAAAATATTATTTTCATTTTACAAATGTGGAAACTGAAGCTTGGAGATACTAAGTAACTTACCTAATATCACACATAGCTAATAAATGGCAGACCCATGATTAGACACAAAATCTGTCTGATTCCAAAACTCATCTTTTTGTTCTGTATCACATTAGTCAACTACTGTGTATTGGTAAGCACTCTGCTAAGCACAATGGGATATTCAAAGATTAATGGGATATTCAAAGATTAATAAAGTACAGTTCTTAGCTAGCCCCAAGGAGCTCAAAATTTTTGTTACAGATAACATCAATTAAATATTTGTCAATACTTACAGTAATAAGACTTTTTTCTTAAGTTGGCAGGACATAAATTGAGCAATATTTCCAATAGCAAACTTTTAATATGTTCTTGATGTAAGAAGATGATGTATCATATTTTACTGAGAAAATAGAAAAAAAATCATACGAAGCTTCCGTAACTTCTCATCACTCAAAATGTCAAATCAACTGTCTGTGTTCTTACTCTCTGCCTTCTCTTGTGTAATATGAAAGGTATCCTTGCTCCCATCAAAGACTCCTACATTTGTGTTCTAGATTCCATTCCGTCTCTTTTTTTTTCAGGGCTTCACTCCTAATGCTCTCCTCTTTTTTTCCTCCTACACCTTTAATTTATTCTTATTTAATTAGATCATTACCTTTAGCATACAAACCTGCTATAGTTTGTACCTATCATTTTAAGAAAAATATCCTCCCTTTAATCATGTAATATTGAACAATATACATCTGAAAAGAGCAAATGCAGTTGTCATCTTCATTAATAGCACTAAGCTCCTACTATATGCCAGGCACTGTACTAAGATAAAGTATTCTGTTGTGAAATTTTCTGTTTTGTTTCTTTGCATTTCAAGTTGACTTCACTTTTTGGTGTAGACTTAGATTTTTTTCCCCACATATTACCAGAGTGGTTAAAACTGAAAGGCTTTTTTCCTCTTTTTTTTTTGAAAACTTAGTATTTTATTTCATGGCAGTTTCTAGTCAAGTGGTTTTAGGCAAACTAGTTCATATATCTCAAATATATATAGTTCATATATCCTAGTAGGCTTCTCAAGACCAGGTGTAAATGGCTACAGAAAATTTCTTTGATAAGTATAGGAATGCTGATTGTTTCTTTGTGCCTTCTTTCCCCGATATTTACTTTTAGCAGTTATACAGTTTCAGTTTTATTTTTCAGTCTTTAATCTCTTTTGAGTTGATTTTTCATGAATGGTGTTAAGATAGGGGTCCTATTTCATTTTTTTTTTTTGCATGTAGACATCCAGTTTTCTAGCACTATTTGTTGAAGAGACTATCGTTTCCCTATTGTGTGTTCTTGCTACCCTTACTAAATTCAGTCAACCATATATGGGAAGGCTTATTTCTGGGCTTTCTAATTCTGTTCCATTTGGTCTGTATGTCTGTCTTTATGACAGTACCATACTTTTAAAAATACTTATTTATTTATTTATTTCCTTGAATATATTATGAGGATGCATTTTATTTTTTCTACCATATGTATTATATTTTTCTCCCAGTTTTATTGAAATATAATTAACATACAGCACTGTGTAAGTTTAAGGTGTACAGCATAGTGATTTGACTTACATCATGAAATAATTATTATAATAAGTTTAGTGAACATCCATCATCTCATATAGATACAAAATTGAAGAAATAAAAAAGTTGAAGAAATAAAAAAGTTATTTCCCTTGTGATGAGATTTACTCTCTTAACAACTTTTGTATATAACATACAGCAGTGTTAATTATATTTATCATGTTGTACATTGCATCCCTAGTACTTATAACTGGAAGTTTGTACCTTTTGATTGCCTTCAACCAGTTCCCCCTCCCACTACCCCCCAACCCCTACCTTTGGTAACCACAAATTCGATTTCTTTTTCTGAGTTTATTTGTTTTATTTTTGAAGTATAATTGACCTACATTATACTTCATAGTATAATATATAACTAGGTGTACATTATAGTATAATAATAACTAGCATAGTTATATGTTAGTTCCTGTTATACAGCATAGTGATTTGCTATTTCATAACATTTCAAAACAATCACCATGGTAGTTACAACTTGTCACCATACAAAGATGTTACATAGTTATTGACTATTTTCCCTGCATTGTACATTTCATACCCATGACTCATTTATTTTGCCACTAGAAATCTGTATCTCTTAACCTCTCTCACCTATTTCTGCTCTCTGACAACCCATGTTTGTTCTCTTAGCTGTAACTCTATTTCTGTTTTCTTATGTTTGTTCATTCATTTTGTTTTTTAGATTCCACATATAATTGAAATCATACAGTGTTTGTCTTTGTCTGACTTATTTCACTAAGGATAATACTCTAGGTCCATCCACATCATTGCAAATGGCAATGTTTCATTCCTATTTATGGCTAGTATTCCATTGTATATATATATATATATAAAATCACATCTTATTTACCCATTCATCTATTGATAGACATTTATGTCTATCTATGCATCCATATCTTGGCTATTGTAAATGATGCTGCAGTAAACATAGGGGTGCATATATCTTTTCTAATTAATGTTTTCATTTTCTTTGGATAAATACCCAGGAGTGGAATTGATGGGTCATATGGTAGTTCAATTTTTAATTTTTTGAGGAATCTCCATATTGTTTTCTATAGTGGCTGGACCAATTTACATTCCCACTTACAGTGCACTAGGGTTCTGTTTTCTCCACATCATCACCAACACTTACTGTTTGTTGCTTTTTGATAATAGCCATTCTGACAGGTGTGAGGTATTATTTCATTGTAGTTTTGATATGCATTTCCCTGATGATTAGTGATATTGAGAATCTTTTCTTGTGCCTGTGGATCATCTGTATGCCTTCCATGGGAAAATGTCTGTTCAGACCCTCTGCCCATTTTTCAATTGAATTGAATTTTTTTTTTTGATGTTGAGTTGCATGAGTTCTTTATATATTTTAGGTATTAATCCCTTATCATATATATCATTTGCAAATATCTTCTACCATTCAGTAGGTGGCCTTTTCCTTTTGTAGTTATTTTCCTTCACTGTGGGAAAGCTTTTTAGTTTGATGTCATCCCATTTGTTTATTTTTGCTTGTGTTTCCCTTGCCTGAAGAAATAAGTCCAAAAAAAAATTACTAAGACCAATGTCAAATAACTTACTGCCTATGATTTATTCTAGAAGCTTTATAGTTTCAGGCCTTACATTTACTTCTTTAATACATTCTTCTTTCTGAAGATCACATTGGCTATTCTGGGTCTTTTGTAGTCTCATATGAACTTTAGCATGGCTTTTCTTTTTATTTCTGTAAAAAATTCCAGTGGGATAGCATTGAATCACTTTGGGGAGTATGGACATTTTAACAATATTAAGTTTTCCAATTCCTGAACACAGGATAGCTTTCTATTTATTTGTTTCTCCTTACATTGCAGGGGAGGTTGAAGCTGTAATTCTAGGGGGAAAAAAAATCTGGCCCTTGAGATGACACAAATCTTACTCAAATCCCAGTTCTACCAATTAGTATTTGTCAGAGCTTGGGCAATTACTTCTCCTCTTAGCCTCAATTCTCTTATTTGTAAAATGAGGATAATAATAACTAATAAAGATTTTGAGGGATAAATTGAGATTACGCATGCAAAATGCTCGCAAAATAGTAGAGTGCTTGGCATAGAGTAGGCACTGGATAAATGGCAAATGGTATTATCATAGTGAACAGATGTTTCCATTGCCATTTATCTCTGTGTAAATACTTCTACTCAAAGTCTGATCCGCAGACCAGCAGTATCCTATTTTATTGCATAGAGCATCTTTCTTATTCTTGAAAAAGTTAAACTGGAACATTGTCTTGGGAAGTTTCTCAAGACCCAGGTATAAATAACTACAGATAATTTATTTGATAAGGGGCAGAAATGCTAACTGTTCTTTTGTGATTTCTTTTAAAGAGAAACTTTTCAGGGTAGATTGAAAATGTAATGCTAAGGAAATATAGGAGTAGTACCTAATGTATAGTTCAGAGAAGCTTCTACTTTGTTTCTTTATTATTTTCCCCCTAAATTTGCTATAGACTCTTGATTAGCGATCATCCATGCAATTTGTAGCATCAGCAAAATTCTTCCTTAGAGTATATTTTACAAATGACATCTCACCTCTAAAAGTTAGCTGATTAGCTGACTTTGAAACTTATGTCAGAATGAGTACATGTATATATCAAGGCAGTTCTCTTTAATGCAAGAGCAGCATTTTTATCAAGGAATAAAAGAGGAAAGTTGAAGGATCTTGATAGTCAATATTTTCAAATAACATATATTGAGCTAATGAATACGTGGTTTTAATCTCTTTATCATTAAATTCATTTCACAGTGTTGGGAAAAAATCTATACCATAATCCTCCCTGCCTGTACAATTGGTAGAGAACAAATTACCTAGGTATACAATGCTATGATGATTTTGATTCATCCTTTGCCTTTAAGTTCTAAAAAGTTTCTTTTTTGTTGTTTGTCAGAAAACGTACGATTAAGGCATAGAAAGGAAAAATGAAATACTCACCAGCTAAGAAATTCATGTCTTCTTGATGTTATTATACCATTGGTGTTAGTATACCATTTTGAAGAAGTCCAGCACTGAATAGAGTAGCCTAATTAATGAATTGTTTGATTAACTCCCTTTACACCTTGATAATCATTAGAAGATCATCCTGGCCTGTCTGTGGAGCCTTGAACCTAGGCTGTCTATTCCAGCTAGTAAATAATTTCCAATTGTGAAGTTCTGAAATTATTTGGGGATTTATGTAGCCATCAAATTAGATCTCTGTTCAGATCTGGGTTATTTAGAATCTAAATCATCCCAGATTGACCCAAACCAATCAGATACTATATTATTTGTTGTCAGGCCTGGAGTCAACTTGCCCTGAGCCAGACCAGAACAACTACCACAACATAGCATTTCAAATACGTAATACAAGGCATGCACTATTGATTGTTTCTTTTTTTAATCTATTCTTTTTTTATCCCACCATTCCATTGATCACATACAGAATTTTATATGAATTAATTGTACTGAATTTAATTGGTAATGGGATGGCCACTAGGTTATCTAATGGAAAGACTATTTAAATAACAATCATGTCATATTTTCTAATGGTACTCCTATCCATGTATGGCATAAGGAAGTAGAATTATACCTGAGCATTTATCCAATAGGATTTTGACTTGTATCACCTAAACGAATTGCCTTGCCACTAATCTAATCATATATTATTGTTGAAGTACTATGCCCCCTGTCTCCTAAGTAAAAATAAAGACAAGAGTGACACATTAGTGGAATTTAGAAAGAATTATAATAAAATGTAATTTATAATTATGGAATATCAAAGACAAGATAAATTTAATTTTGGTCTAAAAACAGTAGAATTTTTACAATTTTACTCATTCCACTGATTTCAAATAAAGAGGCTTGAAAATGAGAACATTTTCTTTACCTTTAAGGGGGCAAAAAATGGAAGCTTTTTTTTTTAGTGAAGTAGAGATCCACAAATGAAAATAAATACAAACAGATGCTTGTTATGCTAAGCAGATAGGAAATTGTGTTTATGCAGTGCAGTGTTTCCAACTAGGACATTCATTCATTATCTGCTATGCTGACTTGATGAGTAACAAGTGCGGTTCTGCTTGCTTTCATGAAACGATCATTAATACTGTTCCAATAAAAGTTGTGAGGAATTATCTCATTTCCCATGAAAGGCTGGGTTGGAAATCAGTTTCTAGGATCCTTTACAAAAGTAGAATGAAGGATAATTGGAGATACTAGATCCTTTATAAAAGTGTAACATGAAAAAATGTTGGTAAACTCATAGTGGTTTTAGGTTAAAATAAAAAAAAACTTGAACAAATTTCATCTTTGAAAAATTAGTTTTGTACTATGACTCTCTATTTTATTGCAAGTTCACTGGCTTTAGACCCTTAGTCTGAGAGTCTTACCACTTGATTTTTATTTCCACTATTTTAAGTCAATTTTCATATATTTCAGTTATAAGAGATATGGTCATGTAATGTTCTGTACCTTGGCAAAAGCATATACATTGTTAAATATTTTTCAAAACTCTTAACAGTTTCCTTGAGGTCTGTGAGATAGTGTTTATCAGTGTAATTATTTATTGCAAATAAATACCTCTCAAAGGGCATAGTCTTTGAAAGAAAAAAAATATGCACATGAAGCATCTATACCCAGAAGTACAGTATGAATTCAGAGGAAAAGTTCAAAATTTTAAAATATTTTTTTCAAAGTTCCTGAAGTTAAATTGATAATAAATGTTTATTTGAATTGTCTTTACCAAACAACTAGAATTTCCTGTCTAAATGTTTCAGGCTTTTGCATAGGTATAAATTGAATCATTTATTCCTTCTTTTAAAATCTATCTTGATACCTGCTAGAAGAAAAACTGCTTACTATGTTGATGAATGTCTTAATATCCAGAGTTATTATGTCATATTAAAGTAGCTGAAGAAGAAAAAGGAGCTGTTTGATCTTTACAAGAGAAAAATAGTGATTTTTTATTTTTTTAGTAGAAAGTGTTCTCCTTTCTTTGATTTTAAAGTGGTTCTGTGACATTTTACTCTATCTGCTTTTTTATTGTTCACCCACAGTGTGTTTAGTAGGGTACTATGGTCAGTGACATCACAGGCTTTTATTTATATACAGGAGTGAATTCTAATGTCTGATGAATTTATTCACATTTTCTAGCTTCAGTGAGAGCATGAACATTCTCTTCAGGGTGTCAACTGAGCCAAAATTTGTTAAATCCAACTAGAAAGATGAGAGGAGAAATATTTTCTTTTATAAAATCTGTATTATGGAACCTAATTCTTATTTAAAATTTCAGATGGAGGGTCTCAAAATTGAAGACTCTGTGATGAAATGTTTGTTGAAGAAGGCACTTCTATAGCTCACTAGAGGACAAAAAATTGAATAAAAGTTATGAAAGTGAATTTGATAGTCAATATAAAAAATGCTTGGACAGTAATTGGAAAATTGAATCCTTACCAGCATTGAGTGTAAAGAGTAAAATTGAAATGAGCTGCTACTTTATTCGTAATTTATTACTCAAAGTGTGTCTGTTTCAGTCCATTTAATTTCACTTTATTGGTACCTCCCCTTCTCCTTTTCACTCACCCTAATCCTGAAGCCACCACAGGCATGCTCATTTCTCTTTGCTTTATCCCTCCTCTCTTCCTTCAGTTACCTGCATGCTGAATTGTTCCACTATTTCCATCACTTTTTATAAAGTTAAAAATATTTGATTTCTGATTATATTCATTTTGTAGCAAAAGGTGAAAAGAAGAAAGTTATCACATGTCATTGAACTACCAGGAGAGATAACGATCGTTTGTATTGTTCAATGATTCCTTCTAGTCATTATTGATGCATACATATTTACAAAGTTGAGATCATACTGTGTATATAGTTTCAAGTCCTGATGGTTTCAATTCACAGGTCATAAGCATTTTCCAGCTCATATTTAAAAAAAATTCATTTTAATTGCTGCAGAATATTCTGTTGTATGAATGCATTCAAATTTGTTTTTACCAGTCACCTATTTATATTGTTTTCTTTCATGTGCTGTTAAAAATAACATTGCAGTGAACAGCAGTTAACATAATTCTTTGTATACATCTGATGGTTTACTTGGAAATGGATTCTTAAAAGGAGATTGCTAAGTAAACTTTTTTTTTTAAGGCTTTCGATATTTTACTAGACCACTTTCTAGAAAAGAAGTACCAATTTTCACCCTTTTCAGCAAAATTGAGGCTTCCATTATTATCTTTTTGATGAAAGTAATTTAGTGCATGCTGTTGGATTGAACTCAAAAAATATCAGGGTAATATTAATGCTAGGTTTGGGGAATTATATGAAATGCCCTTCTTTCTTACCTTACTCCTGCTCTAGCTTTCAGATCAATACTCCTGCTCTAGCTTTCAGAAGGAAACACAATAAACCTGTGGGACTGTGAAAAAGAGTATTCTCTCTTGGGTGTATTTTGTGTTTTGCTTACTATCAAAGGCTGATCTTTGATCTCATGATGCCAACCTGAATTACCCCCCTTCTTTAATGTGTAGCTCACATTTTGCCTCTCTTATCCAGTCTTTTCTTTAGTAATTCTTGATTTTTTATAGCCTGGTTACAGCGTATAATTATAGTTAATTTAGTATGTTGTTGCTTTTATGTTCACATCTCCCATCAAGATTAGAAATCACTGCAGAGCAGGGAATATATATATATATATACTTTGTATGTTGTGTAGAACACAAAAAGACAACTTGAACTATTAGTTAAGGTCAATCTCAATTAGGCTGAAGACTTAGGTTCAGTGTTAAGAAAAATAGCAATGAATGCAAAGTACTGCGGTATATGCCAGTTTCCAAAATGCTGTTCCAGGAGTGTTGATAAACATTTTCTCTGAAAAGAGGGTTATGTTACCATGTATATACACGTATCTTTATTGAGTGACTTTTCCCAACCTTTAATATGGTAATGTAGTTGTGACTTTCCAAGACCATTACTATGGTTTGAAAATATCCTCCAAATTATTTGACCACAAAAAGTTTGGGTGTGGAATATTTATTTATAACTTGAGAAATACACATGTTTCATGGATCATGGTTTGGGAAATGCTAGTGCTTATTCTTTCCTATAAAATAACCATGATTATGGATCATTCACAGGCTCTATCCTTACTGGTTTTTCATTTACTGCTGAAATAATTGAAAGGCCACCTGTGTTAATTTCTACTTCCTTTTTCCATCGTACATTTAGAGATTTAAAAAGTTGGATGCTTTACATTTTGAAAGATACGAGGAAATTTTATTACCTTATTTCAGCAGAATTTGGAGGGTAACCCAGATTGTGCACCTAGGAGTAAATTCTAAAAAGCATTAGCTCATGTGTGATACAAACATTTACCCTTCTTATGTCAGAAAAGCCATGTCATTTTATGCCTCTCCAACTACTCCTTTTTCAGTAATGTTACATGGACATGTCTAGATTACATAATTGTATGAGATTTTTTAAAGTGAAAATATGTACTAATGGAGGCAATTGTCTTAGGTGACAAAAAGTTTCTTCAGTGCCAGAACTTAGCACCTTTTAACTCTAAAGCATAAGGGTAGTGGGGCTCTGGAGGAGGTCCCCTTTGGGGCACACATTTCCAGATTCCATCAAACCTCTGTATTTTTTTCTTTTTGATTAGGTGGCGTTTTCAGGTCTTTTTCATCATTCAATGTAGTAACAATAGTAATAACAATAATAATAGCTAAAAATTAGTTGAATTCCTAATATTTTCCCAGAACTATTTTAAGCATTTTCATGTATTAATCCATGTAGTCCTCAAAACAAATCCACAATTTGTCACTGCTATTATCCCTGTTTAATGGAAATGGAAACTGCTACACAAAGAAGCTATTTGAGATTAAACAACTAGTAACTGGCAAAGCTGGGATTTTGATGCAGCCAGTTGGAATTCACAATCTATGCATTTAACTGCTAGGACTATAGTACTGGTCAGTTTTATAGACAGTTGATGGCTATCATCCTTTTGATTTTTGAATGATGTTTGGCACACTCTTAACAAGTAGTGATCATAGCTTTTATATTGAAAAGTTAGTTTTTTCTACATTTGATGAATACATGTTCAACTATGCAAAGACAAATCACCGAAGGAAAGTCTTACTTTCATGTTTCTTATGACCTAATATGCTACTTAAAAAAATACCATAGCTCTCTAGTATGAATCTTAAACACACACTCTTAACACACCCTTGCTTGTGAACCAGTGCATTGTCTATTTTCATCATGGAAAACTATGCAGAGGTACCAGAATCAGTCTCTGACTGGAGAAACATTTAGGTTCACCTTGTGAGTACTGCTTTAAATATGGAGCCACATTGCATTGTTTGAGAAACTCCTTGAAACAGAAGTCACACTGTCTTCAAAATTTAAGTAGGAAACTATAATCCAAAGCTGTATATCATAGATAAAGTACATAAGCATGTTAATCCCAAACTCCTAATTTGTCCCTCCTTTCCTTTCCCCTTTGCTAACTGTAAGTTTGTTTTCTATGTCTGTGAGTCTGTTTCTGTTTTGTAAATAAGTTCATTTGTATCATATTTTAGATTCCACATATAGTACTGTCATATGGTATTTGTCTTTCTCTGAATTACTTCACTAAGTATGATAATATTCTAAGTCTATCCATGTTGCTGGAAATGGCATTATTTCATTCATTTTTATGGCTGAGTAGTATTCCATTATATATCTATATTGCACCTACTTCATCCGTTCATTTATCGATGGGGATTTAGGTTGCTTCCACATCTTAACTATTGTAAATAGTGCTCTTTGTACATTGAAGTGCATGTATCTTTTCAAAGTAGAGTTTTCTCCAAATACTTGCACAGGAGTGGGATTTCTGGATCATATGACAACTCTATTTCTATTTTTTTAAGGAGCCTCCATAGTGTTTTCCATAGTGGCAACATCAATTTACATTTATACCAACAGTGTAGAACAGTTCCCTTTTCTTTACACCCTCTACAGCATTTATCATTTGTGGACTTTTTAATGATGACCATTCTGACTGGTTTGAGGTGATAACTTCCTTGTGGTTTTGACTTGTATTTCTCTTATAATTAGTGATATTGAGCATCTTTTCATGTACCAGTTGGCCATCTGTTTGTCTTCTTTGGAGAAATGTCTGTTTAGGTCTTCTGCCCATTTTTTGATTGGTTTGTTTGTTTTTTTGTTAATGAGTTGTATGAGCTGTTTATATATTTTGAAAGTTAAGCCCATGTTGGTCACATCATTTGCAAATATTTTCTCCCAGTGCAGAGGCTGTCTTTTCTTTTTATTTATGGTTTCCTCTGCTGTGCAACAGCTTATAAGTTTGATTAGGTCCCTTTAGTTTATTTTTGTTTTTATATCCATTGCCTGGGCAGACTGACCTAGGGAAACATTGCTAAAATTAATATAAGAGAATGTTTTTCCTGTGTTCTCTTCCAGGAGATTCATGACGTCTTGTCTTATATTTAAATTTTTAAGCCATTTTGAGTTTTATTTTGTACATGGTATGAAGGAGAGTTCTAACTTCATTGATTTACATATGGCTGTCCAGCTTTCCCAACATCACTTGCTGAAGAGACTGTCTTCTCCATTGTATATTCTTGCCACCCTTGTTGAAGATTAATTGAACGTAGGTGTGTGGGTTTACTTCTGGGCTCTCTATTCTGATCCATTGATCTGTATGTCTGTTTTTGTGGCAATGCCAGGCTGTTTTGATTACTGTAGCTTTATAGTATTGTCTGAAGTCTGGGAGGGTTATGCCTCCAGTTTTGTCCTTTTCCTCAGGATTGCTTTAGCAATTATGGGTCTTTGTGATTCCATATAAATTTTAGGATTATTGGTTCTAGTTCTGTGAAAAATGTCCTGGGTAATTTAATAGGGATCACATTAAATCTTTAGATACTTTGGGTAGTATGGCCATTTTAACAATATTAATTCTTCCAATCCAAGGACATGGGATAGCTTTCCATTTCTTTAAATCATCTTTAATTTCATTAATCATTGTTTCACAGTCCTTTGTGTGTAAGTCTTTTACCTCCTTGGTCAGGTTTATTCCTAAGTATTTTGGGGTTTTTAATGCAATTTTAAAATTTTTTTTAAAATTTTTTTAAAATTTTTTTTTCTTACTTTCTGATATTTCATTGTTAATGTACAGAAATGCAACAGATTTCTGTATGTTAATCTTGTATCCTGATACCTCACTGAATTTGCTTATCAGTTCTAGTAGTTTTTGTTTAGAGTCTTTAGGGTTTTCTATTTAGGATATCATGTCACTGCATATAGTGACAACTTTACGTTTTCCTTTCCAGTTTATTTCTTTTTCTTGTCTAATTACTATGGGTAGGACTTCCATTACTGTGTTGAATAGAAGTGATGGGAGTGGGCATCCTTGTTTTGTTCCAAATTTTAGCGGGAAGGCTTTCAACTTTTCACCGTTTAGTATTATGTTCACTATGTGTTTGTCATAAATAGCTTTTATTATGTTGAGATATGTTCCCTCTATATCCACTTTGGTAAGAGTATTTATCATGAATCGGTGTTAAATTTTACCAAATACTTTTTCTGCATCTATTGAGATGATCATGTGGTTTTTGTCTTTTCTTTTGATTGATTTGTGTTTGTTGAAACTATACTTGTGACCCTGCGGTGAATCCAAGTTGATTGTGGTATATGGTCTTTTTTATGTATTATTGGAATCAGTTTACTAATATTTTCTTGAGAATTTTTTCATCTATATTCACCAAAGATAATGGCCTCTTATTTTCTTTTTGTTAGTGTCTTGGTCTGGTTTTGGTATCAGGGTGATGGTGTCTTCACAGAATGAGTTTGGGAGTATTCCCTTCTCTTCAATCTTTTGGAAGAGTTTGAGAAGGATTGATATAAGTTCTTCCTTTGTATGTTGGGTAGAACTCCCCAGTGAAGTCATTCTGTCTCGGACTTTTGTTTGCAGAAAAATTTTAAATTATGGATTCTATTTCATTTCTAGTGATTGGTCTGTTCTAATTGTCTATTTCTTTTTTATTTGGTTTTGGTGGATTGTATGTTTCTAGAAACTTGCCCATTTCTTCTAGATTGTTGAAGGTATTTTTTTAATTTCCTCTTTGGTTTCATTGTTGACCTCTTGCTTTTTTAGTAGCATGTTGTTTGGTCTCTATGCAATCATTTTTTCTTGTTTCTCTTTCTGTGGTTGATTTCTAGTTTCATGCCATTGTGTTCAGAAAAGATGCTTGAAATAACTTATATTCTCTTAAATTTGTTGAGACTTCTTTTGTGTCCTAGTATATGGTCTATCCTAGAGATTGTTCCATATGCACTTGATAAGAATGTATATTTTGTTTGTTTGTGGGGGTTTTTTGCATGTAATTTTCTGAAAATACTAATTAAGTCTCACTCTTCTATTGTGTCGTTTAGGATCTCTGTTGCCTCATTAATTATTTTTGTCTGGAAGATCTGTCTGTTGCTGTCAGTTGGGTGTTAAAGTCTCCTATTATTATTTTATTCCCATCAATTTCTCCTTTTATGTCTGTTAGTGTGTGTTTTATGTATTTAGGTGCTCCTATATTGGGTGCGTATATGTTAACAAGTGTAATATCATCTTCTTGTATTGATCCTTTCATCATTATATAGTGTCCTTTATTTTTCTTTATGGCCTTTGTTTTAAAGTCTATTTTGTCTTATATGAGTATTGCTATCCCTGCTTTCTTGTCATTTTGTTTGCATGAAGTATCTTTTCCCATCCCCTCAATTTCAATCTATGTTTTTCCTTCACCCTAAAGTGGGTCTCTTTTGGCAGCATATTGTGGGCTCTTCTGTTATTATCCAGTCTGCCACTCTGTGTCTTTTGATTGGAGCATTTAGTCCAGTGACTTTTAAAGTCCTTTTTATAGGTAAGTATTTATTGCCATTTTGAACTTTGTTTTCCAGTTTATTTTGCATTTCTTCCGTGTTCATTTTTCTTTTTGTTTTTCCTTTTGCAGTTTGATGATTTTCTTGTGTATTATGCTTGAGTTCTCTTCTTTTTGGTTTTTGTGACTCTAGTGTATGTATTTGATTTGTGGTAACCCTGTCTTTCAACTAAGTTAACCCATTACTATATCCACTTGCTTTAGACTAGTAGTCATTTAGGCTCAAACACATTCTAAAAAAAAATCTACCTTTTCTTACTTCTCTCCCCCATATTTTATGTCCTCTTTTGCATCTTCATGTTTATCCTTTTGCCATTCATTGTAGTTATCATCACCTTTCCA
The DNA here is from genome assembly GCF_048773025.1 of Camelus bactrianus. Classification (NCBI taxonomy): domain Eukaryota; kingdom Metazoa; phylum Chordata; class Mammalia; order Artiodactyla; family Camelidae; genus Camelus; species Camelus bactrianus. Next base: position 70,193,997 of record NC_133575.1, on the reverse strand, counting down.
GTTGTTATTTTCTCTTTTCTATAGATTCTTGCTTCTTTTCTATTTAGAGAAGATGTTGCAGTTTTTCTTTTAGGATAGGTTTAGTATTGCTGTATTCCTTTAGTTTGTGTTGTCTGAGAAATTGTTTCTCTCTCCTATTCTAAATAACAGTCTTGCTGTGTAGAGTATCCTGGTTTGCAGGTTTTCCCTTTCAGGACTTTGAATGTATCTTGCCACTCACATCTGGCCTACAACTTTTCTGTAGAAAAATCAGCTGATAGCCTTATGGGAGTTCCCTTAGAACTAACTCTTTGTTTTTCTCTTGCTGCCTTTAGAATCTTCTCTTTAACTTTTGCCATTTTAATTATAGTATGTCTTGGCATAGGTCTCTTTGGGTTCATCTTGCATGGGACCCTCTGTGCCTCTGATACCTGGATATCTGTTTCCTTCTTTAGGTTTGGGAAGTTTTCAGCCACAGTTTCTTCAAATACATTTTCAATCCCCTTTTCTCTTTCTTCTCCTTCTGGGATCCCTATTATGCATAGATTGGCTCACTTTATATTATCTCATAGGTTACTTATATTGCTTTTTTTTTTCTTTTTCTTTTTTCCTGTCTGCTGTTCTATTTGGATGATTTCCATTATTTAATCTTCCAGATCACTTATTTGTTCTTCTGCATTATTTTGTTTACTGTTTTTTGCCTTAGCTCAGCTTTTGTCTCAGCAAATGAGTTTTCAAATTTTAATAGACACCACTTTATAGTTTCTTGTTTCTTATTACAGTGATCTGCATTTCTATGATAGCCTTTCTTAATACCCTTCAATATTTTTATTACCTCCTTTTTTAACTAGACTGGAGACTGGAGAGGTCTGTTTCATTGTTTGTTGTTCCAGGGTATTTCTCTTGTTTTTTTTGGGGGGGGGAAGTACTTTCTCTGCTTTTTCAGTTTACTTATATTTCTCTGACTCCGTGATGAATTTAGGAGAAACAGTTATTTACTGCGGTCTTGAAGTGCTGTTTTTATGTGGAAGCATCCCTGTGTAGTTTGTGTGAATCTAATATTTTTGGTGTCAGGGCTGTTTTTAGTATGGGTATCTGGCACATCTTTCCTCCGTGTGCTGGCTGTTATACCCTTGATAGGGTGTGTGATTGGTGTTGAAGTAACCAGCGCTTTTACTGGATGTTGAGCAGGGCCTCCCCTTTGCTCTGTGGTTGTCACAGGCCTGTTGGGGGTGGGATCTTCTCCACAATTGTTGGAGCAGAAGCCCCCAGATCTGTTTCTGAGCTGCAGTATGAGGTAGGCATGACTGGAGCACTTCCAGTGGGAAAGGAGCCACTAACTATTCCTCTACAGGAGTTCTCCATCAGTAAGTGCACTTTGTGGTGTCTCCTGTCACCCATTATGTGCACTCACACAGTACACTGTTGCTGACACTGCCCTCAGCACTACCTCAGCCATGGGAATGCGGGTGATCAGCCCAGATATCCCTCAGGAGCTGCGCTCACAGAGTCACCAGCACAGATCCACTGGCACAGATCTCTTGAAGTCAGGCATTGTGTTCCACAGTAGCCGTGCATAGTTGCGCACCTGTACCTGCTGTGGGAGCTATGGAGTTAGCCCAGACCACAGCCCTGCCTCCATGTACTCCTGCAAGCATAGTCCACAGCTTCACACATCAGACCTGCCCTAGCCATGGGAGCACCTGTAATTCGCTAGAATGTCCAGCAGGCAGAGCTTAGGAAGGCATTGGCAGTGAAAATCCATCAAAGCTGCCAGGACATGGTTCAGATTTCAGCCACACTTGCAAAGTTGTGTAGCACCTGGTGACAGACTCAGATTTCAGCCTGGCCTCAGTTTGTGGGGAAGCCACCAGCACTTGCACGCTCCCAGAGCTCATGGAGGCAGATCCGCACCCACTGTGAGCACACTGAGAATGGGGCTGCTATGGTGGGGCTCTGCCCCTCCCTTTGTGTGTGTGTCACAGTAGGGCTTCTGTGGGGGACCTGGGCTCCGTCTTGTATACACTCCCAGTTGTGTCCTGGGCCACACTCCAGCCCCTTCAGGCTCTCTCCATATAGCCAGCTCCAGGCCTTCTCCCCAGGTCTGTCTGCAACAGCCTGAGTTTCAGCACCCAGCCCACAAGTATGTTGGGCTGAGGATTGCAGGGAGGTGGCCAGGACTGTCTGTGCTAGTCTATCTGTTCTACCTGCTGCAGGCAGGCTGCTGTGCTCTCCACTGAGCTTCTGAAGCTCCCTATCTGTCTGGCTGATCCCCAAGACTTTGAAGGGGGTTCCCTGCCTTCTTGCTGATAATCGCTTACCTTTTGAAAATAGCCATTCTGATAGGAGTGAGGCAATATTTCATTGTTCTTGATTTGCATTTCCCTGATGCAGTTGATTAGTGTTGTTGACCACCTCTTAATGTACCTGCTTGCCATTTGTATGTATTCTTTAGAAAAATGTCTATTCAGTACTTTTCCCCATTTTTAATCTGATTATTATTATTATTATTATTATTATTATTATTATTATTATTATTATTAATATTTTGCTGATGAGTTGTATGAGTTACTTATATATTTTGGATATCAGATAGATAGTTTGGACATACAGTTTCCCTTTCTGTAAGTTGCCTTTTCATTTTATTTGTTTCTTTTGCTGTGCAAAAGCTTTTTAGTTTGATGTAGTCCCACTTGTTTATTTTTACTTTTGTTGCTTGTGCTCTTAGTGTCATATCCAAAATAATCATTGCTGAGACCAATGTCAAGGAGCGTTCTCTCTGTTTCTTGTAGTTTTACAATTTCAGTTCTTACTTTTAAGTTATTAATCCATTTTGAGTTAATTTTTGTGAATGTTGTAAGATAGGGGTCCACATTTATTCCTTTGCACGTGAATATCGAGTTTTGCCAACATTACTTATTGAAGAGACTATCCTTTCCCCATTGACTATTCTTGGCTCTATTATCAGATATTAGTTGATTGTATACATGTGGGCTTATTTCTGGGCTTATTAGTCTCTTCCATTGATATGTATGTCTGTTCTTATGCTAGTATCATATTGTTTTGCTAATTATATACTATATAAATATATACTATTTATAATATTGTATGAAATCAGGATGTGTGATGTCTCCAGCTTTGTTCTTTCTCAGAATTGCTTGGCTATTTGGGGTCATTTGTGGTTCTATATGAATTTTAGGATTTTTTTCTATTTCTGTGAAAACAAAAGCCATTGAAATTCTGATAGGGATTGCATTGAATCTATAGATGAGTTTGGGTAGTTTGGACATTTTAACAATATTAACTTTTCTGGTCCATGAATATGGGTATCTTTTCATTTATTTGTATCTTTTTCAGCTTCTTTCATTCATGTCTTATGCTTTCAGTGTATGGATCTTTCACCTCTTTGGTTAAATATCATTTTTGACACTGTTATGAATGGGATAAGTTTCTTTATTTCTTTTTGAGATATTTCATCATTAGTGTATATAGCACATTTGATTTTTTATGTTGAATTTGTGTCCTAAAACTTGACTGAATTCCTTTATTCTAACAGTTTTCTTGTGTAAAGTCTTTAGAATGTTCTGTATTCGGGATTATGTCATCTGCAAATGTTCCATATTCAAGATTATATCATTTGCAAACAGATGTTTTTATTTCTTTCTTTCTGATTTCAATGTCTTATATTTCTTTTTATTGCCTGAATTCTCTGTCTAGGACTTCTAGTAATATATTTAATAGGAACAGTGAGGAGGGGCATACTTGTCCTCTTCCTGGTCTTAGAGGAAAATCTTTCAACCTTTCACCTTTGAGTATCATGTTACTTGTGAGTTCATTATGTTTGCGTTCATTATATTTGCCTTCATTATATTGAAGTACATTCCTTCTATACCCATTCTTTTGAGCATTTTTATCATAAAATATTGAATTTTGTCAAATGCACTTTCTACTATTATTGAGATGGTCATATGGTTTTTATCTTTCATTCTATGTATTAATGTGGTGTATTGCATTGATTGATATTTGTATGTTGAACCATCTTTGCATTCCAGGGATAAATCTCAGTTGATCCCAGTGGCAGGAATTGAGCTGGCAGCATGCAGAGACACATCTGCAGAGGCTAACTATAGCCAAGTGCAACAGTGCAGGCCAGCAACAGGAAAAAGGGCCAGATCTGTGCCCACAAGGAGCAATGGGGGCCTTGGCTATAGGCATGGACTTGTGTGGCTGCAGGGGTTTGCCATGGTGTGTGCACTCCAGTGGTGGCTAATAATGGGATTCTGGGCCAGTGGCATGCAGGTTCCCAGCTTCAGAGCTTTGCAGCTGGCATACACAGTGGTGGAGACCAGTGACAGATGCCATGGCTGGATCCAAGCCCACTAGTAGCTGTGGTGGCCTTGGCTGTCACCGTGCATTAAGGCAGCTACAGGAATTAGCCATAGGCATACACAGGATAGTGGGGGTTTGCTGTGCAGCTCTAGGCTAGCATCTTTCACATGCTCAGCACAGAACCCAAGGCTAGCTGCAGGTGTGTATCCTCGGCTCTGGTAGAGGCGGGGAGGCAGGAATGGGGAGACACTTAGGCAGCTAGTGTCTGCAAGTGCAAAAATCCTTGGAGGGGGTAAAAATTTAAGTGGCAAAATTTGCAGGGTGTCTATGGTGTCTGGGCTGGTTTTTTGTTTCCTTGGTAACAAAAGCTTCTGGGATCCTCCATGGAGCAGTCTCTTGGGATCTGATGAGGTCCTCAGCTTCAGTGAAAGCTGGAGGCATCTGTAGTATCTTCAAGGGTTGTTGGTGGTCCTTTGTGACAAAGGCTGCTGGGATCCTCTGCCTAGCAGACCAGTAGGAACTGTGGTTGCTCACACTGCATGGCTGATATTGGTAGCTTCTGCCCTTCTTCCTTGTTACTAGCCATCTCTAGATGTCTCAGCATTGCTGGTCTCTTGGTAGGGTAAAACCAAAGAAGCATTGTTGGTTTCTGGTGGGGTAAAAGCAAAGAGAGTCCTTTGTTCAGTGTCACAGAAAGCTGGGGAAACTGGTCACTTACTTCACTCTCCTATTCCTAATGAGAGGAACTCTGTTGGGCTGGGGAGTTCCCTCTTAGCATTGAGTAGTGCTGACCTGGAGCATGGGATAATGTAGGCAAAATGAAACTATTCTTCCTACTCTTTTTGTGCAGTTATTCTCAAGTTTTTTGCTTTAGTGTGTTACTAAAACTTCTTAACTGAACACTTGAGCACTCTTAGAGCTATTTTTGTTTGTAGGTGGCCATCTAGTCAATGTTCTTTGTGTGAGAACTGGAGACTGGGGTCTCCTACCCCACCCATCATGGTGAAGTCACTCTTCTACTCTGTCTTCTGGATCCTGTGGCAGGTTGGGTTTCCAGGATGGAGGCAAGGATTCTAGAATCTCTCAGTTTGGTTCCCATTGCTTCAACCACAACAGACATAGAATTTATTATAATATATATGTGTGTGTGTGTGTGTGTGTGTGTGTATGTATGTATATATTTTCCCTGAAAGATACAAGAACCCTGGGTCAGGAAAATAGATTATTATGGCAAAAAAAAAAAAATAGACAGAAGCATTTTAGTGCTGGTTCCCAGACCCAATTTCCCTGCAATAGCATGGTGAGAGTGAGATGCTAGTTGTAAATACAGTGAGTTTGCGTAACAATAGAGGATCTGCAACGAGCCTCAACTCTTATACAGGGCAGCTGGAATGTAAATAAATCTTCTCCAGTTAGGTGAGGTGGAGACTTCCAGAATATTACCCTAGAATATAAGCAGATGTCTCCAGGAGCTGTCTCTAAATCTCTCCAGAGTGATACACTATCTCTAATGTTCAAGGAGTATTTGCTTTTCAGTCATCATATCAATGCCCTTTGCTCAGATAGGATTGTGACAAAAACCATGAAAATATTAGTAGAAAAATGTGACTCAATATAGGGCAGACTGAGTCAGGGGACTTCTGATGAAGGGGGGCCAGCGTTCACCTCCCACTTCTGTTAGTTTCCTATGTGGGGTTGCCTGCTAATTTTTCATCTTATCATCATACTTCTCATCAAGTCACCCACTCCATCACATTTCCCAGAAGATAAGACTTTTTACTCCTTTTGAGAATGGAGGGCAGGCAGAGGACCAAAACTAGTTGCCAAGTGTATTATCTCTATATTAGAGTTATCCTGGAACTTGTTATCATAGGGAATTTACTGTGTTTCAATTAAATTGGAGTTTAGGGAATATTGTAATTTGAAAATATCCTCACAAAAGTTGATATTAGAAAATTCTAAACTCATTGAGGTTTCTAAAGGAAGCTTCTGAAATTTATGCCAACTATTATGGGTTTCCCAAATCCAGGGCTTCTAGCCTAGTTAGTGCCTTTGTGTGGAATAGAAATAGTGCCCCCTCTGCAAACACTGCTTGGTGAGTGGAGCTGTCTGGATTTCAGCCCCCATTTGTACCTTCAATTGGGCACCCTGGGAAAACCATGCATGAAGTTCTTGCCCAAATCTACATGATTAGAAATGGCACACAAATCTGGAGCATCCTGAATCTTTAGACTTTTTTTTTCTTCATTCATGTTTTCCCACATCGCCCTGGGAATCACAAGATACCACAATCCAACTTTTCTGTTTTCGTCAAGTGCAATCCTTTATTTTCCGTTTCTTTAAAAGACTTTTGTAACTTTGGAGGCACTGAACACTCTGATGTTGAATTCTAAGGTGCATGCATTTATAGAGAGCTTCTCCACTCTGCTGGAGTTCTCTAGCCCAAGGAATGCTAGCCTTCAGGGAATGGAAGTGAACATAAACCTGCCAGATTTGGTTCATCAAACTCAGAATTGAAGTCAATGGATTTTTAAGTCCATAACTGTGAAATATTTGGAAGAACTGTGAGTCCATAAAACAATGGATAGGTTATATTTTCACACACGCATTTCATATTTGATGAAAGTTTTCATTTAATGCATCACTGAAATTTACTCCAATGCAAATCTTTTAGAAGTAATTTTCTTTCATTTTACTTAACTATAGTCTTTGGTCAAAACCAATACACAGAAGGAATTTTTAATTTTAGAGAATTTTGCAGTTGGTAGCTGTCAGATCAGAATGAAACACGTTAGCAGTTGTATACATGTTAAAGTATTTCACCAGGGAGTATCTTAAGTGACAGTCTTCTTTTCAAACTAATGTTCTATTTCAAGCCAAATTTCACTCAAGTGTTTTCGCATGACAACTTCTAGATCAGCAGAGGAATAGTTACAGCTTATGAGTGCTGTTGCAGACACTTCAGAATGCCCCCATAGAATAACATTGATATCTCTCCCTCAACTGTCAATGGCCTAGTGAACTATATAGCAAGGATATAAATAAACCAAACTGGTACCTGAGTGTTATTGGTGTCAATGGATTCCAATAATCAGCATTAATACAAGAGATTTGAATAGCATTTCCCAAATAGCTGGATATTTCTAGGTAAAATGCAGAGAAGTATTTCATCTAACAAGTCACTGCAATCATTTTGACTAATTCAACAGTCCGTTGTCCATTACTTACTTTTTTTGTTCTTGATGATTTTCTCTGTTTTTATGCTGCCTTCCTGATGACTTCAACCTACTCCAGATATTTTCTTCTTAATAATTTCACTGTTATCTGCATCACTCTACTTAACTGTATTCCAATTATTATATGTATGCAAATTTTTTCACCTGAGTAAAATTGTGAACTCATTGAGTTGGGGACCATGAATTAGACGTTTTTTAGTTGTTTGTTTTCTTACTTGTTTGTTTTGTTATGCTTCACCTAGCACAGTAGAATGCATACCATGGCATGGAAAATCAATAAATGCTTCTTAAGTAATTGACTGCAGTATAAACTTCACTATTTCAAATCACAATTAATGTTTTTGTAAATTCAGCAGAGTAAGTAAGCAGATATAGATATTACCTGGCAAAAAAAGATCTTAGTTGAACAATGGAAATTACAATGAATGAGAATGAGGAAATCAGTCCTAATATTGTTTATATAGTTCTGAGTTATTTGCAAACAACCATATTATATTCAATACTAGATGGTAACTAGTAATGTAGGAAATTAGTAACTGCACAGTATTTTTATTTCTTCTGTGAAGTGTCATGGAACACCAATGAATGATTTATTTATGTCCACCAGTAAAACACTGTTACTAAGTACTAGTTCTAGGTGTACACCGTAGAAAGAGGAGAAACAGAGAGGGATGTGATGCCACCAATAATATCTTGATTTTATTTTTCAGGACCAGAATATGAATTCATCTTTCATTGCATACATACTTGTGCAGCACCTATTATGAAGCCAGTATAGTTTGGTTGAGTGTAATGGTAATTTTTTTTCCATACAAGTATATTAAAATATTTTTGAGTTTTTTTTCCATGTAAGTATATTAAAATATTTTTGAAATTCTTCTTTTAGAATTTTCATTCAAATCTTTGCATGGTCATCCAAAACATTCTTATTACAGTGGCATTTCAGGCTTGGATCATGTATCTTTTTCAAAAGACATGGCATTATAACTTGATTTTTTTCAGTAATCATGTAAACCCTCAAATGACAATGATGACATCACCAATAGTACTCTAAAAAGTGTTCCATGGATTCTTGAGGAATATAAATGAGAGATTATGAAACTGTTTTGAATAATTACAGCATCTTGGAACTAGAGTCTAGCCTCTAAAGGATATAGGCAGACATTTGCATGTATTGGAAAATTATGTATTGTCTAGAGTACACAGCTTTCTGAGTTATCTGATTCTGATAAGAGCTGCATTACAATGCTGGGAATTATAGCTAACAGATAAAATGAAAATAACTCCTAACTATAGAAATCCAGATTCTGTTTCAGAGATTAAATTTGAATCCCTGTCCCACTGCTGAAGAAGTTAGTTGTCTCCATTTGCCCGTTCAGTCCAGTATTGGAGTATGAATGTGTCCCTTTTATTCTCCTTTGAATTAGTTGTGACATCTTAGCAGTTTCCTCATTAATGGGTTACATAATATCCTTAAAATGTGTTCATTTCATATCTATATGAGTCATGATTTTATCTTTTTTGTGAAAATTATCCTTTGACAAGGAGACTTCCGTAAAGGAAACAATACAGTGTGTTGTTTATGGTTGTTAAAATACAATTCACCCTGCACAATGTGGGGGTTAGAGGCAGTGACCCCTCCCCCAGTACAGTCAAAAATCCTCGTATAACTTTTGACTCCCCCCAAACTTAACTACTAACAGTCTACTGTTGACCAGAAGCCTTAACAATAACATAGTCAATTAACACATATTTTGTATATGTATTATATACCGTATTCTTACAATAAAATAAGCTAGACAAAAGAAAATGTTACTAAGAAAATCATAAGGAAGAGAAAATACATTTACAGTACTGTATTGCCTTTATTGATTGGTAAGTTTACATCATCTGTTTCCAAGATGAAGTTGTCTGTCAGTACCTGCATCAATATTGTCTTATATGATACAAAACCCTGTAGATGTTATCTGTATTACTATCACTAGATGTTGAAAATGAAAAGATAATGTGAAAAGAAATTTATATGTATTTACAGGTATACCGATTCATGCATTGATAACAAAGAAGCAGCAGTATGATTGCATTTTGATAGCCTAGTGTATTTAATGGTGCCAAGTACGGCCTTTATTTGTGTGCATACATTTCAATAAGTTTAAACTTTTTATAATAGATTTATGTAATTTTGGTAGTAAATGATAGCAAGTATCTACCTATTTTTAATGACTTACTGTATTTAAAGGTTTTTTTTAAATTAATTATTTACTAATCTTTAATGGAGGTACTAGGGTTTGAACCGAGAACCTCATGCATGCTAAGCATGTGCTCTACCACTGTGCTATACCCTCCCCCATCTACATATATTTTATTCATTCATGATATACTAACTTTTTCTTATTTTTTTAATATTTCTAGGCTATATCATTCATCTGCCAAGTTTTTCATATTGTTGCCAATCTCCAAAATTTTTTCCAATACATTTATTGAAAAAAAATCCATGTATAAGTGGACCCATGCAGTTCATACCTGTGTTTTTCAAGGGCAAGCTTTATCTTGTTAAATGAAGAGTAGAATAAATATATATATATATCTTCTTTGCAGTGCATTTTCTTCTCTTTGTTCACTCATTCAATTATTTCTACCTTGTTCTCTTAACATATGAAACAATCTTCCTTACAGACACTATTTCCAAGAAAACATGGTTTTATTTTTAGCATTGCACCTGAGATACATAATTTAAACTTCTCTAACAGAACCTTTCAGAAAGCAAATCACTGACTTTGTCTTCTAATAAAATGTGGTGATCTAATAAATATACTTGCTTATATTTTTTTCTAAGGACTTGGTGATAGTCGTAATGACCTAAATGATTCTTGCCTCTTCTAGCTTTTATCTAAACTGTAATTCATTTCACTGCCAAACACTTCCCGTCTCTTCCTTTCCCTATACACTCATTCTCTGTTAAGTTCCAGCTGACTGAATTCTACCGCCAATTCATTCAAAAATTACTAGTGGTCTTGCTAAATCTAGTAAATGTTTCTGTATTTCTCAGTATTTCTAGCCACTCCCACTTTTCCGAAGAACATGCATATTCCTTGAGTGTGATGGCATTTTACTTTCCTGATATTCCTATTTCTCTTGCCACTCCATTTTTGTATCCTTTGTTTACATCTTCTTCACACTGTACCACTTAATTGATTATGCCCTAAACTCCATACCTCGCTCACTATTGTTCCTTTTTTTTTTATTGAAGTATAGTCAGTTTACAATGCTCTGTCAATTTCTAGTGTACAGCGTAATGTTTCACTCATACATATACATACACACATTCCTTTTCATATTCTTTTTCATTATAGGTTACTAAGAGATTATTGAATATAGTTGCCTGTGCTATACAGCAGAGACTTGTTTATCACTTTTATATATAGTAGTTAGTACCTGTAAATCTTAAACTCCCAATTTATCCCTTCCTACCCCGTTTCCCCCCTGGTAACCATAAGTTTGCTTTCTATGTCTGTGAGTCTGTTTCTGTTTTAAAATAAGTTCAATTGTGTCATTTTTTTAGGTTCCACATATGAGTGATATCATATGATATATTTTTTCTCTTTCTGGCTTACTTCACTTAGTATCACAATCTCCTGGTCCATCCATGTTGCTGCAAATGGCATTATTTTTTATTTTTTATGGCTGAGTAGTATTCCATTATATAAATACACCCCAGCTTCTTTATCTGTTGATGGACATTTAGGTTGCTTCCATGTCTCGGCTATTGTGTATAGTGCTGCTATGAACATTGGGGTGCATGTATCTTTTTGCATTTGAGTTCCCTCCAGATATATACCCAGGAGTAGGATTGCTGGATCATATCATAAGTCTATTTTTAGTTTTTAAAGGAATCTCCATACTGTTTTCCATATTGGCTGCACCAAACTACATTCTTTGCTACTGCTCCATGCAAGTGTCTCCCAAATCAACATAGGCATGAGCTCTTACATGCACTGCAGTACTGTGCGGGACATAGCCAATAGACATAGCCTGAATATCACACTGACGTCTCATATTCAAAGTGTTGGAAACTGAAATTACTTTCCCTTAACATCAACTTCCAGTTTCTGTCTACACTTTGTTACTCTTTCCATTTTCCAGGCTAGATGGTTTGAAGGTATTTTATTTAATTTTATTATTTTTTTAATAGACTTTATTCTTTTAGAGCAGTTTCAGGTTCACAACAGAATTGAGCAGAAAATACAGAGTTCACACATTAGCCCTCCCCACCCACACATATTTACTCCCCTCCCCTCAACATCCCTCATCAGTGTGGCATATTTGTTATAATTGATGTACCAACATGGGCACATTATTATCAACCGAAGTCCATAGTTTACATTAGGGTTCACTCTTGATGTACATTCTATGGGTTTTGACAAATGCGTAATGACATGTAGCCACCACTATAGTATCATACAGAGTACTTTCATTGGCCTAAAAATCCCTTGTGCTCCATCTGTTCATTCCTCCCTCCCTCCCTCTCCCCAATCCCGTGGAAACCATAAAATACACTCCAATCATTTTTTATTGTTTCTGTAGCTTTGCCTTTTCCAGAACGTCATTTGGTTAGAATTGTACAGTTTGTAGCCTTTTCAGACTGGCTTCTTTCATTTAGTAATATGTCTTTTAAGTTTCTTCCATGTCTTTCATGGCTTGATAGATCTTTTTTTTTTTTTTTTCACTGCACGTATATTTTTAAATTTACGTATATGTACTGTTCATTGTTTCTAAGAATGTTTAGAGCTTTAGCTTTTTAAACTTACATAGTTATCAAAGGAATAAAGCCAACCACAAAATAAGAATTAATTCAAAAAGATACATACACCCTGCTATTAACAGCAACATTATTTATAATTGCCAAGATATGGAAGCATCCTAGGTGCACATCAGTAGTTGAATAGATAATGGAGATGCAGCATATATATGTATGTAATGGAATACAACTCACCCATAAAAAAGAAGGGTATTTTGCCATTTGCAGCCCTTCATTCACATTTTTTTTTTCACTTCAAAAACTGGAATTTTATAACCAGCAGAGACATTTTCATTATGTCAAAGACAACAAAATACCTAGAAATAAACCTAACCAAGGAGGTTACTTATACTCTGAAAATTGAAATGACACAAAGAAATGGAAAGATTTCTTGTGCTCTTGGGTTGGAAGAATCAACACTACCAAAATGGCCTATACTACCCAAAGCAATCCACACATCCAACACAACTCCCATGAAAATTCTCGTGACATTCCTCACAGAACTAGAGCAAACAATTTCAAAATTTATAAGGAACCACAAAAAGACCCCAAATAGCCAAAAAAATCTTTTGTAGGTCTCTTTTTTTTTTCTCTTTCTAGTTTGAAGGTATTTTAACTGATTAATCTCCTCTTTTTCTATGTACAATTTCTCACTGAGTTCTCTATATTTTTCTTTTAAATCTCTCTCGGATTTTTTCTCCATTCTTTACGTTACCCACCCTCATACAGCTGTTTATAAACTCATACTTGCATTACTGTAATGTCTTCATTACGGTCTTCCTGCCACATGCCACTTACCATCTATCTTGTACTGCTTCCTGCCAAAAGGCAGTTCCCAGAGCCTTATTTTCAGGCCTTTTATGCCTGTTATTCAAGAAACCTTATGTGAGATTTTTATTTTCTTTCGTCTTTTTAAAAATTTCCCACATTCTTCTCAAATTAGAGCATGAGAAAAAATGATCTAAACATTGAGGATCTTAATTACTTGGATCCCAAGTGATGATTTTGCTGTTCTAGATTTCCATGTGCTCTACTACTGTAATCCTTTTTATTTCTGCCATGTATATCAAAGTATCACCAGCTATCAAAAACTATGTCCAAAAGGATCTCACTATATTCCAGCTATGTTCTGAGATATGCTTCAGGGACTTAGAAGGTGGTAACTAGCAGAACATTATCAGTTCAGAAACAGAGGAACAACTCCATGCTCACTCTGTCCTTATAAAAGTGAGCACTTTAGTGCTCACCAACTGGTAAATGAATTTTGACAGTTGTCTCCTAGCATCCATTTATAGCAACAGCCTGTGCCTCCCCTGACCCTGTCCTGTGTCTGTCTAGTACTAGGGTACACCACTTCCCTTGTGACAGCATAACCCTGAATAGAAGTATTTCAGTGACACGAGGGGTCCATTAGTGTTACATTGTATAGAATTTAATTTGAATAAATCCAATTATATGTTGGTAATGAGACTACTAAATTTTAATGTCCTCTTTAATGAGCAGTAAAATACACTCCAAAACAAACTGAACAAGTCTTTCTGCCCCAAAGGTCTTTGGGGATTAATGCAGTTAATTGACTGATGTAGAAATTAAGGCCAGATGTGTTATTATTCGGTGGATTTCCAAGAACCTCTGAAGCAAGCCTAATTTTGAGGATAGAGTGGAAAGTATTCCTTATCACCTGGGAGAGCTAGAGGAAATAAGGAAGTTCCATACACAACTGAGACACAATTTAGGATATGGGAGGCTTGTTTGTAAGAGCACAAGATCAGATGGCCAACATTTGAGTGATTTTGAGTATGTCCCGTTAGAGTGAGGCACTGAAATAGAGTGGATTGTATGATTTTTTAAACCTTTTTATTTGTTGTCAAGACCCAACTACGTATTTCTGTTTGATCTAATCTTTCTTGTTCAAAGTAAATGATAATAGATTAGTTATAAGTCAAGACATCTCTTTTTAGGGAAAAAATGGAATTTATTTATTTATTTCCATTGATTCATACTTTAGCAACCCATATGGAAATATGACCAAACAAAAAATATCTTGAAGATATATTTAAATATGTATAGTATGGGGGTATTATCTAGGGGTTGGATTACTTTATGAAGTAATTTAAATATGTGTTTGAGTATACAATGGTATCACTGGAAATTATCCACATACTTGAATTGTTGCTCATTTTATACTTAACAGGCACCCAGGGTTTTAACAACTTTGCTAGAGTTAATAAAAACATTCTTTGTATTAATATCCAATTTAGCAATGTTTTAAAGGAAATAACCCAAGTGAGTTCACCTAACAATCATGGTTGCATTTTCTTTACTATATATGTGGCATCTAATAATTCTGTGTGTATGTATTCTAAAAGACAAAAGGGTGTTGAAAAAGCAGTATTAAAATAATTGAACTAGCTCTCTGAATATGAGTATTATTATATACTGACTGTACTCCTTTGGGATACTTTCTGATAGAATAAAACTCCATTAGCTGCTAAAGTACATTAAGTTTATTTGAAATGCTGTTACTGCAAAAAAATCATAAATATGTTATAAATTAAATTAACATTTCTATTTATCATGATTTTCCACTTAAACTGTCCAGTTATATTGAGTATTTTACAATCCCATGAAGTCATGGTTTCATACAGTATGATATGTGAGAACTTTGACAGAGTAATTGGAGTAAGATACTGAGATGATTACCGCTCTTCTGTATTTAATGACATCAGGTTCAGTTGCTGTTTTAGTTGACCCTATTAATGCTAATTATGAACTAGTGTATTGTAATGTAACTCAGAGTAACTCCGTACAAAAGTATATATAATTGGTATTCACTGAATACCAAAAAAGGAATAGACAACAGTGTGGTCCTGAAGAACACCATTTACTTACTGGTTTGTTGAAGGCAGTATTTGCTGAGATACACTAGAAATAATTTGTAAAGATAGTTTGCCATGGCTGTGTTTACTAATGCAAACCTGAAAGAGGGGGAAAGGGACAGCGTGCTATAATCTTGTTTGAGATTTCCCCATTTACTTTATCCTTTTAAACTTCACTTTTGAGAGTAATTTATTGTAGGTTCCTTTTTCTTAACTGAAGTATAGTTGATTTATAATATTATGTTAGTCTCAGGTATACAGGATAGTAATTCAGTATTTTTGCAGATTATACTCCATTAAAAGTTATTACAAGATAATGGTTATAATTTCCTATGCTCTAAATTTATCCTTGCTGCATATCTGTTTTTACATAGTAGTTTATATCTCTTAATCTTATACTAGTAACTACTTGTTTGTTTCCTGTGTCTGTATATCTGTTTCTGTTTTGCTGTATACATTCGTTTGTTTTATTTTTTAGATTCAACACAAGTGATATCATGCAGTGTTAGTCTTTCTCTATTTGACTTATTTCACTAAGCACAATAATCTCTAGGTCCATCTATGTTGCTACAGTGGCAGAATTTCATTCTTTTGTATGACTTAGTAATATTCCAGTGTGTGCATCTCTGTGTGTGTATATAAGTGTGTACACACATACATATATATACAACACATTTCCTTCATTCATCTGTCGATAGACACTTAGCCTGCTTCCATGTCTTGGCTATTGTAAATAGTGCTGCTATGAACATTGGGGTGCAGGTATGTTTTTGAATTAGAGCTTTCATTTTCTTTGGTATTACACCCAGGAGTGGAATTGTTGGGTACTGTGGTAGTTCTATTTTCAGTTTTTTGAGAAACCTCCATACTGTTTTCCATTGTGGCTGCACTAGTTTACATTCCTGCCAACAGTGTACAAGATTCCCTTTTCTCCACATCCTTGTCAACATTTGTTATTTGCAGACTTTTTGATGATAACCACTCTTACAGGTGTGAGGTTGTATCTCGTTGTGGTTTCGGTTTGCATTTCCTTGATTATTAGTGATGGTGAGCATCTTTTCATGTGCCTGTTAGCCATCTGTATGTCTTCTTTGGAAAAATGTCTATTCAGCTCTTCCACCTATTTTTTGATTGGGTAGTTTTTTTTTTTTTTTTGATACTGAGTTGTATGAGTTGTTTATATATTTTGGATATTAACCCCTTGAAAGTCACATCATTTGCAAATATTTTTCTCTGATTCCATAGATTGTCTTTTCATTGTGTGGATGGTTTCCTTTGCTGTGCAAAAGCTTTTAAGTTTAATTAGGTCCCATTTGTTTATTTTTGCTTTCATTTCTTTTGCCTTAGGAGACAGATCCAGAAAATACTATGATGTATATCAAAGAGTATTCTACATCTGTCTTTTCTAGTTTTGTGGTTTCAAGTCTTACTTTAGGTCTTTATACCATTTTGAGTTTATTTTTGTATATGATGTGAGGAAATATTCTAATCTCATTGTTTTACATGTAGATGTCCAGTTTTCCCAGAGCCATTTATTGAAGACACTATCTTTTCTCCATTCTATATTCTTGCTCCTTTGTCATATATTAGTTAACTATGGATGCATGGGTTTATTTCTGGGCTCTCTCTTCTGTGCCATTGGTCTTTGAGTCAGTTTTTTTGTGCCTGTATCATATGTCTTGATTACTGTAGCTTTATGGTGTAGTCTGATGTGTGGGAGAGTGATACCTCCAACTTTCTTTGGTCTCTCAAGATTGCTTTGTCATTTTGGGGTCTTTTGTGGTTCCATATGAATTTTAGGATTATTTGTTCTAGTTCTATGAAAAATGTCCTGGGTATTTTGATAGAGATTGCATTAAATCTGTAGGTTGCCTTGTGTACTGTGGCCATTTTAACATTAACACTTCCAATACAAGGGCATGGGATATCTTTCCATTTCTTTGTATCATGTTCAGTTTCCTTTATCAGTTTTTTATAGTTTTTAGAATATAGATCTTTTACCTCCTTGATTAAATTTATTCTTAAATATTTTATTCTTTTTGATGTGATTTTAAACAGGATTATTTTTTACTTTCTTTTTCTGATAATTCATTAATAGTATATAGAAAAGCAACAAATTTCTGTATATCATCTTGTATCCTACAAGTTTGCTTAATTCATTTTTTAGTTCTCATAGTTTTGGTGTGGAGACTAGGTTTTTCTATATAAAGTATCATGTCATCTGCAAATAGTGACAGCTTTACTTCTTCCCTTCCAATTTGGATGCCATTTATTTATTTATTTATTTATTTATTTATTTATTTATTTATTTATTTTTGGCTGATTGCTATGGCTAGGATATTCAATAGCATGTTAAACTGATGTAGTGAGAGTGGGCATCCTTCTCTTATTCCTGAATTTAGAGGAAGGGCTTTATTTTCACTGTTGAGTATGATGTTAACTGTGGGTTTATCATTTATCATTTATTGTGTTGAGATATGTTCTCTGTATAGCCACTTTAATGAGAGTTTTTAATCATGAATGGATATTGAATTCTGTCAAATGCTTTTTCTGTGTCTTTTGGGATGATCTTGTGATTTTTTAGCCTTCCTTTTGTTAATGTGGTATATTATCACATCAATTGCTGCATGAATGTTGAACCATCCTTGTGTCCTTGTAATAAATCCAACTTGGTCATGGTGTATGACTCTTTTTATATATTGTTGGATTTGGTTTCTAAATATTTTGTTGAGGATTTTTTAAATTTATAGTCCTCGGTAATATTGGCCTGTACTTTTATTTTTTTGCAGTGTCTTTGTCTTGTTTTGATATCAGAATAATGACGTTCTCTTAGAATGAATTTGGGAGTATGCCATCCCCTTCAGTTTTTTGGAATAGTTTGAGGAGGGTAGGTATTAGCTCTTCTTTATGTGTTTGGTAGAGTTCCTCTGTGAAGCTGTCCAGTTCTGAACTTTTGTTTGATGGGAATTTTTAAAATTACCAATTAAGTTTCACTACTAGTGATCAGCTTATTCAAATTGCCTGTTTCTTCTTGATTCAGTGGTAGGTTGTATGTTTCTAGAAATTGGTACATTTCTTCAGTGTTGTCCAACTTGTTGGCATATACCTCTTTGTATTATTCTCTTATTTTTTTGTATCTCTGTTGTATCAATTATTTCTCCTCTTTTGTTTCTTGTTTTGTTTATTTGAATCCTCTCTTTTCTTCTTGATGAGCCTGCCTAAAGGTTTGTCAATTTTGTTTATCTTTTCAAAAAACTGACTCTTAGTAGTATTGATCTTTTCTATTTTTTATCTCTATTTTATTTATTTTCTCTCTGATCTCTATTATTTCCTTCCTTCTGCTGACCTTGGGCTTTGTTCTTTTTCTGATTCATTTAGGTTGTAGGTTAGGTTGTTTATTTCAAATTTTTCTTGTTTCTTGAGGAAGGACTGTATCACTATAAACTTCCCTTTTTGAACTGCTTTCATTACATCCCATATATTTTGGGGTATTGTGTTTCTATTTTCATCATGCCCTCAAGACTAGGTCATCCAATCTTTGACTCTCACAACTCATCCAATCTTTGTCTCTCAAATCTCACTACTCAGGATGGGTATCTTGTGTAATCTTTCTTTTCCTTAGGTCCTCTCCCAGGGGCACAGATCCTAATCTGATCTCTTTTCTTCACTTCCTACCTGATTACATGTGTATCTTTCTTACAACCTTGATTATACTGGAGTCTTTCTGCCAGTTTCCAGCTAATTTTCAGTGAGAATTGTTTCACATCTAGATTTGTTTGCTGGGGGAGATGAGCTCCACATCCTCTTACTTTACCATCTTGATTGATCTCTATTGTTAGTTACTTTGGCTTCACAAAAGCAGAAGCATTGGTTTCTCAAAATTAGGAAATGGAAATAAAGCAAGTAATAGCAAGTGTAATTGCTCTTTTGATTTGGGATTTTCTTTCAATACTGAACTGTAGCGAAGTCTTTGGTTGGACTTTTTTTTTCTTTTTTTTTTTTGAGTTTCTGAAGCAGGGTTTAAATAGATAGACTTTATTGTTACAAGGTGGGCCCTACAGAGCAGGGCCTTATAAACTGATAATATGTGGTCCCAGGATGTCACCATGGAGAAATGGAGAGGTCATGACTGCAGAAGAGGTCAGTATAACTGAAGGACATGATCCAGGGGAGGCCAGCCAGGAATGCAGCAGACATGATCAGGACAGGCTGGGGGTGGTCAGGTCACAGGGTGAGGCGGAGGACATCTCCCTTCACTCCTGCTTCTTGTAGCTGTCCAGGTGTGACAGGACCCAGCCTGACAACAGGAGGAAACACAAGAAGCAGGAGGTGAGCCCAATGGCAATATCCATGGTCCCGAGCTACTCCTGCAGAAGCTTGGAATGGACCTGGGCACATGGCACCGGGAGCCTCCAGGCCAAGCCTGTCAGGCCCCTCAGAAGTAGCAGAGTCAGTACAGACATGACCGCACCGAATAGACTGCAGATAGCCGGCCCTTTTTTTCTTTTTTTATTGTAGTATAGTCAGTTTACAATGTTGTGTCAATTTCTGGTTTGCAACATAATGTTTCAATCATACGTATACATACATATATTCATTTTCATATTCTTTTTCATTATAGGTTACTACAAGATGTTGAATATAGTCCCCTGTGCTGTATAGTAGAAACTTGCTTATCTATTTTATATAGTACTTAGTATCTGCAAATCTCGAACTCCCAATGTATCCCATTCCACTCCCTTTCCCTGCTGATAATCATAAGTATGTTTTCTATGTCTGTGAATCTGTTTCTGTTTTGTGAATGAGTTCATTTGTGTCTCTTTTTTTTTTCTTTTTAGATTCCACGTATGAATGATATCATATGGTATTTTTCTTTCTCTTTCTGGCTTACTTCACTTAGAATGATGATCTCCAGGTCCATCCATGTTGCTGCAGATGGCATGGTTTTATTCTTTTTTATGGCTGAGTAGTATTCCATTGTATAAATATACCACAACTTCTAGACTTTTCTTAGTTCAAGTCAGTCACTGTTTGCCACAATTCATTGTTCCATATTCAAAGTGATTAACAATCAATACAGCCTGAGTATCAACTACTTGGAACAAATGCTGTAAACAACATATGCTTGATACCAGGGTGCTGGGGTGCTATTAAAGAATATTATCCCTGCCACACTCTATTAAGTAGCATTGTAGAGACAACCCAGCACACACACATTAAGCCTTCACCATTCTATTCTCTACACTTGACACACTGTCTACTCACATTCTTAACTGCTTATTTTCCTTCAACATTATAATCCTCTTCTTAATCTTATCACAAGTGTTTTGCCTCAGTCCAGCTGAAGCAGAACCATGTTTAGATATTTTTGCCTCCTTATCTTGGTCACCTGAAATACTCTATTGGTAACAGTAGAGGAAAAAAATAATATGAAAGACTAGAAGAGGGTTTAATTTAGTAATATATTGGGTATAAGAAATTGAATGCCCATTCTTAGTGCCTTAAATAAGAGGAATCTTTCCAATAAACAAGTCAGAGAGTAAGATTCTGGCACCAGTTTATTATGTTAATGAGGTCAGGGCTTTGGATAGTTCTCTCTGTATTTTTATTGGCTTTTGTCTCATGGTCATGGTATGGATACAATGACTGCATCTATTACATTTTCTGAACTGTGCTTAAAGGCAGGAAAGGGGCAGAGGCATGAAACAAAATGTCTTCTTCCATGCCCATCTTATATCAGGGAGGAAATGATTTTTTAAAAGTACTCCTTCCCCAGCAAATGTCTCTTTATATTTTTATTGGGCAGAACTGGATCATGTGCCTACCACTACTCTAAGAGTGGGACCACTATCCCTGAGATCAAGGGATTTACAGCTGATACTTTTGAGGAAGAAAAATGGGTAAATGACTCTTGGGTAGATGGCTAACAGTGTCTGCCACAGAAGGTATAGGAGGATGTGGATACACACTGGCACACACAAATTTTTATCCACTTTCTTTAATATTTCCTTTAGTATTTCCTGTGGGTTAATATGTATAGTCAAAAATAGGCAGTTAAGAGAAGTTTTGTTAAATGAGTCTAAGGGAAGGTGGTGAATTTGTCAGTTTACTTCACGTTTCTTTTCAGAGGTTGTCTGT
This sequence comes from Camelus bactrianus, assembly GCF_048773025.1. NCBI lineage: Eukaryota > Metazoa > Chordata > Mammalia > Artiodactyla > Camelidae > Camelus > Camelus bactrianus. The sequence goes on along the minus strand of NC_133575.1, from coordinate 70,172,638 downwards.
CGTCTTCTATGTTCTTAGCATTCTCTCACAACTTGATTTGTTAACCATCAAGATTTAGATATTGTTATGGTAGTAAGGAGGGTAACAACACATATTTATGGAAGGTAACTACACATTGTTAGTATCTGCATGAGTGCACTCTTTTTTTAAAAATTTAGATTCAAGTGTTGGTATAAAGACTTTCTTCCAAAGGAACATGTTTCCCTTTAGCTAGAATGTGATAGCTTTAAAAAAGGGTTGGAAATGAGAGTATTTATATAAAAATAATTATTACCTTGTGAATGAATAATCCTAATGTTATACACAAAATCCTTTGTATAGGTATTTTCATTTTGTTTTGATATACAGTTGACCCTTGAACAACAGGGCTTTGAACTGTTCGGTCCACTTATATACATGGGTTTTTTTTTCAATAAATATGTACTACAGTACTACATGATCTGCAATTGGTTGAATCCATGGATGCAGAACCTTGTATACAGAGGGCTGACTGTAAAGTTATAGGCACATTTTCCAGTTCAGGGGAGGAAGATTTGGTGCTCCTAACCCCTGAGTGGTTCAAGGGCCAACTGTAAACATATTTGAAGCTACACATCACACTGGTCCCCAGATGGAAAAACTGGGGACGACACAGGAATTTAGAAGAATTAACTGACTTATATAACCCTTGCAACAGTACTGTTTGTTTATTTAACACCAGTCTACTAGGACATATAACATTAAATAATAAGAATATATGAGAAGATACAAAGATGATTTACATCATGCATGGACCTTTGCAGTTGAATTTTTCATACAGAGGAAAACATATTAAAAACATTGTGAGGAAAGGCTGTTAAAAGTTTGTTTGTTTGTTTTTGAGAGTGCTGATTTTCCCTATGATAATTATTTTCCTTCAGTACGTCACATTGTATTTCATCAATCATATTTGATTGCAGTACTTGATTCAACTAAACCTGTCACCAAGTCTGCCTCTTGGGAAATTTATGAGTATGTTTTGTTTTGTTGATTTATTTTTATTTTTTATTCATAGTTTATACTATTTTTCACTCTTCATTTCCTGGGAGGTTTCCCCAGCAGTGTTTTCCTAGGAAATCTGAAAGGACTGCCACTGACCTTAATCGCAGCAGGTGTTCAATGCTTAAATAACTACCATTAAATCATTCATTAAGTTGTTGCATAAGTACAGTATTAAATAATTTTAGAATAGTTTAATGTATGAGTATTTCATCACTTTCTATGACCCAGTTACCCATCTTCATTATCATGGAGTCAGACACACAAAATTTATGCTGACAAATCATGGATATTTTTCTCCCTCTTTTTTACCTGAATGTACTCTATACTCCCAAGTAGAATAAAATGTCAGAAGACCTGGTCTTTGTGCTCTGATACTGACACAAGCTATGGAATATTGGGGAGAAACTTTTGGTCGTTATTTTCTTATCTGTAAATAAAGATACTGGTGTTGATTTTTAGTTTGATATTTAAAAGTTATATGAATCAAAGGAAATAATGTTCATAAACAATATTTTTTACAGTATGTTAAATTCACTCTAAATTGATAATTGTTATTTAAATGTATGATTGTTATGATACCAACTCAATTATGGATGTCATATGATTCATCTACTTTATAAAAAATTTTACAAATTAAGAATTTAGAAGTATATTAGTATTCTTCTACTCTGACTCTTTATATTTCCTGAGATGATGTTTAAGGCCTCAAAGAATTATGGCTTTTTAACTGTTCTTGTGGAGAAAACACTGGGATAGCATTCTTAAATGTTTGCCAATAACCCTAACGTCTGTGTTTGGAATGTGACCTCTCTTCCATTAAAACATGATCCACAAGTCCCCCATGATGATTTGCTGGAAATATCAGATACTGCATTACAGAGGAATTGTGTATTTTGAAGCTTGTATACCAGAGAAGTATTACATTTTCAGTGCTACACTTGAGATTTTAAACATTTTAAGCAGTTACAGTTATTGAGTAAGTTTCTAAGTCCTAATGGCTATAAGAAATATACCCTGTGTCCCTAGCTACTGTAGTCTTGTGACAAGTTGTCAGGGGAAGCATAAATACTAGCATATAGATGCCCAGAGAGATGAACAATATGACAGTTTTTAGAGGTTTTAAAACATTTTATAAAGACAAGCTACTTGAAAAACACACACCCATACACAAAGAATTGACTGAAAATGAGATCTAACAGACACAGGACAGCTAATTCTCAAATTTTTTATTTCTTTCTGCTGCTTGAATACTGAATTTGATGGAAAATTAAAATGAAACGAGATACTCAATTCAATTTGCAGAGATTACAGACTCTGAAGTCTTTTGAATAACAAAATATGTAATGCATTATCATGCTGTCAAATGTACTTGGTAAAACAACAGGCATGCTTGACGTTATACATTTCTGGCAAACTAATAAAAAAGAAATGGGAGAACAATTAATAAATTAAGTTCATTTTCTGTACTTTTCTTATTATGAATAACCCTACATTAAATCAATATTAATTAACAATGTGGACAGGGGACAATTGTTTTTCATCAATAAAAGATAATTCTTCTTAATGTCATTCTGCTGCTAGTGATAGCTCTCTGCTGTGCTAGAAGGATTTTCTCTGCTCACATACCAAATGGTCTGGCTCTAGACATTTCCAAGATCATATAAAAAAGTTACAACATATGCCAGCTAGGAAAAAAAAATGAACTGTCGTAGGATTTTAGAGTAGGAATGAGGCTATTTTTAAAGTACGTTGAATCTGTAATTGTTTCAAAAAAACATTATTAGCATTAGTTTCTTAGTTAAAGATAGGTTCTACATTCAACAAGTTTCCATGATTCTGTAGTAGTAGTAATAGCAGCAGTAGTAGTAGTAGTAAGTGTTGTTGTTGTTGTCATTGTTATTGTATTAAGTGGCAGAGCTAGGATTTGAATTCATGTTAGTCTGAGTGCATATATTTCTTAGTCATTATGCTAACTGAAAGACTCATACTTCTCCTTGATAATTTTAGGGTTTTTTTTTCCAGGCTTCCACTCCCAGATTCATTATTTATTCTCATGAATTCATTCATTTGTTCAATAAATTGTTATTGAGTGATAACTGTGTACCAGTCACTGAATCTGATTTTCTATGAACCTAGAAGAAGCATACCGATTTGGTACAGTGATACCAGGATTACCCACCTGTTCTGAGATATGGAAAATTTTCTCCTGATTTTGGCAATTGTAGCTGACTTGCGGTTGTACATCAAAATCTGTTCTGTTCTTCTTTGTCATTCAGCTGGACTGCATTTCTCTGCCTGCCTTGATTTTGGATGTGGCTGTGTAACGGAGCCTTCTCCAGTGGATGCATTTGTACCACAGCCAGGTGTGGCCCATGAAATCCTTTTATGTCAGATCTTCTTTGTGGTTTTCCCCTTTCAGTTGACTACAGTGGCATCTTCTGGGCAGTCTGTTGAAGCCCTGTGTTGGACATAGCAGAATCTCCTTCATCTAAGTCCTTAAATTACTACCTGGAGAGAAGCTGCCTAGGACTGTTAAGTGAAAGAAAAAATATACTTGCTGAAGCCCAATTGTGTGATAAGATGTTTTGTCTATTTGTTATCACAGAATTAGCCTATATTAAATAATACAGATGTTAAAAAGGCCTGAAATCCTAGATTCTTGGGGTCTTTTTAACTGAGCAGGGTAGTGTTAGCCATGGTCAGTGTGCTTTGTTAAGTTGTTGGTGGCAAGTTGGCCCTTTATCATTGCTGAGTTGTCCAGTGAGATAGGAAAGGCACCTCAAATTATGGAGAGGACTACTAGTATCACTACCTACTGACCTCCATGTATCAGAAAAACAGATGAGCTGTATATGTGTCATGTATTCCATCTGATTGTAGTTCCTCTTTCTAGTCTTCAAGGTTCTCCCAAAAGGCATGGGACTACATGGAATTACAATAGCAGTTAATATTTATTGAACACTTAATAATATGTTCAGAGATTGTACTGCGCCCATTATATATATTATTCCATTTAACCTTCAAACAACCCTATGATATAGGAACTGGTATTTACAGGTGATTAAATGGAAGCTTAATACATTAAATATCTTGTCCAAAGTCTCACACACAGGACATTGTATAATTTGTATAAAAACTCAGCTTTTGTTTATGTTTACTTTAGAGACCCAATATCCCCACAGACTGAAAAATGGGGACCTCAATATAATTTTCAATTTATCCTTATCTATGATGGTGGAGAGAATCTGTTGGTATCTTCCAAAAATTATTATTGAGATGTAATCCACTTGCCATTAAATTCACCGTTAAAAACACACAATTTGTTGATTTTTCGTATATTCACAAGGTTATGAAAGCATCACCACTATTTAATTTCAAAACATTTTCATCACCTCCAAAAGAAACCCCATACCTTTCAGCAGGTACTCCCAATTCTTCCTTTCCTTGTACTGTGACAAACTAATCTGTTTACTAAATGGATTTTCCTGTTCTGGGCATTTAACATAGATGGACTCATGAAATACCTGGCTTTTTGTGACTGGCTTCTTTTACTTAGGATAATATTTTCAAGATTATTATAGCACATATCTGTACTTAATTTCTTTTTTAAATTAATAGGCTATTTTTTGAGTTAGCTAGAGGTTTACAGAAAAATTGGATAGAAAGTACGCTGAGTTTCCATATACCCCCCTAAGCTCATTCTCCGTTATTTTCCTCTATGGTTAACATCTTACATTATTGTGGTATATTTGTTACAATTGATGTGCCAATCTTGATACATTATTATTAACCATGAAGTGTATAGTTTGCATTATAGTTCCCTGTTTGTGTTCCACATTCTGTAGGTTTTGGCAAATGTAATATAATGGTTTCTCTATACTAAAAGAATCCCTTGTGCTTCACCTGTTCATCCCACACTTCTTTCTGCTGAATGCCCAGAAACTACTGATCTTTTTACTGTCTCCTTAATTTTGCCTTTTCCAAAATGTATATAGTTAGAATCACACAATATGTAGCCTTTTTAGTTTGGCTTATTTCACTTAACAATATGCATTTAGGGTTCCTCCATATATTTTTGTGGCTTTACAGCTCATTTCTTTTTATTGCAGAATAATATTCCATTGTATGGATGCACTGTAGTTTGTTTATACATTCACATGTTGAAGGACATCTTGATTGCTTCCAGGTATTGGCAATTATAAAGAAAGTGGCTATGAACATTCCTGTGCAAATTTTTTTGTGGACATAAATTTTCAAATCATTTGGGTGAATATCAAGGAGCATGGTTGCTGGGTCATACGGTATGAATATGTTTAGTTTTGTAAGAAACCTCCAAACTGTATTCCAAAGTGGATGTACAATTTTGCAATCCCGCCAGCAAAGAATGAGTTTTACTGTAGCTCCGCATCCTCATCAGCATTAGGTGTTGTCAGTGCTTTGGATTTTAGCCATTATAATAAGTGTGTGGTGGTTATCTCATTGCTGTTTTAATGTGCAATTCCTTAATGGCATATGGTGTTAAATAACTTCATGTGCTTATTTGCCTGCTTATTTATCTGGATATCTTCTTATGTGAAGTGTCTGTTCAGATTTTTTTTCCATTTTTAATCGCTTTGTTTGTTTCATTGTTACTTTAAGAGTTCTTTGTATATTTTGGATAACAGTTCTTTATCACATATATCTTTTCCAAATATTTTCTACCAGTCTGTGGCTTGTCTTACTACTTTGTTGACAGTGTCTTTTACAGAGCACAAGTTTTTAATTTTATAGAGTTCTACTCATCAATGTCTTTGACCAACTGTGCCTTTGCTGTTGTATCTAAGAAGGCATAACCGTACCTAAGGTTATCTTTTTCACCTGTGCTATCTTCTAGGACTTTTATAGTTTTCACTTTATATTTAAGTCTATAATCTATTTTAAATTGCTTTTTGTGAAGGATGTAGGATCTGTATCTAGATTCATTTTTTTCCTTGCATCGAAATGTGCAATTGTTCCTGTACCATTTCTTGAAAAGACGATCTTTTCTGCATTGTGTTGCCCTTTGATCCTTTGGGAAAGATCACTTGTGACTATATTTATGTGGGTCTGTTTCTGGTCTCTATTCTGTTCTGTTGATCCATTTGTCCATTCTTTCACCAATACCACACTGTCTTTATTATTATAGCTTTATAGAAAGTTGAAGTCAAATAGTGTCAGTCCTCCAGCTTTGTTCTCCTTAAATATTGGGTTCCCTATTCTGTTTTTTTTTGTTTGTTTGTTTGTTTTTTGTCCTCTCCATAAAAACTTTAGAGTCAGTGTGGCGATATTCACAGAATAACTTGCTGGGATTTTGATTGTCATTGCATTGAATCTACACTAGAAAGGAGGATATCCTGGGATGTGAGACAACATCGATGGACATTGAAAACATGCTAAGTGAGATAAGTTAGATAGAGAAAAACAAATACTGTATGATGTCACTTATATGTGGAATCTAAAAAAAGCCAAACTTGTAAAAATAAAGTAAAATGGTGGTTACCGAGGGACAGAGGGTGGAGGAATATGACAGATGGTCTTTAAAGGGTACAGACTTGCAACAAATAGTAAATAAGCCCTAGAGAGCTAATGCACAGTATAGTGAATATAGACAATAATATTGTATTTTAACCGTCAAACTTGCTGAGAGACTAGAACTTAATCATTCCAGTCACTAAAAAGAAATGATGGTTATATAACATGATGGTGATGCTAGCACATTATCACTACCATGGCAACCAGTACAGTATGAAATTATATCAAATTAACACATTGTAAACCTTAAATTTACAGTGTTATATGTCAAATATATTTCAATTTAAAAATAAAATTAATAAAGCACCAAATGGTTAGACACTGAAAAAAAAAGTAAAATTAAAAACGATCCAGAGGACTCAGCTTGTCAAAACTCTCAGTGTTAACTGGCAATCACAGGAAGACAGATAGCCATGTCACTGTAATTTATACTGAATAAATGTATTTATTTTAGCATTTGAAGCTAATGGTGCTACATGTTTAAATTTTTGAAGTATGAACTTAGGGAACTATTATCTATTATCTATATTAACTATTATCTATTAAAAGAAATTAATGAAAAAACGAATGAGTATATTCACATACACAGACAAATAGCATTTATAAAACCTTTAAAAATTGAGAGTTGTCTTCCACATTTATTTTGCCATTGAATAGAGCTAACTTCTTAAGATAAGTAGCTTTATCCCTATTTACAGGTGATGAAACTGAGGCTTCAAAAAAGAACATTACTAATTGGCCCCAAGACACTGTACCCAAAACTCAAAACCAGGTTCCCTGATCCTAAGCCTTCTCCTTTGTTTTCTACAGCACATATTGTCAAGTTTCTAGAGACAGTAACACACATACTTCTTTGAGTTCAAACTGGACAACACTTCATCTAGGGAAGAAGACCCCCTCCTATCCATCTCCTGGATAATAATTCAGGTGTTCTGTTTTTACTAGAACATTATGGGTGTTGGGAGACAGTCCTCCAAGGGTCTTTCCTATATTTCTGCATGTCTTGTGAACAGAGGCATTGATGGCTTTTCAAGGATATGTGTATGGCAAACAGCTTTGGAAAATAGATACAGTATCTTCCCCTGGAGTGATGGCAGATTTGTTTGCTGTCCAGTATGTGAAAGAAAACACCTCCCTCTAGGACAAAGGGTGGGCAAGTTTCCTACCAGCCCTTCTATATATGACTCTGAGTGTTTCTTAAGCTCAGAGTTTCTCAGCTCTGGCACAGGCTCACTGTGTACTCAGCATCCACCTGGACCCAACACTATTTTCCCCACCATGTGACTTGGGCAATGTTGGGGATATTGTTGTGAAGATGTAGTAATAACATCTTTCTTCTCTGATGCAGGAGTCTTGGGTTTTCTGCCAGTATCTCTGAAATTATTGCAGGCTAACTTGTTAACTTTTGATGTAGGGTGAAATCTCAGACCTTTTAAACTTCTTGAGAGCAGTTAAAGCAGCAAATGTTGAACATCTGTTGAACATTACACACCAAGAAGTCATAGGTATTCCTCTGATCCCTGAAACACGCCAGTAAGAAGCAAGTATGATTTGTAGATGGAAAGATCCCCCAAACCAAATATTTATGTCATGATAGAAATGGAAGGACACTTGAGGTCATTTGTAACTGAGGGGCTCAGCTTGCAGCAGAGTGTGGCAAGTGACAAGATGAAAGCCCTTCATTATATATATATGAAAGAAAATATTGGGTGCTGATGAAGAGTAAATAGTAGAACAGCTGTAGTTTAACTTGAACATGATGCCTGGCAAGGAAAATGGGTGTCTACTTGAGAGTGATAAGTAGCCTTGTGGCCCACATAGGACACATGAGAATCCTTCAGGCAGAAATAAGCAGAAATGGTTGTAAATACTTTTTTAAAAACCTTTGGAGTTGACTGCCAATATGATAAAAAAAATGATCCCTTAGTAAAGAATATAAGTGCATTAAATTTGTTGAGCAGATTTGTCAGAAAACAGATTTAGTTATACTGAACAAAAGAGAGTGGATAAAATGAAGATAGACAGATGTTTAAAAGGCAGGGGAGAAGGGTGGGTTGGCAGAAGTATCTTCAGGAGGAGTTTATCAAGTTAGCACTGTATGTAATAATTTTTAAAAGTCTGGTGATATGATAAGTAAAAAGTATTACGTTGTTATTTCACTTTGATTTTCTTTGATTATTAGCCCTTTTGACTTTTAAAATATATATTTGGCTTGTTTTACATAACTTGCCTGTGCAGTGTATCTCTTTAGATATTGGTAAATTTGATTAATATATATGTGTGTGTGTATTTTACATCTATATATTTTGCTTTTAATTGCATTTGTGTTTTAATATGAAAACGTTTATTTTAATGTAATCTAACCAGCTGTTCTCCTTTGTGACTCTTGCCTTTGCTGATATACACCTAAAACAGCTTCCTTACTTTTAGATCAGATAAATGTTCACCTCTTAGTTTATTTTTTAGTTCAATTTTCTACATTTATCTTTTACATTCTTCTGTTAATGATCTTAGCATTGGTATGAATTATCTAACTTTTTTTATTACCAAGTAGTTTAAAATGTGTACACATTTAAAGATAAATGCCTGGAATAAATAAGGGATACCTACAAAATTTTAAAAAGCAACAAAAGAAAATATGTGCTAAATATATGGACAGTCAATTCACAGAAGAAGAAATATAGTAGCCCAAGATAGATGAAAATACTCCTAGTGTCAGCAAATTAAAATAATCACAAGATATTAACTTTTACTTCAAATGGAAAAATTAAGTGTAATTCTATAAAGTTCTGGTAAAGCTTTGAGAAAATAAATTCTTTTTCTTTTTTGTAAATTGAGGTATAATGGGCATATAACATTATTTAGTTTCAAGCGTACAACAGAATGTTTCAATATTTGTATATTGTGAAACGTTCACCACAATGTCTAGTTAACATCTGTCACCAAAGGTAGTTACTAAAAAATCTTTTTTCCTTGTGATGAGGACTTTTAAGATCTACTCTGTTAGCACCTTTCAAATATGCAATGTAGTATTGTTAACTGCAGTCACCATGCTGTACATGACATCTCCATGACTTATTTTATTACTATAAGTTTGTACCTTTTGACCTCCTTTATCCATTTTACCCACCTTCCACCTCTTGCAACCACTGATCTGTTCTCTGTATCTATGATCTTGGTTTTGTTTGTTTTAAGTTCCATATATAAGTGAGATCATATGGTATTTTTCTTTCTCGGTGTGACTTATTTCAAAAAATAAGTACTTTTAGAGATGCCAGATGTCATTAATAAAAATTCAGGATACCCAGGAAACTTGAATAATTTATATTTTCCAATGCACATGAGCACTGAGATAAAATGAAAATATTGCATGAGACATACTTTAACTAGAAGTTGATATTTACCTGAAATAATTATAAGGATCTAAATTAAATAACTTTTTAAAATTATATTTCCTTTCATAATTTGGTTCTGTTTAAGAGTCTTCTATTTTTCAGAATTTGCTTATAAAATTTCTCACAGTTATAGTCTTTCTTCTATTTACACTGTAATATAGCTTTTACAGTGGTCACATCCAACTTACTTCATACTTTTGTCTGTCGAACATTCATTAGTGAGAAAACATGGTCAACATTAGTATTATGAACCTGTATATTGAATATGTCCTGGCATAAAGTTCATAACTCTGAGAATTGCTCTTCATATATTATTTTGAACATTTTAAGATGTGCATAATATCATCTTCTGTGGCATAACTTTCTTTCCCTTCATCAGGATCACTTTGCATCTCTTGATCAGCTTTTTAAAATGTTGTTCATTGACAAAAAAAGAGCATTGCTGTCAATTTCTTCCCTCTCTTCTTCAACACTGTACATGATGATTCTGCTTGTTCCCATTTGGGAATAGGATTTAATAGCATCCATATAAAGAGTCAAATTAAAGGATATTTATTTTTAAAGATTGTCATAGTAAGTGCCATAATACTATTTAGTTCAAGCTGAAATTTATTTTCCTATTAGTAAGTAATGTTCCTCTCAAGAATAGCCTTGATACCTAAAACAATAAAATGTTTGTTACTTTATTCTTTAAAAAATTTAGTAATTTCCTTAAACAGTGGAGTACTTCAGTAGCACTGTTTAGCCTTCCTTCAGTTTGCATAATTCTGTTGCTGAAGAGATATTAAAAACTATGAACAGTGAATAAGGAGGCTTAACTCAGTGGATAATTTAAAAAGTCAACAATTTTTTTTTCAGCCTTTTCTTCAGAATTAGTGTGACTTCAGGGCTTTAAAAAATAGGATTCTCTCACCTGCATTTATTAAATCAAGCCAGTAGATTTTTAAATGTGAGAGAATTGAAGAATACTGAATACTGATACCAAAAGTTAAAAAGAAAGTCTTTAGTCACTCAGTTTGAAGACAGTAAAGGCAGAAGGAAGGGAACAGTTTTCCAACAATTGCTTCAGTGTCCGTAGAAAGGACATCAGATACTATATGAGCAGCATTGTGCAGGGTATGGGTAGGGTAGTCAACACCTTCCATACAATCAGTCATGCTTTTCTTCAACTTTGGATACACGTTATATCTTTACACAAAAGTACACTAAAATCTGTATTTATATTATCTCCGCCAAAAGCAAAATTTTGCAAAAATGTGCTGCTTCTAAAGTTTCACTTTCCAGTAGCCTTATAAGTAAGCCTTTTTCTATGTGTGAGAAAGTATGGCACAAGCAAAGGGAAATTTTTTTTCCTGCATTATAATTACTTGCATCCAGTTGCCTGGGAGAGAGCTGTACTTGTAAAGTCTAGGCTTCTCAAACAAAGCCAAAGTTAATTTTATATAACCATACATCTGAGATATTGTAGATTTCATTCCAGACCACCATAATGAAGTGTACATTGCAATGAGACAAGTCTATAATGAAAAAGAATATGAAAGTGTATATATGTATGTATATGTATAACTGAAACATTATGCTGTACACCAGAAATTGCACAATGTTGTACACTGACTATACTTCAACAAAAAAAGAAAAGAAAAAAAAAAGCCAGAAGAATGTTTTGGTTTCACAGTGCATATAAAAGTTATGTTTACACTCTACTGTAGTCAATTAAGTGTGCAATAGCATTATGTGTAAAATAAACAATGTATAAACTTTAATTAAACAATACTTGTTGCCAAGAGAAGTTGCCATCATCTGAGCCTTCAGGGAGTCATAGTAGTAACATTAAAGTCAATGATCACAGATCACCATAACAAATATAATAATAATGACAAAGTTTGAAATGTTGTGAGAATTACCAAAATATGACACAAATGCTGTTGGAAAAAATGGCGCTGATAGACTTGTTCGATGCAAGGATGTCACAAACCTTCAATTTGTCAGAAATGTATTATCTGTGAAGTGCTATAAAGTGGAGTGTAATAAAATGAGGTCTACCTGTATAATGTTTTGTTTAGCCTGAGGGTTCAGGGATTGGTGGACTTTTAGAAGCAGAAGTGTTTAGGGACTGTAGAATTTTCAGCTCTGTGCTTGTGATCACTGGAATAAGGTGGCTATGGAACAGTTTTTTCCGAAGCACGGTCACTGGAATGAGGCATCTGCTGATTGTCTACTGCCTGTCACTCATTGGCTGACTTCACCAACTGTCATAGTTTGCTAACTTTGAAGGGCATAGTTGCTGGAGTGAGGCTATTGGTGACTATCCCATTTTTAGAAACATGGCGACTGGAAAGACACTGTCACTGATTGGTTAACTTTCTGAGTATGTCTCCTGAATCTGAGTTACCTTAATTAGTGCTGGGTACTTATTCGCCACTTGAGACTTTGGCCAAAAATAGTCTTTTCTTGAAAAAGATAAATAAGTGCTTTTAATTTTCAGTCCTCATTCTAAGTTTTCCTTCAGCTAACCCAATAGGAGATCCATTGAAGAATGGCCAGTTTTTTTGTTTTTTGGGGTTTTTTTTGCTATGTAAGATTAAGATGGACAATGTGATGATTTGATACACATATATATTACAAAATGCTTACCACAAAACAGTTAGTTAATACATCCTCTAATTCACATAATTACCATGTTGTTGTTGTTATGGTGAGAACATTACAGCTCTATTCTCACGGAAGCTTTTTAAAGTATACAGCACAGTATTGTTAAGTATAGTCACTATGCTGTGCACTAGATCCCCAGAACTTAGTCACCTTATCACTGAAAGTTTGGATCCTTCTGATGATGAGTCAGTTCTTCTACCTCCAGAGCCTGTGTTGATGACCACTAACCTACACTGAGTGCTGCTGCTGCTGCTGATATCATCAAGTTAGCTAGAGCTAGCCTACCCCCCAAAATAGGCTTTACTTATCATGATAGCAGCAATTAGTTACAGTGGAACTGAATATCTAAAATGTCACAAGCATCCCTATTCGTAAACAGTTTAACTAGTTCTAGAGCCCCAAGCAAGTCTTTACATGAAGGCCTCTTTTGGGGTTTTTATTACTCATATGAGTCTCCTGCTTTAGGGAAAGGAAACTTTTAAAACTTATCTAACTTATTTTGAGCTACTCACTTGGGACATGTTTGTCTTGGTAATAGCTCTGTAGTAAATATTATAAAGTGTATTTGCCTGAGCAACTTTATCTGGGTTTTGTCAAAAGATTGTATTTACCTATACCTTTAAGAAAACAACTTCTATTAAAGAAAAAACTTATTCTTCAGAAAAATTGATGGGAAAAACTGGAATTTGAGTCAGAAAACATGATTCTTCTACTTAATAACTATGGCATTGGGAGAAGAGTTTAATTTTTTGAATCATTTTAAGGTGAAGTTAGACTTTCATAGAGTATTTAATGTATGCCTCCTACACAACAAAAACTACACACGGATTATATGTTATTATAAAATCATAGCATCTATTATAACATTCATCTTTATAACTTTTTATGTGCCAGAAAACTGTGGTGATTTTAAAAATATGTCCACACATTATTTGATACTCTTCCCTTTAAAAGGTGGGCTTAATTCCCTTTTTAGGATGTGCTAAACTTCTAACCAACAGAATACAGCAGAAGTGATGGCATGACACTTCCAGAGAAGGTGCTAAAAAGACAGCAATTTCTACCTTGGATACACTTATTCTCTCCCTCTCTCAGACCATGCCTTTAGGTCAACAAACTGCCATGTCACAAACAGTCCTAAGCCCACGTGGCAAGAAACTGAAGCTTTTTGTAAACAACTGCAAGAGTTAAATTTTGAGATGACAGAAAACCTGGCCAATAGTTTGACTAAAAATTTGTGGGAGACCCTGAGTCAGAATCATTCAGCTAAGTCACTCTCAGATTCTTTATCCTCAGAAGCTGTGTGGATGTATATGAGTATTTGTTGTTTTAACTGCTTAATTTTAAGGTAATTTGTGATGCAATAATAGATAACTAATACAGAACTATCCATGATTATCTCTATTGTCTTTTTCTTATTCTTTACTCTCTTCTCTTCTCTATTCATACTCATCCCTGGGTGATTATATTCATTCCCATAGCATTAAATACCACCTGTATGCTAATGGATCCCACCCAAATTAATATCCTTAACCACTACTTTTGCCTTGATGTCCACACTTATATATTGAACCCTGAATTGCATCTCTATTTAGATGTTTAATTGACGTCTCAAAACAGAGCCAAAATGGAAATCACTATTGCTTTTTTTCCTAAACTACCCCCCAGCATAACCTGCTTATCCCCATTTTTCATCTCAGGAAATGGCATCACTATTTACCCAGTGGCCCAGCTTAAAGAACTGAACCCCTCTTTCCATTTGTACTCCATAATTTAGTCCATTGTAAAATCTTTTAACACTACTTCAAAATAGATCTGACGACTCCTCACCACTTGCATCAATGCCCAACTACCATCACCTCACCTGGATTACTGCAATAGCCTCCCGACTTCTCTGTTTCAGACCCCTTCCATCTTTTCTTAATATAGCAGCCAGAGTGATTAAAAAACAAACAAACAAACAAACAAACATAAATCAGTTCATATAACTCCTCAGCTCAGAAACCTTTATTGCAGTCCTGTCATACTCAGAATAAAATCCAAGGGTCTGAGATACCTCATTTTATTGGTCTCAGTCCAACCACAACTGCTATCCTTCTCCCACAAGCTTACTGTGCTTCAGCCATGCTGGTCTTAAACCCACCATAATTCCTGCCTGTGTCTTTGCCTCAGATGCTACCTCTCCTTGAATGTTCTTCCCTTAGATTTTGGAATTGGATACCTACATCTCATAATACAGGTCTCAGCTTAAATTATTATCACCTCCTCTGAGAGTTCCTCTTTGACCATTTTATTTACTATAAACATCCTTCCCTGCCTTCACTCTCTAACCTTTTTTCCTATTTAATTTTTCTTTACTAAACTTATTACTTACTGACATATTACATGTTTCTTTCTTATTTTTTTTAATATTCTGTCTCTCCTACTAGTAAATTCTGTTATCATCACTGTATCCCTAGCACTAAAAGCAGTGACTGGGACATAGTTGATACTTAATATATATTTGTTGAAATAATTCCTGTCGAGATATGATAAGATGTAGTTTGTACTTATGTTTAGCAAAGAAACATCACAGATCTCATTCTTGACAATATTTTCTTCTCTGGTATCCTTGTAGGTTAGGACATAATTGTTTAGTTGATGAGCTATTTTATAACTGAAGAAAATAATCTGTGAGAGCCTTGGAATAAAAACTGGAATCTTCATAAATACATATAACGTTCTGGAGTTCACCATATCCTGTCTTGTGTGTATCTTGAGATCTTTGAAAGCTTGGTCAAGTTCAGATTTTTGTTCTGTACAAGGTAGCAGGGGAACCAACAAAGTAAAATGAACAAAAGAACTACTATCTATGAATGGAGTAAAATGGAATAGTATAATAATGGTTAAAAATACCAGGCATGAAAGACTGGAATTATCTCTCTGGATCTAATACTTAGTAGTGGGACCCTGAACAAGTAACTAAAATTTTCTGAAACTTAATCTTCTCACTCCAAAATGGAGTTCATTAGACAACTCATAGAATGATTTTAAGATTAGATGAAATAATGTAGGTAAAGCATTTGGCACAATGCCAGGTGCGTGGTAAGTGCTTAATAAGCATTGGTGGATACTTGTAGTAATTGAAGTAGTACTAATAATAGGGGGAGTATCCTTTTTAACACCATTTTAGGACAGTAATTGCACTAATTTTGAAAATCATTTTCTATCGTCAGTTCTGCAGTATGTATCTCATGTGACATCTCACCAAATAATATAAAGATACCTTAAAATAAAATAACCAGAATGAAGCATTTAGGCTAGACAATGGAAGTTATGTGAAAATTTATTCTACCTACATCAGTATGACACTGTTCTTTTAACCTTTTAAGAGTTTCAGCTGATGATATTAATGGTGTGTGTGCTATTGATAGAATCCAAATATGATAAGAGCAACAATTCTGTTGTCCCTGGAGTATATTCTTTGCACAATAGAGATAATGCAGGAAACTTATCAATTGATAATCATAAGCTACTTTAATGCAGCTACCTAGGCTTCAAACACTCTCAATAAATGTTCATTGAATCAAAAATGGATGTAAATTTTCTCCAGCAGATAAAGCATCTCTTGCAGAATGTCCACAATGCTTACAAACTGATAGCTGTAATAATGTTCTGCTTGTATGTTTATCAAATCCATTATATTCTGATTTCCTCAGTGAATCTTTTTCTCTATATTGCTTATCACTATATCTTGTTTATCTCAGATTAGCAGTAAATGTATGAATACCTAGGAGATGAGTATTAACAGCAGGTAGCAAAGCCTAAAATACTAAGCATAAGCAAATACATCTGGTGTATGCTAATTGATTTATTATACACCTTTTGAATTAGGATTTGCTGTCTAGTCTGATACCATAAAAATTTCAGTCTCACTCCTTGTCTTTCTATTTTTAGATAACACACCTTGCTAGGTTTTTTCTTTGTCTCTGCTATATGCAAGGACAAAAGGAGCCTTGAACCGACAGTGAACCAAAGGGTATTTGGATCCAACTTTTTTCAGAAATACATTTGAAAGCTAACATATGAATTTTGAGAAGAAAATCTTGCAAAAGTCTTGAAGGGGCCATGAATTGAGGAAGAGAAAGTTCATAAGAATACCTTAGATATATAGTGGGGTTTTTTTCTCCAAAGGATTTAGTAGCTTCTCATATAAAACTTGATTTTTATAGGGCCTGAACTATTTTCTGGATGTAACTGAAGAACCTGTACATAGTCATACCTGTTTCAGAAAAACAAGATAGTCGTCTGATGCATTTATTTGCAAAATAGAAAAATACTAATTTCCTTACAAGTTAGTTTAACTTGAATTTTGTTTAATGTTAAAAAGACATTTTTCATAGTTTTGTTTTACTTGTTCATTAAAAGATTTTGTCTTTTGAAATAAAGTCATACTGTGCTTAAATTTTAAACAAATATCAAATGATTTATATAACAGTCTGCCATGAAATCTTCCTATAGATGTGCTAACCTCTTCTGTTTCATTACCTAAGAATTACACTTCTGATATATTAACTGCAAAATCTTGTTTTTCCCTTCTCTTTTAAAAAAGTACATCAAAAAGTCAACCAAGACTTTAGAAGGAAATTATCATCTTCAGAAGGAAATTATCAGTAAGTGAAAGCACTTACTATTGGCTTTTAAAAACTCAGGTGTGTCCCAAGGGCATTATGATTGGCTTTATTTACAAAGGCACAGAATTATTCTGACAAAAATCTTTGGAGACCCAGAATGATGGTACTGACAAACCACATCATTGTGTTCTCTCCTTCTAGATTATCAGCCCTTGGAGGGCAGAAGCCATATCACTCATGCACCTGTTATATCTTCATTGCCCTAAAAACCATTCAGTACTTAATAAACAATGTATATCTTGTGAATGTAAGAATATTGACAGCAGCAAAAGTGGTGGTACCGGAGGCAGGATGTTGGGTAAGAGAGATAAATATATGCCGTAACTGTTAAGGGAAGGCTCTAATTGTAGCCGTGAGAGCAGGAATAGGAGCAAGATTTGGTGACAAGAGTGTGTATTCTGTGGTGTCCAGATGAATAACTAATTGGCCACTCCCTTCTTTACTGTAAGACTGGATATGGGAGTACTTCCCCTGCCATTTTTGACTTCTACAGATTCAGAGGAAAAAATTAAATTGATTGGGAATTTGCAGACCCTGAAAAGTTTTAAAGGCATTGCAAAAGTATAAATCTAGTAAGAGAAAACTAACCATTATTTTGTAGATTTTTGTTTACAAATATTCGGAATATTCAAGTGCTCCTTCTCGTAGAGGTTACAAAAATCCATTTTAAATTTTATTTCTCCCTCTTTGAACTTTTGCTGGAACAAAATGTTTTCTTTTCTATTAAATTGTACAACCCAATAGAAGGTACTGAAAATAAAGCAAAATTTCCTACCTTTTGGAAAGTGACAAACTGTAGATTTCTATTTTAACAAGTGCACAAATGATGCATATATTTCTGTTCTTTCATGTTAGAGAAACACTAAAACCAAAGCACAAACTGTAAATTTATATTTCCACCTGAAAAATATATTGTACAAGTAATATTTTTCTGAATGCTGAGGTATATTGAGTATGCCCTGTCATTATTCTTAAAAATACATGATTTCTGTTTATTATCTGAATATATAGTTCCAAACAATTACTTTTATATTTTGGCATATGTTTGTTTTGAAATAGTCACTATGTATATTTTAAAGTTAAGAAGAAAGAAATATAGTGAAGTAAGTAAGATTGTAGTTTAAATAGTGCCCTGATATTTGTTGTCAATCCAATTGTGAGATTTGCAGCTCTCAATAAAAAGACTGACTGGAACATTATGCTGTACACCAGAAATTGACACATTGTAACTGACTATACTTCGATTAAAAAGAAGATTTTTACTTTTGAATATCAACATATTTAAATAGGTATTTATAACCGAATATACTGAATACACATTCTTTCCCCAGAATCTTCAAAATAATCTCAATTTACAATTCCCTCCTTTTGCTCTGTAGCATTTGGAATTTTAAATACTTTCCAACTTCTATAAAACAGCAACTTTGTTTATCACAATAACAAACCTGAGTGCCCACCTTATATACTTGACTGTAGGAGTGGTGTACTTTCAAAGCATATATTACGAATCACAAAACACATATAATGGAACGCATTTTAAAGGTTAAGAGCATATATAAAGTACCATTTAATCACTGCAATTTAATTTAATGTGAAGTATAAAATGCTGAGGGTTGAGTAACAGAGCAACCAGAATTTGTGGACTTCATCAGGGAAGGCTCTAGGAAGAGAGACTTCTTGAGGTTTTCTTAAATTGTGGTAATATGTACATAACAAGAAATTTTCCATTTTAACCAGTTTTAAGTGCACAGTTCAGTAGCATTAAGTTCATTCATATTGTTGTGTAACCATTGCCACCATCTTTCTCAAGAACTTTTTCCTCTTGCCAAACTGAAACTCTATATCAGTTAAACAGTAACTCCTCGTTTTCCTCTCTGACCAGACCCTTCCAAGCATCTGTCAACTTTCTGTTTCTATGAATTTGACTAATCAATCTACCTCATATAAGGGGAAACATAAAGTATTTGTTCTTTTTGTCACTGACTTAGTTCACTTAGCATGATGTCTCCAAGTTTTATTTATATTGTATCAAAGGTCAAAATTTCTATTTTTTAAGACTCAACAGTATTCCATTGTATGTATATATCACATTTTATCAATTCATCCATCAGTGGATACTTGGATTGCTTCCACCTTTTGGCTATTGTGATAATGCTGCTATTAACAAGACTATAAATTCTGTTCAAGTTGTTGCTTTCAGTTCTTTTGAATACACCTAAGAATGTAATTTCTGGATCATATGATGATTGTATGTTTAATTTTGGGGGAAACCACCATACTGTTTTCTATAGTGGCTACACCATTTTACATTCTTTCCAGCAATGCAGAGGGTTCCAATTTATCCATATCCACATCCTCACCAGCACTTGCTATATATATATATATATATATATATATATATATATATATTTTAATCTATTCTGCCAGCCTGTGTGTGTGCTTTTTTCCAGTTTCTCTGTATGCATAACTACTTATAAAAGTCTTAATTCCTGTGGAATTTCATGTGGCTTCTACTTGGAACCTTAGATTTTATATATTTTATTTCTATTCTCACTTTTTCATACCCCAGGTGTCCACATGTATGCTGGCCAAGTGCAATTTTTAATGCTCTTCAGTGCCTGCCATTGTACTCCATGGATTCCATCAACTGAAGATTCAAACTACATTGAAGTTCCCCTACCTGGCCTTCAAATCAGGTGCTGCAACTGCCTTCTACAGTTCTTTCTCTGTCTCAGCGCCAGATTAGGCAAACCAGAAACCTGTCCGTTAGGCAGCCCATAGTCAGGTTAGAATATGGTTTGACTGTGTTCTTCCCAAGAGAGCTACTGGTAATAGGAGCGTTTCTTCCCAAAGGTTCTGCACCACACCAGGGAGGATGTGGGGCACAGGCAAAGAAAAATACCATACAATTTCTGACAGTTTGGAATGTAACTGTTTTTCTGATTGGGCATTTGATTGGTTACTGTAGATTGTTGACTGATTTCCAGAACCTCTTCAAAGTAATTTTAGTTTGTCTTCAGTCATTCCTTTATTATCTGGATGGGGGAATGAGGCCCTGGAGTTTCCTAGTTTACCATGTTGCTGATTTCACTCCTTGAATTTTGAAGACGAGTCAGGTATGTGAGCTGGTAGAATAGAAATAAGAACCTAATTCCTGTCAAGGTGAAAACACACATTCAGATGAAAGAAACAATGTGTGCATGATGTAGCAAACAGATTAATCTGATAGAATCAGAGCATGTATGTTTTTATTTAAGAATCATCACCAGCAGCCTTGCAACCCTATCTTGTCTCTCCTGTGAGTTCTTCCAGGGTCATTGATACACCTACATCCCTAACCCTTTAGTAGCATTGAAAAGCTGGCTCAAAATAAACTACTTTTCAGGATTTCTAGTTTTGGTAGTGGCTGAGTACCTGTATTGGAATAACCTGTTACAATTAACAGTTATAAACTCTGGATAAAATATATTACACCATTACGTGATGGCACTTAATAGTGAAAAAAAAATCAGATAAAAACTAGTAAGGATTCAATGCTGGAAGAAAGAACTGCACTAGATGAGAGCCACATTTACAATCTTTTCCCCTGAGGGCATTTCCTAGTCCACATGATGGAGGGAAGATAGAACTCACATAGAAAGCTCCAGTTTATTGACATGAAGTGCCCAAGGATAAAGAGTGGGAACCTGCAGAGTAGCTTGAAATTGAGGGGATATGTTCAAAAATAGAAGAAGCCCCAGAAATAGAGGGCCATAAATCTGCATATAAACTCACCTCAAATCCTTGCTTAACTGTATACCCACACAGGAGACTGAAGGGAGCTTAGCCGAAATCAGCTGTTTCAAGTCTATAAAAGTTGAGCAGAGATTTCAGCTAAATGCCCAACACAAGAGAGACAGAGATTTGATTTTGAGTCTCTAAGTAAAGAGTTTGATATTTCCTTTAGGCTTTCCATTGAAATCCCAGAAAGGCCTAATTTTATAAGTAAAGTCTGTGTATTAGGGCAAGGGGATTTCACTAAGGCTTGGGACAAATATGAAATAGATGGCTCTGAGAAAGTGTGACGCAAGCCTTCAGAAGTCCAAGGTGATTGGTCAGTAATTTAACTGCATACTAGAATAAAACAATCAATACTCTTCAGAGGAAGAGTATAGGATCCAGGTTCTCTACAATATTGTATCCAAAGGTCCAGTATATAGCAAGAGATACTGAAATTGTCAACCAACATCAAATGAAAAACACTTAATAGAAACAAAGCCCAAGATGACTCAATTTGGAATTAGCAAACAAAATTTTGAAAGCAGCTATTCTAAGTAGGTTCATGGATTTTAAACAATTCACAATGAATAAATGGATGGGGGCTATCAAAGAGAAATGGGAATAATAAAAAGGATCACAGGGTGGTTACAGAAATGTGAATTACTGTATGTAAAATGAAAATTTCACTCAGTAGGCTTCTAACTTGATTAGAGACAGCAGAAGAAAGGGTCAGTGAACTTTAAGACAGGCAAATGGAAATTATCTTACTGGAAGAACAAGGAAAAAGAAGATTGAAAGAAAAAGCTTCAGTGACCTGTGAAACAATATCAATCATTTTGACATACACACAGTTTCAATAGGAGAGAATGAGAATGGGGGAGAAAAAAATATTTGAGTGAATGTGGCTATTTCCCCAAATTCCCTGGAAAATATAAACTTAAATATTATACAGCTGCTCAGTCATACTTAAGAAGGATAAATACAAATAAATCCACACAAATTCACATCATACCCAAAGAGCTAAAAACTAGTAATAAATATCCCAAAGGCAGCCAGAGGAAAGCGATGCATTATATAGAGGAGAACACTGATTTTGTTTTTAAATCATTCTTTTTTAGTGTAGGCACTTACAGCTATAAATTTCCCTCAAGTGTATTGCTTTTGCTGCATCTCATAAATTTTGATTGGTTGTATTTGTGTTTATATTTGTCTCAAAGTATATTCTAATTTCCCTGTGATTTCTACTTTGACCTATCAGTTATTTTGAATAGTGTTCTTTAAGTCCCATGTATCTGTGAATTTCCAAAATTTCCTCCTATTATTAATTTCTAATGTTATTCTGTTACAACTGGGGCACATACTTTGTATGAAATACTTTTTTAAAAATTTACTGAGACTTGTTTTTGGCCTACTGTGTGGCCTATCCTATAGTGTATACTTCAGAAGAATGCATGTCCTGCTATTGTTGGGTGGAGTGTTCTGCAGTTTTCTGTTAGATATACTTGGTTAACAGCGTTGCTAATGTTTTCTGTTTCCTTGCTGATCTTCTATCTAGTTGTCCTATCAGTTACCAAAACTAGGGTATCAAATTCTCCAACTATTATTGTTGAACTGTCTAATTTTCCTCTCAGTTATTTCAGTTTTTCTTCATGTACTTTTGGGTTCTTTTCTTAGATGTATATGTTTATAATTGTTATGTCTCCTTCATGGATTGACCTTTTTACTGTTATAGTATGTACTTTTCCTCACATAATATTTTCTTCCTTAAAGTCTGTTTTGCTTGATATTACTGTGATCAGCCTAGCTCTGTTTTGGTCATTGTTTGTATGTAACATCTTGTTCTATGTTTTTACTTTTGTCTTTGCATCTAAAGTATATATCTTATAGATGGCATATAGTTGGTTTAAGTTTGTTTTTTAATCAATTCTGTTATTCTCTGATGTATAATTGGAGACTTTCATCCCATTACATTTAAGGAAAGTACTAATAAATTAGGATTTATACCTGCCATTTTGCTATTTATTTTCCTTATGTCCATTGTTTTTATTCTTCAGCTTCTTCATTACTGCCTTTTTTGTGTAAAATAGTTATTTTTAATGTGTCATTTTATTTCCACACACACACACACACACACACACACACACACACACACACACACATATCTTACTGTTTGGCTTGGGTTTATCATTAACATCTTAATTTATAATAATCTAATTTAGATTAATGGCAAATTAATTTCAATAATATGTGAACTTTACTTTCTAACCCTCTTTATGCTGTTATTGTCACTAATTACATTTTTATACATTGTGTGTCCATCAGTGATGATTTATTGTTACTGCATCATCAGTTGTCTTTTAAATGACATGGAGAATAAAAGGAATTACAAACAAAAGTTATTTATACTATGTTTTATATTTAATTCTAGTTACTTCTATAAGTACTCTTTATGTATTCATGTAGATTTGAGTTACTGTCTATTGTTCTTTATTATTTCAGCCTGAAGCTCTCCTTTTCACATTTATTGTAGGGCAAGTCTGCAAGGAACAAACTCTCTCAGTTTTTATTTGTTTGGGTGCCTGTTAATTTCCTCTTCATTTTTCAAGATACTTTTTTGCACTGTTAGGATGTCATCCCATTTCCCTCTGGCCTTCATTATTTTTGATGAGCAATCAGCCATTATATTTTATTGAGTTTCCCTTGTATGTAATGAGTAATTTTTTTTCTTTTGCTGCATTTATGATTTTCTTTACTTTTGGCTTTGAAATTTTTTTCTGTGAAGCAACTGGATTGGTTCTCCTTGATTTAACTGTACATACTGTACATAAAGTCCATTAAGCTTCTTGGCTATATAGATTAATGGTTTTCATCAAATTTGGGAATATTTTGGCCATTATTTCATCAAATATTCTTTATGCTCCTTCCTCTTTTGTCTCCTGCAACTTCCATGAGGCATGTATTTGTATGTTTGACATTGTCCCAATCATTTCTGAGGCTCGATTTTGTGTTCATTCTTTTTTTCTGTTTCTCTGACTGCATAATCTCAATTGACATGTCTCCAATTTAATGATTTTTTCTTCCGTCTGACAAATTTGCTCTTGAGCCTCTCTACTGATTTTTTCATTTTAGTTATTGTACTTTTCAACTCCAAAATTTCTGCTTGGTTCCTCTTCATACTATCTTTTTATTGCTTTTCTCTCTTTTCTCTATTTCTTGGTATATAGTTCTTGATTTCTTTAGTTATTTGTTTACTTTAGCTCTTTCAACATGTTTAAAAGAGTTAATTTGAAGTTTTTTTCCTAGAAAGTGCTATGTCTGGTTTTCTCAGGGACAATTGAGTCCATCAGGTTTTTTTTTCCCCTTTTTCTTTTGTCAACGGCTATACTTTCTTATTTCTTTACATGTCTTGTAATTTTATGTTGAAAACTGGACATGTAAAGAAATATAATGTGGTAACTCTGGAAATAAGATTCCTCTCCCCAAGGGCTATGTCATTAGTTCTTGGGATTTTTCACAGGATTTTCTGAACTAATTCATCACACTGAATGTTTCTTGTCCTATATAGCCACTGAGGTGTACTCAATTAGCTTAGTGGTCACCTAGTGATTC
This sequence comes from Camelus bactrianus, assembly GCF_048773025.1. Classification (NCBI taxonomy): domain Eukaryota; kingdom Metazoa; phylum Chordata; class Mammalia; order Artiodactyla; family Camelidae; genus Camelus; species Camelus bactrianus. The sequence continues at coordinate 70,147,980 of NC_133575.1, read as the reverse complement.
CACAGAGACTTCCTTAAAAGTCTGGGACTAATACGTTTCCCAGTCTTTGCTGAGGCATTCTGTGTGCATGTTATAGCACACCCTCAGCATGTAGTCTTGTAGTTTACCACTACGCCTTAGCCTTCACTTCCTGCTTGTACAGACCCTGTAGGTTAACCAGAGGTAGAAGCTTAATGCTCTCTTAGATTTTTCCTTAGACACACACACACACAGTGCACACAATGGAACATTATTGAGCCATTACACCAGAAGTTGACACAACATTGTAAACTGACTATACTTCAATAAAAATATAAAAAAATAAAACTAATAAAATAATAAAATTTAATTTAATTTAAAAAAAGAAGAATGAAATTTGCCATTTGCAACAATATGGATGGACCTTGAGGCCATTATGCTAGGTAAAAATGTCAGACAAAGACAAATACCATATGATCTCACTTATATGTGGAGCTTAAAAAACAAAACAAAAGTAAATAACAAGCTCATAGGTACAGAGTACAGATTAGTAGTTGCCATAGGTGGGGGTGGGGTGAAATAGGTGAAGGGGGTCAAAAGTTACAAACTTCTAGTTATAAAATAAATGTCATAGGGATGTGATGCACAGCACAGTGACTATAGTTAAAATACTGTATTGCATAACTGAAAGTTGCTAAAAAAGTAGATTTTAAACTTCTCGTCAAAAAAATTTTTGTGACTATGTAAGGTGACAGATGTTAACTAAACTTATTGTCGTGATCATTTTCCAATGTATATAATTATCAAATCACTGTATTGTACACCTGAAACCAACATAATATTATATGTCAATTATACCTCAATTTTAAAAAGTTTTTAAAAAATGAGTAGGCAACCACAGATTGAAAAACAAATTATAATACATATATCTGACAAAGAATTTATTACAAGATGTATAAGGAATTCTTACAACTCAGTAATAAGTGAAAGAAAAATCTTGAGAAAGAAGGTTAAAAGACTGAATAGACACTCTGACAAGAAGATATGTAATACTCATTAAACCTGAAAATGTATATAACATTATTATTTAGCAGCTAAATGCAAATTAAAACCAATATGAGATATGATTTCACACCTACTAAAATGTCTAACATTAAAAAGGCCAACAAATACCAAATATTTACAAAGATGTAGATTAAGTGGAACTACCACACATTGCAGGTTGGACTGGAAAATTGTACAGTCACTTTGAAAAAGGTTTCAGCAATTATTTGTAAAGCTAAACATATCCCTGCCCTATGACCCAGCAATTCTACTTCTAGTTATTGACTGAGGACAATAGATAAACAGATTATTGATTTTCATAGAATGGATTACTATTCCGCAAAAAAAAAAAAAGAAAGAAAACATGTGATCTACTGACAGATGCCAAAGCATGAATGAATGTATAAACATTATACTGTGTGAAAAAAATGAGATACAAAATTGTACACACTGTATGATTCCACTTTTACGAAGTTCAGGAACAGGCAAAACCTATCCCAGCTATTAGAAATAAGAATAGTGTTTGCTTATGGGTGTTGGGATTTAATAAAAGCAGGAATAAGGAAGCTTCCTGAGGTGATGGACATTTTCTTTGCTTTTACTAGGGTCATGTTTACATTTTAAAAAACTAATCAACTTCTACACTTAAACAAATGCATTTCAGTGTGTTTGCGTTGTATTTAAGAGAAAAAATATGAAATGTTTTCAGGGACTGAAAACACATTTAAGCTCTATCTCAATAGGCTCTTCTTGTCTTAGATTTACGCCTATATCCCTTATTTTGCAAACTTTTTTCATAAAAAAAAAAAAGGAAAAGCTTTGGAATAGTGACAGATAATATGTGTTTCATCCTAGTTTTGTCACTTATGAGCTTGGTGCTATTGGGAAAGTTTTAAAGTATTATATAGATCTATAGACTATTAAAGCTGAGAAAAAGTTTAAGGTGCAAAAGAAGAGTTGACCTGAACTAGAAAACTCCTATTGAATACCTTGTGAGCCTCCTATATAAAGGTTCCCTTTTGGCAATTGAAATTTCTTTAATCCCTTAATAGTGTAAATTAAAACTTGCAATTTGCTTTGAATGTCATACAAACTTAGAGGAAATTGCCCAGCATATTATGAAAGTTTTTTCCTTCTTTTGGGTCACACCCCAGGCTAATTGACTGGGACATTTGGATTGTGGCATCTTTTGGAGATCCAGCCTAACTCAGTATCCCCTATGATTCTCTGTGTGCACCCTTTCCTCTTGATAAAAGCATATAATCTATAAGAAAAGATTGGATGATGACATTGGAGGAAGAAAAGTATCATTGACATTTTAAGGTTTTATTCTTTCATGAGGTAAAATGATATTGCTCTGTAGAAACGTCTGTGCCTTCCTTAAAGTGGTATAGTTAGCAATAGCCCTGAATAGGTATTGACAGTAGACAAAGTCTCCTTGGGAAATTGAAGTCAGGTAACAAACAAGTTCATTGTGACTGTAGTCATTTATTTTTGAAGAAGGAAACTTTTCCCCTTCAATGTTCCTTTCATATATTCTTTGGAGAATCTATTTTATTCAATCACATTGAAGAAAACCTCTGGCTGTTGATAAATTTTTGAGCATCTTCTGGCTATAAGAAGGCCCTTGTGACCTGATGCAGTATAATATTCAGACAAACTAGTAGTTTTCCACATGGAAAGAAATTTCTTTTTTTATTGCCAGTTCCCTTGTTAAATCAAATACAATAACTATGTTTGAGCCATGCCATTCTATTGTAACTATGCTCACCTATTCAGCACTTACATTATCTATAGAAATCTTAACACTTTGGCTATATATTGCTATGATTGTCCATCCTGTTTTTGTTGGATTTATAAAATTATGTTATAAAGGACTTGAATTGAAGATCCTTATATGAGAGAACAACAAATGACATGAAATTTTCAAAAACATTTTTTACCCTAAGATACTCAGGTAAGAAGTTCTAAGTAGAGTGAAAAACACTTGAAATCAGAGTTAGACATTTTCTTCTTTGAAATTATCCAAATAGTCTCAGATTACTTTCTCTTCAGACTCTTTTGAACCCTTCCACATTTTTTGTTCTAGAAGTTGAACACATTTTAAGATCACAGATTTTTTTAAACTGTATTCACATTTCCCTTCATCTAATCTCTAATTTCCATTTACTGTCATTTAAGCTGTCACCTGCATCTCAAATGGAACCTTGTTTGTTTACCAGAAGCTCTTTGATTTTCAAATCTAATAGTCTCATGAGTTTCAAAGCCATTATCAGACAATATATATTTAAGAGAGATTGCTATTCAAGTGGCATTGAAACTCAACTTCATTTTGTTAAAAAAAGAAAGGATACAGTATATTCTAAAAATGCTTTCTTAGTCACATTCTTTATAACTTTGCTTTCATCAGCTTTCAGTTTTATCACTCTTTTCCCTAAGAATCCTTTTCAATTAAAATGTAATTTAGAAGTGAAAAAATATCCACTTCCTGATTAAATAGTTTTCCCCTCATTTGTTCCTTGGTGCTAAGGTGCATAACTATTTTTCATTTATTTGCTTAGTACACTCAACACACAGATAGATATTCAAAGATGCATAACAAACAAAAAACTAATAATAGTAGTGGTAATATTTATTATGATAGTGGCTAACATTTATTGAGAGCTCACTATGTGTCTGGAAACTCATGAAGTTAAAATTATGAAGGCGACATCATTAATGTCACACAGGTAGTAGTAGTGAGATTCAAATCCAGGCTTATCTGAGTCCTGGACATGTGTTCTTAGGTTCAGATGAGAGGCAGAGCCTGTTTTATCCACCGTCATATCTCTTACTGCCCAGCACAGTGCCTGATGAGTAGTAGGCATTTAATATCGACAAATGAATGAATAATAACTGTCCTCAAAAAAACTTATATCCTATTGGGAGAGAGCTATCACACATGGTATATAATACACAAAGAATTATATAAGGAATCACGAGTTAAATAACACACCTTATTTGGGAATTGTATTAAGATTTGAGTTTTTGTTAAGGGTTGTGCTGGTATTTTTTGGTAGGAAGGAGGATCAGTTGGGAAAGAAAGTTTTCCTTGGGTCTAAGAGGATTCTACTTCTCTTTAGAAGCTGATTAGCCAAATTAGGGAGAAAAGAAACATGAAAATGAGACAGGTCTACATAAGGCTCTGTTAGGATGAATAAACAAAATAAGAAACTAGAAACAAGTACAAATAGCTGTAAGTAATATATTCCACTACTGAATGTGATAATCCATGTTCATTTTAAAGTTTTTCTAATATCTAATTCAGTAAGTAGAATTATATTCCGTGTATTGTACTGACAATATTTTTAGATTTGCTTTTACTAGAGCTGTGCTATTTACTCTCTGAAACCTTAGAAGTCTTCCTGAAGCTATGTTTTTCTGGGTCATATACCAAGCATTGAGATGTAAAGTTTCTGAAATATTTTCCCTGTCTGTGTAATAGATAATGCCTTCCAGACAATCTGTAACTGGTTTTAACCTGAGATTTGATCTAAGTTATTTCCAATTCTGTTAAAATATTTCATGTTTAAAAAAGAAATTTCTATGCAGAGGACTTAACTTGATGACAAAATTTGGTGCAGGAAGATTATTATTAGTAATTTTATTTGGCTTGAACCCATAATGGAAAAATCAGCTTGAAAGGCAAAGGGCTTTTTAAGGCAAGAATCTACAGGATAATTTTACCATTTTTTCCTTCTAAGTTGAGGTCAATATTATTATCATTTATGTTGTAACAGCTTTTTGCATTACAGTCACATCTTAATCATTAAAGTTAAATAAATGAAAACCGTACAAATCACCAAAGACAAAGATAATGATGATTATCAGCATACAATAGGTTAAAATGACAAATTGTTGTAAAATTAAAAAAAAAATAAAAGAACTAATATGTCAGCACAGAACCCCACAAAAGTTAAGAACCTGGAGAAAGCATTTATAGTAGAGACCAAGAGTGGGATTTAGGGAGGTCCTTAGGAAATCTATCAAAAGAACATGATTTTCCAGCAATATAGGGATATACAGTAAGAAAGAACAGAACACTGAGTTCCTTAAGGTATGACGTTAAAAATATTTAAAAAGCCAATATTACATGACACTGACTCCTTTTTTCTCTTTTTTTTTTGTAGTTTAATTATTTTTATTTTTATCTTTTTGGGGGTTTTGGGGGGGTAATTAGATTTGTTTGTTTGTTTGTTTAATGGAAGTACTGGGGATTGAACCTAGGACCTCGTGCGTGCTAAGCATACACTCTACCACTTGAGCTATACCCTCCCTCTGACACTGACTCTTGGGAATGGATTCTCAAACAATCAAGAGAAAGGCTGGCTACTTTGCCATACAGATGTGTACCAGATAAATGTCAGTCCTGGGCGTAAGGACAAATCAGTCTTATTCAAGAGAACTATGAAGATTAATCTCAGGGTAGCAACTGTATGGCAGACCTGCAGAGCAGTCTGTCCAGATTAGAGCAGAATGATGGAGGTTCCAGGAGACAGGTATCCAGGAAAATTAAATTCAGTATAGAGCAGATGCTATGGTAGATAATATGATTGTGCATCTACAAAGAATTAAGAGCATCTGGAAAATTATGCAAAAGAACAAACGAGGCACATAATAACCTGAAGATAATGAAAAATGTAAATAAATATATTTGATGATAAGACTTGGCTATTCAGTGAATAGTTATATAGTAATAATTATGAACATGCTGATTGATGATTTAAGGACTATAGTGATATACATATTTTGGGAGGAGGGGAAGAGAGGAAGTTGGGAAGGGAAAGGAGGAGGTACAGGATAGCTAAATCTTTATCAATTACAATAGGCGGTCATTAGAGATTACCTGAAAAATGTTTAAAATTAATGAACCAAGGAAAAGTTTTTTTCTCTATGTACATTGTTTAGAAATATGAACATTGCCATCAGATGAAAAGTATTTGCCTCCAGAGGTCAGAGCTAGGAAGAGTTGCAGCAAGGGGCTACTGTAATTTCCTTAAAAACCTTTCAGTACTATTTGATATTTAAGTATGTTCATAATATATTTTGATACTTAGACATTATATTAAAAATTAAATAAAAACTATTGACTGAAAAAAATGCACAACCTAAAAGTTGAGAATTATGTTTTATCCAGCAAATTTTCTGAGGACTTAAGCCCAGAAGACAGCCTCTCAGATTGCTCTGAGGGACTGCACCAAAGGGGTAAGGGAGGAGCCAGGATGCGTAGTAGTTTTGCAACAAAAACCAGGTAATTGGAACATCATAAGATGACTGTTAATGAAAGAAAACCAGACATCTCTAGTTAATGAATTCAGCGCTTTTCTATATGTGGGAAGATACTAGAGTCTGAGCTATTGAAATCATTCCTTTGATATGCACCTTACCTATCTAAGGCTAGTATCCTGTTTTTCTCCATCTTGAATCCCCTCACAGTGCACAATTGGGGGCGGCTGCATTGGCTGCTGGCTTGATGGCCGCAATATCCTTTGTTTACTGATACGGCAGGTGACATGTTTCATCCACAAAAACCAAACCTAACCAAATGAAACAAAACGTTAGGAAAAGAAAACAAATGAACAAACAAACCAACCCAGGAGCTTGTACAGAAGTGAAAATTCCAACACGCTGAAAAGCACTGTTCTATGTAACCCCCGTTGGCCAAGTGTGATTCTCCCCGCTCCCCTACCCCACTAACCACATATAAGGAGAGGGATTCGTAGATCTAAGTGCTTTGTAAGAGAAGAGATATTGTTGGTAAATGTGACTGTACCCTCTGGGCATTAGGTAGGTACAAAGGAAAATGTTCTTAATATACAACCTAACAGTGTTAAGCTTTACCTGAGCCCTGTGTTCCAGAAAACAGTGACTTAAGGACCCCTCCCCTGAACCACCCTTTTGTGTTTCAGGAAAGAGCTAACTGCAAAGAACCACACTTCTCCATATAATTTAGATAAGACTGGTAGATGACCCCCTGCCCTGGTTTACCTTTGAAGGCTCCATAGTGACCTTCCAAATTCCCATGCTTTGCCTTATAAACGATTTGCTAAACTGTTCCCACTGACCAATCTGGATGAAATAACCACTAACTTGGCTTGACCCAACTTTCATATCTCCTTCCCCCAGGTCCCTGAACTTTAACCCATCCTCAGCCTGAGCAGCGTCAGAATGTAGAATGGTCCCTCTTTAATAGCTCCTCCAGAGAGTTGGCTGACTACAAGGAAAAACATGCCCTGCTCAACTGTCGCTTAAGCCACCAACTCACCCCACTGCCCCTTTCCCTTTTTTTTTTTCTAGCTTTATCTCTATTAGTAAAAGAAAATTTCTTTCTATCTTACCTTTGAAAGGCTTCTGGATCTCATGGTTGCAACATTCTCCCTACTGCAATAGTGACCTCCCCGTGTGGTAATAATCCTTTTGAATAAAGTCCTTCCTTACCTAATTCTGGATTTTTTTTTTAACTTGACAAAACTAACATTAGAAGCAATGACGTGTTTGAAAGAAAGTCTAAAATCTATGTATGAACTATTAAAAAACTACCACAAATAATGTTGTTAGGTAGTTAGATAAGTAGGGGCACTGGGCAGATAGGTGGAGGAGACGGAGGATGGTCCGGAAAGTGGAGTTATGCCTCCCTCCAGCATAAAGGGGCTTTACTTCCTCTAAATGAGTGCCAGCAAGAGACCAGTTAGAACCCAACAGCTGCAACTGCTCAGTAACGAGAAGGACTTAACTGAACATAACCCAGTGTTCATTGTATTATAATTAGCATTGCGGTTTAGGCACCCCCATGGGTTTTCCTGTGTACACCATGGGTAAGGACATGTGCAAAGGGGACAAACATGACTAAGCATTCCAGGGACAAAAGCTGTCAATCAGTCAAAAGACCACCTCTAAGCAAGGGTATAAGAGAAAGGGCTAAGACCACTGCTTTTTTCTCCCTAGGAGCAGCCCGCCTTCCATTCTTGGAGGTGTACTTTTCTTTTCCTAAATAAATCCTTTAAAACCTTTCACTACACAATACTCCAACTCCTGTTTGTAATCTTATATTTTGGGTATGACAAGAACTGGGGTCTTTTTCCCCTTTCTTTTGGGGTAACATTGTCATAATATTTTAAATGACTGATGATATTTTTTACTAGAGCAAGAGGGCTTAGGAACTGTAAGATTGGCAGTCTTTTATTTAAAAGCTACACAAACACATACATATCCACACTCATGTGATTTAAAGAAAATTCTGGCTTCAACCCTAAATGTGTCATAGTATGCCTAAATATAATTTGAAAAATAAAATGCCGGGGCCATGTAAATTGATGAAGACATACTAATTTGCCAATGAACTGATTACATGCATTTTCTGTTTTTTTTTCAGTGTAAGACAATCCAATTCTGAAGACTTCCACCAATATGAGGCTAAGTAAATATCCTACTTCTTAATCTGTGATTACTGCCTTAATGAATGCTAAGTAAGAAAAAAAAAAGTCCTTTTCTCTATATGTTGTCTGTGTGTGTATGTGTGTGTGCTGGTGCCTTGTGCAGGAGGCCGTTAACAGAAAATTAACTGGTAAGGGTGATGACGTTGGTTGTGATATTAAATGCCAAGATGAAATCTGTTCCTGGGAAGTTAGTAGGAAATATCACTTAAAGAAAGAAATAAAAATAAACAGAAAAATTACTTATATGGAAGAAATTTAGTATTTGTCAAATCTTCACTACTGGCGCTGAGAGTTAATAGACCTCCCGAGAAAGACATACAGAAGTTAATCTTCAAAGAACACTGAGTCCTCTCCTTCACAGAGCTAAGATAGATGATACTTATGTAATCACAAAGCTCAAAATCATAATAGCTACCATTTTCTAAGTGCTCACAATATGCCAGGTGCTTTTGGTGTATGATTGTATTTAATGGTTGGAACAACAATGTGAAGAAGATACTGTTACTAACTTCCACTCACAGCTAAGCAAACTGAAACACAGAGGGCTTTAGCAACTTTCTAAGGTCACACAGCAGGGAAGTGATAGAGCCAGAATTTCAACCCAAACAGTTAAACTCCACAGCACAAGCCATTGACCCTTATAATATTCAACCAGCAAGATAGCCATTGTATTCACATGCACACACTTTCCTCTTTGTACGGCTACACTAGACCTATTGTGCTCAAAACAATCATATTTGAAATTAAATTCAATGAGTAGTGGGGGAGAGCATAGCTTAGTGGTAGAATGTATGCTTAGCATGCACAAGGTCCTGGGTTCAATCCTCAGTATAGTACTTCCATTAAAATAAAAAATAAACCTAATTATCGCCTCCTCCCAAAATACCAAACAAACAAAAAAGAAAGCCAGTGCAATTAAAAAAAAAAACTCAATAAGTAGTGTAATTTAGGGGACTTTCCACAGTAAAAGACTTGAAAATAAAATTGGTCAAGGTTTCAACAATAGTTTTCTTCATACGGAGATAGTATGGATGCTTATTTTCCTCTTACTTGTTTGTATTTTCTAATATTTCTATGATGAAAATGAATTGCTTTTATAAAAAGAAGAAAATTAAGTTATTTCTTATTAGAAATACACTGCCTATACTATAATAAATAACGTCACTTTCTTTTCTCTACCAGCTGCCAAAGTGCTAGACTATTTCTCAAGTGCTATCCCCACTGAGCTTCTGGTTTTTTTTTTCTCAGTTTATGAGTTATTTGAACATAGAACTAGGACCTCATTACTAAAGCACTTTTAAAATTGAGTGTTTAATAATCACCAAAGGTGTTAAAAATTCATATTCCTGGCCACTCTAAAAGGGTCTTATTCCATTTTCAGAATCTGCATTTTTTAAATAAGCACTTAGGTGAGTTTGATATACAGGTCAAAGGTTAGAGAGACCATCAGATTTATAATATACAATCCAAACTGTAGCACTCAAGAAAGTGAAAGAGAGTGCCAAAATAATTAAAATTATGACAAATCGGTTTTACTATGTTGGTAACCTATGAAATAGTTTTATTCAAAAACTATTCTCAAAAGTGAAATTACTTCAGAAGTAAAATAGCACATATCTGTGTACATTAAAGCAACATTTAAAAAATTATGTAATTTACCTGAGCGTTGAAAAATAACATATACAGAACATTTATTCTTGTTAACTCATGTAGTTTAATTGGAGTCTTAGCCATATCTGCCTGTCATATTATGCCATTTGGGGGAGAAAATATATTTTAAAATATCATCTTTTCCCTGAAATGTTTTTCAAAGTTGCATTTTATGGTTGATAAATTTGACATTTTTCATACTGTCAGTTGATTCTTCTCTCCAGACCATGATTATTTTAATCAAGAGAATACTGTCTATAGCTCATGAGGTACCTGGGAAACTCATAGAAAATTCTGCTAAAAGGAGTGTATCCCCAATTCTTTTGTTTGTATTGAAATGTGTATTTGTTTTAGCCTAGATATATTATTTTTGCTTCTATTCAGAGTATCTGTCTTCAACAAATATTTTTTACAAGATAAAATTCATCCAAAAGTTCTCTTTTTATGAACATTTTTAACATTTCATCAAATTTAGGTGCTGCAAAATCATATCCTTTATTTTATTTCATTTAGTGCAAAATATGGATTTATCCAATGAAAATAGACATGCCATCAAAAAAATTATACAACAAGATATTCCTAAGTTCAGTTATAGATTTTCAAAATTAAAACTTTTATGGAGTTTGAGCTCTCATCATTTAATTCAGTCCTACCCTTTTTTCTATAATAATAAATTTCAGTGTCTTTCTGTTATCAAGCTTTGTTTTCAGTCATTGTGATTCATTAAAAGCTTGCAAAGCCAAATTTGTGTGGTGTTTCATTTGTTGTACATTAAAGAGTTCCAACTGATTTTGATAAAAATTCAACTCAAAATTTTAACAACCATTTACAAAAAGTAATTAACTGCATTTGTACAGGTTAATTTACAAAATAGTTACTCAAAGGCTTAAACACTTCTAAATTCTAATTTATGATGGGCAGCAAGGAAAGATAGCAGGTTATTGCATACAAAAGGGAAGTACTTTTGGATTCAACACCACCTTCACCGCCAAATTTACAATTCTATCAATTAGTCTCTGTCCATATAAATATTGACAACTATATTTTCTCCATTGATTGGTAGACTATTAAGGCATTTTAGGATGTAGTTATGAATGATTTGTGTTCCACAGATAATCCCAAATTTCTCCAGAGGTTCCTAAATTTAATAAGGAAAATATTTTGTGATGTTTTTGCTCCAGTAATACTGGATTCATATGACGACTATAAAATCATTTTATCTCCAGATTGAATTTTTAAACTGAATTTAAAATAGCTTTCTCAGTAATCTCAAATATTGCACCTCTGCAGAATAAACTTTCAAATACTTTATGTTGATTTTGTGTTGGATAAAAAAAAATCAAACCATTGTTAGAAACAACATTTTCTATTTGAAGTATTTGATGTCATTGATCTAAAATTGCCCTCATGTAACTGTGAAATTCTTCTGGTAATAGAACCAGCTTATTAAGTTATCACTTTACTTTTTGTTTATGCATGTGGAAGGCTAGAACCAAATATGAGTTAAGTTAATTTCAAGTAAGAATCATTTGATCTACATGAACAGCACATTTTGTGCAAATTACACATTTACCATCAACTTCTTGAGTAACAAAACTGTATTATTTTTCATTAAATATACTTTTTAAAGTTTATTGATGAGTGAATGTGCTTATTAGAAAAAAATGTTCTGCAAAATAATGGAGTTAATAAATAGTTGTAGACCACACAATAAATGGTAAACTACTCTAGCATGAGTGCTGTGCTACAACAAAATCTAGAGACTAGCTCTGTGGTACAACTGTTCAGCCTTGTCTGGCACATATTCCATGGCCCCCTAGCCCTTGGTTTTTCACATTTCCCATGAACCTCAGCACTTGGCAGCCTGGTGGTTTTGTACATCTGGTAGACCTGAGTACCACCACTTAAGTAGAGAAGGAGTTAGTAGTTCCTAGCTGCTTATGTCCCAGTATCCTATCTTTTATCTGTAGGAATTCTTCATGTTGTCTTTAAAAGGGAGATATTAATAATTCTGTGTCTGAGGTCCTTCAAATTTACCCCAATGGTAAAGTAAGTATTCACTGCACATGCTTCTCATACACTACTGGACAAGACAATGGCGGAAGCTGGAAGTTCAAAATGGCAGTTAACAAAACCTCCAAGCCTATTTTAATCTAACTATGAATAATAATGTTGTATTAAAAAAGAAAAATCTGAGAAAAAGACTCAACCAGACTGGACCTATCCATGGACCACTTTTTTGAGTTGTTTACTCTACAACCTGCCACAGCCCCTTGTCCTCAGTTAGTGTTAAATATGTATTTCTTTATATGAAATGAGAATTCCTGTTACTTCTCCTGCTGCCACCTTTAGAAAAGTTCCAGGTTCTAGGAGCCTATTTAGGGTCTCATAAATCATTTCAACTGCAAAGACAATAGAAAAACGAGAACAGCATAATTCCCCTCCCCATTATATTGTATGAAAAGGCTATGGTAAACCCCTTAGTCACCAAATTACTATTTGTGATCTTTACTTGACTGTTTGAGCCTAAGCTATAAAACATGGAAACTTTAAACATTATACATTACATCTGTATACATTGTATTTCTCCTATTTCAGTTGAGTCTTCCAGAAGGATTTTGTTTCAATTCCAGTGCATATGTTGTTACAGTAATCTATTTGGATTGTCTTCATGCTACTGGTAGAAAATGTTCCATTTCCATTTATGCATTTTATGAATCTCAAAGGCTTTTTTTCCTTGATTTTTCCAGTGTCAACTATGTTAGCCTTTGAAAATCAAATAACATCAGCAAAATCATAAAACTATGTTTATAACTTTGAAAATGTTTATCTTCTTTGACTTTAATCTGTACCTGAGAGCAATCAACTTTTGACTGTCTATAGAAGTACTGCTTAGGTCAACTTTAGAGAAAATATCATTTAGTTTTTCAAACTTCTTCCTAACTTCTCAGGATCTGCAGTGTCTGATAACAGGATAATGTTTGTCTTATTTCTGAAACAAATATTAACAATGACAGGTGGTGATGATAAAGATATATGCTTTGCACATTTGTAAACATCAGTACTAATGTCAGGAAATTATCAAGTATTTAGAAATTCAGAGTGAGAAATATTTCAAAGGCTATCACAACCCAGACGTGTCTGGACCAACTCGAGTGATATCCAAATAGTGATTACCTATCTCTAGGTTTCTTTTTATGTGATACATCTAAAGTTCCTGTTTAGGTCATTTCCTCAATTGTTCTGTTAATTGCAGCTGACATTTTGCTGACATATGCACACATTAATGTGTTATAAAATTTTCTTTTGGTTTATACACATGAATCTTCATGATTTAATATTGTTGCTCCTTTTCTTTTTCCTCACAAAGAACACTTCCTTTACTCCAAGTTGGTAGACTGATTGGTGGAAATTTTCATGATGCCAGACAAGTGACATTTCCAGAGCACATGACACTGTGCCTCTCCAGAAATAGCCCTCCACCAACACATGGACATGACCTTCCGTGGGAGACTGCAGCAGTGGTTTGCTGCTCAGCTTCCTTTGGTCCCACCTTACCTGATCTAAGTGTGACCTTCTCTTCCCAGTCATGCCATAACGGCTGCATAGAGTGAGAAATCAATAGCCAGTAAAAACTTGGAGTCAGGCCTTTTGCGCTTAATGATTTAATGGTTAACTAAAGTGTACTTCTACTCTCCAAGTAGTTGTTTCTTCTTAATTCAAAGTTTCTTATTTTGTGTATCCAAGTGAAAGGAGGAAAATAACCTTACTTCTTGAAAAGAGGATCTGTTCCTTGCCTCACTACCTGTACGAAGTGGGAAAAGCTAGCAAATTATTTTGTCCACATAGTGCCAGTCTTTCCCTTAGTCTTTGCTTATCAACTATGCCTCCTTGAGATCCCAGCTTATCAATTTCAAGGTAGCTTTTCCTTTGATCAGATCAGGTTGCACACTTACGTACTCCCATAACATTAGGTAATTTCCTGCATTGTACTTACTATATTTTGCAATTGTGTATTTATTTGTGTCAGTGTTGATTAAAATCTATCTTATTTTTTTAAATCAAAGTATAGTTAGCTTACAATGTATCAATTTCTGGTGTACAACATAATGTTTCAGTTATATATATATATATATATATACACATATACACACACACACACACATACATATTATATATGTTTTCATATTCTTTTTCATTATAGTTTACTACAAGGTATTGAGTATAGTTCCCTGTGCTCTGTAGAAGAAATTTGGTTTTTTATCAAGATATATCTTCTTAACTATGCTGATAGGTATGTAATATATTTGGCTTGCCACACTTCCCCAGGACATAGCACTGTGCTTGGAACTTAGTAGGATCTATATGATCTGAAGCCTGTCGAATTCTGATTTCATCTTGTAGCATACTCTCCCTTGCTTACCATCTTCCAGTCATAGGGGCTTTTTTTTTTTTCTCTCTCTCTTTCTTGTTCTACTAATTGTCTCTGCTCAGATTTTGTTTTCTCTAGCTATTTTGCATCCTTCAGGTGTCAGGTTAAATATGAAGTCCTCAGAGAGCCCTCCCTTGACCCACCCCCTCCCCCCATCCAAAGACTCCTTTCTCCATAACAAGTCACATTATACAATTTGGAGTTTTTTTCAGGGTAATCATGGCTTTCTGAAATTATTTTATTTATTTACTTTTAAAGAATGTCTTTTCCAACTAGAATGTGAGCTCCATGGGATCAAAGACCTTACCTTGTTTTGCCATTGCTGTCTCCTAATTTTCTCAGAATATTACCTAGCACATGCTAGATATGCAGTACCTTTTTTGAATATATGAGCAGTACTCCATAAACAGATGGATAATAGTTGAATGAAATAATTTATGTAGCAGAGAATCCTCATCTGAGCAAAAAGTGGCTTTACCTTAAAGTTCAAGTACATCTTAGCTTATTTAGAGAGTTGATGGTATATGTCCATTATGAATAAGAATGACAGATGTAGAATAAATACTCTGGGGAGAGATTGCATTCTAACGAAAGCACAGTTAAGGAACTTAACCTGGTTCTAGGAAAATGGGCCCGTTCAAAGTAAAAAGTAACTCTGAGTACAGCATGGTGAATGTCACTCAGGATGTTTCCTGAGTCTCAGGAGGAGAAGGCTCTGATAAAACAGCAGCTAAAAAATGAGAAAAGTAGGGATGGTGAGAGTCCTGAAGGCCCTGGAAGTGGCAGCAGTGTTTCCAACAGTTTCAGCAGCAATGAGAGATGATGTCCTCAAAACTGACACCAGGACTCTAGATATTAGGCATAGGATCCTCGTCTCAGATACCAGTTGGGCATTAGCAACAGCATCATGAGCAAACCCCAACACCAGTGTGGGGTAATTCTTGGACACTGATGATACAGTTGCTACTCTGAGCATCAGCAGCAACAAGGAAAGTGGGAGAATGAAGAAACAGAAGACAGTGTCAGAAACAGTTCCTTTCTGTTCCCACTTGGAGACTCTAATAGCTATTTGAGAAGATGTTGAAATGGACTATATTCCTGCAGAACAGGGTTTCTTAACTGTAGCACTGTGACCTTTGGGGATGTGTAGTTCTTTGTTGTGGGGGGATGTCCTGTGTAGTGTAGAATGTTTAGTAGCACCCCTGATTTCTGCCTACTTGCTGCTAGTTGTACCTATCAGCTGTGACAAACAGAAGTGTCCTCAGACATTGCCAGATATCCTTGAATACGGAAAAATTGCTCCCAGTTGAGAAATGCTGCTGTAGAGTGAGAGAGCAAAATCAGAAACATCTTGTTTTGTGACTGTTGCTGTCACTTAAATTTGGCCCCCAAAAGAGAGATCCTGGTTACAATGTACAACCTGGGAAATCCTGGTTACGAGTACAAATGTGTATGTATGTATATATACATATATATATATATGTCAAAACTGTCTGTCTGTATTAGTCAGACGTCTCCAGAGAAACAGAACCAGTAGAGATTTATTTCAAGGATTTGGCTTACTTTGATTATGAGGACTGGCACGTCCAAAGTTTGTAAGGCTGGCTGGAAACTCTCAGGTAGGATGGGATGTTGCAGTCTTGAGGCAGAATTTCTTCTTAGGGGAACCTCACTTTTTATCCTAAGGTCTTTGAAATGATTGGATGATGTCTGTCCACATCATTGAAGTAATCTCCCTTTCTTAAACTTAACTGATTGAAAATGTTGACCTTGTATACAAGATACCTTCACAGGAATGCTTAGATTAGCATTTGAATAACTAGGTACCACACACAGCATAACCGAGTTGGCACATAAAACTAACAAGAAGACAATCATATGTTTTTGAATTTTACAAGCTATTTTGTATAAATGCACATAATAAGGTGTTGATTGTGAATCTCAGTAATTCTTTAAGACAGAAATTTTAGCACTTTATAAACTATATAAAGTTCTAGCCTTTATCCATAGCATAGCACAAACGAACTCAAGGGGGAAATCAGCATAGTGGCAAAAGCATGAACTCAGAAGTGAGACAAACGAGTCTCACTCCAAACATAGGCCCTCCCACTTACTAGCTATGTAACATTGTGCAAATCATCTATTTCTCAGAGCTTCAGTTTCTTTATCCTTTAAGGAGGCACAAAGATTCATACATTCAAAGCTGAAATGAGATGTGTTGGAAACACGTAGGACGGGACTTAGTGTGTAACAATGGTTATCACTTACCGGCTGTTTTCTATATGTTCAGCATGCTTCCAAGGTCTTTTCACAAAATCAATTCCTAGTATCCTCACAATAATCTTAAGCAGCCTTTACTGTTATAATTCTCATTTTACACATAAAGAAATTAAGGCTTGGAATTGTTAAGAAACTTTCCAAAGCCAGCATTTGCACCCAGATTGCCTGACTTCAAGAACCCAAGCTCTTAACTGCCATGCCTTCAGTTTGAACAAATACACATATCTAGATCTGAGATCCATAAAGTACAGCTCACAGGCAGCAGGCCACTCTCTGTTTTTTATAGCCCATGAGCTAAGAATTTTTTTTTTTTTTACTTAAGAAGTTGAAAGACAATCAAAAGAAAACTATTTTGTAATATGTAAAAATTACTTGAAATTGCAATTTCAGTGTCTATGCATAGTTTTATTGGAACAAAGCCTCAGACATTCATTTATATAGCATTTATGCTGTTTTCATGCTACAGCATTTGGAGTTGCTACAGAAAAAATATGGCCAGTTCAACCTAAAATATTTGCTATTTGGCCCTTTATAGAAAACGTTTGCCAACCCCTGATCTAGTTACCTATTCTCCTAACTTTAGACAACATCTCCATTTCATATTTTATGTGTCTATGTCCCTTGAGAAAATAGCATGTGTGGGACTAAGAAAATTTAATTGCAGCAAACAGTGAGAAGATGGAGAGATGGAATTTGCCACTTCTTGGTACTGATAGCGAACTGTTAATATGATGATGCAAATACAGAGAAACATGGTTAGATACTACCATCTACTGAGAAAATCTGAAATTACAGACGATGTGACAAAATCAGTTTTTCTCAACTTTCGTATTTGTCAGCATCACCTGGATTCCTGGTATGCAATACAGATTTCTGGACCCCACTCCTCACATACTTTGATACAGTAAGCCTGATGTACAGCCCAGGAGTATATACTTTAAGCAGACAGCTTAAGTGATTCTAATGCAGGTGATTCTTGAATCCTCTTTTGAGAAAAACCAATCTAAAGCAAAACTTGAATCTGGGGGGAAACAAAAGACACAGGCGCATTTATTTTTCCTCATCTTTTATGTATTTCATTCACATGGGTCAGTATTGTGTGTTGAGCAATGGACTTGGTGGAGAAACAGTGCAATGATGGGCTGGTTGGAATCACGGAGGCCTCAAGCTTCACCCCTAGGCGTATTGAGTCCCAGTGTGACAGTTGTCTGCAGGGGAAAAGGTGGTTGCTACTACTCAAACTGGGAATTGGGAACTTGAAGCCTGGTTCTGGTGCTAAAACAGGAACCAGAGGTCAGAGTTGGATAATTTAGATGAGAACAGTGGGAATGGTGATGTTGGTGGGAAGAGGGAATCTGATGAGTTCCCCTAATGGGCCGTGCATTGCTGATTCTGCCAGATTTCATTGGCTCAGGAGTATAGAATTGTCAATCAAAGCACCACAGATGCACCCTGAAATTCCTAAGACTCATCAGCTGCACTTTGGTAGCCATCATCTTCTCTAGACCCTCTTTTTAAAAAATTTTATTTTACTTGTGTGTGTGTGTGTTTTTTTTTTTTACTGAAGGTACTGGGGATTGAAGCCAGGACCTCATGCATGCTAAGCATGCGCTCTACCACTGAGCTATACGCACTCTCCTTTAGTCCCTCTTAAATGTCCTTAGCCCCCTCCCTTTACACTCAGGTAGGAGCACATCTTCTGTTCTCCACAGGCGTGTTTCCCTCCAGCCAGTCTGACACATAGCTGTGGGGTTTGCCATCTCTAATTGTTATCATAATCTAATGTATTACTGAGGGGAGTGAGATGGTTTAAGACTAATCAAAGTGATTAGAAGATATCTTCAAGACAATGTAATTAATAATGAAATGTATTTAAATGAAAAACATATGCATACAAAATTATATATAAAGTGAATAGCTATGAACACATATATACATATGTAATACATAAATATATAACTAAATTCTTTATCTTTATTTTATGCTCTACTGGCAGGATGGATAGCAAAAACTCACTGAAATGTATGGAGCTATAAAAAAGGTAACTAAATAGTCATTAACCATAAATGTAAAGTCCATGGACGAGACACTAGCTGGTAGGAAAAAGTAGCTCAGCTATTAAAAGCTACCCTTACTTATGGGCAATAATTATTAATAATTATTAATCAGGCTGGTCCACAGCTTGGGTGACATATCCCTCAAAAGCAATCATTCTTTTGCTATGCTGATTAATTTAGCTTCCCAAATACATTGGTTGAGGAATTGATGCCTTGGATAGTTTGGGCCACTGCAAGTGTATATTCTGTGTTGACACTAAGTACAATGACATCCTGATTTATTTTATTGTGAGAATGATGTATATGATTCAGTCATAAAAATTGGTCAACACAGGTAACCAGAAAGAATCAAGTCCCCAGGCCTGCAAAGCTAAGGGGTTTGCAAATCATGGGCTGTGATGACTCTTAAGAAACAGATGTATTTTGAAGCCCTGAGTAGCCAGAAGACCTCTCTTTTTTGTATTTCCCTTCATACTTTGACAGCAAACAGTCAATGAAGGTCGAATCTGGCTGCAAAATTGTTTTGTTTGGCTTACAAACACCTTATTTTAAGTTGAACTTGAATACTTTCAGGGGAGCTTATATTCTAAATCCCCGTGTTCGTGGTTTAATTTTGTTTAGATAGTCTCAGTCACACATTTATGTTAACTACCTGGCCTCTGAAAATATTGTGTGTTTGCTGATCCCCTACCTACACAACACTTCGTTTTCTAATTGCTTAAAGGGTAAGTTTGATCTCATCAAATACATCTCAAGCCTGGTCTGTTGTCCTTTTGCTAGTCCTGAACGAGCACCAGATGTATTTACATAGTAAATACATCCCTTCACAGTCACTTAACTAGTCTGGGTTCTCTATTCATTCAACAGTTGTGCCAGTGGTCAACTGAAAATAATACGAATAACAACCGTATGATTGTGGGCCGACAGTGTCACCATTATCATCAGTCAACTGATTTTTAAAAGGTAAAAACAATTGGATATTTAAAAAAAAATTCTAGTCACAGCATAAATGACTTCAGTGAATGAGTTATTTACTGTTTAGCAAGGTTATCTGTTATCCTTTCCCCTTAGAACTAAAGATCTGTAAAAGCCTGTTTTGTAAACAGCAGCAGAAACTATTTGCAGCTTAACTTCTTAAAATGACAAGGACATACTTTTATCCCCAACCTTTCAATCTTGTCTCCCAAAACCTGTAGAGAAAAAAAGGAGACCAACAAACTCATAAGTTTACCTTATTTCTTCCTTTTCTTTTGCAGTATTCCAGGTGACTAGAAAAAGGATGGGTTTGGGTTTTTTTGTTTTTTTTTTTCCTATTTCCCTAAATCATGTCCTCTATTGAGCAGTAGGTTTTAAGATTACAGTGTCCTAAAAAGACTTTTTTTTTAAGACTTCATTTTTAAGGTAGTTTTAGATTCTCAGCAACACGGAGAGAAAAGTACAAAGATTTTCCATATACCCTTTTGCCCCAACACATGCATAGCCTTCCCCTTATCACCATGACCCACCACAGTGGTACATTTGTTAAAACTGGTGAACTTACACTAATACCTCATAGTCACTCAAGGTCCATAGTTTACATTAGGCTTCACTCTTGGTGGTGTACATTCAGTGGGTTTATACAAATGTATAATGACATGTATCCAGCATTATAGTATCATACAGAGTAGTTCTGAGACAGGAGGGAAGGGGGCGTGGCACGAATGACACAGCAGTTAGCACCAAAATGGCGGAAAAGTCAACTCCTGGTAGACCTTGAGTCCCAAGATGGCAGGAGATTTGACCTCCAGTAGACCTTGAGCTTCATTATACACACTGTAATATATTAACAGGGGAAATGGCACTCCCACAGGTGCCATGACAGTTGTGAGGCTGAGCATAAAAGGTCAAAAAGAGGGTGGTGGTCCAGTTCCTGGGAATCCCCGCCCCTTCCCCAAAGTAGTTGGAATAATCCTCCCACTTGTTAGCATATGAAGTTACCAAGCCCATAAAAGCCAACAACGCAGCACCTCACAGACTCTCGCTACCCCGCCAGACAGACTGCCTGCACTCTGCCTATGGAGTGTGTATCTATTTTTGCTTTAAACTAAGCACCCAACCCCACACCTCGAAACCCCAAATGTTTTCATTTGCATTTCCCTGATGACCTGTGTTTTTCATATGCTTATTTCTCATACATATCTTCCTGTCGGGTGAAGTGTATGTTAAGGTCTTGGGCTGATTTTTTAATTGGAATTTTGTTTTCTTAATACTGTGTTTTAAGTGTTCTTTTTATATTTTAGATAACACTCTATTAGATGTGTCTCTTCTGAATATTTTCTTCCATTCTGTGAACTGTCTTCTCTTGACGTTGTCTTTCAGAGTTTAGAAGTTTTAAATTTTAATAAACTCCAGCTTATCAATTATTTCTTCCATGGATTGCATCTTAGCTATTGTAGATAAAAAGCCATCGCCATATCTGCATATAGCTTAAGGATTGTTATGTCTTAGAGAATTGACCCCTTTATTATTTGTAATCATTATCATTATGTAATGGCCGTATTTACTCCTAATAAATTTCCTTGCTTTCAGGAATGCTCTGCATAAAATTAATTTAGCTACTCTGGCTTTCTTTTGATTAGTTTTAGCATAGTCTATTTCTCTCCATCTATTTACTTATAATTTATATGAGTCTGTATATTTAAAATGCGTTTCTTATGGACAACATATAGTTGGATCTTAGTTGGGTTTTGTTTTTTGATCGACTCTGTCTTTTAATTGTTATATTTAGACCATTGACATTTGAAATGATTATCAATGTAGCTGGATTAACATCTACCATATTTGATACTATTCTCTATTTGTTGCCCTTTTTGTTTGTTTCTATTTTTATCTTTCACTGTTTTCTGCCTTTTGTGGTTTTAATTGAGCATTTTATAGACTCAGTTTTCTCTCTTTTCTTACTATTCCAGTTGTACATTCTCTGCTCTGGTAAGCTGTGACTCCCTGTAGTCACCTCTCCCTCCAAGCTTGATGACAGCTCTTTTCCTGTGTCCTCTCCTCTGTTATGGATCCTAGAAGAGTTGTTAATATTTTAGTCTTTTATTCTTAGGATGGAATGGTGACTTCCAGGCTCCTTACATGTAGACCCAGAAACTCAGAAATGGTATTTTTTACAGTATAGGAAAACTCTTAAGTGTGGATTCATCTGGAATTGTCCTTTCATATGTTAAAGGAGGGATAGAGGAATCTAGAAAAACCTCTCTTAAGTCATAGCCAAGATGTCAGTCAACTTTTTCTATAAAGGCAAAACTAAATATTTTTGACTTTGTGGACCATATACAGTCTCTGTTGCATCTACCTAACTCTGCTGTTCTACTGTTCTATGTATATGAATGAGCATGGCTAAGTTCCAGCGAAACCAAAGACAAAAAGCCAGAAGGGAAGCTGATGTGACCAAAAGAGTACTCCTTTTTAACACTGAACAACTTTAGACTGTATGATTCATATAACGTGGAAAGGGGCTTGTTTCAGGGCAAATTTTCCCCAATATTCCAGAGGTTCACATATGTATAAATGACAGACTTAAACTGTTAACCTTGATAGTTAAATTCTTAACTCCTAATTATGTGCTAGTCAGTGTTTTCTTCTTTAAATTTGTTTCATTTCATCACTGAAGCATCTCTCAAAAATCTCCTGATTAGGGAGAATAGCTTTTTGTCCTGAGAGTACTTTTTGACCCCTATTACTACACAACTGTGTAACATGAAATGTTATGTTTCATCCATCACTGGGGATGATGACCAATAAAATTTAATGAGACTCACACAGCAGTGACTCATCTGACCCAGAAATGACAACACTAAAAGAGTGGACATTTTTCAAAACTTGAAAATCTTTACTTGTCTAAATAGATAATGTAAACGTGGAGAAAACAAACTGATTTCTGTTTGTCTTTAAAAAAGAGAAACAGTTGAGTACCAGTTGTTCATTCTCCTATTCAGGAAAGCACAGAAGCCCAGGCTTCTGGGGGTTATAGAACCTGGAGTCATTAGCCCTGTGTGATTTTCCTTTCATGTTCCCCCTCCCCTGATAGCTGATCCCAGAAAATCAATTCTGATTTCAATCCTGTCTTCTTCCTCCTCTGCTGAAATTTGTAATGTGGCTCATCAACTGGCTTTATCTCCACACCTTTGCTTCTTGATATTTCAGAACTTGGGAGAGAAATTTCCTCAAATTCGGCAGCTGTATAACTTGTTGGAATCCCTCCATAGATGCTGTTCTATGGTTTATCTGCTTTGAATGGCCCAAGTTTACCTTCGCTCTAGCAATAGAAACATTTCTCTGAATTACATCTGGAAGGAGAATCCCTAGGTTTGGCGAAGATGCTTGACCAGTCTTCAGTCTGTCACACTCTGTGCAAGTTTTATTTTGTATTTCTCTTTTCATTATCTCACTTAGGTGGTAAATGCCGCCACCACCATGCTGGCATGCAGGGATAGGATTTAGTTCCACTTAAATGTGTTGTTTTAAACATTGCTTCGCTATCTTTCATGGAACCCCCTGCCAAACTGGGATATACTTCACAGATGTTTATCAAACAGTGTAGAAGAGGCGCAGGATATTAGATCACATAGAGCTGACCATAAATCTACAAACAGAATGCTTGACAAAGCCTCTAAGTTTCTGACCCTGTCACAGTAAGCTTATTCCCCATGCTCCATAGGCAATGTACTACTCTATAGATGCCTTTGGGGACATTTACACTCTAGCTAGAATTGCGAGATTTAGTAAATAAAGATATGGGTTACCAGTTAAATTTGTATTTCAGATAAACAACAAATAATATTTTAGTGTAAGTATGTTCTACGCAGTACTTGGGATACAATTATATTAAAAATGTTTTCAAAACTTCCTAGAGGAAAATAGAGGCAAAACATACATCTTAAAAATTTTCTCCTAGAAGAAATAAAAGCAAGAATAAACAAATGGTACCTAATGAAACTTACAAGCTTCTGCACAGCAAAGGAAACCAGAAGTAAAACAAAAAGACAACCTACGGAATGGGAGAAAATCTTTGCAAATGAAACCGACAAAGGCTTAATCTCCAGAATATATAAGCAGCTCATACGACTTAATAAGAAACAACCAAACAACCCAATCCAGAGATGGACAAGAGACCTGAACAAGCAATTCTCCAAGGAAGACATACTAATGATCAATAGGCACATGAAAAAACGCTCAATATCACTAATTATCAGAGAAATGCAAATCAAAACTACAATGAGGTATCACCTCACATCAGTCAGAATGGCCGTCATTCAAAAATCCACAAATGACAAATGCTGGAGAGGCTGTGGAGAAAGGGGAACCCTGCTACACTGCTGGTGGGAATGCAGTTTGGTGCAGCCACTATGGAAAACAGTGTGGAGATTCCTCAAAAGACTAGGAATAGACTTACCATATGACCCAGGAATCCTGCTCCTGGGCTTGTATCCAGTAGGAACCCTACTTCAGGATGACACGTGCACCCCAATGTTCATAGCAGCACTATTTACAATAGCCAAGACATGGAAACAGCCTAAATGTCCATCAACAGGTGACTGGATAAAGAAGAGGTGGTCTATTTATACAATGGAATACTACTCAGCCATAAAAACTGACAGCATAATGCCATTTGCAGCAACATGGATTCTCCTGGAGAATGTCATTCTAAGTGAAGTAAGCCAGAAAGAGAAAGAAAAATACCATATGAGATCGCTCATATGTGGAATCTTAAAAAACAAAAACAAAAACAAAAAAACAAAGCATAAATACAAAACAGAAATAGACTCATAGACATAGAATACAAACTTGTGGTTGCCAAGGGGGCAAAGGGTGGGAAGGGACAGACTAGGATTTCAAAATGTAGAATATATAAACAAGATTATACTGTAAAGCACAGGGAAATATACACAAGATCTTGTGGTAGCTCACAGAGAAAAAAACGTGACAATGAATATATATATATTCATATATAACTGAAAAACTGTGCTCTACACTGGAATTTGACACAACATTGTAAAATGATTATAAATCAATAAAAAATGTTAAAAAATAGTTTTAATTGTTTATCTGAAGTTCAAATTTAATCAGGTCTCATTTTTTTTTCAACTCAGATTCTAGCCCCAAAGTTCTTACATTTAGATCTTTAATCCATTGTATATATATCCCACATCTTTTATATCTATAAAATGAAATACTCAGCCATAAAAAAAGAATGAAATAATGCCATTTGCAGCAACATGGATGGACCTAGAGATTACCATATTAAGTAAAACGAGTCAAAGACCAACATCATATGACATCACTTATATGTGAAATCTAAAAAATAATACAAATGATTCACAAAACAGAAATAGACACACAGACATAGAAAACAAATTATGGTTACCAGGGGAGGGATAAATTAGAAGTTTGGGATTAACAGATACAAACTGCTATATATAAAATAGATAAACAGCAAGGACCTGCTATATAGCACAGGGACCTGTATTCAATATCTTATAATAAGCTATAATGGAAAAGAATCTGAAAATACATTTATAAATATATGTATGTATATTATAACTGAATCACTTTGCTGTACACCTGAAACCTTGTAAATCAACTATACTTCAATAAAAAATAAAATTAAAAAAATAGATCTTTAATCCACTTTGAGTTTATTTTTGTATATGGTATGTGGTAATGCAGAAATCTCATTCTTTTACATGTAGCTGTCCAGTTTTCCAGCACCACTTATTGAAGAGACTGTCTTTTCACCTTTGTACATTTTTGCCTCTTTTGTCGTAGACTAATTGAACATATAAGTATGGCTTCATTTCTGGGCTCTCTGTTCTTTCCATTGATCTACGTGTCTGTTTTTGTGCCACTACCATGCTGTTTCGGTGACTGTAGCTTTGTATAGAGTCTGAAATCAGGGGGTATGATACCTTCCAACTTTGTTCTTTTTTCTCAAGATTGCCTTGGCTACTTGGGGTCTTTCAAGTGATTCCATATGTGGACAAAAGAATGTTGCTTGCCATTTCAGTAAACAAAGAATGTTGCCTGCCAATCTGGTAAACAACAAATGTTGCAGCCATCAGCCACTGCAGCCTTTCCCAATGGTACACCCTGAGGGAAATTCAGGATGGATAAAAACATGATACTAGCCCTAGATAGTTAAGGTTCATATGAAAGAGGTAATTTCAATAAGCCAAGACTCTTGCATGTTCCCATATTTTAAAAAGGCATTAAAATCATTACTTTGAGATGTCTGTTTTTTTCGTGATTAGCAGTAATCTTTGGTGTTCAACTACATTTTTTTTCCAGCAACAATTTCTATATATCCTGGCTTAGTCCTTACCTCTTTGGAACAGTCCCTCAGAGCTCTCTGAAAGACTGCCTTCCCGGCTGTCATCTTTGGTAATGTCCTCGAGTAAAGCATAATTCTCAACTTTTAGATTGTACATTTTTTTTAGTTGACACATACAAATTTTAGGATTATTTGTTCTAGTTCTGTGAAAAATGTCATGAGAATTTGGTAGGGATCACATTGAATCTGTAGATTGCTTTGGGTAATATGGACATTTTAACAATATTAATTTTTCTAATTCAAGAACACAGAATATCTTTCCATTTCTTTGTATCATTTTCAAATCCCTTAATCAGTGTTTTATGTTTTCACAGTATAGTTTTCTTACCTGTTGGTTAAGTGTATTCCTAGGTATTTTACTCTTTTTGATGCAATTTTAAATGGGATTTTTGTTTTTTGCTTTCTCTTTCTTATAGTTCATTGTTAGTGTATAGAAATGCAACAGATTTCTGCATATTAATCTGGTATTCTGAAGCTGTACTGAATTCATTTATTCTAATAGTTTTTAGGTGGGCACTTTATGGTTTTCTATATATAATATCATATATCATCTATACATAGTGATAGTTTTACTCTTCCCAAGGGAGGGGTTTATCTTGCCTAACTCAGGTCATTGACAAGACTAATGATATAGTTTGGGTGTCAGGATTGAGGCCAACAAAAGCATTTGGTGGGGGCCTCAAAAATATTGTTAAATTTTTTTGCATTGTAAATTATTAGTGTATAGAAATGCAATTGATTTGTGCATGTTGATTTTGTATCCTGCAACTTTGCTGAATGTTTATTAATTCTAATAGTTTTTTTGGTAATCTTTAAGTTGTCTACATATAAGTTCATATTTTATGTGAACAGAGATTATTTTATTTCCTCCTTTTCAATTTAAATGCTTTTTATTTCTTGTCTAATTGCTCCAACTAGGACTTGTAGTACTGTGTTGAATGGAAATGATGAAACGGTACCCATGTTTTGTTAAAAATTGAGTATTTGAAAAGACATTCACCTTTCCCAGTCTTAACAGACTGGCTCTGTGCAGGGGAACGTCTTCACCAATCAGCCCAACGTGAAGGTTTAAGGTTCTCTCAGGACTTTTCTGAAGATGCATCTTCTGTAAGTATATGTGCATGCTTTTTTTTTTTTCTAATTTCCCCAAATACATGACTTTTTAAATGTCTTTAATTTCCTTAGGAGTCTCACCTCTGCTTCTTCTCAGGACCTTAGATGTTCTATTGTATTCCTCTCTCTGTAATTCCATGCCCCAGGCACCCACTTATCTGCAGTTCCTTTGCAGCTCTCAGGCATTGAGGCCCCCACCCATTGCTTTTATTGGCATCCAACCTGATACTGAAACTGTTGCTGGTCGATGTAGCCGGTGTTCCAGTTCTTGTCCCGTCCCAGGAAGAATTCAGAGACAAAACATAATGGTTAAAAAAAGTAAAGTGAGGATTTATTAAAGGATGGATAATACACTCTCAAGGGGAGAGCCGGCAGGTTCAGGTGAGCAGCTGCCCTGAGTTTCTTTGGCAAGTTAGTTACATAGGCTGCAAAAATGCATGGGCGGAATATTCAATGGGGAGGGAAGAGTTTGGGGTCATATTCCCTGATTTTCATCCCAACTCCCCCTTCCCAAAGGGAGGAGGGATTTTTGTCCCTGTTTAGTCTGGATTGGAAGTGCCATGGCATTGGTGCGTGATGGGTGCTTCTGATCTGCAAGGCTAATTTTATTGAAACGAGGGCATAATGAGCCAAAGGTTACATTCAGACATTGGAGATTCTGGCCTCATCCCATCTTTCTTTGTTGGCCTCAGGACTGCTTATCTCGCCCAGGGGAGTGGCCACTTATCAGCCCAGAGGTTCCTGCTTTTCTTTCTCTGCCCAGGGACCCCTGGTGCTTACATGATGTGTGGTTTCCTGCATTTGGCCTGTGCCCCTCCTTTCTGTCCAATTCCTGCCATTTGGCCTGTGCCCCTCCTTTCTGTCCAATTCCTGCCATTTGGCCTGCACCCCCCCTTTCTCTGCTCATATCTAGCTAGCTGCCTGTGCTAACAGAGCTTCCTAGTCTGCCATCTTACTGATGTCAGTCTCCTCATATTAACTTCTAATTTTCAAACTGATACAGGAAAATGGGGCACAAGAGGATGGCCACGTCCCAGGTCCTAGGCAAGTCCCTGGGACACACCCTATCAAGTGAGTGAGGGTCCTTGGCTTCCTGCAGGAAAGAATTAAAGAGCGAGCCATAGTTGAGTAAAAGATTTATTCAGAGATGTACACTCCATAGACAGAGTGCCCGAGTCTCAGAAGGCAAGAGAAAAGGCCATGAGGGGTTGACTGCTTAGTTTAAAGTAAAAGTAGATACTTACTCCCTAGACGGAGTGCAAGCTGTCTCACTCAGAAGGGAAAGGAGCCACCAAGTGTGAGATAGTTAGTTTTTATGGGCTCGGTAATTTCCTGTGCTAACAAGTGGGAAAAGTATTCCAACTACTTTGAGGAATGGGCTGGGATTACCAATAAGTAAGCCACCACCTACTTTTTGACCTTTTATGGTCAGCCTCAGAACTGTCTTGGTACCTGTGGGAGTGCCATTTATCATACATATATATATAATGTATATATAATATATATATATATATATATATATATATATAAAATATAGCATGTAATATATTAATATTACAATGTGTATAATGAAGCTGAAGGTCTTCTGGAGGTCAAATCTCCCACCATACTGGGCCTCAAGGTCTACTGGGAGTTGACTTTTCTGCCATCTTGTGTGCTAACTGCTGTGCCATTCCTTTAATGTCTGTGCCCTGCCCCCTTCTTTCCTGTCTCGAAACTACAATGGCTTGGGCCCCCATCCACATGACTAAAGTACCAACTCCCTTATTTCCCTGTATCAGTTTGTTTCTGAATCCTCAAAGAGGACCTCACGTGTACCCCCAAACCAGCATCTTAGTTACAGATACCAGGTGGCATTCCTCTCCACACTGATCCCTCTTCTTTAGTTTCCACTTGTCTTTGAACCTCAGTGTTGCCACTTCTGAGACCACCTATCATTGTGTGCCAAGGATGGGCATCTCTATATTCCTAAATTTGCTCCTGCTGTGTCAGTGTCAGACTAAATGGTATCTCCACCCCAGCCCCTGCCTGCAGCTCTGAGCCATCCTTTATATCTGGTTCCGAAATATCTCTGTTGTGTCCAGTGTATCCCAAAGTCTCCTTTGATTTTTTTCCTCTAAGCTTTCAACCCTCATCCCTGTAACCACAGTGAGTCAAACCCCATCTATCCTTTGGGGGTGCTTCATTCAGGCTGCCATAACAAAATACCGCAAACTGGTAGCTTATAAGGGATAGAAATTTATTCCTCACAGTTTTGAAGTTGGGGAAGTCTGAGATCAGGGAACTAGCACGGTCTGGTGGGGGCTCTCTTTTAGGCCACAGACTTCTTGTATCCTCACATGGCAGAAGGACAAAACAGAGCTCTCTGGCTTCTCTTTTATAAGATCATTAATCTCATTCTCGGGGATTCTGCCCTCATGCCCTAACAAACTGTCAAAGGCCTCGCATTCCAATACCATCACATTGGGTATTACAATTTTGACACATGAATTTTGGGGGAACACAACCATTCAGAAGATAGAATCATCCAAAATGCCAAGTTTGGAATACTACCTTTTTAACCCGTCTGCTCTCTTCCTTACAGCCCAGCGCATGTCCACCAAGTGAAAAACTTCCTTCCACTTCTAGCTACAAAAGCTGTTTTTTATGTATCAGTGGAGCATTATAGGTTTTCATGTAATTTAGTTAAGTTATATATTCTATACTAATTTTGCCTAGGCCCACATGAATCATACAAAAATGCACTGATGCAATCAGAAAAGTTTCTATTGTTCCCAAGTGAACAGATATTAGTGTCATTTGGTAGTATTTTGGGTTATTAACTTATTTATTTCTCATTCTATTTCCCTCTTTCCCTTCTCCTAAGATAGTAAAGCAACTTGACCTTCTTTGCTTAGGTGAAATATGTGGCAGGTGGGAAATCAGTTAGAGCTTGAAATTCTTTCTGACTTTGGGACTGTCAAATCTTAAATCCTTAGAGGAAAGGGAGTTACAGACAGATACAGAATGTCTTTGAGAAATAAGAAAAACAGAGAACTGCCTAGGAAAATTACATTTTGGTAAAAAGATTTGTTAATTTTGTTGACCTTTTTGAAGAACCAACTTTGAATTTTCTTTATTTTCTCTGTTGTTTTGCAGTTCTCTATTTTATCTCTGCTCTAATCTGTATTATTACTTTCTTTTTCCTGGCCTTGGGTTTAGTTTGTTCTTTCTTTTTTTTCTAGTTCCTAAGTGTCTAAAGTTAGGTTGTTTAGTTGAGATCTTTCTCTCTTTTTTAATGTAAGTGTTTACAGATACAAATTTCTCTCTTAGCACTACTTTCTCTCTATCCCATAAGCTTGGGTGTGTTGTGTTTTCACTTTCATTTATCAGTATGTATTTTCTGGTTTCCCTTGTGGTTTCTTCTTTGACCCATTGATTGTCTAAGAGTATATTGCTTAATTTCCATATATTTGTGAATTTCCTAATTTTCATTCTGTCATTGATTTCTAGTTTTGTTCCATTGTGCTAGGAAAAGATGGTTTGTATGATGTTAAACTTTATTAAATTTATTACTACTTGTTTAATGGCTTAACATTTGGTCTATCCTGGAGAATGTTCCATGAGCACTTGAGAAAAATAGGAATCCTACTATTGTTGGTTGGAATATTCCTTATAAATCTGTTAGGTCCAAATGGTCTATAATATTGTTCAGGCCTTCTGTATACTTATTGATCTTTTGTCTAGTTGTTCTATCCATTATTGAAAGTGAGGTATTGATGTCTCCTATTATTATTATTAAAGAACTGTGTATTTCTCCCTTCAGTTCTATGTTTGTTTCATCTATTATAGAGCACTGATTTTTTTTTTTGCATATGTATTTATTAGAGACTTTGGCCTATACTTTTCTTTTCCTGTGGTGTTTTTATCTGCCTTTGGTATCAGGGTAATGCTGGTCTCATACAATGAGTTTGGGAGTGTTTCCTCCACCTTGCTGGAGTCCTTGGGTGCCATGGTGCTGGAGTGGGTTGTGAAAGCCTAGGACTGGATAATCAGCTTGTCACCAGGCCTTACTGGATCCCCCTTGGAACTTGTGCCACAGGCATTGGTTGGGAGCCTGAGGCCACAAGAGCCACCCAGGGCAGCAGGAGCCAGTCAGTGCTGGTATGTGCTGGGAAAATTGCTGGAGCCCGATTGACATCTGGTGCCAGGGGAGTCAGCTGGCACCCTGGTGGGCTGGGATCCTGGGGCCACTGAAGATGCCTAGGACTGTGGGATGGGAGCCAGCAGGCAACAGAGCAGACTTAAGGCTTTGGTTCATGGAACCATTCTAGGAACCTGGAGTCAAGGAAGCTGCCTGGAGAGGAAAAAATCACCTGTGGCCACTGGCCACCTGGGACTGCAGAAGCTGGCTGGTTCCCTGGTGGGCCAGAAGTCTGAGTTTGCATGGCACTCAGAACCTGGAGCCACAGATGCTATCTGGGGCTGCTGGAGCAGCAGGCTCCAATGTGAGATAAGAGCTTGGCCTCCTGGGAACCTGCTGGGAGCCTGGAGCTGTGGAAGCCACCTGGGTCCTTGGGAGCTGCCTGGGGCCACTGGAGTCAGCAGGTGTCAGGATGGCCTAGGGGCCTGCTGGAAGCCTGGTGCTACAGATGCCACCCAGTGCAGCAGGACCCACCTGGAGCTGCCAGGTGCCAGGGCCTGGGTGGGGGAGCCTGGATTCATAGGCGCGCATCTCTTGCCTGGTGCCAAAAATGCTACCTGGGGCCACTAGAGCTGGTGAGTGCCAGGGTGACTGGGGGCTTAGGTTCCTCAGAGCCCACTGGGAGCCTGGACTCACAGGAGCCACCAGGGGCCACAGGTACAGCTTACAGCCACCAGAACTGTCAGATCCTGGGTGACATGGGGGGCCCTGGATCCTGGGAGCCCACTGGACCCTACCATGGAAGCCACCTAGAAATGTGAGAGGTGCCTGGGGCCACTGGCATAGGCAGGTGCTAGGGTGAGCTGGAAGCCTGGATTTGTGGTAGCCACCCAAAGCCCTGTCATGGAAGCTGCTTGAGATGCTGGAGTTGACAGTGCCAGAGTGAACCTGGGCCCAGGTTAACAGGAGCCCACCAGGAACTTTATGCCAAAGATGCCCCCTGGGGCTACGGAAGCTGGTAAGCACCAGGTTGAGATGGGGGCCCGAGTTCCTGGGAGCCTTCAGGTAGCCTGGTGCCATGGGGTCCACGTGGGGCTGTTGGAGTTCACAAGTGAGGAGGTAGGCAGGGGCCTTGGTGCCTGGGAGCACTCCAGGAGTCCTGTCATGGAAGCTGCCTGGGGCTGTGCGAGCTGCCTGAGGCTGCTGCAGTAGGCGCGCACTGAGGTGATCTGGGGTCTGGATTCATGGGAGTCCGCTGGGAGCCTAGTGCCAAGGATGCCCTATTTGGGGCTCCTGGAGCTGCCTGTGGCCACTGGTGCCAACAAATACCAGGATGAGTAGGGGGCCTGTGTTTGCAGGAGCCTGCAGGGAGCCAGCTAGAGCTGTGGGAGTTAGCCTGGTACTGGGGTAGGCCCTCTCTGGGGTCTTTGGCAAAGTTGGGCCCTCATATTACCCTACTCTCATGGGGAAGGTATCTCTCCATGCTGGCCTGCCTTGGCTTAGGGGAGGGGCCATGATGTAGTGTGAATCTCTTACCTTCCTCAGTGTATCCTTTCTTATTCCTGTGCTTCATTCATGTGCTGTGATTCCCTGACCTAGAATATTTGCTCTTGTGAAGGTATTTTCATGCATGAATAATTGTTCAAATTGATATTGGGCGAGGAGGAGGAGAGGAACATAGAAAAGGCAGAGATTCCTTTGCCACCATTTTGCTGACATCATCACTCTCCTCAAAGGGCTTCTGATTTTGTCTTTTCAGGCTTATCGTTAAATAAGGCTAGTTGTTCTCCAATGGCCAGAACCTCTATGTGTTCCGATTCTAGCAAAGTCTAATTAGTTATGATCCAGAGAAGATTATTTAACCACTCAGATAGACACTGAATTCAGCTTATGGAATTGGGCTATTTATATGAGGGTCTCCATGACCTTAGATGAAATGTGAGCTTGGATACTTCAGCTGGCCTTTGTAGAGGAGAGGCCATCAAATTCTGATTCTCCATCACTTGGAATAGAATCTAAATTATATAGAGCTGCATTTGGTAGAGATTTCATAAACTTAGCCGTAACTTATGTATAACATATCACTAGGGCCTAAGGCACAGTAGATTCTTAATCAATGTGTGTGACACAGGGATACTATTTTTGAAGATTATTAATGTATGTTTACCTTTCAACATTTACTTGTGTATGAGATTCCCCGTATTTTGCTAACTATGCCCATTTCCCCCATTGTTTGTGTATGCTCTGAATGTATGTGCGTTTGTGTGTCTGTATAAGGGAGGGAATTAGGATTATAACAGGAATGCAAAAAAAAGAGGCTATCAACATTAACTTTTAGCATGTAGAATAGGAATTTTTCCTAGTCTTTAGTAAGCAGTAATCATGAAAAACAAGTATTGTCAAAAGAGGAAAAAAAAACTATAACAATTTTTGTAGTTTCCTTTGACACCTGGAAAGGCAGGTTGATGAAATAGGAAGTTTACGTGGTATCGTCCACAGACCGGAGAGGGGATACTCCTTCCATTATTCAGGTTGGGGCTCAGCATCTCTAGCAAGGGGGACATGATATTTAAAAAGTCCATTACAAAGAGGAAAAGTAACTGGAAAACTTGTCCCTGTTTTATGATCTTTTTTCTTTTCTTGGAATAAGATTTTGGGGTAGGAGTCCCCTTACAGAGCTTAAAGAAAAATCTGAAATCAGAGGAATTTTTGTTCTATATCCCTTTTGGGACTATGGGAGACTTCCCTTCGGCATTCCTTCCATATCAAAACAGGGCTGCTGAGTCGAGTTGGTGGTTGGCATAGTTAGGCAGAGAGGGGAACTGAGTTTAGTGTCCCAGAGTCTCCTTCAGCTCTGTTGTGGTATAGAAGGTGTTTAGAAGGTCCTGCACGCCCTGTGGAAATACAGGGAAAGTAGCTGATGGTGTTGTCTGGAGAGTCATCCTAATACAGGCCGAGGGCTTCAGGGTGGAGGACCCTGGCAGCAAGGTCACAGTGATGACAGAAAACTCCAGAACCAATATTTTCTTTCCAATCTAAGTACATCATGTCTAAATGTGTCAGCCCTGACACTTATTGAAAAAATTGTGTAAATTAACAACTCCCTGTATTATCCTTGTTAGTTTAAATCAGCTTGATACATCGTCATCAGCACTATGCCATGGTAGCCAGGGGCCTGCCCCGTAATTCCTTTTCTGGACTAGATTTGGCTGAGGCATGTGCAGTATATGTTTTAGTACCCTGAGCCTCTGCAGCTCTCCATTCTGACTGCTCAGATCTGCTCAGGTTTTGGCAGCCCAGCTAGGCCATGGTGGCCCAAACACAGTTTTGTTCCATTTTTATTGAGAAATAATAAATACATCACTGTATAAGTTTAAGGCATATAGCATGATGGCTTGATTACATATATTGTGAAATGATTATTGCAATAGGCTCTGCTAAATCCATCATTTTATATTGATATAAGAAAGAGAAAAGAAGAAAAAAGTGTCTTCTTATGATGAGAACTCTGAAGATTTAGTCTCTCAACAACTTTCCTATATACATAAAAAAGTGTTAACTGTAATCATCATGTTGTACATTATATCTTTACTACTAATTTGTCTTATAACTGGAAAATTATACCTTTTTTGTTTTTTAATGGAGGTAATGGGGATTGAACCCAGGGCCTCATGCATGCTAAGAATGTGCTCTACCACTGAGTTATGTTCACTGCACAAATCGTACCTTTTGACCACCTTCCTCCAATTCTCCCTTCCCCAACCCTCCACCTTTAGTACTACATGACTGACCTCTTTTTCTGAGTCTGGTTTCTCTCTTTTTAGATTCCATGTATAAGTGAGATTATACAGCATTTGTCTTTTTCTGACTTATTTCACTTAGTATAATGCCCTCAAGATCCATCCATGTTATTATAAAAGGTAAGATTTCCTCATTTTTATGGCCAAATATTCCATTTTGAGATCTATATACCTCAAAGCCTCTTTATCCATTCATACATCAATGGACAGTTACTTTGTTTCCACATCTTGGCTATTGTAAATGACACTGCTATGAACATGGGGGTGCAGGTATGTTTTCAAATTACTGTTTTCATTTCCTTTGGAAATAGTCCCAGAAGTGGTATTGCTGGATCATATGGCAATTCTGCTTTTAATTTTTTGAGGAACTGCCAAACTGTTTTCTTTAGTGGCTGTACCAGTTTACAACCCCACTAAGGTTCCCTTTTCTCCACATCTTCCCCAGTATTTGTTCTCTCTTGTCTTTTTGATGATAGCCATCCTAATAGGCATGAGGTTCCATCTCATGGTGGTTTTAATTTACATTCCCCTAATGACTAGTAATGTTGAGCATCTTTTTATGTACCTGTTGGCCCTTCGTGTATTTTCTTTGGAAATATGTCTATTCAGGTTCTTTGCCCATTTTTAAATGGGGTTATTTGTTTTTTTGCTACTGAGTCGTATAAGTTCTTGATATATGCTGGATATTACCCCCTTATTAGATATATAGTTTGCAAATATTTTCTCCCATTCCATAGGTTGTCTTTTCATTTTGTTGATGGTTTCTTTTACTGTACAGAGACTTTTTAGTTTGATGTAGTCCCACCTGTTTCTAGTTTTTTTGGCTTGCAGAGGATGACCCTCAAATGCAGCTGTGCAGCGGCAGCCCTGAGCAACATATCCATACCTCTCCTACTAGTCAGTACCTGATCAAAATGAAGCAAGGCCAGCTGGACCATCAAGAAGGTAGTATTCTCTCTCTGCTTGTCTGACCAGGCATGACTCTGGACACGATCTCCCTATTGGTGCCATCTACCTGTGACTGGAGCATTGGTAAGCTGGGCTGTGTTCGGTCCTTTGATCTTTCTTTTTCCCACTGGCTCACACTCTGATTTAACTTGACAGGCTAAGTTGAGCTCTGGGGCTAAAGGTTTAAGTAACTCTGCTTCTGCATTGATTTGGATAAGGTATGAATTTAAAGATCCAACAGAACTCTGTGTGTGTGTGTCTATATGTTTTTACAGCATCTCTATATCTCCATCTCTACACTGACAACTAAAGATGTCTGTAGCCCTTTATTTAGAATTAAAGACAATGGCAGGAATTAGAAATGAAGCAGGAGAATTTTATTTTTTTATATTTAAATATTTTAGCTATTGAAAATAATAAACAAAAAGTCAATTCAGGCTGCAATTGATTGACATAATCAAAAGCCACTTTCTTTATAACCAGAGGAAATAGATTTTATTTAAATTCGGTTTGTCAAAGTACAAATATCTTTGTACAACTTATGGTGCTCTTTTTTAAAACTTAAAGGGTAATAGTACATTTTATAAGCATCTCTTTGGATTTTATCTGTTGGCTTTACATACGACAATACAAAGCCCATTTAAAAGAACATATTGCAGAAATTCTAAAATTGTAATTTACTTGAAAAGGTACTTTCATAAAGAAGTTTTCTCAATAGTTCATCTTAAATATTCTTATAATTGGATAAATGGAAGTAAGAATTTAAAGGTAAAATGCTACCCAGCTAGCCTTTTTTGTTGTTTTTTTAATTTAAAAAGTTTTGTAGCTCATATATCCTTAACGTTCTCTACTGGATGATTACAAAGTTAACAGAAAAGTATGTATTGGTACATAAAAAACAATTATAGAATTAACTATGGATGTTGAACATTTTGGTGTTTCCATGTATTAATACTGTAGAACATCTCAATTTTACTGCAGTTTAAAAATTGGTTTGCTTTTGAAAACCTGTTTAACTTAATGGAAGGTGTTTAACGAGTTCACAGAAATGTCTGAGGAGAATATTACTTTCTGTACAAGTGAGGCCCTGACACTCTAAAGCTGAGGTCACAGTTTGTATCAATATGATAAATATTCACCATTTTATTGTATAGATTGTGTATATGAAATTATAATAATTATTATCCTGGTAACAAATCTAACAAGACAACATATTAAGGAATACCAAATCTATATGTGTGCTTTGGAAGGTAGTACTGTAAAAGAGTGTAAGTCTGTGAAAATTTTAACATACTGTGATCAGCATAACAAATTATGTCAATGAGTTTTCTTTTTAGCCTCACCACAATAAAAGCTTGCCTCTTGGTAAAGCTGAGGTATTATTTAGCTATTTGGAATATTGTTTGAATTAGAGAATGATGTCTTACTGAAAATCAAAACTTACAGTTTAAACTTTAGATGGTCTCTTTTATATTAGTTATGTTGATAGAGTACCTATTTTTTTTGAAATAGGAAATGTTTTTAGCAGACTCTTAACTTAAAATGAGCATTGCTTTTATAACCTTTTATACTTTGGCCGCTATCAATTTCCCTTAAACATTTTAACATTTTAAAGTAATGAGGCTAAACCTAGACTAGTGAATTTCCATTTATATTATCAGCTACAACAACATATACACTTAACACCTACGTGTAATTGTTTGAAAACTTGCTTTGGCTTCACAAGTGAAAGCATTTATAACTACATATGAAAATGGCACGAGAATTTTCATGTTTGATTACTAATGGAAGGAAAGAACAGGTTTCTTCTTCCTATTCCAGCTCTTGAAATTATCCAGTTTCTTTCCCTCTGATAAAGAGAGCTTTATGGTAGCTTGACCACCACAACACATGCACCAGCTCTTCCAATGTTAACAGGAACTTCCTAACAGGAAACAAAAGCAAGGAAAGAAATGCTGTTTGAATGAACTGTCTTTGGCATAATATATTGGAGTTGCGAAAGTCCTTAGCTATCCTGGTCCAGCCTACACCTTGCATAAAGATAAGGGGAAAGACAGCACAGATAACAATCCAGCATGGAAAGAACACGTCTTTAAAATGATGTAGACCTGAGACTGAGGAGCAGTTGATCTTGGCTAAGTTTCACCTCTCTGGTAATCTTCTCACTTGAAAAAGTACAGCTAATAATACTCATCATTCAAGGTTTTTGTTAGGCGTAAGCAAGATAATGAATAAAAATAATTTGGCATATAGTAGTCATAATTCCATTATCTGTTAATTCTCTTTCACCCTTTCCAAGGTCACACAATGAAACAGTGAAAAGCCTGGATAGAATCTAGGTCTCTTAGACACTGGTCTAGAATTTTTCAGAAAAGTAAATTACACAAGGTTAGACAAAGATTTTGATTACTGTATTTGACCTACAGCCTTGTTTGCTAACTGTTTTCTTCCATTTCTAGCTGGTCCTAACCATTGTAAATTGAGGAGCTGCCTACATGGAAGAATTTGAGTGTTTCTCAAGGGTCTTGATGAATCATATTGTTGGAGGAAAGAGATAGAAACCCATTATCAGGTGTCATTATAATAACACATACTTATTTAGAATAGTAACCAGCTTACTATGTAGCATCAGAACAGCATAAAGTTCGTATAAGGAAAAGTGACGTTAGATACCAAATACAAGGTTCACCTGTTTATGGAAATAGTGAAGTTAATCATACTTCATATTTTATTAATCCATCATTTAATTAACAAAACACCATTAGATATTTTGGAATAACTCTAGAGCTATCACTGCAAAAACCATCAGAAGCATCAAATTTGCCTTTAGCATCCTCAAGATGTCCGTTCAGTGCCCCTTCTTGTACCCTCCATAGAATTTCTTCTGTTAGATGCCCAGCACTCTTAGAAGGGTCTAATTCCAGTCCCTTCCTGTGCATTAAATCCCTTGAATGACTGATCTGTAGTTAGGAGTGTTGCACTCTGTAGAATATCTGTAAGGAGGAGCCTGACTGATTTTTCTCCTGGGCACCAGCTAACAAGAAGGGGCAGACATTTGTGGATAAGGACATTATTCTTTGGTTCTCAAGGCATAATACATAGATAGAAAGTTGGCCAGAGAATAAAGCTCTTGGATTATTGAATCTGATGAACTTTTCTGTAAAAGGAATGAGCCCATGAAGTTAAGAGACTGTCCTGTCCCCCTTTTTATATAAGCACTGATAGATCCTGCTAATGCTCAATCAATGAAAATTCTCTAGAGCATAAATAAAGCACATGCTATAAAGTTCACTAAGAGGATTTGGTTAGTCCCTGGAGAGGAAGAGAATGGGATTAATTCCAAACATATATTTTAATTTTTTAACTAAAACTTAAAATACGTCAATTGGGATACTTATCTTGAAATATACCAATTTGAATACTTTAACTGAGATTACCTCTTTCCATTCATCTTTCTGTGCATCATATGACTCAACAGTGTTCAAATAAGTATGTCCATCATATCCTCCAACTACATAGAGTTTGTCTCCGAGGGGACATACAGCAACAGCATCTCGAGGAACACTCAGAGGTGCCACAGTTGACCATGAATCAATTTTTGGATCATACCTGAAGAGGTTTAGGAAGACAATTCAGAGGGAATTCCAATGGTGTTAACATTTAAAATAATAAAACATTAATAATGTACACTTATCTAACACATTAAAGACACCTTACACATAGCAAATGTAGTCTGACTTATAAATGTTAAGGATAACTGCATAACAGAATTCTCTTCAGCCACCAGAGGTCACTCAAAGCACAGGGAAAATGTACTTCCTTTCAAAAATACCATGCATTTCTTTGATCAGTACTCAGATTATGAGGAAATTTCATATATTGGCATCTTAACATTTTGTGAAAAATGCCCCCTCTCATTTAGTGTGCTGGTTGGATGGCTTTTGTTTTTCTTTTATTCTTTGTTTATCAAAGTTATACATCATCTGCCTGATCTTGCTTATATGACAGCTCACATTTTAAGTAAATCTGAATATAATTGCCTTTTTGTTCTAATGGGATGTAGTACCCCGGTTTTAATACTATTTGTGGTTATGATGACTACAGTTTTATTCTTTTTCTCATATGAGAGTTCCTACTTGTCTTCTCAGGAGCCTGGTAATTTTTTTCCGTTTTAATTTGAAGTTAATTCCTTATCACCAAATCTTTTCTGTAAGCAAAATGAAAGAGAATTCAGTAGCTAATATTAATTAAAATCTTCTCCAGGAGTTCTTTCCTAAAATTTGAAGCCCATTTAAAAATACATAATACTAAAATCTAAAAGAAGTGAACAATAAAAGAAAACTCTTAGAATTATCTGTGGAAATGTCTCTGATTTTATATTGGCCTATTTATAAATCCCAATGAAAACCACTTATTTTATGGCTGTCTACTAATTTATTGCTATCTACTAATTTCCTTATATTTCTATTACTCGTCTTACTTGTTTTTATCTCTTTAATCATATTCTAAATTACCTGATCCCAGCTTCTATTTCAACTTGATCTCATATCCAGTAATATTTTTAATAATATCTGAAATCAGCAATAATTAAGATACCCTCAATATCCATATTGTTGAGTGTTATGTAGCATATCACCTTAAATTCTAATAAACCCAGAACCAGAAAATACACAGCTGCATGCTTTAGCTGAGTTGAATCGTCAACACAATTGCTATTGTTAACTGATGCTGCACTCAGATAACAGAGTACACACGTATATGAATGGTGAACCAGGGCTCACAGAAGGATTCCCTTACAGATTTGCATCCAAAACCCAAGATTTTTCTGCACGTGCATGATAATTAATGCTTAAAAATCTGGCTAATATTAATATTGTCTGGATACTGCTTGATTAACAAGAGATGTTTGGGGAATGTTGAATCTTTTGAAGAAAAAAAATTGGCACTATGGTTACTGTCTGTAAAGACACACAGAAGCAGTTATTGAAGAAAAAGTTAGCCACTACTTCACTTTCAACTTAAAATAGCATCCCGCTTCCTTTTGTTTCTCTTTTACTTTTCTATCGCTCTTTACTTTGGATATAAGTATGTATATTCTAGTGGGAATAAAATGGAGCTTGAAGTAAAGAAAATTAGTCATGGCCTTATTTCTCTACTTAGAGTAATTACAGAGAATTTGCTTGACTTCTTTGCCTTAATTTTCTCATCAACATTATAGAAATAGTAATCCCTGACCCAGCCAACATAAGCTTATGTGGTTTCAGAGCCTTCAATTTAAATGATTATCTTAAATAATGGGATGAGATGACTAAGATACTGAGTAGGCCAACATTGTTTTAGTAGAAAATAGTGTCAGGTCTATTGTCTAAGACATGGAAATGAGGATTATCTGATTCCATGGAGTGTGTGTCTTTGATTGACTATCTACTGACAAGGCTATTTTACAACTCTTGGTACAGAATTAAGTTGTAGAAAACTGTGATTCTTATACATAACAATAAAAAAAATTTGCCTGATAGAGACAGATTAATTCCCAACCCCAAATGAGGGCTCCCAAATATTACATTTTATTCCTTATAGGATATTAACTACCTTTGCATCTATTAATTTTTTTCAGCGTTCCAAATTGTCTTTATGTCTTTTCTTCAAAGATTCTTTGACACAGTTTTAACATCATATGGGTTATCTCATTAATTAATGAATCATATAAAATCTCTGACACATGTTAATCTTATATTTGTATAAAAGTCATAATTGTTTGAAAATTATACTTTAGCATCATTTTCTCAAGATCTTTTCAAGGAAAATGCCAAT
The DNA here is from genome assembly GCF_048773025.1 of Camelus bactrianus. Lineage (NCBI taxonomy): Eukaryota > Metazoa > Chordata > Mammalia > Artiodactyla > Camelidae > Camelus > Camelus bactrianus. Next base: position 70,105,914 of record NC_133575.1, on the reverse strand, counting down.
AAGGGGATAATGACAGTAATAACAATAATACCGATTACAACAATAATACAAACATAATACTAGCAGCTGATTTCCACTGAGTACTTAATCTGTGCCAGGCAATGTGCTAAGTGCATTAACATTTATTATATTGTACCCTGTGAAGTTGATACTATAATTATTTCCATTTTTCACATGAGGAAATTGATGGTTAGAGATGTAAAGTAACTGGGTCAAGGTCAAATAACTTGTAAATGATAGACCTGGGATTTGAACTCAGATCTACTTGACTCCAAATCCGGTGCTTCTAAGTAGTATACTATACATTTTTGATATGTGCAAAGTACTTTTTTCCCCATTTAAATTTTTTTAAATTAAAAACCAGATTAAAAAACTGTATATCTGGAAATGTAATTATATCAGTAAATAAGGTTAAGCATTTCAATATTAGGCTACTTTTGTAAATATTTAATTTTGTAGTCTGCATTATGAACTTTTCTGTATCAAAAATAAGAACTGAGTTTATATTTTCCTAGTTGTGTGTGTAAATGCCTATTTAAATTGATAGAGGCACTTCAAACCATTGTAAGGCTAATTTCATGGTGAGCACTCTGCAGGCATCTAGAATTGTGGAATTCATAGAAACAGAATGTAAAATGGTGGCTGCCGGTGACTGAGGTGAGGGACGAATGGGGATTTATTGTTTAATGATACGGAGTTTCACTTTGAGGAGATGAAAAGAGTTTTGGAGACAGATTATGGTGATGCTTTCACAACAATGTGAATGTACTTAATGCCACTGAACTGTGCACTTAAAAATGGTTAAATGATCAATTTTATGTTATGTGTATTTTGCCACACTAAAAAATAATCTAGCATAATGAAGAGGAGATCAACTATTACTTTACTAACTATGAGAACTAGTATAGATAATCTCAGTGTCACGTATATTTGGCTATAATATATTTTACATTTGAGGCAATAATTGACTTTATATTTTGCATAATGTTAAAATTTGTTTGCCTCTCTTAAGAACCATCTTCAGGAGAAGCATTCCAGATATACACTGAGTAGCATGGAGCTGGTCACTTAAGATTAACTTAAAAAACAAACCTACCATATATCAAGTATTCCCTGTAAGAAACACAATATTAGCATTATCAGTTATGCTTCCCAGAAGAAAAATAACAATGTTCATATTCCTTCCTTTAGTCTCTTCTGCCTACATTCTATCCCATATATTACTGTTATATCAGTTTCCCCCAAATTACTTTCTTTGTGGCATTCCACTTCCCCCAATTTAATTATCCTTTTGCCTACAAGATAAAATCCAAAGGTTTGCACCTTGACATTTCGGGCTGTCAAACAGTCTGGTACTTAAATTGTGTTCTGAATTGCTCTTCCAAATTACATTTCAACCTAAAGTCTCTGCTCATATCTATAAAACTTTCTCTTTTACTTCCCTGGTTTTGGTTGTGCTTTTTTCTAGAACTGAAGTTCCCTCCATTCTTTTGTTTGCTTACAAAGTACAAATTCTACCTACTTCATGAATTTCCCTTGAGGACACCATCCCATATTGATCTCTGTCTTATAAATTCTCATAATCCTACTGATTGTAAATTTGACAATTGGACTTAGGTTAATATTATTCAACTAGTATGTTTGTATATATATATATTCTATCTTGAAAGGGAATGTGAATGGTATAAAACTATAGTTATATGATTGACTTATTTTAAAAACATATTGCACTTGGTTCATCCAAATGAATGTCTCCCATTCAAAGAAGTTACCTTTGGGAAATTAAATACTTAATGTAATAGAGTCATTGTTCAGAACATTATTAACACCTCTCTTTGGGTGGTAGTAAACCCTCAGCCTTTGAGAATTGACTTGGTTTTCCAAACAGTAAAGTTTTGATTTGAGCTGGTGAATAGGTTGAGTGATACAGCTTGGAATAAAATTTATTATTTCTTACATCTCTTTTGTCTCATTTTATAGGGTGACTATCAAGCAGTAAAACAACATATTCTTTTTATACATTTCTTATGATGAATCTGAAAAGCATAAGGAGGATTTCTTCAAAATATTTTGAGCCTAGGAGTAAGTGTACGATTTTACAAAGGATTAATCCTTATTTGGAAGACTACTTTCTGGTAATCTAAAAATCCTCATTTCTGAAAAAAAAAAAAACCCACGAAATAAACACATATGTAAGTAAATGGAAATATTTTACCGTTCCACGCAGTCAGAAAGCCTGGAGCAATGGTTAGAAGCAGGGGCATCATGACCCCCAACAACATATAAGAATCCATTGTACGTTGCAACTCCCACACCTCCACGTCTTTTGGACATTGGAGCACACAGACTCCACTTGTTAGTGTGTGGGTCAAAGTATTCCATTGATTTGAGGCAGGAACTTCCATCACGTCCACCAATAGCATATAGCCTCAAAAAAAAAAAAAAAAAAAAAAGAAAGAAGTGTGTGTATATTTGTGTACAGAATGAAAGTAAAACCTTGCACAAGTTCCAAACTACATATTCTATGCCCATAGTACTTTGCAGTGGATGGCCTGAATTTGTGAGTGGGTATCTACCTGAAAGCACTTATTAAGATCTTCCCTATCCCAAACCTCCCCACTTCATCATTTTTGTGAAAATTACTTTGACACAATAGATTAAAAGATACCATGGGAAATGAAGTACAGAGAAAGGAGGCAGGTATCAAAAGTGTTGTTAGTATTTATCAATTATACCTCAATCAAGCTGGCAAATTTTAAAAAGGTAGAATATTTCCCGAAACCAAGTCCAGCAATCGTACAATTTTAGCTAGGTTTGACTGACTAGCATTAGGATCCCTGTTGTTTATATGAACTACTTTATTTAGCGTAAAAAATATTTGTAACTAAGAAGACATTAATTTAATAAACAACTAAGGGAATAGGATAAAACCTAGAAACCAGATTTTTTTTCCCTGGGAAAATATATTGGCTATGACATTTCTCCTGTAAACTTTAAAATGCCAATTCTTTTGATGAGCAGTATTTTTAATCCAACTTAAATTTAATCCTGCATCAATAAAGAAGATAAACTTTTATTAAACCATATGTCTCTGACTGCCCTTCATGCTCAGTTGTAAACAACAGCAAGTCAGCAAAACAAAACTAAATTAGTCAATCCTGAACTTCCAATTTATCCCTACCCACTTTCTTCCCTGGTAACCTTAAGTTTGTTTTTCATGTCTGTGAGTCTGTTTCTATTTTGTAAATAAGTTCACTTGTGTCATTTTTTAAGATTCCACATATAAGTGATATCATATGGTATTTATCTTTCTCTTTCTGGCTTATTTCACTCAGTATGAAAAGGAATATATAGATAGATATCTATAAATCTAGATATACATATGAATCACTATGCTGTACATCAGAAACTAACACAACATTGTAAATCAACTATACTTCAATTAAATAAGTAAATAAATAAAACACCTGAATTAGCCAAATTCAGTGATTTCAGTCTGTTCTGCAGTAGGTAGGAAATTACTGAGTCACCTAATATCATTCAGGATAGGCCAGATATAATCAGATTTATGAGTATTTTAAGCTCTAAGACACTATAAGGCTGGGCTCCTCTTAACAATAGACATTTCCTACTTCTTGCACAAGGGGATAAAAAGCATCTCTGTTGAAATGTCTACTGAGCCCAATTGATTATATGATGAGACATAGGCTTTGTGCATAGTCAGTACAGACACACAAGGCTGTCTCCTGCCATTGATTCATCCTGGTGTCTGAAATTTCATCAGTCAAGTCCCTCTTATATGCTGGTCATTGATTCCAAAGTTCCCTTGTCAGAAAGCACATAATTACCTAAAAGAAGAACAATTCTAAACTCGTAGAAACCTCTAACATCACCAGGTTTCAATATATTAGCTTCTCTCATAGGCAAATGCTCAGAAGGAGGGAAAGATTCAGAAAGATGGGACTAGTAATTCTAGAACACTCAGGAGAGTGAGTGGTAAAGAACACAAAGACTTGCCCTATTACAAAGACAGACCAAGTTTTGTTAAGTGAGGAATAAGTCATAATATAAGAAAAAAAAAAGGTAAAATTGGAGGGTGAAACTGTAACTGGTTTGCCTACAAAAGTGCTTCTCCAATTTAATGTGCACACAAGTCACTTGAGGATCTTGTTAAAATGCCTGTTCTGATTCAGACAGTCTAGGGTGCGGCTAGGATTCAACATTTCTAAATAGATCTCAGGTAATGCTGATACTGCTGGTCCCAGGACCACACTGGAGTAGCAAGGGACCACAGAATAATTAAATGTTCCTTTTAGACAAGTGTTTTCTGTTACAATGAAGGGACAGTTCCAATGAAGGCCTTTCACTATTGATAACTAGGCTGTCCTGGCCCCTGGGAATGCTTCTTGATTGATGGATCACATCACTGAAGGGCTGTACCACATAAAATGGGATCAAAAAACATACATGTTTGGGTTTACTCACTTGTTGTTTAATGCAACAACACCAACTGTGCTTCTAGGAGTTGACATACTGGCCACATAATTCCACTGACGTCCCTCAGGATCCCATCTTTCTACAGTATTTAGATAACTCCATCCATCATGACCACCAACAGCATACATTGGTCCTTCAAGTGTGGCTACACCTAAAGGATAAAAATAGCGTAAGGGCTCCCCTAGGTAGGTATGCCACACATAATGAATATTGTTTCTCCATTGTATATTCTTGCCTCTTTTGTTATAAATTAATTGACCATACACGCATGGGTTTATTTCTGGACTTTCTGTCCTGTTCAATTGATCTATGTGTCTGTTTTTGTGACAGTACCATACTGTTTTGATTACTGTAGCTTTGTAGTATAGTCTGAAGCCAGGGAGCATGATGCCCCCAGCTCCATTCTTCTTTTTCAGGACTGTTTTGGCTATTCGAGGTCTTTTGTGTTTCCATACAAATTTTAACATTTTTTGTTCCAGCTCTGTGAAGAATGTCGTTGGTAACTTAATAGGGATTGCACTGAATCTGTAAATTGCCTTGGGCAGTATGGGCATTTTAACAATATTGATTCTTCTAGTCCAAGAACATGGTATATCTTTCCATTTGTTTACGTAGTCTTCAATTTACTTCATCAGTGTCTTACAGTTTTCAGCATACAGGTCTTTTGCAACATTGTTTCATGTTGCAAGGAACTGACTTCTTAAAATTTTGATTTTCTTTCTTAAATGGTTTTGTGCATACATGAATAATGTACTGATCTTGATAGGAAACTTAACATGGTCTTTTAGCCCTAGGAAATGTTCAGGCATAGTTACTTTATGATGGAAGGGTATCATTGTTGTAATACTGAAGTCAAAGGAGGCAGTGGAACACACCATTTCTCAGCATTCATAGTAGAGGGAAACTGATTTTCTTCTGGCATAATCTCAATGGCAGTTTTTGAATGTAAGGGATAAATGAGATATGATACTGAACCTTAGATAAATCTTACAATTATAGACTAACTGTGTAATAATAATTCCTGATTTTTATTATAGGGATAAAAAAGACTCCCATAAGATAACTAAATAGACAGGGATTTTTGAGGTTTAGTTAGAAATTTGTCCTATTAGATACCATGAATAGCCTCTTTTCAACTGTTTCTCATCTGCTCTGGGAATTCACGTTAATAGGCACCCCTCACCCCCGTGACCATCTTTTCCATTTCAGTCCCCATCTCAGTGGTATAGTCTCATCACCTCTTTTATCTCTTTAGTAATATTAATTAGATTTTTAAAAATTTGCTCTGATTTCTCTGTAAGATACGTTTTCTAAGCAACATCTAGGAATCACACTGACAGAACTGAGATGAATAATGATATAGTATATCATTTGACATAGGCAATTTATAAGATATTTTGGGCAAACAATACTAGTCCTACATTTTAGCTGTGTAAAAGTCAGTTCTTAAAAAAACAAACTCTATGATATTGAAACATACAGAGTCTAGCATAAAGAAACATGTACCCTGACAAATATTCAGAAGAATCAAAGTTTCCCACTGTACCAGAAGTCTCCATTCCTTCTTAAACTTCTTAGGAATCTCTGGCTTAAGTATAACTCAGAGCTGCCCTCAACCAAAGTTTTTCTAAATATCCCTGCCTTGGACTGCATCCTAAGGCTTTTGCCTAAACACAGATTTGCCTCTTATGGGAAGGGACATTGGAAACTAGAAACACAATGTCTCTCCATCATCAAGTGTTCTTTTCTCTAAATGGAGCTGAGAAGGAAACTCCCTGTTGTAGTTTTATGTTCCTCAATCACGTATTCCTTCTAAAAGTTTTAATCCTTCCTGAAGTGGGACCCCTTTAAAATACCAATGGAAGGGAGGCAGGATTACAACATGTATGACATCTGAAACAAGAACTAACTTTCATAGGCTTTTACCATTTGCTTAAGCATTCTGGAGACATTTTGACTAAGGGTTTGACTAAATCCCAATGACGCGCAGCTGAATTTAATTTTTAGAATGCTCTGCTAACTGTACATTCTTCAGAAACTATGTAACATTAAGCCCTTACCTAAGCCGTGTCTATGTGTTGACATGGGAGGCATCACCGTCCAGATTTTGCCAACTGGATTAAAGCATTCCACAGTATTCAAAGTTTTTAAACCATCTCTTCCTCCCACAACGTACAGTTTATTATCAATAACTGCGACTCCAAACTGAAGCCTGCGGCCACTCATGGTGCCTATATGTAGCCAGCTATTGGTCCTTAGATCATATTTTTCGATTGTAGTGGTACCTGTTAAAGAGATGTTGAACAATGGTTAAAACTGCTTGTATAAAAATTTCTTAATTGGCATCATTCACATTATATTTATTTACCTGTAATTTATAGCATAGACTCAGTGATTGCAGCTCAAGTTAAAGTAAATAGCCCAGATGATTCTCCAACCTGGGAGACAAGGGAAGGGTAATATTTCACCACCCTTGAATCCAAATGGAAGAATCAGAATAAAATAGTTTATTTAACATACATGACATATCTGCTTATAACGGCTTATTTGGCTATAATACGCTACTGGCAGTACTAACGCAGGTGTCAAACACCATATTTTACAACCAAAAATTATCTGTGTGTATTGATTTAAAATACAAATGGCTAAAGGAACAGAAATGAAAACTCCTTTTAAATGGTCCTTTGGTGTTTATTCATATAATGTCCCATGATGGTAACACAAAGGATTATTATTAAGAATATAATTATTTATTATTTATATTTATTTATTTATTATAATTAAGAACATAATTCTGAGCTATTACCTTCTTTATGTATGAATGAAAGTTCATTTTCTACTCAATTACTGAAATATCAAATTTACTATCACAGTAAACTGTCACACTGCCATAGTAAATTGTCACTACTTCATAATAAATTATTATCTCTCTAGGCAATGCTTTTTACCAATCATTATTAGCTGCTGCTATTTTTTTTTTTTTTTAGTAAAAGTTGATTCTGCACAAGAAAGTTTCTGACTAATAACCAAAGTGGGAAATGAAAGAAGTATTATTCACACATAGAGTGTACCTAAGATAGCTTGTGACAGGTTTAGGGAATTTCAACCCAGTTGCACAAAGCCAACTATAGGAATAAGCAAAAACACTTTCCAGTTGTTCTTACACTGCGAGATTTCTGGAGAAAATATAATCCATGAGGTATGATGAAAATATAGTTAACATCTGAAGCCTATTCACTGGCCAATTATAAGGCTAGAGTCTGGGGACATATCAAGTCAAAATTTAAGCATAGTGTATATTATATTTATGGCTGCTTCTCAAAGTCTTTCTATTTATATTGTATTGGTGGAAACAGGGTTTGTATCTTTTCTCTAATTTTAAATCTTTTCTGGTAACTAGTGCACTGTAAGTATTTATGTCTCAAGAGTTTTTACAAAAAAAACCTTGTGAATACACAGGCACTCATTTGTTCTTTCTCTTTAATCCCTGCATCTTTCACTAATAATGTGGATTTGGCTGAATGCTGACCTACAGAACAGCAATTGCTCTGTTGACCACATATATTGCTGAGAGGTCAAATAATACCACCTAGCAGAGCATCTTTTATACAATAAATGTCTCTGGATAATCGTGTTAAAACTGGAATATCCACAAACAAATTCACACCTACTTTCACTCTGTCAAGCAGTCAGTTTTCTCTGTTTTCATCTTTCTACTTCCTCACTCCAATCTTCCCAAATCTGTCTTCCTACCTACTACTTCTTATTTTAACTTTTTATTTTAAACTCTTTTCATTACTGGAATTTACCTTAAGAGCCAATTTAGATTAGGAAATGAAGGCTAGGCTGCACTAATTATTGAGATTATGGACGAGTTAATGGTGAGGTAATTAGGAAATTGTACAAAGTTACATTAATTAGCTGTAATATAGAAGATTTACACTGAAAAAGATGTAGAAGTCTGCTTAATGTAAGTTAATTTTCCTAGGCACTAGGTAAAATATAAAAGATGATAAACTTACCACACATATCTTATTTGCATTATGAACATATATGGTTGGTAATTCTATATGTTGAATTCTGAAGATTTCTTTAGTCCATTTGCCTACCTCCACAATTGCTCCAACTAATCAAGACGTAAATCCTTTAGTTGGCTTATTATTATAGCTTCTTAGCCTTTTGGCTAAGATCAAGTGTACTGGAAACTATATTTGATGGGAAACCTTAAATGAGATTTTTTTTTTTTACTAATCTCTCTCCTTAGGATTCACTTTATAATTTTTCTGTGTAAATCAACCTTCTGTCCTAAAACATTGCAAATATTGTTTATTTCATTTCAAAGCTTCTATTCAACCTTCATTTATGATCTATTCAAGAGGGAACAAAACCGACCGAACTTTGTAGTATTGTTGGGAACACAGTAGTTCCTGCAGTTGTGAATATATCTGATTTAGTGATTTCCTCCATCTATTTTTAAAACGATCTAAAAAAACCCCACTATATTAGCCTTTCATTTGTCGCCTGCCATACTGTCTGTCAGAATTCATTGTTTTTAATAAATGAAAAGTTACTGAATATCTTGTATGCACAAAAGCCCAATGTTTACCATTTGACCATTTGAAAATTTTGACTCTGTGATCATGCTTACAACTTTCTGTGAGTCTTAATAAACACAGTGAGAGTTATAAGTTAACCTCAGCCACTTGTGTGATATCTATATTTAGCAACTAATTCCAAGTTAATTGTATGAGTCAGAAAGGAAATTAAAGACTGAGGAAGTACTGTATTTCCTAAACATCAAAAGGTGAAAGTTCAGAAAGTATCTTTAAAAAGAGATAAATGAAACAACACACTGAAAGAAAAGGCATGTATATAGAAATTTTTAATAGTTTTGTGTAAGAATGTAAATTGGTATGTTTTTAAATGTAATACTGATTTATTTAGGTTTTTTTTCCTTTCCTTTTTTGTTCCTAAGTGCTCACTCTGGTTTTTCAATAGATTCTAGGACCCTCAAAGACAGGGGTCAATTTCTTGTTTCTTGTTGCTGCTCTTTCTTCTAAAATAGTGGCAGTATAGCAAAAAGGAACATAAAATTTGAGTAAGAATTCTGTTTCCACTCTTCCTAGATATTTGTCCTTGGCTTGGCTGTCTAACCTTAAAAGCCTTAGTTTCCTCATCTGCAAAATTGGGGTAATAAAATCTATCTTGTAGCACTACTGTGAAAATTAGAAATGATGTATGCAAAATGCCAATCAAGGATCAGGAATAGTTTTTACTAGTATTGTAGTTGTCTGCAACTTCCCATAGAAGCTTTTATATTTCCATACACTAGGTACTCCAAGAGTCTCAAAATGATGCCTTGACTTCCTTCCATATCAAACTGTGGTAACAGAGACAAGGGTCTATAGGCTAAAATTTCACTCATTTTTAGAAACTGATAAGGAGTTGTAGATACTTATAACCATCTTGTGTAATACATTCATTTGTATAATGTTAACTTAAAAAACAGGAGCCTAAAAAAATAACAAAAGTAGTAAACAAACACAAAAAACAAACACAAAGTTGTCCATTTCTCATTTTGCAGGCTAAGCCCTTTTTAATAGAAACTAAGGATAACTGTGCTTACATTTTGTACTTAGTGCCCTTTTCATTTAAATATCAAATATCAAAGACACCTTTAAAAATGCTGTTAATATTCACTCTATTGAACAAAACTCAATAAAATATCAAGTTGCTAGACTTGAAATTAATTATAAGGTCTCATTGTATTTGTTATTTTTTTAAGACAGTTAATGAACTGTTTATTCAGTGATTGGTAGAGCCTAAAAAAGAAAAAGTTGAACTTGAGCTTGCTCAGCATTACAAAGACACTATAATATGGGTAACTTAGGAAGAGAACGCAGATATTCTTAACAGTTGGGTGGTAGAAGGCTGAGTAAGGCATGGGTTTGTTCCATGATTTATATAATAATACTATAGACCTGCGATTTATATGTAGAGATTTTTAAAATAGCAATAAAGAAATTTATCTCATTATAAAAACACTAGATGATTCTAACAAAGCTGATGATTTCATTTAAAGAAGGAATACAATGGGAATATGGACGTATTTTCTGAAGAATACTAATTGTGACGTTACTCTAATACTTTGGAAATAACTGCACTTGCAAGTTCTCATTGTATAGGTTTATGGTTAATTGACACACATCCTATATGGTTTTCCAGTTTCTAATTACATATACAAAAGGAAACGGTTTCCAGAATCACAGAACTTTGCTTTTGCATCATTTTCTACAACATTTCTGTGTATGATCTGGCAAATTTTAAGTGGGTTGATTTTATTTCCCACACAGACAACTCTCAATTACAAAATCCTCATAGCAGCACTATTTACAATAGCCAAGACATGGAAACAGCCTAAATGTCCATCAACAGATGACTGGATAAAGAAGAGGTGGTATATTTATACAATGGAATACTATTCAGCCATAAAAAACAACAACATAACTCCATTTGCAGCAACATGGATGTTCCTGGAGAATGTCATTCTGAGTGAAGTAAGCCAGAAAGAGAAAGAAAAATGCCATGTGAGATTGCTCATATGTGGAATCTAAAAAAACCCAAACAAACAACATAAATACAAAACAGAAACAGACTCATAGACATAGAATACAAACTTGTGGTTGCCAGGGGGGGGGGGTTGGAAGGGATAGACTGGGATTTCAAAATGTAGAATAGATAAACAAGATTATACTGTATATCAGAGGGAAATATATACAAGATCTTATGGTAGCTCACAGAGAAAAAAATGTGACAATGAATATATATATGTTCATGTATAACTGAAAAATTGTGCTCTACACTGAAATTTGACACAACATTGTAAAATGATTATAAATCAATAAAAAATGTTAAAAAATAAATAAAATAAAATTCACATCAAAAAAAATTACAAAATCCTTCCCTCACTGGTTTTTTTTTTTTTTTGGAGTTACACAATTGTTTTTATTGACTAGAATTAAAGTCAATTGAAGCAGAACATTATGTTCAAATGTAAGCTACATTTGTAAATATACTTTTAGCAAATTTTAGAGAAATATTCTGGTCACATAGCTAGATTTTTTTTTAGTCATTTGAAGCTAAATGTAGTATCATTCAACAGTACCAGAAGAAAATCACCCACAACAAAGTTCTGAAAATTATACCATCCTAAGAAAAAAATCCTTTTGAGAAAGGATCACAGAAAATTTAACTTTTTGGTTTTTTGATTAAATAACATTATGCATATGCACTTGTTTATGAAGCACACATACTTTTACTGAATTGCTTCTTGAATTTAAGAAACTGATGAAAATTAGGCTCATAAAAATTTAATGCCGTGCAACCTAAGAATAGAGTATATAGTTAGGGTGTAGCTTCTTAGAGAAACCATGCTAAGCCTTCAAAACTAAATTACACTTAGTTTTATGAACTAATTTTAAATAGGCAGAGTTTCTTTTGAGCAAACATATAGCTCTTCTGCTCTGAGTTTCAGTGAAAATAATTCTGTTATTAAAATATTGGGACAGGCTTAAGGTCACCAGGAAGGATGAGATGAAAGTTCTTGAGAGAACTGAGTTAACTATGCAGTTTCCTCTATGGCAATGCCATTGTGTAACCTCATTTTGGATGTTCAATGTGGAATCATGCAGAATGGTTAGAAAACTGACAGGATTTGGGGAATCGAATCTTTTGTGATGAAGCAGACCTGGACAGTTTAGTTTTACAGAAGTGTAGTTTTTTTTCCTTTCAAAAAGTGCAAAATGCATGAGAAGTAAAATTCTTGCTATGCTTACTATTTGATCATAAAATGTGAATAGATGACTTGATGAAGCAGAAGCAACCCAATTGGAGGGTCACAATTGTGAGGAACTATAAAAAGGACTATTTAAGTAACTGTTAAGTAATGTTGTATGTCTCCCTTCCATTCCATTGGATATTGTGATAATAATAATAACAACAACAACAACAACAATAATAATAACCACCACCACCACCACCACTTCCCTCACCGTTTTGGCAACATGGGTCTACAGACTGAGAAATCAAGTGTAAAAAGACAGTGCTATAGAAAAATAAGGTCTAAGAAGGGTTCAGGGTAGAGATAATGGCTTCAGAAATTTTTCCCTATTCCTTTTGATAAAATTCCTGTATAAAATCATTACTTTATTTTATTGAACATCTATCAGGAAATTGACAGCAAGAAGTTAGAAGCCACTCTTCTATTTTTGTCAAAAAATAAATTTGGAGGATCCTTATCTCTTGCATGCATGATAAATGGTTTTCCATTTGATTAAAAAGTTTTCCCTGGAAAGATCTTATGTTGCAAAGTGAATATTCAAATTTAAAAATTGTTGCCATAGGAACCACAAAAGACCCCAAAATATCAAAGCAATCTTGAGAAAAAAGAACAAAGCTGGAGGTATCACCTTCCCAGACTTCAGAATATACTACAAAAGCACAGTCCTCAAAACACCATGGTACTGGCCCAAAAACAGACACACAGATCAGTGAAACAGAGTAGAAAGCCCAGAAATAAACCCACACACCTATGGTCCATTAATCTACAACAAAGCAGGCAAGAATATACAATGGAGAAAAGACAGTCCCTTCAATAAGTGATGCTGGGAAAACTGAACAGCTACATGTAAAAGAATGAAATCAGAACATTCTCTAACGCCATATACAAAAATAAACTGAATGGTGTAAAGACCTAAATGTAAGACCTAAGTAAGTTCTTAGAAAAGAACATAGGCAGAACACTCTTGGCCATACATTGTGGCAATATTTTTCTGAAGCTGTCTCCTAAGGCAAAACAAATAAAAGCAAAATAAACAAATAAGACCCAATTAAACTTAAAATCTTTTGCACAGCAAAGGAAACCATTAGCACAATGAAAAGACAGCCTATGCAATGGGAGAAAATATTGCAAATGATGTCACTGACAAGGGATTAATATCCAAAATAAATAACTCATACTACTCAATACCAAAAAAACAAACAGCCCAATCAAAAAGACCTGAAGAGACATTTTTCTAAAGATATACAGATGGCTAACAGTCTTAAAAGATACTTACCATTGCTAATTATTAGAGAAAGGCAAATCAAAACCACAATGAGATAATCCCTTGTCAGTGACATAATTTGCAAATACTTTCTCCCATTCTATAGGTTGTCTTTTCATTTTGACAATGGTTTCCTTTACCGTGCAAAAAAATTTAAGTTTAATTGGGTCTTATTTGTGTATTTTGCTTTTATTTGTTTTGCCTTAGGAGACAGATTCACAACTGTCAGAATGGCCATCATTAAGAAGTCCACAGCAAATGTTGGAGAGGATATGGAGGAAATCCTCATACACTGTTGGTGGGAATGTAAATTGGTGCAGCCACTATGGAAAACAGTATGGAGGTTCCTCAAAAAATTAAAACTAGAACTACCATATGATTCAGCAATTCCACTCCTGGGTATATATCCTGAAATAGTGAAAACACTAATTTGAAAAGATATATGCACCCTAATATTCATAGCAGCACAATATACAACAGCCAGGACATGAAAGCAACCTGAGTGCCCATCAACAGACAAATGGATAAAGAAGATGTGGTATATATGCAATGGAATATTACTCAGCCATAAAAAAGAAATCCTGCCATTTGCAGCAACATGGATGGACCTAGAGAATATTATGCCTAGTGAAATAAACCAGACAGAGAAATACAAATATTGTCTGATATTATTTATATGTAGAATCTAAAAAACAATATAAATGAATGTATATGCAAAACAGAAACAGACCCAGATACAGAAAACAACCTTGTGGTTACCAAAGGGGAGAGGGAAGAGGGGAGGGGCAAATTAGGGGTATGGGATTAACAGATGCAAACTACTATGTATAAAATAGACAAGCAACAAGGATATATTGTAGCAGAAGGAATTATAGCCATTATCTTATAATAACCTATAAGGGAGTATAATCTGCAAAAATACTGAATCACTATGCTGTATACCTGAAACTAATAAAATACTGTAAATCAACTATACTTCAATAAAAAAGAAATCTATCCTAGACAGCAAAAAATATATAAATAAATAAAAATCGCTGTCATAAAATATAAGTACCTATTAAGAGTTTAGCCAACACTAATGAAAGGGCTATATTCCACAAGGTAAGGAAAAAAAGGTCAGAAAATCACATAAAGTGCCTTGTTTATAAAAATTAGCTTTAGATATATACATTTAAATATGGCTTCAATACCACCCTCATAATTTGGAGGGTGTTGAGAATGTATTTTCTTTTTTGAATAATGCTTTCTAAATTAATTCATTCGTTCCTGTTACCTTTCATAGCATCCATGCCTCCCACAGCATAAAGTGCTCCCACAGTTGATTTTCTAGGCTTAGTCCGAGGGCTTTGCATCATGGGTCTTCTCTCAGGTAAGAGGTGATACTTCATAGCTTCCATCAGGAGCTTCTGACACTCAAGATCACCAGTAAACATGGAGCTGTTTTCAAGATCTGCCAGTAACTGAAAAGTAATAATGCAGGGTGTATGAAGTGATGAGCAAACCATTAGAAATAACACATTTTCATTTATATAACTTTGGAGAAAACTCAAGCTAATTCAAATGTGTGTCATTATTTCATATTTTAAGTTACTCAGTAACATATCTTTATGTTCACTTAGGATTTAAGATTAAAAGCCTCCTGGGGGTAGCTATTTATCTATGCACATTTATTTGACATGCTATTCATCTTTGAATATGTACATATAACCTCAAGGAGTGAAACTGAAAAAGCACTCATAAAATGTGTTACTGAAAGCAAAGAGAATGGCTGTGTCTACACAAAGCAGGCATCTCCCGCCCTACTGCATGTAGCTAGAGATGGATTGAGAGAAGGTGGCATAAACATGACCGGTTAAAATAAAATAATATTACTCACAGGGGGCTGCATCTTTCTAATCAAATCACAGCACAAAGCAGGCGCTTTTCTGTACGTGTGTGTATACGTGGGTAAAGTTCATCAGCAATCGTGTATCAGCAATCGTATATGAGATCAATCCTTTCTAACCATTATTGCCTGGCAGAAACTGCGACCCTAACTGAATGGGATGAAAACTAGGTAAAGTTTTTTTTTTTTTCTTCCTGAGATGAGTTGAGGAGAAGTTAAGAGTTGGTTTCAGAATTTTTCCAAGGGTCATTTAGATTGGGTCCTTGGAGATTTGGATCCACGCTATCATAGGACATTGGGAGAACAACAAGCAGGTTGTTGGAATGGAAGTGCTAATCTCACTCTATAAAACGTCCCTGAAGTTTCTGTTCTGCACTGGTTAACCCAGCTCCATTCTAATCCCACCTGTTGTCTCTGATGGATCACTGTTTTGACTTGGCTGGTGAGACCCCAAGCATTTCCTTAATGAATATGCTGCTGTAAATAGGTTTGAAAACTAGGGTATATAATTTTTTCTTTCAAAAATATTCTTCAGACATTTATCACCATTCTCTTTATATATTTCATTTCTGGAATATTTGTTTAAGATCACTTTTATCCACCACTACCATCATCAGGAAATTTCACATGGTCCACATTCTAGACATGAAGCATACTCAGGAGTGGGAGGCCAAGGTTCCAATGGTTGTGTGTTTAGGCTGGAAATTTCCTGTCATTCCAATAAAGTAAGAAAAGTCCAAACTAAGCCCTCTGCTGACAGAATGTCATATAGACTTAAAGCAGTATAAAGTTAAGGGCCTCTGATTCTTTATACCAGTGCATCTCACATTTTTGCATATCTAAGAATCATCTGGAAAACTTGTTAAAACACAGATTCCTTGGCCTCAACCCCATAAATTGTTTCAGTAGGTCTATGGTGGGGGCCCGAGACACTGAGTTTCAAACAAGCCCCGAGGCTTTAGAGTAAATAGGTACTGAGAGTTCCAAATATGGCACAGTAGAAAGACACTGAACTCATCTCCCATCCCAGGCACACAAAAATTACACTATTTACAGAGCAACTATTGATGAAAAAGACCAGAACCTACCAGAAAAGATCTACAACTAAAGATATAAAGAAGGAACCACTATAAGATGGGTAGGAGGGGGTGGAGTTGCAGTATGGTCAAGACCCATAACCCAGGGTGGGCGACCCACAAACAGTAGAATAATTACAACTACAGAGGCTCTCCCCAAGGAGTGAGAGGTCTAAGCCCCGCAATGGCCCAGGGGTCCTGCACTAGGAAGATGAGACCCCAGGACGTTTGGCTCTGAAAGCCAGCAGGGTATACATTCAGGAGACCCAGAGGGCTATGGGAAATAGAGACCTCACACTCAGAGGGCACATACAAAATCTTACATGCTCTGCGGCCCAGGGCAGAAGCAGTAATTTGCAAGCAGCCTGGGTCAGACCCACCTGCTGATCCTGGAGAGTCACCAGGAGAGGCAGTAGGCAATCGGAGCTCACTCTGGGGACACAGACACTGATGGCAGCCATTTTGGGGAGCTCATTCTACCATGCAGACACTGGTGCTGGAAATCACCATTTTGCAATCCTCCTTCTAGCTTATTAGCCTCAGGACCTAGCCCTGCCCTAGCCCAACAGCCTGTAGGCACCAGTGCTGGGATACATCAGGGCCAGCAACTAACTGGTCAGGGACACAGCCCCACCCATCAGCAGACTGGCTGCCTAAAGACTTCCGGAGCCCACAGCTGCCTCTAGACACACCGCTAGATATGGTCCTGCCCATCAGAAGGCCAAGACCCACCTCTACCACCAGTGGGCAAGCATCGGCCCTTTCCTCCAGGAAGCCTATATTAGCCTCTAGACCAGCCTCACCCACCAGGTGGCAGACACCAGAAGCAAAAAAACTAGGATCCTGCAGGCAAAACCCTCTCTCTGCAACCCCTAACAAACAATCTGAAATAAGCTCTGGCACCCCTGGGCCCTGAACCAGCTCTGCCTGCCAGTAGTCCGGCACTAACTCCAGGATCTGGCTTCACCTGCTAGTGGGTGGGCAACAGCCCCAGAGCCTTCAGAACTCTGACTTTATCCACCAGGGAGCCAGAACTAGCCCCAGGGCCACCTAGGGTTCCGCAACCAGCACCCATGACCAGGCCCTGCTAAACAGTAGCCAGAAGCATTCACACAAGGCAGGACCTGGCAACCAACCAGACTAGGGGCCAACCAAGCCTACCAGACCATCCACACAGTCAGCCCACCACAACAGAAAGACCCACACAGCCTTCTTAGGGGACCCCCGAGATCATGGCTTGGGTGACTAGAGGGGAGTGCACGGCTGAGACACAAAGGTCGTCTCCTACAGGAGGCTACTTCTCCACGGTTGAGAAACATAACTAACCTATCACATACATAAAAATACAAATAGCAACTTGGACAAAATGAGGTGGCAGAGGAATATGTTCCAGACAAAGGAACAAGATAAAACCCCAGGAGAACTATGTGACATGGAGAGAGGCAATCTACCCAAGTAAGAATTCAGAGTAATGATCATAAAGATGATCAGAGAACTCGGGAGGAGAATGGATGCACAGGGCACGAATTTAGAAGTTTTTAACAAAGAGTTAGAAAATATAAAGAACCACCAGAGATGAGAAATATAAAACTGAAATGAAAAATACACTAGAAAGAATCAACAGTAGACTAAATGATGCAAAGGAATGGATCAGCAAGCTGGAAGACAGAGTAGTGGAAATGACTAAAGCTGAAAAGAAAAAAGGAAAAATGAAAAGAAATGAGGCCAGTTTAAGAGAACTCTGGGGCAACATCGGATTTACTAACATTCGTGTTACAGAGGTTCCCAGAAAGAATGGTACTGGCACTAAAATAGACACATAGATCAATGGATAGAAACCCAGAAATAAACCCATGCATGTATGGTCAATTAATCTATGACAAAGGAGGCAAGAATATACAATGGAGAAAAGAAAGACAGTCTCTTCAATAAGTGGGGATGGGAAAACTGGACAGCTGCATGTAAAAAAGTGAAATTAGAATGTTTTCTCACACCATAATCAAGAATAAACTTAAAATGGATTAAAGACCTAAATCTAAGACCCCAACTTATAAAAATACTAGGAAAAAAACATAGATAGAACACTCTTTGAAATAAATAGAATTTTTTTGGATTTGTCTCCTAAGACAAAGGAAACAAAAGCAAAAATAAACAAATGAGACCTAATTAAACTTATAAGGTGTTGCACAGCAAAGGAAACTATAAACAAAATGAAAAGAAAACCTATGGAATTGGAGAAAATATTTGCAAATGATGTGACCAACAAGGGGTTAATATCAAAAGTATATAAATAGCTCATACAACTTAATATCAAAAAATCCAATAAAAAAAATGGGCAGAAGACCTAAATAGATATTTCTCCAAAGAAGACATACAGATGACCAATAGACAAATGAAAAGATGCTCAACATCACTAATTATTAAAGAAAACTACAATGAGGTATCACCTCACATCAGCCAGAATGGCCATCATCAAAAAGTCTATAAGTAATAATTGCTGTAGATAATGTGGAGAAAAGGGAACCCTCCTACACTGTTGATGGGAATGTAAATTGGTGTCACCACCATGGAGTACAGTATGGAAGTTGCTTAAAAAACTAAAAATAGTGTTATCATATGGTCCAGCGATCCCACTCCTGGGTATATTTCTGGAAAAATCAAAAACCCTAATTCAAAAAGATACATGCATTCTGATGTTCATAGCAGCTCTATTTCCAATAGCCAAGACATGGAAGCAACCTAATGTCCATCAACAAGAGTATTTGTTTTAAGAATCATTTTTAGTATAATCCTTAATGCATGATGAGGATGCCATTATAATGACGCTCTAGAGCATCTGAAACTATTGTAATATATTTTCAATCACAGCAGCTAATCACTCATATTAGTAGGCATTATCCAGAATCTAACTCTTTTCTAGAGACTACTGTAGGATGACTACTGTGTTATGCTATTGTAATGATTATCACCTTGCCTAGAAGGTGTCAGGAAAAGAAAAAGAGCCTAGTCTTCTGCTTGTTTCAAGTGCTGTTTGGTGAGAGAGGAAATTGAAACTAACAAGTATACTGAAATTTAGGGATTATCTATAGGTTTTTTTAAAAAACCATTTTCCTTCTCTCTTCATCATTAATATTGTTAATTGAAGGCTGTATATGTCCTTCTGTGAAACAAATCCTGTACCAGACACACTCTGAATAAAATAAATGAGGACTGGATTAATGCCTAGTGGTAGTTTAGAACTATGATTTGCATAACCTGGGTAAATTTCCATACCTGCGGTGGAAGTAAGGGCAGTCTGATGTAGGAAAGCAGCATTGCGAGGTCTCGTTGCCTCGCCTGCACATCATGCCCCACCCACTGCATGAGAGCGTGGAAAATGGTCTCTTCATCAGGCACATTAATGTCATCACTGCACAAAAGTTTTGAAATTTCATTTGCTGGAAGCAGGAGGAATTCTTGGTTCTTTATTACCTCTATGAAGTGTTCCTAGAAGAGAAAGATCTATTGAAACTGTACTTTAGAAAGTTCTTAACAAAGTACGCTTATTGAAGTATTTCCCCTTGTTAAACTGCAGATAAAGCCAGCAAGACGGATATATGCATTTATAACAAATAGGTGCTGTTGCTGCCCGTGACAGGGCAATGGGGGAGCCTTCTGAAACTGAGGGAGTAAAATCGTGTGTAAACCTATGTGTTAAAAAAGGGAGTAAAACAGTGTTTAAAATCGTAAAACCTACTCCCTACTCAATGGCTAATGTGGGTCATAGAACAGTTTAAATTATCTATGTATGCACTGCAGTATTCAGCACTTTAGAGAAATATTTAGTTAAGCTTAAAGATTAATTTTAAATTATCTTGTTTTGGAATTATTTTGCTCCTAATTTCAAGGTAAACCCTTTCTTCTATGTGCTTTCCCAAAAGGCTTCTTTAGTGCCCTTGGTTTGGTATTCATTTTTTAAAAATCCACACTTACGTTGTTATAAAGTGTAATAAATGAATATAACATATTTGCTGAATGTTTCATCAATGCAGGCTACTGCTTGTATGATTGTGGTGGTTAACTTTATGTGTCAATTTGACTGGGCTATGGAGTGTTCAGATTTTGGCCAAACGTTACTCTGGGTGTGTCTGTGAGGGTATTCCTGGATGAGGCTCATTCACATTAAGGAGGGCAATCTGTTTTACTCAATCTATGATTCAAATGACTGCAATTAAATCCTTAGAGTTTAGCATTATTCTTAGACATTAAAATTATTTACATTGTATATTATCAGTGCAGTAGTACACAAGCATTATGGCAAGATCTTTACATATTTTACTGCCTTTATAATAGGTACTAAAATAACTAAAGAAGAAAGATTAAAGGAGACAACAGTATTGCATTTTTATGCACATCCTGTTTTAACACTCAGTTTCAGTCACATAATAGGAAAAGGAAGACAGGTTCATTTTGAGCAACAAAAATAATTCAAGCTGTTTATCAGAATGTGTTTTGTCTGCAAGAGTAAGATACCAGACAGGAAACTGTTAATACTGAGTTCAAGAATTTAAGTAATTTAACAGGAAGTTTTCATGTTTTGCCTTTGCGGTAGGATTAACCTTTGAACTGCTGTTCCTATAGATTATATGGCATCTATATTTAGGACACAGGAATATAAATAGCATAATTAAATGACATATGTTAAAATGCCAATCCATTATAAAGTGATTTGCCACATAATGGGGTGTGTTTCAGGAATATGTTTGAAACTTCAAATTTTGAAAATGATCAGGGTTGGGAAGAAGAGGAGGGAAGTTTTACAACAAATATTTAGAGGATTCATACATTACAAATTTAAACTTTTTAAGATTTGTATAAAACTCCAGAAAATACTCTTTAATTATATGCATCTCAATTCTAAAACTGTAATGTTAATTTTATTGCTGTTTTTTAGTTGTGATTCTATTGTTCACTTTTATGTACTTGCTTTTTATATTTGAATATTAAATAAATGTAGCTATTTGCTTAGCTTGAAATATTATCTTTTGATTGGGTTTCACAGAAAGCTACATCTCGTGTTGTCCTCTGCTTCAGAGGTTAACAAGTTCATTTTCTTCTTTGCATAAGGGAATTATTAGCAGGAATGGTAAAGATTTATTTAATATCCTCTATTTTTCCTTGCCTCCCTACAGACAATCTATATTTCATATCACTGTCACTTGACTAAATATAGTCTTATCCCATGACACTTTTAAAGAATTATCACATATGAACATGTTCATTTAATTTATTATAATTACTAATAGAATTGAGAGGATTTTAAGTTATTTAAGTTAAAAGATTGAACTGCAAATTGTTTTTTAACCAAAATACATGTTTCATTAAAAAATAAAAATTCAATTCAATAGAACTGTCTGATTTACTAATTTTGATAGTTATGAAGCTCTTCCAGTTAATATGATCCATTAATATTAGTTTTTTATTTACTGAATGATATTTAACTTTCATTAGAAACAATATTTGTACAATTTTACAAAGTAAAACATTAGGGAAATTATATTTTCTTAATACTGTGGATTCTACTTGAAACATGTACAGTTTGATTTTTGGCACTATTTTTATTTCTCCAGGCTTTGAGATTTAATTCAATCTTTTTAGCTTCAAAAATGTGAAACTTGCTTGAGTACAGCTCAACCAAACAAATAGTTTAATCTAATACCTATTATGTGCAAGTTATTTGAAAACTATATAAATTTGTATTGCTTAATTTTACCTCAACATTATGATCTTTACCTTGGAAAGGTTTTATATACACACAATACACATACACACACAATACACATACACACACACACATCAGTAAACATATCAATAATTTAGATATTGTATTAAAACATTTATATATATTATATATATATATATACTTATTTTATAACTACAAATTAGTATGAAGTAATTGCCTTTACCATTGTGTACTTATGTGCCACACTCAGGAGTTCTGTACAGCCCTGGGCATCTCCAAATGATCGAATCCCTAAGCAGTTTGAAGGGTGGAGCTGCTTTATGAGAAAATTGGAGCAGACTTCAATGACTTGAGTCAACTGCAGGAGACAAGCCGCAGCCAGCAAATTTTCAATAGTATCCTCCTTCAGTTGCAGGACACCTAGATGGTTTGAAAAAGTAAAGAATGATTATATGTTCCATAAAGTAAGACAAACAGATGCTAGATAGTTGAATTTTTCTGTTTCTCTCATTAATAGGGCTGTTTTTTTCCAGCGTCCAGTAACTACTCAGGGAGTACCTTTTGAGGTAAATATATGCAATGGAGCCTGTACAAACACTAATAAGATGGCTGAAAGGAGCCAGACCAGATTATCAAAAACAACTGCAACATGTGAACAGTGAATACCACCACTGCAAAGAATGGCAACTTCTTGTTTCTTTATCCTCTTAGACCTGCGTCTAAATCTTATATAAAACACTGTCTACATCATGACTCAAGGAGCATTATGTCATATTGCATAAGGATCAAACAATGGGCCGTACAGGTAACTGTAATTTGTGTGGAAAAAGCATCTTGTAAATAAGAATATTGAGTTTATATGTCCATTTTTTTTGTATCTTCATTTATTAGCTGATAAGGATGACTTTTCCCAAATATTATGCCTGGAATTAACGCCCGGCACTGTCTCAAAAGAGATAAAACGTTGCCAAGAGTCCTCAGATAAAGGATTGCTTATATGATGATTTTCCTAGGTATAAAAACAGACTCTGTTTAAAAATACCTGTAAAGAATTTTTAAAAGCCGAGATCAGAGCAGTTTAAGTTGTTTCTTTCATTAATATAGCTGTATTATTTCTGGAGCAAAAATTATTGATGAATTATTGCAAATGTAAGTTACTTTTTTATTTTTCAAGGGGAGGTAATTAGGTTTTATTCATTTATTTTTTAATCTCCGGAGGTACTGGGGATTGAACCCAAGACCTCGTGCATGCTGGGCAGGCTCTCTATCCCTAAGCTATAACATCTCCCGCAAATGTAAGTTACTTTTAAAAGTTATATTC
Source organism: Camelus bactrianus (assembly GCF_048773025.1). Lineage (NCBI taxonomy): Eukaryota > Metazoa > Chordata > Mammalia > Artiodactyla > Camelidae > Camelus > Camelus bactrianus. Next base: position 70,082,309 of record NC_133575.1, on the reverse strand, counting down.
CTATATTTTTGTTTTAGCTATGTTATAGGGAAGTTATAAAGAATGATATTTCATATGGATTAAATAAACTATAAGTTATTCTTTTATAATTTTGCTTTGTAAAATACCTTAATGTGGATTCTATATGATTGCATAACCATTTAAACAAAGAATAATACATACTGTGAGCTGCTTTGTATTTGGTTCAACATCAAAATGTGTTGTAAAGGGGTCCAATCCATCAGTGGACTTTCTTGTGCTGTTTCTTATACTGGATTTTGAAGGGAGAGCCCTGCCTGTATCTGATGAAACTCAGAGAAGTATGAACTATTCTCAGATTCAGATCTAAAGATTCACCTGCTATAAACATTGAAATTTGGCCTCATTATTAAGAATAATATTCATTTCACAATGAATGAAACTGTAAAATTAATAGAAGAAATTATTAAATTAGTCTCAGCAATGATTTCATGGGTAAGTTGCACAGGGAACAAATGCTAAAATAAACAAGTGGGACTACATCAAACTGAAGAGCTTCTCCACAGCAAAGGAAACAAAAAATAAATTGAGAAGGCAACCTAAAGAACGAGAGAAAATATCTACAAACTGTATATATGATGAGGGGTTATATCCAAATATATATAAAGGACTCATACAACTCAGTAGCACAAAAGCAAACAATCCAATTTAAAGTGGGCAAGGAACCTGTATAGACTTTTTTCCAAGGAAGACATACAAATGACCAACAGGTACATGAAATGGTGCTCAGCATCACTCATTATCAGGGAAATGCAAATCAAAACCACAATGAGATATCACCTCACACCTGTTAGGGTGGTTATTATCAAAAAGAGAAGAGATAGCTAGTGTTGGTGAGGCTTTGGAGAAAGCGCTGTTGGTGAAAATGTAAGTTGGTTCAGCCATTAGGGAAGACAACATGGAGGTTCCTGAAAAAAAATTAAAAAAAAAAAAGAACTACCATGTGATACAGCAAGCCCACTCCAAAGGAAATGAAATCAGGTTCTTAAAGAGATAGATGCACTCCCATGTTTACTGCAGGATTATTCACAAGATATGGAAACAACCTAAATGTCCTTTGAGAGATGAACAAATAAAGAAAATGTGAAATACACACACACACACACACACACACACACACACACACATACATATTCAACCCTGAGAAAGATGGAAATCCTGCCATTTGTGACAACATGGGTGAACCTGGAAGGCATTAAGCTAAGTTAAATAAGTCAGCCAGAGAAAGACAAATACTGTATGGTATCACTTGTATGTGGAATAGGGGTGGGAAAGGGAAGATGGGGAAATGTAGGTCAAAGGTACAAACTATCACTTACAAGAATAAGTTCTGAGGATATGAAGTACAGCATGGTGACTACAGTTAATAATACAGTATTGGGTGTTGTATACCTGAAAGTTGCTGAGAGTGTACTCACCAAAAAAAAAAGTTAACTATATGAGATAATGTATGCATTAATTATCTTGATCTTGGTAACCATTCCACTATATATATGTATTATATACATGTAATATATATAATATACATGTATATTATATATGTATATATAGTAGAATATATATTATATACACATATACATATACGTATATATGAAATCAAGTCATATATTTAAATATTTAAATATACATAATTATATTTGTCAGTTATTCCTCAATAAAGTTGAAATAAATAAATAAGAGTTAGAAAACCCCACTTCTGTTCTCATTTTTACAAATGAGAATGTACCCACACCATTCAAGAGAGAGAAAGCTAGACATGTTCTTGTGTTTTGTGTTGAAATAGCTCTGTTTTCTCATGGCCAAACTTTTTCTAGAATATTGTTTACCTCTTGCTCTTTTATACCAGTGAATTTAAATACTGATTCTGCCACTTACTACCTTAGGAAACTTATTTAACTGGTCTATGCTTCAATTTTCTCACTTGTAAAGTCAGAATAATAATAATGTGGGTTATATAATGTAGGGTTATTGTGAAGATTGAATTAGGTAATACATGCTAAGCACTTACCTGTGTAAGCATACTGAACCAAGGAATTAAGTGCGTTAGGATCGACTCCTTCCATCCGGACCTCTTCTTGTTTGGCTTCAAGCACATCATTAGTAAACATGGCAGCAAAATAATCAGACACTGCACTGAGAACCAACCTGGAAATAGAAATGTTTCACAGGAACTGAAATCAGTCCATAATCTCATTGAAAAGTATGAAATGCAGTCAGTAAGTTTGTGACACTGGTTTTCTGCATAAATCTTTCACAGTTCAGTCACGTGTAGTGAAATTAGAAAGGTAAATTAAGTAATTTGAGTTTCTTTAGAGAATTTGTGCTGTTTTTCTTCATCAATTTCTCTTAAGTTTGACTTTTCTATATATCACACAGGGAAATGGATCATATAGGATAGTGTTTTTCAATATAAAAAAAATAAAAATCTATTTTTCTCAGTGCTCTAATTTGTAATCAGTGCTATACTCAACAAATGATCTGTCTGCATAAGGATACTTACCGATGGGCTGGGATTCGGAGGTGTCCAGCGATGAGTAGCACATCACACAGTTGTTTCTTTTTCAGGTAGTTCTCCATTTTATGGAGAGTTTGTTCTGCATGGTTTACAGCATGGAACTGCTCCTCAGACCTGCTGACATTCATTTCTTCAGGCTGTTGTGTATCTAATCTGAAAGGGGGATAAGTGTAAGAATATAGTTTTTTCTCCTAGTGAATGTGCAAATGTCCAGTGGAAATTTAGGCATATCAACTTCTAAAGGAAATATATTGAATTAAAGTAAATATAAAATTTTCCCTCTGATCTTAAATATTTTGTTATTATTGCTCCCTAACCTCCATTAAAGTGAAGTGTCCTGGTTAGTACTTATATCTGGAATGTAATCATGAAGGTAACTATGTATGGTTCATCTGTAGGGCTAGTGGTAGTTGTTATATACACAAACATAAACTTCAAATTACAAGCCTCTTTCTTTTGATTTTTATTGACATCATAATTACATCATTAGGCATGAAATGCATGATTCGAAATATTTTTCAAATCTGATTCTGTTCTGAAGCTTTTCCGTGGAGTATTCCTTATACATCAGAAATATTCCTTGAAGAATCTCAAGCCTGACAGTTCTATAACATTATTTACACTATGGTATTCTTATCCAGAAAATATACATATTTCCATCTTTTTTTCATTTTCCAGCTTTATTGAGATACAATTGACATATTACATTGTGTAAGTTTGAGGTGTACAATGTACTTATATGATATACGTATATATTACACATATATATTGTGAAATGATTACCACAATAAAGTTTGTTAAGACATCCATCACCTCACATAGTCACCATTTTGTGTGTGTGTTTGTGTGTTTGATGAGAATACTTAAGATCTACTCTCTCAACTTTCAACCAAACAATACAGTATTGTTAACCATAGTCCCCACCATGCCATACATTAGATCCCCAGAACTCAGTCATCTTCTAACTGGGTATTTGTATCCTTTGACTGTTGACTGTGCAATAATGAAAGCTGTCAACATGTCTTTTCAACATCACACAATGGTGGAATTTAAATACTAACACAAGCACAGAGAGGTTTACAATCAGTAAAAGCTTAAAAATGTGATGGTTGGATGAACACACTTAAATACTTTGCTTGTTGCCTTTCTTGCTTCCAGGCATCATTTCCCAGCCACCAGGTAGGATTAGTTTTAGGTTCCCTGACCTTCCATTTAGCCCGTTTATTTGAAGACAAGTGGTCCAGGGAGATGTTACTCTCTTTTTGTCTGAATTACAATTCAAATGAATGATTAGTCTCCTAATCTTCTTAACCTTTAAAGTTTCTTTGGAACATTCAGTCACAATATTGTATAGATAATCAGAGTAACATGGTATGAATATCCTTTAAAATTGTCTGCTACAAAATGTGCTTGTTTGTTTTGGAAAAGAAAAATCCCTTGGCACCACAGACTGGAAAGCATTCAGGTTTCACTAAACTCACTTATCCTAATCTTTCCTCTGCTCAAATGGTTTGATTCCCATTGAGTCAATCAAACATTAAATGTTTAATTATCTTAGCTGTCTTCATGTATATTCCACCATGTACTGAAGAGGGACATATTCTAAAGGAGGAATATATTTTGGAAAGTTCTTGCCAGGAAATAATTTTATTCTGTGAATTTTCTTCAGCCTAATTTGGTTAAGGACAAAAAAAAAGTCTTTAATTAGTGGCTAGTTTGCGATATGTCTACCTGGGCATAGTACATTTATTAGATCTGCAGTGTTTTTTATAATTAAAATGCAGATTTTTAGAATCTAAAAATCCTATCAAAATGAACCAATCCTAATTTTGTTAGGTTTCAAAAGACAGGCAACTCTATCTTGTGTGTCATCAAGAAATAAGAAATTAGTACTTAAAGAGATATGGGTAGATCAAATTATAGCATCCAAAATATAACTGACATATTCATATAAAGATATAAAAATATTATAGTCTACTCTTGATCATTAAAAAGCAGAGTTTAATAAAATAAACAAGCAAAACAATAACAATTAAACTAAACTACTGACACTTAGCCTGATCTTAATAAGTTTCCAGAGCTCATAAGTTATAATTCTCTTGCTTCCATTTTAGATACTGTAATGCCAGGTCAGATGTTACAATGGAAGCCATTGCATTAGAGAATGTTCTTCCTTCTTCTTTTTTGTATGATAACTACAGATTATGACATGGGAGGCAGCATGGTGGAATGAAAAGAGCATCAAAATACCTGGATTAAGTTCCTGCCCTTGTATTTACAAGCTGAGTGATCTTGAATAAGCCACTTTATCTTTCTAAGCATTAATCTTTTCCTCCAAAATAGGTATGGAAATAATACTAATACCAATGCTGCTAACAATAATGCTTATGTCATGGGACTCTTCAGATGATTACATGAGATAATGTATATAAAATCTCTGTACAAATGTTAAGTCTTATGCTAAGCTAGTCCTAACTACCAAGATGTAGTGATTTCCATAATTATTTTAAAGATTGTTTTGGTCTCAAACTGCTATTTCTTTAATTAATAGGCTCTATCTTTAGAGAAGTTGTAAGATTACAGAAGATTTGAGAATTCTTTATGTTTGGTTACACAAGTAAGAGGACGTTTTTAGTTTTTACAGCTAGGAAAGGGTGCTACTGGCATCAAGTTGGTAGAGACAAGAGTTGCTAGTAAACATCCTACAATAAAGAATTATTCAGCCCAAAATGTCATTGGTGCAAGTTTGAGAAACTGGTTTATCTCTTAATTGTACAACTTTTTTTTTTAATAAGAGTAGATTTTTTCAGAGAGATACATACTCCATAGACGGAGTGCAGGCTGTCTCTGAAGGCAAGAGAAAGGCCATGAGGTGTGGGGCTTGGGTGCTTAGTTCAAAATAAAAGTAGATACACACTCCATAGACAGAGTGCGGTCTGTCTCACTCAGAAGGAAGAGCGGCCTACAATTAACTTTTTAAGCCTTTGAAAGCAGGGACTATGTTTAAATTTTTTGTAAGAATGCACGTAATAAAATACTTTGCACACAATTAACATGTAATTGCTGATTTAATATTCAAGCCAAATTTCAGTGACTAAATATTACACTACACTTTTTTTTTTCTGTGGTGAAATGAGTAAATGTATTGAGTTCTGAGAGTGAGGAGTGAAATTTGGGCTATCATTTCAAAGAACTTTTACTTTAAATGAAATTTTACCATATTAAAAAATGGTGGGATTTTTAAACTTTACTTTTTAGAACAGTTTTAGAGTTACAGAAAAATTGAGTTGATAACAGAAAGTTATCATATGCCCACACTCAGTTTCCCCTATTATTAACATCTTATATTAGTATGGTACATTTTTAAACAATTAATAAACAGATATTGATATATTATTATTGTCTAAAGTTCATGCTGTATTCAGATTTCTTCCCTTTTTACTTAAGGTCCTTTTACTATCCCAAAATGTCATCCAAGTAACATATTTCCTTAGGCCCTTCTTGGCTGTGACAGTTTCTCAGACTTTCCTTATTTTTGATGATGCTGAAAACATTGAGGAGTACTGATCAGGTATTTTATGGAATGTCCCTCAACTGAGATTTGTCTACTTTTTTCTTATAAGTAGGCAGGAGTTACAACTTTTCAGGAGGAAGACCACAGAGGTAAAATGCCATTCTCATCACATTACTGTTGATGTTAACATTGATCACCTGGCTAATGTAGTGTTTTTAAGTTTCTTCACTGTAAAGGTATTCTTTTTGCCTCCTTTCTGTCTTGTTCTCTTTGGAAGGAAGTCACTATGTACACCCTACACTTAAGGAAGGAGTGAGACATTATAGTCTACCTCTTGGAGGGTAGGATACATAAATTATTTGGAATTCTATGGCATGGGATATATGTCTTTTCTGAATTATCTATCTACCTATCCAATTATTTTTTATACAAGTATAAACTCATGGGAATTTCTTTTATACTTTGGCTTAGAATCCTATACTATCTTATTAATTTTGTTGCTTAACTTGTTCCAGCTTTGGTCATTGGAAGCTCTTGCAATTGGCTCCTATGTCCCTCTGCCATACCCAGTCATTGTGGGGTCATTTTTAGCACTTCCTTACTTTCTGACACAAGAAGGGGCCCTAGGCTCATCTAGTGCAGAATCAGCCATTTCTCCAGGGAGCCTTAATTCCTTTTACTGAAGAACTGTATTAGAAATCAAGATCTGAGCACTATATATACTCATCATTACTGGGTATCATTGCTTCTAGGTTCTCTCAGCCGACAGAGAAAGGGAGTATATGTGTATATACTAACCTAATATGTTAATGTGGGATATTACTTTGATTAATTTTCACATGTTGAACCAACTTCACATTAAAGGAATAAATCCCACTTTATCATGGTATATAGTCCATTTAATGTGCTATTGCATTCTGTTTGCTAGTATTCTGTTGAAGATTCTTTGTATCTACATTCATAAGAAATATTGGTCTGCAAATTTATTTTCTTATAGTGTCTTTGTCTGGCTTTAGGAATCAGGGTTAATGGTGGCCTTGTGGAATGAGTCTGAAAGTACTCCCTCCTCTTCAATATTTCAGGAGCGTTTAAGGAGGATAAGTATTAATTCTTCTTCAAATATTTGGTAGAATTCATCAGTGAAGCCATGTGGTCCAGGGCTCTTCTTTGTTGAGAGGTCTTTTGATTACTAATTCAATCACTTTTACTATTTACAAGTCAGTTCATATTTTCTATTCTTTCATGATTCATTCTTATCAGGTAGTATGTTTCTAGGAATGTGTCCACTTCATTTGGTTATCCAAAAGCTGGCATACAGTTGTTCATAGCAATAATTTTTATTATTTCTGATTTTAGTTAGTCTTCTCTCTTTTCTTCTCAGTCAATGCAGCTAAAGGTTTGCCAATTTTGTTGATGCTTTCAAAGAACCAATTCTTGATTTCATTGGTTTACTTCACTTTTTAATCCTTGATTTTATTTCTGTGGTAATATTTCTTATTCCTTTCCTTCTATTTAGGTTTAGTTTGGTTTTTTTCTTAATTAAGGAATGAATTTAGATTTTTGATTTGACATCCTTTTTCTTTTTTACTGTAAGCATCTATAGCTATATATTACCGTCTTAGCACTGCTTTTGATACATACAGCAAGTTTTAGTATTTTAAGATTTCATTTTAATTGGCTCAAGATATTTTCTAATTACCTCTGTATCTCATTTTGCCCTAATGATTGTTTAAGAGTATACTGTATAAATAAGCTATAAAGATATATTTTACAGCACAGTGAATACAGTCAGTATTTTATAATAACTATAAATGGAGCATAATCTATAAAAATTTTGAATCACTATGTTGTACATCTGAAACTAATATAATATTGTAAATCAACTATACTTCAATAAAAAGTGCTTATCCTAGGATCTCAACCAAAATCACAATAAAAGGTTTATTTAAGTGAAAGCAAAAGTATATTGTAATTTCCACATATTTGTGGGTTTTCTAATTGTCTTCCACTCTTGACAGCTATTTTCATGCCATTATGCTCAGGAAGGATATTTTATATGATTTCAATCTTTAAAATTTACTAAGACATTTTGCAGCTTAAGATATGGTCTAACCTTGATAATATTCTGTGTGCACTTGAGAAAAATCTGTATTTTTCTATTGTTTGATGGATTGTTCCTTATATGTCTGTTAGGTCCAATTATTCTATAGTGTTGCTGAAGTTCTCTATTTCCATACTGAACCTGTGTCTGGTTGTTCTATGGGTTATTGATATTGGTGTATTGAATTCTCCTAATATTTTTGTAGGTACATCTAATTCTCCCTTCAATTCTGTCAATGTTTGCTTCATATATTTAGAAGCCCTAATATCTGTTGCTTCTGTTTTTATAATTATTGTATCTTATTGGTGAGTTGACCCTTTTATCAGTATAAACTCCTTAATCTTTTGTACTTAGAGTCGATTTTGTTTGATATAATATGGCTAGCCTTGCTCTCTTTTGGTTGCTATTTGCATGAACTATCTTTCTCCATTCTGGAATGTCCTTAATCTGAAGTGACTTTCTTTAGACAGCATATAGTCTGATCCTTTAAAAAAAAAATCTGTTCTGTCAATCCATATCTTTTGATTGAAGAGTTTAATCCCCTTATATTTAAAGTAATTACTGATAAGGAAGGACTTAAAATTGCCATTATGTTCATGTGTATGTACAATGGCTCTGTGTGGGGAAGTCTTTCACTAACTAGCCCAGCATGAAGGTTGAGGTCTTTTCAGGTCTTTTCTGAGAATGCATTTTTGTGGACTTACATGTATGGTTTTTACCCCACTGTCTCAAATATACAGCTGCTTATATATGTCTTAATTTCTCTGAATCTCACTCCTGCTTCTTTGTGGGGCCTTAGATATTCTGTTTTATTTCTTTGCTCATAATCCCTTGCTCCAAGTGTCCATGGGTCTGTAGTCCTTCTGCAACTTTCATGTGCTGTGGTGCCTTCCACTGCTTTCTGTGGCTTCCAACCTGAGATCCAAACCATGCTGTTATTCTCATCTGAGCAGTAAGTTAGGCAATACTGAAATCAGCTTTTTGGGTAGCCTACAGATAGGCCAGAATGTTGCATACAAGTTCCACTCATTCCTTGTGCCTTGAGGAGGAAATCAGGAAATTAGTTGCCTTCTTCCAATTATGCCATGCCATCTTGCTACAAGAGCAAGCATAAATGCCATGAAATTTCCTACTGATTTGAGTGTGACTTTTCCTTGATTAAGCATTTGCTTGTTTGCTGCATATCCTTGGTTTGTTTCCAAAGCTCCCACAAAGCTTTTAAAATCAATCTGTAGTTGTTTACTTGATGTTTCCATGGAGGAAAAGGGTCTGGAGCTTTTTAATCCACCACTGTGCTAACATCACAGAAGCTACTGCTGCCTGATTATATTTAATTTTAAGGAGAATATTTGAGTTTCCAATGTTTTTCTGAGTAGCAGTAAAACAGATATCAGAAAAATAGACCTTTGAGATTGCTTCTGCTGCAAAACTATTTTGTAACAATTTTACTTTGAGAAAGAAGGAAAGGCATTATCTTAAAAACTGTTGAGGGTGTTGTTAATTTGGAAGGCCACTTTGGAAGGCTACTTAGAAATATAACTTAAAAATTAAACAATAGATACTTTGTAAAGACATTCTTGGAGAGCCTCGCAGAAGCCTCCCAAGTTTGAAGTTGAAAATCTGAATGCAGTTATTTTAGAGAATTTGCCTTTTACCATAGTTCAAGTGTAAAGGCACAGAACCAGGTGGTGTTAACACAGAGTGCATAACTTAATACTTAGGCATATCTCAAATAGCTTCATAATTTTTCTTCCTGTTTTTCTTTTGTCAGTTCCTTTTTTCAAGTTAGCCATGGAGATTAAATGGAAACTTAGCCTTCTTCTAATGGTGCTGCTTAACTTCCCCAAATTCATTATAGAAAAGATCTTCTTACTGAGGGAATATAAAACTGCACAGAAAAAAATTTTTTTTTATAAATGGCAATGCTTGACTGTATGAAAAACTGCTTTCTTAAATCCACAGGACAACCTTATTACTTAAATAACATTTTTGTACTGACTCTCTTTTGGAAAGCTGATAAAGCTTCATCCATGTGCTTCTCCTGGAAAATAGAAGGCACTCAGGAAAAATATGCACATTTTTAATGCTATTGTAGTTTGAACTTTACTACATTTGTGGAGTCTTGGAAGTGGATGAATTAAATCTCAAAAAGCAAATCACAAACTTAAAGATTTTTCTTGCTCAGATAGCTGTGGTCCATATTGAGAACCTTATAGTCATGCAGCTAATATTATGATTCTGGTAGCATAAATTAAGCCAACATTCTAACCCTATATGTTATTTGTGTGAAATAAGTATTTTAATATATCACATGTGATTATATTTTAAGATATTATCTGTTGTAAATGACTGAAATTGTTATTTGGAAGGAAATATTATATATGGATAATATGAAGCAAGAGCCCACAATATTTTCATTAAATACAAAACATCTTGCCATCTATAAAGGCTTATCTGTTATTAATATTTAGGATAATATATTTTAAATTTTTGTTGGCATTTAACTGTAATAAATTATGATGGCATCAATGTTGAAATCACTTTCATCTTGGACTCTAAAATTTATTTCATCTTGGATTTCTAGGTTCCAGAATTGTGAGAAAACACATTTATGTTGTTCAAGTAATCAAGTCTGTGGTATTTTATTATGGTAGTCCTAGCAAATTGATGTAAGCTATATATAAACTTAAATATGATAAGGTCAGGTAATTTTTTTCCATTAGCTTATAAGCACTTGCTGAAAACAGCTGTATGTATTTAATAATAATAAATGACAAAATCATAAGAGATGTCAAAAACCTATTATTAAATATTGCATTAATTGTATTGTAAAATTAATAAAATTTGAGAAGAGATAGTGTGGCATAGTCATTAAGAACTTAGGCTTTTTACTGAGATAAATGCTTACTTTCAGTTCACTTAATTAAGTGATTTTAAGAAATTTTGTAATCTTCCCTAATGTTCAACTCCTCTCATCTGTAAAACAGTGCCAACTCCAAAGAGGTTTTTTTTTTTTTTTTTAATACAACAGGAAATACTCATGAAATACTAGACATTGTAGTCACCAGCAGCACCAGCATTGCCACTACTGTCATTATTATCCTCTCATCATCATAATGACCAGGGCTGGGAAAGTGAGACGTGAGGGAAGGGGGCAGGGCACAACCGTTAAAAGAATGACACAGCAATTGAAGACAGGACATAAACTGGTTAGAATCAAGATGGCAGAAGATTCAACTTCCACTAGACCTTGAGCCTCATTACAGGCTCATTGTAATGTATTAGCATGCTAAATGACACACCCACAGGCAGCTTCACAGTTCCTAGGCTGGCCATAAAAGACCAAAAAGTGGGTGGGGCCCAATTCCTGGAAATCCCTGCCCCTTCCCTAAACCAGTTGGGATAATCTTCCTACTTGTTAGCATATGAAATTACCCGGCCCATAAAATAACCATCCCCGAATCTTGCAGGCACTCTCACTTTCCTAGACAACTCCATGCTCTGGGGCAGCCTCTCTTGCCTTCTGAGATGGCTCACACTCTGTCTATGGCGCGTGTTATCTCCCTGAATAAACATACTTTCACTTTACTATGTCTCGCTCTTGAATTCTTTCCTGCATTGAGACAAGAACCTCTTCTCTGGCAACAAAAGCAACAGAAAAAATACAGGATATCTTTAGAAGGATACAGAAGGAATACACGTGAGCTTAGCCTTGAAGGATGGACATGGCTTGGATGAGCAGAAAAGAGTGAGAAAGGCATTTGAGGAACAGAGAACAAGGTGAACAAAAGCTTAAGTGTGGTAACTGCTATTATTTTTTCCAGCTAAGTTTCTCTTATATGTGAGAAGTAATGTAGAAGCAGCAAAGTAAAAAGTACACTAGGAGCAGAGGTTAAACACCAGGAAAATCACAGGCCATTTACCAGACCTGGTATGGGCAATGAAAAGTGAGAAAAAGGAAATCTGGGGTCAGGAACTGAGTCAATAGGAAGGACTTGTTCAGAATTACTTAGTCTGATGGGTAGTTCTAGATTACAGCTGATAATGACTTGACAAAGAAGCAAGGAGAGTGAAAGTAGTTAGCATTTGGCTGCAGTGAGACCGCTTTTGAAGGTCTTCCCTGAGTGAAATAATGGCAATTCTGAGCGAGATGCTTGGCAGCAGAAAAGTGTACAGCATGTTCAGCATCAGCATGTGACTAACTTCACTGGGGTACACAGATTACACGTGAAACGAAAGTAAAAGCAGCAAGTAACAATCACAGACTAAATGAGCTATAGCAAGGACAAGAAAGAGAATAATACAAAATTGTGCTTTAAACAGCAGCAGGGTTAAGAGAAGTTGGTGATCTTTTTCGTTTGTTGTGTTTTATTTGGAGAAAAGTTATTTAACTGAAGGGAATCTCATGCTTTGTTGTTGTTGTTGTTGTTTACATCATGCAGGGTAAGAAGTATCTGAAAAGAGGTTTATAAACCAAAATGATGAGACATTCATACAATCTATACATAAATGACAGTCCCTTAGATGTGAAGATTGATGTGTTAAGTTTATTGGAGGCTGCTGAAAGACTTATGTAGCAGTTGCTAAACTTTTGGAGTTTCCAATGGGAACAGTGGGTAAGGCAAAGAGAAGTAGACAGTCACCTAACCAGTTTTTAATATGGTATTAAAATGTTTGCTTATTTATTTTTAAATGTTTTTCTAAATACTGTTGATAGTATTTTGTTATAATGTTACTATGACAGAGAAGAACAAACCTGAAATATACATGATATGCCATTATCAAAGTTCTGCCTCTCAGGCTTGACCTTTAAAGATATAGCACTTTTCATTCATAGAGAAAAAAATTGCAGAACAGAGAACAACATTTGTCTTGTTGGAGGTTTGTTGGTACATCTTGACCTGACCTACATGGACAGCTATAAGAACAAAGGATTCTGGCAGCAAGAAGTTTGCAACAAATAGCCACACCTCCTCCCTTTTTAGTATAAAAGAAGCATGAATTCTAACTCAGGAAAGATAGTTCTTTGGGACACTAGTCCACCATCTTCATGGTTTGCTGGCTTTCCAAATCAAGTTGCTATTCATTGCTTCAATACCTTGTTTCTCAATTTATTGGACTGTTATGTAGTGAACAGTATGAGGTTGGACACAGTAACATTACTGTTGTTCACTTGCTTTATAAGATTCACAAAATTTGTGAGTGATTTATGTTAAATACAGCCTTCCACTTTCTGCATTAAGGATAGAATTCTTTTAATAAGGCTTATTTTTTAAAATATAAAAACATATTTTATCATGAACAACCTTATTCTAGAAAATATATTTTTTTCTTATAGGAATTACATTTGTAATTCTACCCAAGATTTTTATATTATCTATGAATATACTTCTATTCAAAATAAAAAATCTAAGCTACTAATAAGAAATGACCAATTATAGAATGCTGAATAATAAGTTATGAAATCTGGTATAATCATTTGCAAATAGTGCAGCCAAATCACTCACTAAGCATTGGTACATGCTGGTAGAAGATTCTTTTTGGATAAGTTATTGTAATTATGGCATATTTTCCATATTTCCCATAATGTATTGAGTCTTGATGTCTATCAAGTATTTCATTTAACATAAGCAGAAAAGCTGTTAGAGCTGAAAATAGAATGTACTGAAGTATTTCAAATGTGAAGAGCTATATTTGTTTCCAATATGTTTATAAATCTGCCAGGAGTGCAAGTATCTTTTTTTTCTTTTTTGGTAACATCAAGGAAGGCGACTTGTTATAGATAGATAAATAGATAGATAGATAGATAGATAGATAGATAGATAGATATAGAGATATACATAGACATACACACACACACACACTCATTAGCACCCTCCTTTCCCAAGCTTTCTTGGTATAGACTTAAAGTTGTCTTACAAAAATTGTCTGAATTTATGTGTGTGCAGATACATAATCACAGTTCTACTTACCTTAGTGAAAGGATGCTACCAAGTATTTTAAGTCAATGTCAAGATCAAGTCCTAGATCTCGAATAAAAGGAAAAATGTATACCCTCATCTATATCCCAAATGAAAATTAGAGACTGTATTAAAGATACATATGTGGAATACAAAACTAAGGCTTTGCATATCAGTATAAAGACGGAAGAATATATTTTAAAAGAACTTCTCAAGAGAATGCTGGAAACTGAAGTGTTATTACCTGGGTACCCTATACTCCAAATGCTATTTGATTTTGCTGTTGTCTTTCTTAGTATTGAAATAAAATTAAATGAAAGAAATAATCCACGGGACAAAGTATAGAAAACTACTGATTGTGGATTTTTAATGATAGTTGTTATAGAAACATGTTAGCTCTTAAATAATTGCTTTTCTTGTTGTACTTATGTACTTTCTCTCTTCATTCTAAAATACAGTTAAACATGTTCTATCTGTTTTACATGCCTAAATGACCTATAATTAACTTTGTAATAGGGAGAGGTTGAGTATCATGGTACTATATTTACTGTGGGTAATGTTCAAATGTCTTCCAAGTATGCATTCTTCAAGCAGAGTAAAATAAATGTTAATATGCTAACCAAGTGAAAAGATTCATTGATAAAAAGAACTTTTGCTCTTTTAGATCCAAAAGACCTTTTGTAAAAATAACAACAAAAACTTCATGAGGCTGAAGTGGGAGCTGACTGAACTGACACCTACCTTATGGGGTACCTGTTATGAACTATTTCCCTTCAGAGTTGCTACGAAGTAGGAGACACAATTTGAACAGCAATATATCAAAATTCTTATTTTAATCAACTATGTATTTTATAATTTTAAATATGGCACAAGTTCCCAAGTAAATATAAAACAGTCTTTAAACAGTCTTTTATTTTGGTCTTCACTAATCAGAAAAGGAAGACTTACACATCTTCATACGTTACCAATATAATAGTAATAATAATCATAATCATAAAATACTGAGTGTCAGTTATTAGCCTGGCAATATGCTAGGCCTTTTCTTACATATTAACCCATTTAATATTCACAGCCTGTAAATTAAATTTTATCTCTATTTTTCAGATATGGAAACTCAAGCCCAGAAAGATTTTAAAATTGCCTAATATTATGGAGCTAGCAAATGGAGAGTTAGGTTTCATATCAACCCAAGATCTGTCCGATCCTACGATTCATTTCTTTCTAGTATTCCGCAAGGTCATGTAAGTACTTACATTACATTGCACGTTTAATTTAGAGAATGTTAGAATCTTTGTATTGTCTTCTAAACAGTTGGTACAGATAAAGTATATATTTATTCTAAAGAAAATCTTAGAAAACATAAATTTGTCAAGACAGCAGTTCTATAATTTCTGAACTATAATTTCAACAATTGTAACTTTTGAAACCTGAAATCATTTATTATATGATAAAATGTAAGGATTATAAATTAGTGACCTGGAAATCACATTTTTAACTCAAGATATTTTAAGGTAGGAAGACAAGGGATCTGGGGATTGCTTAGCTTAGAAGTCATTTGAGAACTGCATTAATTTCCTGGGCTGACCTACTCACTTTAGCTTTTTAGAGTCTTTACTTTTAGAACTTGCTTCAGGAAGAGAGGGTGCTTGAAGCTATCTCATTTATTGTCCTCTAAAAAAATCGTATCTATGGATATTTTAAAAGGAAAACTATTTTCTTCACTACCAGATTTCAGAGGAGATACATGAAAAGAGACAATGGTGTTTCTTTTTGAAATAATATTTCCAGATTGATAATGAAATGTGTTGATTTTGATTTATATTTTTTAGACTCTTGTATCAAATCTTTGATTTGTAGCATACTTGGAAAACAGGAACTACAAGAAGAAAGAAAAGCAGGATAATGGGTTTCATATTAATCTGATAAGAGTTGTGTGGCTTTATTGCAATTTGCATATATGCTTTATTTGAATACTCAGGCTACACACTGTGTTCTTGATTCTTTTTTCAGAGGGTGATGCTATCACCAAACCCAAAGTAGAGCTGCTGATGAGGTAGTGAGAGATGTAGAAATGATGAACTGAAATAATCGCACCCTCTCAGTGATCTAAGAATGCTCTGTTCAAAGCAGCACAGTACAATCCTCTAAAGCCATGTTCAGCATTCTCTGAGAATCACTGTTTTGTTTGCTACTTACATTTTTCATATTTCTAAATCATTCATAGGATCAGTGCATCTGATTACATGTTTACTTCAGATGTTTAAAATATTCAGGATCTGTGATTATAGAAAGAACACACTGGTATTTTTCAGAACGATGTTGTGTGAATAGAATTAAAAGATAAATGTCTCAGACATGGCACGTAAGTTTTTGAAAAACAAAGTAACAGATTATTCAATTCTCAAAGCTTGATTAAATTTAAATTTAAAAAAGGAAAATATATTTTTGAGACTGAGTTGAATGTATCTGGGAAATTTTTATTTGTTTGTTTTTTGTTTCTCCTTTCATAGAACTTATGAATTTGGCCCCTAGATATATAGGTAAGGCAATGTGTCAGAATCCAGTCAGTCATTAGGGACTTCAGGAGGACAAATGAAACGATAGCCTCAGAAAGGAAAGAGCCAGCAATACATGCAGACAGGAGGATGAAGTGGGCAGAGATTTATGGAAAGACAAGACACAGAGTTAAAAGACTGAACATGTATTCAGAAGGAATCAATGGAAAAGAAAAATGTCACAATAAAACATTACATACCATATCATATTATAAATTATTATCCAAAATGTAATAATCCATAGAGCAAATGAAGCCACCTAAAAACATAATGACCAAATATGTCTGAGTCTTATTTCCCATGACTTAGCTACAAGATGGTTATTATTTCTGGTTCCTATACAAGGTTATAAAATATTCTACTGTACACACATTTTTTAGAGGTTTCAGTTTCCCATCTTTACTATGCATAAAATATTTCAAGGCCCCCTACTAGTCAACATGGAAGTACAGAAGGATGTAGCATTTTACTAGTCTTTGGATGAAAAGAATATCAAAATTAAAGTATCAGAATCTATTTTGTTAGGATTGTATATTTTCTCACATTTCCATAACACCGGAAATTTTAATTTTGTCTTTCCTCATTTCATTGGGTTAAAGCTAAGCTCAGAGTTTCAACAATCTTTAAAATGACATCTATTTTTTGTTAATATGATTTTATCACTCCTGTCTTTTCCCTAGATTAGTAAATTATCCCCTTTCTAATTATTTTGCAAATATTAAATGAGCCAAAATTTAAGGAAGTAGAAAATAAAACTATGCTCTTCTTTCCATTAAATTATTGGATTCCTTTACATAATTAACTTATTCATGGTTAATTCGTGGATATATCACCATCTGTTTTTACTAAATGGAATGTTAAATTATCAATATTTTCTATATTCACATTAACTATTTTAATTGTCCTGTCAAACTTCTTTTTTTTTTTTTTTAACATTTTTTGTCCTGTCAAACTTCTTAATTTGGATTTCACAAATTTAGAACTTGTAATACTTCAAACAAATGATAGACTAATACTGTTGAAAAGAGTAATACTGTTACCAAGTTATCAAGCCAAAGGGAAAGACATACCATTTCAAGAGAAGACACAGTTTTCAGATATATGAGAAACAATTATTTACAAACCAAAAATATAACCCTCATAAACAAAGAACAGTTTGGGTTTTGATATACTCATTACAAATAATTCTTGAATATATATTGAATAAATATTCCTACTTGGTCATATGCATTTAAAACCATTTTTTTTTCAAAACAGAATCAGAATCCCATTGCTATAATGCCCTATCACCTAAGACTAATGAGTGAAAAGGAACCAAATTTGAATGAACAGACTTTTCTACACAGGAAAAGCATTATAAAATTAATGACCTTGTCTATGGAATGATTCCTCTACACCAAGTATCAGATGATGGGAAGATGGTACTTTCTCAGTCCTTGTGGAAAATAATATGTAAAATGCTGATTCATTTAATTCAGTCAATATTTATCGAGAGCCTACTATGTACAAGTGCTGAAGTATCATGCACTATAGCACATGTGAACAGCCCACCACTTTCTTTAGACAGTCTTATGGTCAGATTCTCAAGAAACAATGTATATAGCTTAGTGTTTTCCTATCGTTCTACATCCATTAAAACAAATATGAACCAAAAGTGAATACTGTTGCCTTGAAGTAACTATCATCTTAGCCCTTCTCCACATGTATTCTGTATGCCTAAAACTTACCGTAATTAATTTTTTTTCACTGAATTTCAGTTAAACTAACTTTGTGAATATTGAGAAGAAACTCAAGATGAATAAGGATTGATAAAAGTTAAGCTTGAAACTGTCATGGCATCTTTGAATAGGTTTTATATCAAAAAGGTCTGTGCTAACACCTGTGCCACCTTGAAATATAAGCTTAGACAAATCTTGATATTATTATTCTGCCTATTCATAGAAAGGTGAAGAGCATGTATAAGATTTTCAATTCCTTTTGTTAAGGCAATCTTTATGTTCTGGAATGAATTCTAGCTGCAGTGTCAATATCATAGCTAACACTGAAGGATCAGTTGCTATGTGACAAGTACTGTTCCCATGTAAAATAGCCCATGTAAAATAACTCATTTAATCCTCTCAACAACTCTATTCTTATACTAATTTCATTGATAAGGAAATAGGCTATGCAGAATGGTTAAGTAAACTGCTGGTCATAAAGTTGCTAAACAACACAATCAGAATTTGAATACAGCCAGTCTTTATCCAGAGAGTCAGAGTCTTAACTACTAAACAAACTCACTTCTCTTTCTAAAGCATCTTGTTTCATTTGTCTCTTTCTTGATTAATTTCAGAGATTAAATGCAGACTAATAATGACTAATCATATGTTAAATCTTGTTAGGATCTGGATAATCATAACAACTGTAATACGTCAGATTCTTTCAGGCATTCCAGAAGTTAGAAGGTTGCACAAGAGAGACTGTGGCTCCAATTTTCTTACATGTATATTTGTAATAAAAGTTGCAGACAGAAGCAAGACTTCAAAAGTCCCACTAGGTTCTGCTCTGTATCCCCATAGCCGCATTTTAACTCACAGCTGTTGAAGAAACTGGTTGTATCCATACTATATATTATATCTATACTATGTTTGGAAGTAAACTACCTTCTTTGAGACACATTTAGGTAATTTCTTTATTGAAGGCTACTTAGTCTCATGCTAACTGAAAGATTTTCTAAAAAGAGTACAGGAATTTATTCATCCAGCTAAACATTTATTGAATGCCTATTCAAAAAGGAACACATGGAGGATCTTCCCGCATCCATAGTTTCATGAGAGGAATTATGTAACTAAAATGAGAAAAAGATCCAAAATCCATATTTTCGTCAGTAAACAGCAATTTTAGTTTCACAGCATTATACTTTATGTAAAAATATTTTTAAAATGCATTGTATAACATTATACTTTATATCTATGTTTAATATAATTAGTTTGCATTATTATATTTCAGTTAGCTATTATTCTTCAGCAATCTAATTGCATAATAATTTGCATCATTTTTCTAATTTCTTATTTATTGAAATATAGTTGATATATAATATTACATTAAATTCAGATGTACTACATAATAATATTTGCATACATTATGAAATGATCACTATGAAAAGTCTAGTCACCATTTGTCCCTATGCAAAGTTATTATAATATTGTTGATGATATTCTTAACGCTGCATTATTACATCCCCATGGTTTATTTATTTTAAAACTGGAGATTTATACTTTTTAATCCCTTTCACCTTTTTCACCTGCCTCCTACCTTCTGGCAACCACTGATTTGTACTCTGTATCTATGAGTCAGTTTTTGTTTTGTTTAATTTGCTTGTTTTTTAATTTTTTATTGAAGTATAACTGATGTGCAACACTGTCAGTTCCAGGCATGAAGGTAGTGATTCGATATTTCTATACATTACAAAATGATCACTATGATAAGTCTAGTTACCATACAAAGTTATTACAATATTATTGACTATATTCCCCATGCTGTGCACTTCATCCTCATGACTCATTTATTTTTTAACTGAAGTTTGTACCTCTTAAATTCCCTCCTCTGTTTTACTCATCCTCCCATCCTCCTCCCCGTGGCAACCAAGTGTTTGTCAAATGCTTTTTCTGTACCTGTTGAGATGATCATGTGATTTTTATTCTTTCTTTTGTTAATGTTGTGTATCACACTGATTGGTTTGAGATTACTGAAGCACAAAATGACTAGCATCAAAAAGTCTACAAATAACAAATGTTGGTAAGGATGTGGAGAAGAGGGAGCCATTGCACACTGTTGGTGGGAATTTGAACTGGTGCAGGCACTATGTAAAACAATATGGAGGTTCCTCAAAAACTAAAAATAGAAGAACTATATGAGCCAGCCATTCCACTCTTGGGTATATATTCAGAAAAAAATGAAAACACTAATTCAAAAAGCTACATGCACCCCAATGTTCATAGCAGCACTATTTATAATAGCCAAGACATAGAAGCAACCTAAATGTCCATCAAGAGACAAATGGATAAAGAAGATCTGATATATAATGGAATATTGCTTGGTCATAAAAAAAAATTCTGCCATTTGCAGCAACTTGGATGGACCTAGGGAGTATTTTGCTTAGTGAAATAAGTCAGACAGAGAAAGACAAATACTCCATGATATCACTTATATGTGGACTCTAAAAAATGAACATATGTAGCAAAACAGAAACAGACTCAAAGACACAGAAAACAAACTAGTGGTTATGGGGAGATGATGGGGGAGGGGCAAGATAGGGGTGAAGGGAATAAGGGATACAAACTACTAGGTATAAAATAGATAAGCAAGAAGGATATATTGCATAGCACAAGGAATTATATTCATTATCTTATAATAACTTTTAATGGATTATAATCTGTAAAAATATTGAATCACTATCCTGTACACCTGAAACTAATATTTTATTTATTTATTTATTTATATTTAATTTTTTAATTTTTTTAATTAAAAATTTTTTTTATAATACAATATTGTAAATCAAATTTCTTAAATAAAAAGAAACACTTCCCACAAAGAAAAGGCTAGGATCGATAGTTTCACTGGTAAATTGTACCAAATATATAAAGAAGAATTAACATTAAGCCTTCTTAAACTTTTCCAAAAATTAAAGGGGGGGGCACTTCACAATTATTTTATGAGGCGAGCATTGCCATATTAATAAGGACAGACAAATATATCACAAGTAAAAAAAAACAGGAAAAACATTTGTCATGAATATAGATATAAATATAATCAACAAAATACTAGCAAGCTAAATCCAGTAGCATATTTAAAAGAATTATACCCAATGACCAGGTGGGATTTATCCCAGAAAGGCTGAGCCAACAATAAAAAGATCAATCAATATAATAAAGCATATTATAAGAATGAAGGGGAAAATACACGATAATCTCAGTTGATGGAGAAAAAGAATTCAATAAATGCCAACAGTTTTTCATGATTAAAATAAGACACTAAGAGTAGAAGGGAACTTCCTCAACCTGATAAATGGCATTTATGAAAACCTGATGGCTAACATGATACTTAAAGCTGAAATAAACCATAATGAGTTACCACCTCATACCCATTAAAAAAAACAAAAAACAAATGAACAAACACAACCAGAAAATAACAAATACTGGTGAGGATGTGGAGAAATTAGAACCCTTGTACATTGCCTGTGGGTGTAAAATTATGATCTCACTGAGGAAAACTGTATCACATTTTCTCAAAAAGTTACCAACGTAGAAGTACTATATATTCCAGCAATTCCAATTCTGGGTATATACCTAAAGCAGGAACTCAAGCAGATATTTGTTCAACAATGTTCACAGCAGCATTATTCCATACTGAAAAGGTAGAAACAACCCAAATATCCATCAACTGATGAATGTAAAAAATGTGATATATACATACAATAGAATATTATTTAGACTTAGAAAGGATTTCAACTTCTGATATAGGTTACAACATGGATGAATCTTGATGACATTATGCTAAATGAAATAAGTCAAACAAAAAAGACAAATATTGTGTGGTTCCACTTATACAATGTTCCTAGAATATTCAAATTCATAGACATGGAATATAGAATAGTGGTTATCAGGGTCTGAGGAAGTTATTGGTTACTGGGTACTGACTTTCATTTTAGGATGAAAAAATGTTCCCCTTATAGACAGCAGTGATGGTGTGAGTATACTAAATGCTGCTGAACTATATACTTAAAAATTGTTAATACGGTAAATTTTATAATAATGAGTAAAAAGAAGTAATGGTGAAAGAAATTAAAACAGATATAAATAAATGGAAATATATTCTGTGTTCTTGGATTGGAAAACAATATTTTAATATGGCAATACTTATCAAAGTAATCTATAGATTCAGTTCAATCCCTGTCAAAATTGCTACAGCTTTTTTTTTTTGCAGAAATGGAAAACTTGATATTAAAATGTATATGTAATAACAAGGGGCATTGCACAGCCAAAACAATCTGGCAAAAGGATTAAGTTCAAGGACTCATAATCTAGATTTCAAATCTTACTACAAAGCTACAGTAATGACAGTGTGGTACTTCCATAAGGAAAGCTATATAGACCAACAGAACAGAACTGAGAGCTCAAAAATAAACCCATATTATCTATGGTCAACTGATATTTGACGAAGGTGCCAAGACCATTCAAAGTGGGAAGAATAGTCTCTTCAACAAATGGCACTGGCAAAAATGGATATCCACATGCAAAAGAATAAATTTGGACGCTTACCTCAAACCATATTAAAAAAAAAAAAACTCTCAAAATGAATCAAAGATCTTAACTATAAAACTCTTAGAAAAAAACACAGGGGTAAATCTTCATTACCTCGGATTTCACAATGGTTTCTTAGATATGACACCAAAAGTGAGGCAAAGAAAAAGAAAAAAATTAATACTTTGGATTTCATCAAAATTAAAATGGGTCCCAGAAGACACGATCAAGAAAGTAAAAATGATAACCTGCATAATGAGAGAAAATATTTTCAAACCATGTACCTGATACAGGACTTGTATCTACAACATGCACAGCTAAACACCAAAAGACAAACAACCCAGTCAATACATGAGCAAAGGATTTTTTTGTTGGCCACAAATGGCCAACAGTAACATGAAAATATATGCAATATCATTAGTCACCAGAGAAATCCTAATCAAAACCACAATGAGATACCATTTCATATACCATTTTGCATTTTGGAAAATAGGTGTGGGAAGGCAGTGTGGCATACAGTCGATAACAACAATGACTCTGCTCTGTTCCAATTTTGTGCTCAAATTAGTAGAAAATTGGGATTCATTGACAGTTTTCAAAAAGGGCAGTACCATAAACAGAATTTAATAACCTAATTTTAAGGAATAAATTATCTAGAAACTCACGTAAACCTTTATCAATGTAATTTATTTTTAATTTGTATTAGCTCTCATGGTACATATTTTTTAATCTTAGGACTAATCTCTCTTGGAAATATATTCTACTTGCCACATATTATTACCTCTGTGAGCTTCAAGGGTTAAACTTCAGTTATAAATAAATTTGTAGTCAATTACTTGTGAATTTAATAGTTTTATAATACTGAATGTATTCTCCATCAATTTTATTAAATTTCTAATGGATCTCTTTTTAAACTATTTTTTCCTTGCTATAACAAAAAATGCCCTTTCAAACTCCTCTTTTGGTGATTTAAGCACCCTGATTAAATTTTCCTATCACTAGTCAAAATGCAAAGGATAACAAGGTCACAGAAAAAAACCCCTCAAATTTATTTATTAAGTAGATAGACAATCTAAGCTATTTCATAGTTTCATTAAGTCTGGTACTCGCCAAATAATTCAACAATATGGAGAACTATTTTGCCTCAGTCTTGTGAAAAATGTGTTGGTTCACTGCTTTGATTTAGACCAGAAATCACTGCATGAAATAGGATCATGAAGATAATAAAAAATGTTTCTAATTTTAACAGTGCTTAAGTGCTTCAAAAAAAAAAAAACCCATAGTTTTCTTTAGTTTTTTAATAGCATATACTTTTTTTCGTCCTCATTTTTTAATTTTACTTTTTTTTTTTTAACCACAGCCTAGCCATTCTTTGTAAAACATAGGTGATTGTTACTTATTTTCCCAGAGAAGTCAACTTTTATAGAGGTATTTTCCTATGAGTGTCTTTATCCTCAATGGAGTTGTTGATTTCTGTTTCTTTATGTCAGTGTCATTGATTATTTTACTGAAGCTATCTTTCCGCACCAACTACTGTGTTTCCTAGAATTCAAAAACAGATATGCCGAAATAACACCATGAGAAATACTGTACAAAAGGTAATATTTTGCTTGGAGAAGGGTCAGGTAGATGCACTAGCTAAAGAACAAACACTTGCTGTAACTGCAGCAGAAAATGACAGCTAAGCAGTAAGTTGAATTTCTATTTGTATTTCTGTTTCCAAGGATAACAGTTTTAAAGTGAAGATTTGTGGTTCTTGGTAAACAAAAGCGTACCTTTTTGCATAACCATTTTTACATTTCAGAACCTGAGACCTAGGTTCTCCAAAAGCTTTCACACACACCAGTTCTAAATAAGGCATAAAATACTTTGCAAAGAGCCAAAGGAAACTAAAGCCCACACAGAGATAAAATTCACAAATTGTCTAGTTGTTCTCTGCCTCCTCAGGTATAAACTGCAATTTGATCATTAATCTACACATGCAGTTTAATGTAAAGAAATGAGAAAATACACGTTTACTATTTCTACATCAAAAGTTCTAAATTTATCATTTATATTCTACTTTTTCTAGAAAGGATTGTGGTGCCTGGAAATACTAAAATACTAAAGAACCGTTGTAATCTGACATAAAATTATAAAGGATAGCTTTCAAAACAAGCAAAGAAATAACTGAAACTAACAGTAAATTACTGAGCACTTGGTGTAAATTAGTTACTATAGTTGAACAGTGAAATTTATTCTGAGTTTGCTGTAAGCCAAATAAAAAAGGAAAACATGTTCTGTCTTATAATTTTCTAAGAAACAGAAGCATACACGCTCATTGGGAGAGACAGGCTTTTTCTTGATATAAAGCTAGAGAGGACTCTTTTTGTTGACTCACTAAATAATTTGTCACTCAAAGGATAATTTTTTGACTAATTTTATAAAAGACACAAAAAGACTTCACAAAACCAAGGTTTCTCTTAATGCTTTTCTATAAAAACCGAAGGCATTAAACTGAATTATAAATTCAGAAAAGTTTGGGTAAACTTTGAGTTTCCACATCATAGAATTCAGGATTGTTGCTTTTGGATGAGCTAACATAATACAGAGACAGAATTTACAAAACCTGATGAGTGGAAAATTAGCATGTGCCCTGGAGTGGTGGTTCTCAAACACCAGTCAGATCTATTCCGGGGAGCTGTTACATCAGTATCACTTGGTGACCTTTTCACACAATGTAGGTCCCTGAGGCACATGCCCCCAGAGATTCTGATTCAGTATGCCTAGTGCAAGGCCCAGGAATCCTCTTTTTAAAAATGGTACTTAGGTGATTTTAATATCTTATATAGTCTCTCTCAAATATCACTGAACTTGTAAACTACTTGAACATATTAATTCATGATTGAATTCTCTGATAAAGTACAATTCAACACATATTTATCGAGCACCTTCTATATACCAAGCATGCAGAAATCTAGGTGAACAAGACAGGTAGAATTCCAGCCCTCATAGAGCTTGTATTTTAGAGTTAGGGGTGTTAACACACACAAGAAAACAAACAAGATACTTTCAACAGTGACTAGGGTTATGAAGAAAATAGAACAAGGCAATGTAAGATAGAGAATGAATGAACAGATGGGAACTGATTAGTTGATGCAGGGAAGATAAGTACCTGAAGTACTAGTAGCGTATACTGTTGATTAAATAATTGAGACCCAGTATTGGGTTTAATTTCTGTAGTAAAGATTGAAAGATAGATTTTACTTTTATTTAGTGTGATACATCATAATCTGTACAGAAATGAACTGCAGAAATACTTGTAGGTTTTGTAAAAATGTAGGCTCAATGAAGAGCCTTTAATACACCTGATAATTTTAATACATATGGCTAAGACCCCAGAGTACTAAGTCATAAAAATATTTTGGGCCTAAAGATTGTAAAGAAAAGTCCTAAAAGAATCTCAGTGTGTCTCCAAATTCATGGATATAGCATGGTAAGCTAATAACCTCAAGGGACTGAATGATTTGAGCAATTAGATGGGGGTCATTTAATATTGCCTATTAAATTACTGAAAAATATACGCTAAATGCAACAATATCATTAAAATATAGTTAATGTAAGCTGTTCTTTGTGACAACAGATAGCTAACAGATTAGTCTGATTCTTAAAGTCAAGCCTAATTCACAATTGAAAGAACTCATTATTCTCATGGAGGTTAATACTTAGCTCCTAATAGCGGGTATGCATATATCCAGTTCAGTGAATGCAATTTAAATTTTTAAGGTGTATTAAAACAAGTCCTTAACATAGAAATTTGGTCCAACTAACAACCTAAGCCATAATGATTCTAGAAGGCTTGTTTTATTGTATACGCTTTTAAGAACTTGGAATACCCATATATACTGAAAGTATATAATTGGGCCATGAGTAATTCTAGACTACAGAATCCAAGGCTAAAAAGAGTTCAAACCATGCTTTAAAATCAAACGTTGTTTTAAGTAAATTTTCCATGTAAAATAAAACAGCAGTGATGGCCAAACTCATACTTGTTTTCCAAATACAAATTATATTCAGAGATCTAACTTGTTAAGAAAACTGACAATAAGCTTTTTCTAACCATCTGTATTGAGTTATAATTCATATACCATAGAATTCACCTATTTGAAGTGGGCATGCAGTTCAGTGTGCACATTTAAATTCAACTCAACTCTTTTTTGGAATGAGACAAAATATAAATAAATTCAAATTTGTGGCAAGCAGAACACTAAGACTGGATAATTACTGTGTGTGTGTGCGTGCACGTGTGTGTTTGTAAAATGGTTGGCATTTGCATGATATGTGAAGAGAATACTGGATTTAAAGTCAGAAGAACTGAGTAAGAATATGAGATCTGCCAGTTGTTATTAACTCAACTTAAACGGAGTAACAATCATAACACACCTCACAGTGTTGGGGATCAAATGAAATAAATGTGTGCCACTGTCCTGTAAACTGTAAAGCACTCGAATGGAGAAACAGTTATCACTAGAAATTATTTATAACCTAGACTATATGACAGGACCAACAAGATGTGATATAACAGGAATTAATATAAAAGTCCTAGGTTTAGGTCCAAAACATATGAAACAGGAGGACTGGCTTATAATTAGTAGTTCAAATTTAAAAAGTCCTACTAAGAGTAGTTGACCACATCACATTATAAACCGATAGTGTAATATGGCTGACGAAATAGGCTACTACAGTCTTTAGATACTCTACTAGAAGTTTCCTGATACAGGGTTGGGGGCAGGATATGGGTAATAGCAGACCTACTGGACTCTCATTGGTCAGATTACATTTGCCTTTTTAGGTCTAATTATAGTTACCATCCTTTAACTGAGGTATATTGAAATTGAAGAATATCCAGAAGAGAGTATCTAAGATAGGCAGGGGCCTGGAAAAACATGTGATATAAGGAGGAAAAGTTGAAGAAGGTAAGCTGCATATAGCATATTGTGTAATTTCAGAGGAGGAAGAGATCACTGTGGGCTGGAGTGGTCAGGGAAAGCTTTGGGTGAAAGGCAGAATCCTGAATCATTTATTTTATATATATATATATATATATATATATATATATATACACACACACATATATAAAAATATATAAATATATATATAGTACACACATATAATATACATATATAATATATAATACATATACATATATATATAATATTCACCAAATATTAGATATCAATTAGTTCAACACTACAGTTTGAAAAGAAAGCTCATATATTTAAGAGTGTATTTTCATTAAAATAACAAAACAATAAATCTAGTTCAGGAGAAAACAATAAATGATTGGCCTTTAAGTATGATATTGATTGACTCCTCATATGAAATGAAAAGTTTTTTAAATGTTATCTTCTTAATTAGGGAACTTAACATTTTGCAATAGCGTTATAAAGTTACACACTAGGGACTTTCAGCTATATTGTGTTAGATTACAACATATTAAAATGTATGCTAAAATGTACAGGATATGCTAAATCATTAAATATATGTACCATTCCTTTTTTCAGCTTTATTGAAGTATAACTGACAAATAAAATTGTAAGATATTAAAGTGCACATTATGATGATTGGATATACATACACATTGTGAAAGGGTTTCTCCCATCTGATTAACATATCTATCACCTCACATATTAATTAATTACCTCTGTCAAGGTACTTTGGATATATTATGCATTCTAAATGTTTATTGATATATGAATGAAGTAGTAGTTGGGGGGGATTTTTACTTTCGTGTGATTTTTGTTTTCCAGACATTAGAGGAATTTACAGTAATACTTTCTTGACTTTCATGAACTGTTTTCTATCAGCATAAAAAACGTGCAATCATTTTAGCTTCTTTAAGAGTAGTGGGAGCATCTTGACATACAAAACTGAATCTAAATAGAGTGTGAAATCAAAACACTTATGAAAAATAAGCAAGACTTAGCTAGTGGGAAGGTCCAAGGCTCAAAGGGTCTCAGCTAAGGCTGTCAACATGACAGAATTTCCATGGTTGTCTGTTGTGGAAAACATTCCCTTCATGTCTCACAAAGTGTTTCTAGAACAACAGTTGACAAACTATGGCCCATGGGCCAAATCCAGCCAGCCATCTGTTTTGTATGGTTTATGAGCTAAAAATGGAATTTACATTTTTTACTGGTTAACAGAATCAGAAGGACACAGGAAAATTATATACAATTCCAAAGTCAACGTTCCTGATTATGGTCTCAACTGGAACACTGTCACGTGCATTCATTTACATGTTATCTAAGGCTGCTTTTGAGCTAAAACGAGCAGTTGAAACAGAGACTGAGTGGCCTGCAAAACCGTCAAATATTTACTCTCTGTTCCTTTACAGAAAAAGTTTACCTATCCTTGTTCTAAAGCATTCATTGCATTCATGTCCACAGTGTGTTTCTAGAACATCAACAAAGACATAAAAGTTTGTATTACTTTATGTGCTATATTTTGTTAGTCTGATTTTACCACAATTCAAATAGCACAATGATCTATTAAAGTGGATCTTTAAATTTCTTTAACTCCATCCACTGCTTGGGTTACTAGAAAATGTTACTTGCTAAACATTAGCATTCCAGATAACCACTTTAGTAAAAGTGGAAAGGATGTTTATAATTGACTAGATTATGAAGATATGTGGAAATCTCCTCAAAGGAGAAATTAAATGAAGGGATTCATAAATTAACAATGACTTATACTTTGACTCCAAAGTGCACCTTTATCATGCTTTTGATAAATGGTATGGGAGGAAAATTTCCCAGGACACAAACACAGTTGGGTTGGGTGTGAGGCCATAAATGGCTTTTTTTTTTTTTTTTTTTGCAGAAAACAATGGGCATTTTAGCTTTGTTAGCATAAACTAAATTTCATTGCTCATCACAATTAATTAATTTTTTCTTCAGCATATTAGTCATTTCATCTGCATGCTTTTTCATTCCCATTAGTTTTAGAAAATAAGTGAGGCCTGATATTTTGAGCAAATCGAATACAAGTTGCAGAAGACTACAAAAATAAAGATTCTAGTGAGAACAAACCATAAACTACAAAGTCACACTTTGTCTGCTGTCTATAACAATTAACAATTATTCTCTGTTTGCAGCCAGCAACATAGAGCAGATCAAGAGACAGGAGGAAAACTGGCTTGCATTTGGCACCGCAGCAAGAGAGTATTATTATGTACAAGCTCGGGTTTGACCTTTCAGTGATGTCTGCTTAAAATTCATAGATATTGATTCAAGAAACTAATATTGGCAAATTTACGTTGCTGCTTTTCAGTCACAGCTCACTCAGGAAAGCAACTAGGTATATTTTTTTATAATGGCATATTATTTTATATGTTTTGTAGAGAAATGGTAAATTAT
Source organism: Camelus bactrianus (assembly GCF_048773025.1). NCBI lineage: Eukaryota > Metazoa > Chordata > Mammalia > Artiodactyla > Camelidae > Camelus > Camelus bactrianus. The sequence goes on along the minus strand of NC_133575.1, from coordinate 70,051,968 downwards.
GTAAAAAATCATCAAAATGGGTGTTTAGTATTGCTGAATCCCAGACAAAATCATGGAGCATAAAAATCAGATACATCAAACAAAACAGAGATAAAGAAATTGCCATGAATATGATGTTTTAGCAGAAGAGATCAAGCTGCTTTCCAGATAGGCAGGAGACGTAAAGGGTACTAGAAACACTGGGGGAAAAAAAACCAGAGCACATTTTATATTTAAATAGAATTGATGGCAAAAAGTTTTAATTGAGAAAAAAATAGTGTATGTCCTCCTTATTATCCTCTATTAAATGCAGCAGATACTGGATAATGATGAGAAGCTCTCCGTAGAAGATTACAGAGAAACCAGGATGAAAACAGTCAAAACCAAAAATGACTCAGAGTTTATCATTACTAAGAATATATGAATATATATATACTGTATATTATACTGAATATATGATATGTAGAATATAACCTATATATTCTTGGTTCTTTCTGAATTTTCTAATGTCACAAAAATGATGAGTTCTGTATCTACTGTGCACTACTGTCTTCTCAAATGTTAATGTATATTTCAGCCATAATTATTCATAAAGTAGGAAAGTAAAATGAACATCTCATGTGATTTGCTTTGTTTTAGTACTTAAGGAGTCTATGCTCTTTAATGAAATCTGGGAAAGTCAAAGGTTTGGGCAATAATGTCCAGCAAGAGAAGCAACTCAAACACAAGATTAGGTCTGTGGTGTTGTCTCTCCTCTTTCCAAGTTTTCTCATGTAACTCTTTGTAATTTAAGAAGAGAAAGGCAAAGGAATGAGGGTGAATGATGTAGAACTAGGTGAGGCTCACACTGAGAAGTGCACGATATACTGTGGCAGAATTTGGGGTTTTCCCTTATATTTCACCATGGGACTCTAGCAAGCTTTCACAGAATAAACATCTTCCTTAAAGAAATAAAATAAAATGAGTTCAGATTTTGAATTCCCAAGGTGATCAAGTATGAGTAGAATTTACTAAGTAGAAACTTCTAAAAATCATTTTCTTTTTTAATTAGATGTTCTAATTATAGTAATAGTCCTCCAAAAATTGCCACTTTTTTTAAGGCCAACTGTATCGCCTTAACTTATGCTTTTGCTCTGCTACTTAAATAATCATACCTAGCAAACATTAGTGGGATGAATATAGACATTTCCAGAAATAAATATAAACAATCCTCACAGTTCATACCCAGTTATGTAAAAATGATCTTTTTGACATAGTTCGTTCCTGATGCAACTCTGACCTTATGATATAGTCAGCCAGAACATCTTTGGGGCTCAGATTTGAATCTCCTTCTAATTCATGTTGACTTCTGTAACACCCTGGAGTCACTTCTTTGAAGCAAACTACATCAGAGATTTCCCTCCATATGTTAATTCCTACTCCTGTGTATCTCTCTTAGAAAAGGAAACAAAATAGTGAAAAAGAAGAAAAGAAAGAGGAAAAGAAGACAGAGAAAAGTTCAGACACTGGAAAACTACAAGAGCTTAGATATTGCCTATACCTAGCATGGAACTGAGATCTGTAGTAAGACTCTTAATCTTCTATTTCCTACATTATTATTTGGGGTTGGGACTTTCCAGCACACTGGATGGACTTACAGTTAAATGAATGCCCCAATAAACATTTCTTAATGAAATATCAAATAACTGATATCAGGTAGTCTCCTATTCAATTCTTGGAATACTTTAATTAATTATAGGAACCAAATAATTATGAAAGTTAGCTGTGTTTCCCCTTTTCTGGCCATGTGCTCTTAGTTCCAATAATGAGAAGACTGATATTATAGGTATTGACAGAAATAACTGAATAAGTATAGAAGAACTTTTAAAAATGCTTAAGTAAAATCTGAAGGGTATGCATGATATGGAAACTAGTTAAATCATTTAAGCATTTCATGAGTAAAAGAAATCATATTTCTTGAGAAGAGGGCATAGTTTTTGAAAGCTTGACCTTTTCTAGGAAGTGTGTGTGTGTGTGTGTGTAGGTTGAATGCTATTATGGGACCTCTGAGATGAAGGTCACAGAGTCATCCCTGAATTTCCACTTAAAGCTGAAAAACTAGAAAATCATTTAAAATATAAAAATTAAAATCGTTGGAGAAAACATTCTTTAGAATTCAAATTAATGTTATAAAGAAAAATTTTCTTGTGTTTTATTATATCTTCTTGATGTGGTCAAAGAGATGAGTTTTTAGAGGACAACTTGCACCAAGTTAAGATCTCTTGGTTCCCACGTATCAACTAAAGCAAAATGGCTCCGAAAATATCTAGAAATCTTTAGTTTACTTGTTTACCCACACATTAACTTGATTATTTTTCAGCAGTGTAGGTGTGACCTTGACCTTAATGGCTCTCTTAGTGGTTGGAGCACTGCTATTATAAATTCAAGAGACATTCTTCTTTTTAGGGTGATGGAACTAGGAAGGAGAAGAGAGATTATTGTATCAGAAATAATGAGTTTTATTTCTTTTGCTTGCACACAAGTGTCAAATCATGCCTTCTAGGAAATAGCACCATAATACAGTGATAGTACAGATGAGTGATTAAGATGTTTCTCAACATAAAGATATTTTACAAATCAAATAAATTAAATATCAGGCTTGAATTCAATAAATAGAGTGTGCTATGATATCACAACGTATACTGTTCTCACTACTATTAATAAACCATCTCATGTATCCTGTGCTTTATTGCCTTCAGTGTGCTTCACTAATGGTACTGCATACATCAGTAAAAAATAAGGAAAGCCTTAAAAATACTAAAGATGAAAAATGGTTTAATCATTAAAAACGCTTAATAGTCCATTAGCTCATTAAGTGCTTCTTACACTTTCAGAATTAAGCAATCATCATTCAACAAACAAAAACAGTTATGTTTCTATTTACTTTTAATTAATAAATGTGATTTAGTGTAAAATTAAAAAAAAAAAACAGATGGACATGCTTAAATTCTAATTTTTGCAAACACTTTTATATTATGTTTTTAAAGTATGTGGCGGGGAGGGTATAGCTCAAGTGGTAGAATGCATGCATAAGGTCCTGGTTTCAGTCCCTCATACCTCCTCTAAAAACAAACAAACAAACAAACAAACCTAATTACCTCCCACTCCCCTGAAAAAAGTATGTGATGAGCAAGCTATTTATGAATGACAATCAACTACCAATGCAATTTTAACAGAACATTAGAAGGTCCATCATTTTATTCATTCAAAATGAGACAATGAAACATTACACACTAATTTTGCAATCTCCACATGGGCCTTTTCCACATGTTTTGGCAGATTGATGTTTTAGCTAAATAATGACTAGAATTCTCATGCACCTGTAAAAATCTATGCTATGCTGGAAAGGACAAAAGGAAATAATTTTATGAAAGGGGAAATATCTATTATTTGAGTTTGACTGGAAACAATACCAGATGTTTCATGAATTTTCATGATTTACCAGTATTTTCTTCTCATTTTAATGGCCTAGAACTTTGAGGACAACTAGCAACTTTTATCCATTTGTTTCTGTAAGCTTCTTTCAACACAACAGTAAAAAAAACCACAATGGACAGACCCTTACTAGTTGTATAGCTGTCAACAGAAAACTAAATTATCTAGAGGGTAAAAAGGGAAATTTTAATACTCCTATGTCAATTTGACAATTGGGTTTGAAGAAGAAAAAAATTACAGGATAACTTGAAAAGTGACCTTAAAGGTTTTACATGGATATATTTATCACCAGTTTTATACTGCTGACAGGAAAATAAGAGAATAGGGCCAAAATTGTTTTAGTATATTTGTTGGTCAGCTTTCAGAGAAACTGTCTGTGGTACTTGAATTACCTCCTCATTTTGAATAAAGTTGCAAAACTGATCTACTTAATAGTAACAGCATAAATATGACCCCATTCAGTTTTTGATTACCCAGACTACTAATGTGTAGAAGCCAAAAGAGTAGATTATTCCTTGACCACAGACACTCCTTGCCTTGTTCTTGAACTCCTGAGTGTATAGAGAAGCCCCTGTGAGGTGACAGACAATTTACAGAGCATAACATCTACTCCTAAATTGAATTTATTAGATATTTTCTGCAAACCATAGAATGAACAAGATGATTTAATGATTTTTATGATATAAAGGTTTGTAAAATGTCCTAATTTATATCTTTGATGTGGCAGTTATCTGATTTAAAAGTCAAGATTACTGCAAATATTTAATTCCAAGAAATTCTGTAATCAGCTTAACATAGACACTTTTTAACATCAGTTATAATGATGATTGGACACTCAGTTTTATCAGAATGAAGAAGTTGAATATGCTTTTGAGAGAACAGTGTGGTGGAAGTTCAGGAGTTAAGAAATTTGCCTTAATAGTTTCAGTTCTGCCACTGATTAGCTGTAGTTATTCTATGTTTTAGGTTTTTCCCACACTGGTCCATTTCTTTAAATGTCATTTTTAACCAAAATCTTAAGATATATGTAAATGTGCAATTATTATAGACACTTCAGTCAAATGAAAAAGGATGAAAAAAATTCAGAAGAGAAATTTCCTTTTTCTTCAGATATATAGTTATTACGAAAATGATTATAGTATACGTACTTGCTTTGATTGTATGTGGCAAGTTCAAGTTTCTGAACAATGCTTTATATGGAAATAAAAATCATCTTGATCTTGATACATTAGCAAGATGTATGCTAACTGCTATCAAACTTCCTTTATATGTTAGCAAGCCAAGTTATTAAGATCAGCCAAATGCTTCTGAAATGTAATTAATTTAACATATTAATTATCTCAATCAGATTCATAATTTGTAGAGAAAGGCTTAATTTTTCATCTCATTTTCCAGCTCACTTAAGGAATGACAAACCATTTCACCTTTTTATTGTTTTTGTTTTGGGTTACACTTTTACACTTATGTACTTTTAATGTATTTGCTCATACAGAGAGCAAAGAAAACACAGAAGGTGAAGAGAGCAACTCTCAAGTACCAAAAAAAGTAAGGAGAAAGTAAGAAAAGAGCTGCCAATTAGTTTGGGGAACTGAGGGGAGAAGGGAGGTCTGCAGGCAATGTGCCAGAATATAATCAGTATTTCCAAATAATATCTATAGTATATACAACACTGTATTAGTAATCATTGTCCAGTCTTCAAATAACTCACCTGAGAGTTGAGGGACCACAGTGATGGTAAATTGTCATTGGTTATTTTGTTTCTGAGTTTGAAAAATTAAAAATAATTTTAAAAATTTCCATGTGGTTGAAATTTGTTTCTGTTCTTGAATTAACCTTTCTATGTTTGCATTTCAAGATGTCTTGAGTCATTAACCCTACTTCCATCTTGGAATCCTTGGACTCCTGGGTAGCCTCTATATTAAACACTAGGAGATCTGAACTGAGTCACTGCCCTGTAATTACTCTTAAAATTTTTACTGCCAGGGTGTGTTTTTCCATCCCAATGGATTATGAAACCCATAAAGGTAGGATCTATGTTTTTTACTCATTTGCCACCCATTCAGAGAACTTAAAATTCATTACACGTGGAAGAGAGCAAGGCTAAATTAATGCTGTTGACTATTTTTTAAAGCATTTTCTCGGTCAACATCTGAGAACTTGTTAATGTAAATTAAAGGTTCAAGTGTATCTACATTCTTTATGTAAAGTATAATCACTTATTATGCTGTATAATCTATTATACATTATAGAAAGCCTTGGTGTTTTATTTATTGCATGTTTACCAATATATCAAGTATTGAGATCTTGAAGGAATCCAAACAATTAGTCTTGCAGTAGTTGACCAAGTTTTTTTAAAAGTTTGGTTCAGAAGTTTTTAAAAGTTCAGATTCCTAGAGAAGCAAGATGGTGGAATAGGACACTTGTAGCTCACCCTCTCCCACAAATACACCAAAACTTACATCTACGGACCTCCTCAGCCAACCAGAGCACCTGTCGAACTCTGACAGAACATCGCCCTCTTTGAAAGACAAAGACACCAAAAATGTGGTAGGAAAAAAGAAAGAAGAAAAGGCAAAACAGTGTGGGACCGATCCTGTGGGGAGGGAGCGGCAAAGGAGGAATAGTGCTCATTTGCTGGGTCTCCCCTCTCCAACAGAGAGGCCAGCAGGATGGAGGGGGAGCCTCCGAGGCTCAGATCTGCCCCAAGCACCCCTTGACCAACAGAACTTAGTTAGTTGGGCACAAAGGGTCTCCACAACACCCAGCCCAAGACGCCAGCCAGCAGCTGTGGCTGGAACAGGCCACCCGAGCCGGGCAGAGGACTGGGGTGGCTGCACTGAGGCAGCCCCAGGGGACTGCAGGGTGCTGGGAGGAGATACAGAGCAGAACAACCTCGGTCCCCCATAAATTGCGAAAAAAGCAAAGGAACACGGCTGGTGTGCCCTGCGGGGAGGGGTGCCATAGCCTTTGTCTCCTCAGACCTGTGCTGCCATTACTGGCGCTTCTCATGAGAAGAGAGGCGGGGCTCAACCACAGCCACCATCTACTCCAGTGCACAGCGCCCAGCCAGGGGCTGGGCCGAGACCTGAATCTGCACCCGGGGGCTCTGCAACCTCCTAGGCAGGACTGAGACTTGTTTACAGCCCAAGGCAGATAGGATCTTTCTGCCCTGGCACCTCAGGGAACTCGCGCCACTAAGACAAACAAGGAGCTGAGATTTGGCATGGAGCAGGGACGGGGCTGTTCTGTGGTCTTCCCTGAGCCAGACTTCAGAGCGCCTGACCTGAGGCGGAGTGGGCAGCTGCACAGAGCAGTGGAGCGACCAGCACCGGGAGACGGCGGGCGGCCACCCGCCTTCCTGGCAGGAACGCAGCACCTGACCGCGGTGCTCGGAGGGGGCGCGATCCGCCCACCTGCCTCACCCAAGCTCAGCATCTGACTCCAGCATCAGGAGGGGAAGTGACCTGCCCGCCCACCGACTAACAGCTCAGCACTTGATCCAGTGTTGGGAGGGGAAGCGTGCGATCTGCTAGCCAACAGCCACTGGGAGCAGCACAGACGAGGGCACCAACAGAGGGCCTCTGGAAACAGCAAGTTGAGTTTGCAAAACAGGGCAAAGACACAAAGACCTCTCAATAAAATCATTAAGAGCACACCATCTCCAGGAGAACTAGATAACTGATACTCCTTAAGCCACAGTGCCAGAGAGATATGAGCAAAATGAAGAAGCAGAGGAACCACTCCCAATTAAAAGAGCAAGAGAAATCCCCTGAAAGAACGATCAAGGAAATAGACATTGATGGTCTACTAGATCAAGATTTCAAAAAAGGAGTGATCAAAGTACTGAAGGAACTAAAAGAAATCGTGTCTAGAGATATAAAATATGTCAAAAATGAAATAGAAGCTATAAAGAAGAACTGAGTCGAAATTAGTAAACTCATCTGCTGAGATGAGAGCTGACATAAAGGCTGTACAAAGCAGGCTAGATAATGCAGAGGAAAGAATAAGTGACCTAGAAGACAGGACAACAGAAAGCACCCAATCAGAACAGCTGAGAGAAAAACAAATAAAAAAAAATGAAAACAATATAAGGGACCTATGGGATAATATAAAGCATGCCAATCTACACATAATAGGGGTTCCAGAAGGGGAAGAAAGACTAAAGGGGATTGAAAAGGTAGTTGAAGAAATCATGACTGAAAACTTCCCAAACCTAAAGAAGGAACCAGATATTCAAGTACAGGAGGCTCAGAGGGTCTCAAACAGGGAGAACCCAAACAGACCCACACCAAGACATATCCTAATCAAGATGGCCAGAGTCAAAGATAAAGAAATGATCTAAAAGGCAGCAAGAGAAAAACAAAGAGTGAGTTACAAGGGAACCCCCATAAGGCTCTCAGTGGATTTCTCTACACAGACACTACAGGCCAGAAGGGAGTGGCAAGATATATTCAAAGTCCTGAATGAAAAAAAGATGCAGCCTAGGATACTCTATCCAGCAAGGCTATCCTTTAGAATAGAAGGAGAGATAAAGAACTTCACAGACAAGCAAAAACTAAAAGAAATTAGCAACACTAAACTCATGCTAAAAGAAATATTGACAGTCTACTCTAAATAGAAAAGAAGCAAGATGCTACAAAAATGAGAAACTCATAACTGGAAAGGAGATAACTGCCATGAATTACAAATAGAATAAACACAAAATTGTAAAAGAAGACATCTAAATCATTAAGAGTGGGAGAGGGAAGCAAGGAAAGCCACTGTGGAAAACAGTATGGAGAGTCCGCAGAAGACTAGGAATAGACTTACCATATGACCCAGGAATCGCACTCACGGGCATATATCTAGAAGAAACCCTACTTCAAAATGACACCTGCAGCCCAATGTTCATAGCAGCACTATTTACAATAGCCAAGACATGGAAACAGCCTAAATGTCCATCAACAGATGACTGAGTAAAGAAGATGTGGTATATTTATATGATGGAATACTATTCAGCCACAAAAACTGACAACATAATGCCATTTGCAGCAACATGGATGGTCCTGGAGAATGTTATTCTAAGTGAAGTAAGCCAGAAAGAGAAAGAAAAATACCATATGAGATCGCTTATATGAAGAATCTAAAAAAACAAAAAAACATAAATACAAAACAGAAACAGACTCATAGACATAGAATACAAACTTGTGGTTGCCAAGGGTGCGGAGGGTGGAAGGGACAGACTGGGATTTTAAAATGCAGAATAGATAAACAAGATTATACTGTATAGCACAGGGAAATATATATAAGATCTTGTGGTAGCTAATAGCGAAAAAAAAATGTGACAATGAATACATATATGTTCATGTATAACTGAAAAATTGTGCTCTACTGTAGAATTTGACACAACATTGTAAAATGACTATTACTCAATAAAAAAATTAAAAAAATTATCTGATCTAAGAAAAACTGAATTCAAAGTGACTTAAAAGACATGCAGTGTGAGTTTATATGAGTTTTTCTATATTTCTTTGTGTCAAATAATACTGAATAAATATATTTATTCTAAAAAAAAAAGTTCAGATTCCTAAATCGTACTTCAAAACTAGTAAGTTAAATTCTCTGATGGAGTGACAGAAGAGTAGACAAAGAAGTTGTGGTATATATTTATACAATGGAATATTACTCAACCATAAAAATAGTGAAATAATGCCATTTGCAGCAACATGGATGGACCTAGAGATGATCATACAACGTGATGTCAGACAGAGAAAGACAAATATCATATGATATCACTTATATGTGGAATCTAAAAAATACATACAAAAGAACTTATTTACAAAACAGAAACAGACTCACAGACATAGAAAACTTGGGTACCAAAGAGGAAATTGGGGGGGAGGGATATATTAGGAGTTTGGGATTAGCAGATACAAACTACCCTAGATAAAACAGATAAACAACAAGGTCCTCCTATATAGAACAGGGAATTATATTCAATATCTTGTAATAAACTATAATGGAAAAGAATCTGAAAAAGAATATATATATTCTGAAAAATAATATATATATATGTGTATATACACACACACACACACATACACATACATATATGAAACCACTTTGCTGTACACCAGAAACTAACACAACACTGTAAATCAATTATACTTTAATAAAAAAAATTCTCTGATGGTCGATATAGAGTAACTACATTTTTAACAAGCTCCCCAGATGATTCTTGGGCACAGTGAAGTCCAAAATCCTATTTGCACTATCAGGAAAGAGAATTGCCCCATGAATAGCTCATTCAACCAGTGTCTCTGAAAATGATCTGCCTCCTACACTCCATCATAACCTTAGAGATTTAACAGGGGTGCTTTTCTTTATATTCTTGTAGAGTTTCTAACCTTGGTTTCCAATTCTTGTTTGTGTGTGTGTGTGCTACCTTTATCCTGAATTCAGATCTCCAGTTTAGTGGCCTTGGCCAGGTATACTGACTGTAACTCCTAATTGAATCTCTCTTTGTTTAATGATCTGGCTTTAATGTTCTCAACACTATGACTATACCCTGATTTTAGTTAATTCATTCATTGTGACTAAACAAGAACCTCTCAAGTTACTTTCCCTCATGAAAGGCTTTTACTGATACATTTTGGAGGTGGAAATTATAAAGGCTCATCACTAGCAAGAGGGAAACAGTAGATTTTAAGGTCTAAATTACATCTTTAAGAAGTTTGGTATTATCACACTGGGCTGCCTCCTGTGATAATTCTTTGCTTATACTTGTGAAATTTCTAATATAGAATCCTGGTTGCTTAAATAACCAGGAATACGAAGTGCTTCAGGATTAGAGTTATTTAAACTGTATTGACCTAGAGGTTTTATAGTTGGACTTTACTTCCCCAGAGAAAATGAACATCTTTATTGTCTTACCAAGATATTTTGCCATTTCATACCTTTGACTTTGAAAAGAGTATGACTTAATGTCTTTAAGTGTTTTATAAGACTATCTGCTTTATCTAGCATTAAAAATATAATAATGCTGAATATTATGACTGTTCTGAAAAGTAACATTTTCTTTTTCAAGCAATATGTAGTCTATATTATAGTCTTCATATATACAGAATTTAATAATAAAAGCTCAAGATTAATGAAACTATTCTAATAAAATACAGCAAGGTTTTTCTGATTTTTCTTGTAACTAATTTTTCAGTCAAAAGAGGTATTTTTCTAGTTAACATACTATATTCTTTAATACAACTGTAGGTATACTTAATATGAGTATCCTAAAATTTGCCTGGTCTTTTTTATAATTAATTTAGCATTTCATGGACTCTTGAGAAAATGCAAATGACTTGCTAATAGATGATACAAGCATCTTTTTATTAAAGTAAAATTTGGAAATGTGATAATAGATAATAAAACTTTTAAAACATCACTGCTCCTCTCAATAAACTAAGTATTTAGAAGTATAGACGGAATTTACCTCAACATAATAAAGGTCATATGTGAAAAGCCCACAGCTAACATAATCAGCGGTGAAAAAATGAATGTAAATGTTTTCTTCTAAGGCCAAGAACAAGGCAAGGATGCCCACTGTCGCCACTCCATTCAGCATAATACTGGAAGTTCTAAACAAAGCAATTAAGAAGAAAAGAAATAAAAGTTATCCAAATCAGAAAGGAAGAAGAAAAACGATCTGTATTTGCAGACAACATTCTCTCATATGTAGATAACCCTAAAGACTCCTAAAAAAACTAGTATAACAAATCAACAAATTCAGTAAAGTTGCAGGATACAAATCAACATATAAAAATCCATTTTGTTTCTACACTAATAATGACCTATCTAAAAAGGTAATTAAGAAAATAATTCCACTTACAAAAGTATCAAAAAGAATAAAACACTTTCGAATAAACTTAACCAAGAAGGTGAAAGACTTGTACAGTGAAAATTACAAAACATTGATGGAAAAAATTAAAGGAGACACAAATAAACGGAAAGGCATCCTATGATCATGAATTGAAAAAAATTACTATTGTTAAAATGCCCATAAAACCCAAAGCTATCTACAGAGTCAGCAAAATCTCTATCAAAATTCCAATGGAATTCTCTTTTAAAGAAATAGAAAAAAATCCTAAAATTCATAGGAACTACAAAAGACTCCAAAAAGCCAAAGCAATCTTGAGAAAGAACAAACCTAGAGGCATCACACGTTCTGATTTCAAAATATACTACAAAGCAACACTAATTAAAACAGTATGGCCAGAAAGAGAAAGAAAAATATCATATGATATTACTTATATGTGGAATGAAAAAAAAAAAAAAGAAGACAAATGAACTTATTTACAAAACAGAAACAGACTCACAGACATAGAAAACAAACTTATGGTTACCGGGGGGAAAGGGGTGGGAAGGGATAAATTGGGAGTTCAAGATTTACTGATACTAACTAATATATATAAAATAGATAAACAACAAGTTTATACTGTATAGCACAGGAAACTATATTCAATATCTTGTAGTAACATGGTGAAAAGAATATGAAAATGAATATATGTATGTATATGTATGACTGAACTATTATGCTGTACACCAGAAATTGACACAACACTGTAAACTGACTATACTTCAATAAAAAATATATATATACAAAATAACTAAATAAGTTAAATATATAACTGGAAAAAAACACAGTATGGTACTAGTATAAACAGACATACAGACCAATAGAACTGAATTAAGAGGCCAGAAAAAAATTCACCTATATATGGTTAACTAATCTTTAACAAGGGTTCAAGAATGCACAATGGGAAAAGGATAGCCTTTTCAACAATAATGTTGGTAAAACTGGATATCTAGATGCAAAATAATGAAATTGGACCTTGTCATACACCATACAAAAAATCAACTCACAATGGATTAAAGATTTTAATATAAGACCTGAAACTCTAAAACTCCTAGCGAAAAACATAGGGGAAAAGCTTCAAGACATAGGTCTTGGCAATGACTTCTTGGATATAGCACCAAAGGACAGAGAACAAAAACACAAAGAGACCAATGGAAATACATCAATCTAAAAAGCATCTGAATGGCAAAGGAAATAATCAAAAGTGAAAAGACAACGTATGGAATGGAAGAAGGTATTTATAAACCATCTATCTGATAAGGGCTAATTTCCAAACTATATAAGGGACTCATACAAGTCAACAGCAAACAACCTGATTTAAAAATGGACAAAGAACTTAAACAGATATTTCTTCAAAGAAGACATGCAAATGGACAATAAGTATATAAAAAGGTGTTCCACATCACTAATAATCAAGGAAATACAAATCAAACCAACAATGAGATATCACCTCACACCTGTTAGAATGGCTATTATCAAAAAACAGAACAAAAACAGAAACAATCCCAAGAGATTAGTGTTCGCGAGGATGTGGAGAAATTGGTACCCTTGTACAACGTTGGTGGGAATGAAAAAGGTGCAGCTGCTGTGGAAGTCAGTTTGCAGCTTCCCCCCAAAATTACAAATAGAACTACTATATGGTCCAGCAATCCCACTTCTATGTATATGTCTTTTTTAAACAATTGAAATCAGTTTCTTGAGGGTATATCTTCACTGCCATGTTCATTGCAGTATTAGTCACAATATCTAAGACATGGAAATAACCTCAGTGTCCATTAACAGATGAATGCATAAAGACAATGTGGTATATACATACAATAGACTATTATTTGCCTTAAAGAAGAGAGAAATCTTGCCGTATGCAACAACATGGATGACCCTGGTGGACATCTTGCTAAGTGAAATAAGCCAGTCATAGAAGGACAAAAACTGTATTATTTCACTTATATGAGTTACATAAAATAATTAAACTCAAAAAACAGGGTAGAATGGTGGTTTCCAGGGACCGGGGGGACTCAGAAATGGGGAGCTGCCATTCAATGGGTATAAAGTTTCAGTTATACAACATGAAGAGGTTCTAGAGATCTGCTATACAAGTTTGTGTCTATATTGTGTATTTAAAGTTTTGTTGAGAGGATAGAGTTCATGTTAAGTGTTCTTGTCATAATAAAAAATAAAAAGCTAAATGATCTAAAAAAAATTAAAAATCACTTATTCAAATGTATAAGTGAACTGTCTAGAGTCCTGGAATCCCATTCAACTAGACCTTGATAAAATGTACCATACTTTTTTACATCTAAACGTCTTAAATGGATATGGCACATGTCAAGTCCTATATTTTCTATTTTTTCTCATGACATTTTTTGTTCCTTAAAGTATTATATCTATTAACATGCTTTCTTTGCTACCATTCATTACTTTGTTTTTCCCATGAAATGGAACTGTTTGAGAATCTGAGGAAAGTGGAAATTCTCCCTAAAATTATTCACAGACACAAAATATTTCAGCAAATTCTTGGATGTTAAGCTGGGACCTCTAAGATAAAGTCTAGACAGCCCTTATTGTTTTAAGATCCTCCATAATCTATGTCTGACCTCTCTTTCTTGCTTAACTTTATACTATTCTCCAATGTATAGCATTCACTTCACCCAAACTGAAATCTGCCGTTTGAGCACACATTAAATTTCCATGCTTCAGTGTGTTTTTGAAGGCACTCTGTGTTTTCCTTCCTACCTAGAATTCATTCTTCCCCATATCTGTAGCAAAACGCTATCCATCCTTAAGATTCATCTCAAATCATGCTCCTCCATGAAGCATTCCAAGGTTGCTCTGGTCAGAAGAATTATTTCTTGTCTTTGAATGCCTGTAGGTCTCAATGACCAAGTGACTTAAACTGTTTTTGCAATGTACTCTGTTTCATGGCCATAAAACCTTTCAAGTGAATACACTTTATCTCCCCAACAGTATTGTTAAGTCTCAAGAGGGAATCATCTATTATTTATCTTTTCATCTTTTGAGTGCCTAAGAACACATAATGCATATGTTGGGGGTTCAATTTACACTTGCTGAATGGAGGAAACAAATGAAAACCAATGTCTTAGTTAAGCAACTGGCTTGTTGAATGTTACAACAGACTTCAGACAAACATGCAGTTGTTTATTAGTATTGATATAGCTCGTGTAATCAACATTAGCCAAAAATGACATCTAAATGTTACTGTGCTGACAGCAATCTAGTTTTACAGGGAAAAGGTGGGCAAAAGATTCAACAGATAGCTTTTATTGAGTGAGCTAGCAGTGGAATGACCAAGCACCAATCACTTTATGTTTAAGACCTGATGAAAAAATTTGTAATGTGTTTTTCAGTATGGCTCCTGAAGAAGCAATAGCGAGAGACGGTGTGAGTAGGGCAAGAGGCTTCTATTCTGCACAAAGACATTTGAAAGCATGCAAAAGATAAGTCACTCTGACTAACAGTAACAGGCTAAGAAAGATTAACCAGGAATAACAAAGGATTCACTTCTGATAGTTTCAATAAACATGATCATTGGCATTGCTCTCCTCCAGTGCAAATGCTAGTGATATCTAAGTATTATATCTTTATATTGATTTGGAAAATATATATTTTACAGTGTTTTCAGAGCAAAACCTTATGTAATGCTTTCTGGATAAAATTTCAGTAATACTAGTTTCATGAGAAAACATCAGTCAATGAAAACTATTTGATTTCAATTTTCTCACTTTTAGTCACCTTTTCTTAGATAGCTCTTTTTAAGTCTATTTTAAAAAATCTTATTTCATAACCACTAGGGATACACATTTTCCATTCTCTCTAGTGAAAGTATAATCTTAATGGAATCATGAATAAAATATACTCAATGGCTATACTTTTCACTTTAGCATGGAGGAAAAAAAGATTTTTATATAAGGAAGCTTGTTTTCTACGTGCCATTGTTTACCTCTTGAGAGATAAACCACAGATAGCAATATAAAGAAGTAGAAAAAAAAAAGTGGCAGGCCATGTTTTCATTTGAAAGCACCAAATAAATATATGCCCTTTCATCAGTATCCATTCCTTAAAAGTTGGTCCACACCAAATGACAGCCACCATCAGTATCATGGGGATAGGACTTAAAATAGCAGTTTCTAGATGTTGTTAGAACTTTAGGATATTGTCCTTACCTTTAGGATATTATCTTGTTACCAATGTATAAGATTTTTGGATGAAGCAGGTAACAGCCCACTGATTTTGATTTGGCATCCTTCTAATCAGTTGCCAAAGGACAAAAACATGAAAACAAGAACAACAACATCAAAAGAACAACAAGAACTCAGCTCTTACAACTGGATTGTCTTCTAGTATTGATTTCTGAAATCTATTTACTAAGATAGCTCTTGCTAAAATAGTGTACCTTTTTAAAGAAAAATTGTGATAGTATAATAATAGTACACAGAGTCCCTATAATGCCCACATTTAATTTCCCCTATTATTAATTATTAGTATGGCACATTTGTTACAATTAATGAACCAATTTTGATACATCATTATTAACTAAAGTCCATTCTTTACTCAGATTTTCTCAGTTTTTAACCTAAGGTCCTTTTTCTGTCCCATATCACATTTATTCATCACATCTTCTTAGGCTCTTCTTGGTTGCAACAGTTTCTCAGACTTTTCTCATTTTTGATGGTATTGACAGCTCGAGGATTAAAGACTAGGTATTTTTTTTAAATGTTCCCCTATTTGGTTAGTCTGCTGTTTTTCTCATGATTAGACTGGGATGGAGATGATGGATTTTGCAGAGGTAAAGGACAGAAGTAAAGTGCCATTCTCATCACATCATACCACGTGTATATACTGGAGCAGTTTCGATGTTAACCTTGATTACCTGGCTGAGAGAGTACCTTCAGGGTTCTCCACTGCAAATGTGAACTTCCCCAACCACACTTCTATACTATACTCACTCTTTGGAAAGAAGTTGCCTTATGCAGCGCACACTTAGGGCATAGTATTCAGCCCTACCTCCTTGAGGACAGAGTGTGGAGTATATTATTTGAAATTCCTCTGCACAAGAGATTTCTTTTTTCTCTTGTTTATTTATTTATTTACCTACTTACTTATTTAATCATTTATTTATATCAATATGAACTTAAGAAATTTTATTTTTTACTGAGGTTTATAATATTTTTGTTTGTTTGCTAAAATGCTTTGGCCATTGGGAGCTTTTTCGGTTGGCTCCTGTGTCCCTTTGACATAATCCCCCATCATTATTTTTTTTGAGGATTCTCCTACTGTAGGGAACACAAGATCTTCCAGGTTCATCTGGCAGAATATTATATTTTGACTTGTTTCTTTATTAAGGAGCCAGTGTCCCCCAGTCCTCCACTTTGATTTCAGCTTTCTATCTCTTTCAAGTATAAGAATTTCACACTGAAATATATGTATACATACACACATATACATGTATACATATGTGTCTACATATGTGCATGTGTGTATGTGTGCATGTATATATATATAGCAGTGAAACTATGTATATATATATAGCAGTGAAACTATTTTCACTTATAAAGTCATGGGGAAAACATAAAAAAGATTAGTATTAAGGAGCAGATGTCTTACATCTGATATAGGAGTCAGAAAGGAGATATACAAGTTTAAAAAACAGACTTTAAAGTACTAAGCAGCTGAACATTTAGGCACTATATAACAGGTCAATGTAATTAATATATTGCTCTTGAAGTCACATCAAATAGTACCATATATTTAAAGTTCTTTATTTATATTTCCAAATGCAGAAGTAAATGATACTTGTCTTTCAAATATCAGAAATAACAACTATAAGTGCTTACTCATGATATTTAAAGAAACATGGCCCTAACATATTGCCAGATCCCTAGATGCAAAGGGGTCTCCAGTTTCTCAGATAGTAAATATATTTTAATTAATGTTAACTTAAATATACATGCAATCCCACCCTGTTAGGAATGAGTCATGAGGACCAAGGTACCTCACTCTCAGGAAAGAAGCTGTGAGTAGCAAGGATTCAAAATCAACAGAAGTTCCAACTCTAAAAATGTTAAGAATCATTGTATTAAGTTTAAATTATATGTTAAAATGCTCTAAATTTAATAAAGCAATTGACTAACTTATCTAATTTTGTTTGGGACATTTTAACCCATAGACAAAGGGATTTAACCTTAAACTTTCTATAGGCAAGAATAAAATTGTAGTTTGTTTCTTATTCTTTGAAGTAACAGTTTCTACTGAATAATGCCGTGTACAATTAAGGAAAGCAGGCCTAGCTCTGAACTTTAGAAAATCACAATATTTTTGCCTTGTTAGAAGATAAGCAATAACAACCACAGATAGCTAACAAAATAATACCCTGAGAAATATCATTTGTAGACACATACACTACCTTTACATTCAAAGATTTTCCTTGGGAACATGAGAAAATATATGTAGAGTATTTAGTGCCTGGCACATAGCAAATGTCTACAAAAGGTACTTACTATTTTTAATATTGTATTCTTGTTGTGACCTTTCTGAAACCATCTCCTACCACTCTCCCAGATGAAGACTGTACTCCAGCTACACTAGCCTCCTTTTGTTTGAACATTTTAAGCCCACTCCCATCTCAGAGCTCTTGAAATTGCTGTTCTGTCTTCCTGGAAAGCTCTCCCTGTAAATACCCTCATACCTTACTTCTTACATTATGAGAAAGGATTTTAAAGTAAGTTTCACTGTTTAAGATTTAAGATTTTTCTTATGCAGAAGTATTTCCGAAATGTATTCCATATCACAGATGGATTTGTGTTGAGGATGGAGACACATAATACATTTGGCCCCATCTGAACTGTTTTGTTAAGAAAGCAAATACACTGTCATGTGTCTGTTTTCACAAAGGGCACAAGGGCCTCTGTACATGAGGCATATGGTCTGCTGGCTGAATAGCCAGATCCCCAGAGGACAAAATGGCACCATGGTTACAGGATGGCTGGAACGTCACCTCTGTGGCCATGGGACATGCATGTGCTCTTAAAGTCACCATAATAAACAACAGGTCAGGGCATATTTTTGAGTTCACCAGTTCAGTTAAGGATGTTTGGGACATTAATCAAAAGACTGTGTGGGGATAAGAGGCACTGATTTGAATAGAAAAAGATGGGTGGAGGTTAGGGGCTCCCCTGCGGTACAGCAGCAGTAACCTCTCACTTGTTTTGAATTCTTGGGTCAGACATCCTCATGGCTTCCCCCTTCACTTCATTTAGATCTCTGCTCAAATGTTACCTCATCAGAAAGGCCTTCCCTATCTAAAGGAGTATCCCTTCTTCACTCTCTGCCCTCTAATTATTTTTTCCTTCATACTAATTACAACCACATATGTATTACATTTTGGTTTATTTTGATTGCATTTATCTTCCCATTAGAATGTACACTTCATGAAATCAGGTTCTCTGTTTTGATCTTGTTTTATCTCAAGCATCTAGAAGTGTGCCTGACACACAAATGGTGCTCAATATTTGTGGAATAAATTATTAATGAATTCTAAGTCTTATTCATCCAATGCCCCCTTCTTTGGGATATCACAGTATACAATGACAGCTGCTCTTTTTTTCTAGGTGAATCTCACTTAAAAATTGGAAAGGACTCAAGTGGAGAGGGAATATAGAGTCTTGTCTGAAAGTGCAACACTGGCAAAGATACACAAAATCACATACCATACGTAAGTTATGCAAAAAACAAAAGCCTCGACAGGTAAGATGAGGGTATGATCCCCATTCCTGCCAATTTCTTAAAACTAAATAGCTCTGTGAACCTCCAGTCTTGCACAGGGACATGTTTGTTGTTCTGGGCCCATACACAGGTCATCAGCATTGTATTCAATGTTCTCAAGCAGAACAAGGAAATAACTGCATTTGTCTTAGCAAATGCAGTTTAACACTTTGACATACACCTGAGACTTATGTGATCATTTCTCTATGAGCAGTATATACATATGTATACATAATCTTATAACAAAATACTGTCATGTAAGGAGCATGATCATAATACACTGTTAAAATATTCAGAATTTTAGAATTCTAGGGATGAAATAAAGAAAAGAAACGACATAGAGCAAGGTCGTTACGGGGTAGCAAAGATTCAGAATTAGTAGATAATTAGGACAAAAAGAAAATGATAATTGAGCCCAGGTCTCTGATGGAAGGCATACTGGTATGTGTATTCTCACAGTGGGATCATGATACAGAGTTGCTCCTAAATGAAGTATCTACTTATCGGTCAATTACATATGAATGTATTTGGGTTTTTAAATCCCTTAACCAACATACTCATATAACTTTAATACCTTGGCTTTAATTTCTGTTTTAGGAATAACTGTAGGTTATTCAACTATATTACACGTTAGTAATTTAGTCCATTCTCTATTAACTCCCTGCAATATTTGTAGAAAGCAGGATGGTTTAAAGACCCTTACTTTGCTTCAAGTGTCAGAGCCCACCTTGTACTAGTGTGATGATTCTCCACACCTACTGCACTGTCATTTTTGTTTGTTTGTTTTTTAACCGCAAGAGTTCTATTGAGGGGATGGCACATTGCTGCCAGCTTCTCATGATCTTTTCCTCCTCTTCCTCAATCTGCTTGAAGGAGAGAGGCATAAAAGAAGCAGGGCATAAGAAAGTTCCTCCTCAAATTCTCCTTAACCAAGACGAAACAATTCAGCATAAGTAGTGATAGATTAATAAACCATCATATTTCAATTAATAAGATCCTCAATTTACCCTTTCTCTTCTGCTTAAAATATCCTTGGCACAGCTATATAACCACTTCCTATATTTATTTTAAGAAAATATTAACTTTCTACTGTAACCATAGGATATTTAACAGAACATTTTTTAGAACATGAACACTATCAAGAATAAAATAGAGAAACATGTTTTTAAAATATTACTATTTTATATTTGACATTTTATCTGGCATTTTTCATTTAGCAACTAATTTATTGTAAATACATTCTCATTGCTGGAAAAATCAATTCAGAGATCCTCAAAGAATTCTGTCAGGAAGTCACAGTGCATAACTTAAACTTCTCTACAACAGAGTCAAATGCGCTTAATATTAAGCTCCAAATTCAGGAGGTTTTTAAAATTGTTGTTCATCGAGAGGAGAGATAATCTGAAAACCTGCTGAATCTAAAAGTATAGATTGTATTATACTTGTGTATTATATTTGTACTAAATACAATCTTCAATACCAATAGTTTTATAGCATTTTCTGGAGTAATCACAAAAATATTTAGGAAAATTCATACATACACATTTTGTTTCTTAAGACATCTGTATCTCAAACAATCTATTATTATAGTTAAAGTCATTTCATAAAATCTTCCCATGTTTGCATTTCATCAGAAAGACTGAATTCCTATAAAGGCATCATTTTTCAAAGCTGATTTGTCTTTTGCCATAATGTTGTTATGTTGCTTTTTCTACTGATGTTATGTTTTGAATTTATGGAAGCAAGGAACTGTCAGATAGATATATTGGAAAAACTTATATCCAGAAGCAGATTTACCAGTCTTCCTCTATAGTTATATAGAGATACAGTATACCAAATATCCAGATTTCTAAATAAATTAGCATAGCTTAATGAAGAAGTAGTTTCAAAAATATTTCTTTTTCTATAGCCCTTTTACACTTTAATTACACTACCAAGGTCATTAACTGTGTCTACAACATGTTGGGGAAATAAAATCTGATAAGGAAAAAAGAAAAAAAAGTAAAGATCTATTAGGTGAAGTTATATTAGACAATATTCGAGGACGGAACATAATTTTCTCCCACTCAAACAATTCTGGTGGACATGAAAATAAAGATGAAGTCAAATATTTTATAAACTATACTTAAACTATACTTTATTATCACTTCACATTCCATTTTAATGTCTTGAAATAGCCAACATGTTCCATTCCCTACTTCAAGATCTCACTGCTGTAAGCAGGATTTTATTACCTGCTTTATGCAAAGTAGTTTCATGATTGCGAACTAGCTAGGAAACTAACACAACTTGCAATAAATCTCAAATGCTGACGGAAGCCGTTCCGTATTCTCACGTAAAGATAACATTTATCAAGCGTCAATATAGCAGCTGTGTACTAAGGAACAGATAAGGATGTGCTGAGCAGTCAGAGATTTTATTTTGTCAGAGTTGGCCTAACTGACAAAGTCTGAAAGAGTTCTGTGTGGTTCATCACACTTACACAAAGAATCACAACTATTTGAACATTCAAGCCACAGAGGATATTTTCAGAAAATTAGCAATTATAATAAACATCTCTTAGAACTGAAACAGAAGTCTTAATGGAATCAGAATGGAACAGGAAAAGTAAACTCACAACCCAAAAACGTATTTCCTATTAATTATCAAAACGTCTGTTTTATTACTATTTTCCTTTATATACTTAGAGGAGGGGGTTACTCGGAGACCCTGATTGGCTGCTTACAAATTCAGAGTTTTATTTCAACACTAAATGAGAGTTTTAGAGGATAAGTTAACCTAGGCTATGACTTTCAGTTATGTGATGGAAAACTCCTACCTTGCTGTAGAATCTTCTGTATTGTCATCAGCCATCATCTCCAAATCTTGTGAGTGTTTCTCACAAGCTTCTTGGAACAAAGTCTTCTCTGGAACTGCTTTAGGAGTATCTTCATTTGCTCGAAGATGTTCTATCAGGTTTTGTGGGTGCCAATTCTGAAGGGCTCTTTGATGAGCAGGGGCCGGTCCTGGCACTGGTGCCAGTATGTTGTGGTGGACAGGACTGTTGCTTTTCTTCAGTCCATTTCTGTCCCGAGAGTGGTTCTTCAACCTGCCCTGAACCGGGGTCCCTCTATGCTCATATCCTTCCTGCTGAAGGCAGTTTCCAGTGTTGGGCGAACCTTGAGAAGGATGACTAAACCACCTCCAGCGTAGCCTTAGGATCTGTTTCACATCAAACTCTTTCTTGCCAGACACTGACATCGTTGCGGGAGGAAAGACAAAAGCCTTCTCTCACAGAAAGGAAACAGCCTTTGTTATCTCTTGTTTCTCTGCCTCTTCTGTAGGACTAACAAAAGCACAAGTGCCAGAGCTGTCTTTCTTGCGCCCCCCCTCCCCCGCTGTCTGTGGTACACTGTGAATACTTCTAGCTTTCCAGCTGATGCAGAGAGCTGCCGCTAACAGTGTAGGTGGGAACCCATACTGACAGGATGATGAGGTCAGACCTTAAACAAGTAAATCAGCTTAGCACAGGAAAGCAGCTACCACAACACACTCCAGCTGCTAGATTTGCATGCTCGCAGCCCTCCCGCCTGGACTTGCAAATATCAAACCCAGCTCCTTCCTCACTGAAGTACAGTAGCTTCCGCTTTTAAACCCAGGCAAGTGAGCAAAAGCAAAGTGTTGAAACTCAATTCCTTCTAGATTCCCTCCACTCACCCCACCCCCTCTGCCTGCCAGATTTTGTTTCCTGGCAGCCCACTTCTAAAAATGTGGCACTTTGTCCTAGGAAAATTTGTAACAGGGAATTCATTATGATCTATTTTGAGGTTCTTATGAAAATTTTGAAGGTGGTTCATTACGGAAAGCATCTTGTCATCAGTCCCCTCGTGGATGTTTGTAGTTATTTTTTACAAAATATCTGAAAATGTGAGTGTCTTTACATAAACATTTGCTTGAACACTTGAACAATTTCAGAAACAGAAGGAAGTGTAGGGTACTCAGGACTAAACACACACACACACACACACACACACACACACACACACACTCCACCAGGGGATGTATTAACGGTATTTTAAGTCTACACTTGAAGGAAGAGAGCAGTGTTTTTCTAAGCTGGTTAGGTTAGAAGAGATGTCTTCTCTTAGGAACCAAAGCTTGAAAACGAATAGTCCACCCTGGCTCCATGCCTGTATAAACACTTCCTTATCATGTTCTTTACTTTCACAGGCAGTGTTAAAGGTCTATTTTCTTTGTTCAAAAGTCCTTATGAGAGGATGCAAAGGGCTTGTTTTGAAGTAACTCCAAATCATCACATAACTCAGTCATAACTGTGCAGAAAGTACTTTGAGATCTGAATCAGAATCACTACTTTGTACAGAGGTAAATGTTTCTACAGCAGTCATGCGTCAGGAGTGTAGTCACCGATGCCAGTTTGAAATTGCGTTTGAACTTTACAGCTTCCATGTTATGCATACACACAATAATGGGGGAACTGTACCAGTGTATCCTTAGAAAGAATATAGAAATTATAAGGTTTTGATTTTAGTTCTGGCTTGATGGTTAATGAGCTGCATGATCTTGGACCAGACAATTTATTTCTTTGCAACATGGTTTCTTCCTACATAACATGGGGAGGCTGAACAAATTTATGAGTGTCTACTTAAAAGGGATTTAAAAAACTTAGAAATAGAGAATGAAATGATTATCTTTTTCTAAGTTTTGTAGATATTTTACCTGCAGTTTTCTATAAATCTAGTTATACCTTTCTCTTTCCCTTCTTATTTTTGAAGGTATAATGGTAAATCTGTGAGTCGACTTGAATAGGCTATAAGGTGCCCAGCTATTTGGTCAAATATTATTTACGGTATTTCTGTGAGACTATTTTTGGGTGAGTTTAAATCAATAGACTAAGTAGATTGTCCTCCCTAGTGTGGTTGGGCCTCATCTAATCAGTTGAAGGCCTAAATAAGCAGAAGGCTTACCCTTCCTCGAATAAGAGGGAAATTCCTCCTGCCTGACTGTCTTCAGGATGGGACATCTTTTTTTTTTTTCCCTCACAGACTCAAATTGAAGTATTGGCTCTTCCTGGGTCTCAAGCCTACTGGCCTTTGGACTAGCACTATAACCATCAGCTCTCCTGGGTTTCCAACTTACTGACTACAGAGCTTGTCAACCTCTATAATCATGTAAGCTAATTCCTTATAATAGATCAGTATCTATCTATCTATCTATCTATCTATCTATCTATCTATCTATCTTTTCTAATACTAAGAAATTAATAAACATACACAGATAGATATATAGTTGATTTTTATACCAGTTACAAACAGGTGACTCCCTTCTCTAACTTTCCAACTTATTTTCCAATAGGCTCCTTAAACATCAATGTTAGCATCTATCATCATCTTTCATTGGTGAGTGTGTTGTCTGTTGTTGGTACTTAGCATATAAATAACTGAAGAAAATCTTAAATAGTTCTTCTGATGAGCCCCAGGCACAGTAAACACTGGCAACTAAGCAAGAATTGCCTTACTGTTATCTGGGTAGACAACATTCCAAGGAAACTTCTAGAGTCAAGATCTGTGATTTAGGCCTTTGTATTCCCCACAGTGCCTAAAACACAATGTTGGACACAGAGTTAAGCAAACTGTAAATACCATGCAGAATGAATAAAATATTATAATAGAAGTACAAATAACATGTGGTAGGCTAGAGAAGAATTACTAAATTTGCCATCTAGTAAGTAGTTCTAAATAATACCTTTTTGGATACTTGGAATGACAGCTTTATTTTTCTAATATGTTCCCTGAGCTTGTTAATAATTCGAATATAATTACCTATTTCCCTGTGTGCCTTTTCTAATAAGATGAATTGTAACTAATACCTGTCAAAATCTAAACATTGATAGTACAATACTCTATGATTCCTTTGAGAATGTGCTTTTTAAAAATATGCAGAGCTTATAGCCATTTTCTTAGATCTTGGACACAGAATTGTAGAATGACTAAGAAAGTAGATAGATTTTCATGAAAGTAATTCAAAAGAATATTTCATGAAGCATGAGGGTTCCTTTTAAATTTCTGATCATAAAGGAAAGATTTATGCATATGCAAACAAAAATAAAGAAGATATCTGTGAGGATAGGAATCATATTTTATTCCTCATTTCCTACCCATTGCCTTAGTATCTACTTGTTATCTAGTAACTATTTAATCAATGTAGAATTAATGAATGACAAATTCTAAATGATTTTATTACCTCACGAATTTACTGTCTCAAAAAGTGCTGGAATTTTAAAATGAAACTGCAAAAATGATCATGGGCTAAAACACTCTTCTAAATAATGGTTATATATTGTAGAAACAAGCCTGAAGACCAGTTGAAATCTCGCAGCAACTTAGCAGCTATATTCTCTCTTGATGTTGCATTCTGAGCAAAATTTTGGCCAGAAAATTAAATTTCTCAGCTACTAGGACACTTTTGAAGTTAACATTATTCATATGTACTTGGGAATACTTAGTTTTATGTCTTTCTTATAATTATCTGATTATACAACTTAAAGAAAAATAACATAGTCATAGACGTTCTGTGTATTAAAGGCTGCACATCAACAATCTATTGTGGTCCTGATGTGGAACTATTCACTTGGCACAAATCACATCAGGCAGCACTATGGCAAAAAGAAAAGCAATGTCTGATTTGGAAAGCTTCGATGCTAAACACATGACTTTAAACCAATCCTGTCCTAAGTCAGTGTACCCAAAATCACTATAAAATGTTTAAGGAGGTTAAAAAACATTGACTCATAGCCCCTGTCAATTTCCTGACCCTGCAAAAGGAGATCAAAGAATTGGATGATATTGCCATAACAAAACTGCCTCCATTTACATCCACTTATTTAGATGAAGTAACTTTTTTCAGTGCTCACATCTGTAAAAACAAACAAAAATAAATTTTGCTAACACCTGTCTCATTCCAGCAAAAAGTAATATCCATTGTTGATACTTGAACTGAGCACAAAAGCAGACTCTCATCTGTCTGTACTAACAATGAATTCCCAACAGCATTTTAATATTTGTTTAATATCTTTTACAAATATGCACATATGTTGTTTTAATTATTACACTGATAGTTATAATGCTCTTTCAATAAAAAAATTATAGAGTCAAAGGAAATTTAAAAAATAAAATTCAATTTATGTATGTATTTTTGTCACAGGAATTATAAGGTAATCAATAAAATACTTTTAAGCAAAAATACATTATGTTAGGAAATAATTATTTTAGGAAAGTGAAATGAAAATATAGGTTCAAGGTGAAAATAAACTATTTAAAATGTCTGCTGCTAAAGAAGTATTCCCATGTATTTTTAAATGAATGATAGAGGTAGCAAATCACCATCATATTTAGATTCCATTGGATACATTCGAAAGCATGATTTAAAAGATTTATTCTGAAATACCATTATTTACAAATATGTTGGAAATTACACCCTTTGCAACTATTTAAAGGTGTGATATTTTAAATGTGATCTTTGTAATATATATGGCTATATTTTGTTTTTCAAACTTTTTGTAGGGATTATATGGAGCAAAAATGAAGACAACATTTTGCTGAAGGCTAACATTTGCTGAAAGCTAACTCAATTTTTAAAGGTCATAACTTGATTTTAATCCCCTTTTTGTTCCATTTCACAGGTAAGTTAATTAGGGGTGTTCTACAGTAGCTTTCTACAAATCCTATTTATCTCCCACTTCATTCCCCTGAAATTTGACTGCTGTCCCTATCTCTGTATGGAAACTGTTCATCCAATGCAACTGTTCTCAAATTTTAGTGAACCAAGACTTTACATATATTACTTCTTAAAACTTAAGATTCTGATTAAGTAGTTTTCAGGTAGGATACAGAAATCTGCCTTTTCAACAATCACTCTAGGTGATTGCCTTTGTAGATGGCCCACTGGCCACAATCTAAGAAATGGTCTTTTAAGTTCATCAATGGGAATTGGAAGACAAGAATGATTATCCTCGTTAAATAATGTTCAAAGAACAGTGAGAGGTAAAAATTAACTTGTGGTGTGATCACAATCCAAGTACCACTTTTGTTCACCATAACAACTCATATACTTTGAACATTTTTTATTCATTTGGGGCCTCAGTTTACTGCCTAAAGATGTACATCACTATGTACAAATATTTTCTCTTTTTAACATTTTGTACTGGGAGCTAAAATCATTCACTGCTGAGTTAACAAGTCAACAGTAATTAAGTTGTCACCTATAAATAGTGGTATATACACATCTGTGGGAATATACACATGACAATTTTCCAGGCAAACTAGAATTGACTTGGACCCAGATAGGTAATAGGGTAAAGGAGACAAATACATTTTGTGTTTCTCCTCTATTCCCTGAGTAAGTAACAGAGTGCTGAATAGAGACGCAAGAGGGTTCTGTCACTTGGTAGTACTGTGATCATGAGCAAACAGATTAACTCTTATTCATTCATTCATTCATTCATTCAACAAACAAGTGATGGAGAAACAAGAAGTTGAGAAGCAGTCTCGAGGAACATTCAAATTGGAGGAGGTTGACAGCTGAAGTCTAGGGATAAAGCTGGGCTGGGATCATGAGAGGGCAGCCAGAGCGCATGTGAGATAATAGGCATATAGGCATCGAGGACCCCACCAAACACTGAATTAATGCCTAATTAATTACTTTGTGGAAGGGCATCCCTGCTCTGGGAAGACGTGCATTATCTGCATCTTGGATTGCTAGGTATGCCATCTCCAATCTCAGTTCCCGTTTCTTTTTTATGCTATCCATAAAAAGGTGGCAAAAAAAAAAGTAACCAACGGTATGTCCCTAGTTGAATACAATTATTTCTTCTCATTGCTTATTTCCTTAATAGGTCTTTTTTTCGTTTATGCCTTTATTCACTCATTCACTCATCCAACAAAACTTACTGACTGCTTAATATGTCAGGCTTTGAGGATGCAAATATGATTCCATTGTTCTTGCTCACAAGAGTTTACCTTTTGCACTTTTTTTCACATCTCTTTTGAAATCTTTTCTCCTTATTTTTTAAAGGCTTTTTAAAAAAATGGAGGTACTGGGGAATGAATCCAGGACCTTGTGCATGCCAAGCATGCCGCTCTACCACTGAGCTATTACCCTCACTCATCTTTCTTAATATTACTATCTTTCCCCTACCCTCTGTGCCCTGGTTTTCATTATTCTTTCCTCTTCACCTGCTATCTGCCAATGAGCAAGTCCTAAGTTTCAGTCTTGTATCACTGCATTTACTTATTTACATTAACTGTCTTATAAAGTGTATTCATCCCCAGATTTGAGCTATGATCACTATGTCACTGATTCCTAAATCTTTCTTTTAAGACACACTATCATTTGTATTTTAGTTCCAGTCCTCTAGCTGCCTACAGGATCTTACTATATAAAAATGTGTTTATTTCATGACTATGAACTCACAAGAATCTGTATGCTGAGGTAACAATGTATCAGAGAAAAAGGAATATCATTTATTTCATAGGGCTGTCAACATGATTTAAAATTTTACTGACTTTGGATTAAACAGAAGTGGTTTCAGTGCTTGAGAATCAAAATTTTACTTGAAAAGAGAATTTTTAAAAATCATCATGGCCTTCAGCAATGTGAACCTGACTGTAAATACAAACATGGACACTGGTCTTTTATTACATGAAATTGTGATATATTTTAATGTTAGCTACCATAAATAAATACATTTTCAATATCACACATATTTTTAGATGTAGTCATAACCTATTTTAATATCTTGTAAAATAAAATCCTTTACTTCTAACTTCTAAATGCTTAATTTTTATCAAAAGGATAACAAGTATTCATTCCTATTTATTGTCTACCTTTAGTCATAAAGAAACAAAATGAAAATATGATTAGCCAAGACAAATCAAAATCATAAAATTTCATATTACAATGATTTAGATTCATTTCCAAGACCATGTGAAATGGAAAATTGAGAATATAATCCAGAAATACTAGACTACCAAACATACTATTGAGGAAAGAATATCTAAGTTACCCCAAATTGCTTACCATCATGATGGAATCCATTAAAAAACTAATTGTACACATTATATTTAATCATAAGTAAAAAATAGGACCATTTTATTTATTTATTTTTTTTTACAATTTTTATTGAGTAACAGTCATTTTAAAATGTGTCAAATTCTAGTGTAGAGCACAATTTTTCAGTTATACATGAACATATATATATTCATTGTCACATTTTTTTTTCGCTATGAGCTACCACAAGATCTTGTATATATTCCCCTGTGCTATACAGTATAATCTTGTTTACCTATTCTGCATTTTAAAATCCCAGTCTGTCCCTTCCACCCTCCGCCCCCTTGGCAACCACAAGTTTGTATTCTATGTCTATGAGTCTGTTTCTGTTTTGTATTTATGTTTTTTTTCCCTTAGATTCCTCATATAAGTGACCTCATATGGTATTTTTCTTTCTCTTTCTGGCTTACTTCACTTAGAATGACATTCTCCAGGACCATCCATGTTGCTGCAAATGGCATTATGTTGTCAGTTTTTGTGGCTGAATAGTATTCCATCATATAAATATACCACAGCTTCTTCATTCAGTCATCTGTTGATGGACATTAGGCTGTTTCCATGTCTTGGCTATTGTAAATAGTGCTGCTATGAACATTGGGGTGCAGGTGTCATTTTGAAGTAGGGTTCCATCTGGATATATGCTCAGGGGCAGGATTCCTGGGTCGTATGGTAAGTCTATTCTAGTCTTTTGAGGAATCTCCATAGTATTTTCTATAGTGGCTTTCCTTGCTTCCCTCTCCCACTCTTAATGATTTAGATGTCTTCTTTTACAATTTTGTGTTTATTCTATTTGTGATTCATGGCAGTTATCTCCTTTCCAGTTATGAGTTTCTCATTTTTGTAGCATCCTGCTTCTTTTCTATTTAGAGTAGACCTATCAATATTTCTTTTAGCATGGGTTTAGTGTTGCTAAACTCTTGTAGTTTTTGCTTCTCTGTGAAGTTCTTTATCTCTCCTTCTATCCTAAAGGATAGCCTTGCTGGATAGAGTATTCTAGGCTGCATCTTTTTTTCATTCAGGACTGAATATATCTTGCCACTCCCTTCTGGCCTGTAGTGTTTGTGTTGAGAAATCAGCTGAGAGCCTATGGGGGGTTCCCTTGTAACTCACTCTTTGTTTTCCTCTTGCTGTCTTTTGGATCATTTCTTTATCCTTGACTCTGGCCATCTTGATTAGGATATGTCTTGGTGTGGGTCTGTTTGGGTTCTTCCTGTTTGAGACCCTCTGAACTTCC
This sequence comes from Camelus bactrianus, assembly GCF_048773025.1. Classification (NCBI taxonomy): domain Eukaryota; kingdom Metazoa; phylum Chordata; class Mammalia; order Artiodactyla; family Camelidae; genus Camelus; species Camelus bactrianus. Next base: position 70,021,510 of record NC_133575.1, on the reverse strand, counting down.
TGTGCTTGGATATCTGATTCCTTCTTTAGGTTTGGGAAGTTTTCAGTCATGATTTCTTCAAAAACCTTTCCAATCCTCTTTGTTCTTTCTTCCCCTTTTGGAACCCCTATTATGTGTAGATTGGCACCTTTATATTATCCCATAGGTCCCTTATATTGTTTTCATTTTTTTTTATTTGTTTTTCTCTCAGCTGTTCTGATTGGGTGCTTTCTGTTGTCCTGTCTTCTAGGTCACTAATTCGTTCCTCTGCATTATCTAGCCTGCTTTGTACAGCCTTTAGGTCAGCTCTCATCTCAGCAGATGAGTTTACTAATTCAACTCAGTTCTTCTTTATAGCTTCTATTTCATTTTTGACATATTTTATATCTCTAAACACGATTTCTTTTAGTTCCTTCAGTACTTTGATCATTCCTTCTTTGAAATCTTGATCTCTTAGGCCATCAATGTCTATTTCCTTGATTGTGCTTTCAGGTGATTTCTTTTGATATTTTAATTGGGAGTGGTTCCTCTACTTCTTCATCTTGCTCATATCTCTCTGGCACTGTGGCTTAAGGAGTATCAGTTATCTAGTTCTCCTGGAGACGTGTGTTCTTAATGATTTTAGCAAGAGGTCTTTGTGTCTTCACCCTGTTTCACGAACTCAGCTTGCTGTTTCCAGAGGCCCTCTGTTGGCACCCTCATCTGTGCTGCTCCCAGTGGCTGTTGGCTAGCAGATCGTGCCCCCTCCCAACACTGGGTCAGGTGCTGAGCTCTTACCCAGTGGGCGGGCGGGTCACTCCCCCTCCCGATGTTGCAGTCAGATGCTGCGCTGGGGCAAGGCAGGTGGACGGATCGCGCCCCCTCCCAGCACCACAGTCAAGTGCTGCATTCCTGCCAGGAAGGCGGGTGGCCGCCCACCCTCTCCCGGTGCTGGACGCTCTGCTGCTCTGTGCAGCTGCCCGCTCTGCCTCGGGTCAGTGCTCCGAAGGCAGACTCGGGGAAGACCATGGAATGGCCCCACCCCTGCCCCATGCCAAATCTCAGCTCCTTGTTTGTCTTGGCGGCACGAGCTCTCTGAGGTGCCAAGGCAGAAAGATCCTGTCTGCCTCAGGCTGTAAACAAGTCTCAGTCCTGCCTAGGAGGTTGCAGAGCCCCCGGGTGCAGATTCAGGTCTCGGCCCAGCCCCTGGCTGGGCGCTGTGCACTGGAGGAGATGGTGGCTGTGGCTGAGCCCCGCCTCTCTTCTCATGAGAAGCGCCAGTAATGGCAGCACAGGTCTGAGGAGACAAAGGCTACAGCACCCCTCCCCGCAGGGCACACCAGCCATGTTCCTTTGCTTTTTTCACAATTTATGGGGGACTGAGGTGGTTCTGCTCCATATCCCCTCCCAGCCACGGCATGCAGCACCCTGCAGTCCCCCAGGGCTGCCTCAGTGCAGCCACCCCAGTCCTCCACCCAGCTCAGGCGGCCTGTCTCAGCCCCAGCTGCCGGCTGGCTTCTCAGGCTGGGTGTCGCGGGGACCCTTTGTGCCCATTTAACTCAGTTCTGTCCATCTGCTCGGGGCAGATCCGAGCCTCAGAGGCTCCCCTTCCAACCCACTGGCCTCTCTGTTGGAGAGGGGAGACCCAGCAAATGAGCACTATTCTTCCTCTGCTGCTCCCTCCCCGCAGGATCTGTCCCGCACTGTTTTGCCTTTTCTTCTTTTTTTCCCCTTTTCTCCTACCAGGTTTTTGGCTTCTTTGCCTTTCGAAGAGGGCGATGTTCTGTCGGAGTTCGGCAGGTGGTCTGGTTGGCTGAGTAGGTCCGTAGATGTGAGTTTTGGTGTATTTGTGGGAGAGGGTGAGTTACAAGCATCCTTCTATTCCGCCACCTTGCTTCTCTCTCCAGGACCATTTTAAACTGAAGTTTATTTCTTAATTTCAGAAAGGAACTTTGATAGGAAAAAAGTAGCAGCACACAATGGCAGAACAGTGTTTTAGGTTTTGTTTTTTTTTTCTGCATGTATATGTATGTGTGCGTGTGGTGTGCTATTTTCAACAGAGACTTTTACTTTGGAGGCTAGTTTCAGCCTTTTTAGAAGCCTCATGCCAGATACCTCAAATAAAATGAAGAAAAACATATGATACAACTGATGCAAATAAAGGCAGAATTTGAATTATCTATAATAGTTTGTATTAGTATGTCCACAGTTACAGATGAAAGGTCAAAATCTAAATTCCACAAGGACTTTAATTAAATTCATTTTCCAAACATTCTGTAAAATGAGAAAAGAGCTACTGAGAGAAACTTGAAAGAAAATTTAGAAATGTCAACATAACAAAACCCCCAAAATTTTTGGGTGCAGAACAGTATAATATTTCATAAATATAAATCTCGCAATGCAGGCTTATGTGATGTGTATGTATGTTTGTAAAAACATAGACAGAGAAACAGACATACACATAATATGAACCAAATCATGACAGAATTTTTTTTCCCCATCACTACACAAGTACACAGATAAGCACACAGACTCTGCCAAAGGCACACAGATGTATTTATATGCTGATAAGCAAACATATAAGCACACACAAACACACACATTGATTTCAGGTAGTTAGAAATTTAAGAAAATAAAGAAGTTTAATATCTACTAAATTCTAACTCAATTGTATGAACATGCAAGTCAAACCTATACAATCACGGTTACCTGTTTAGCAACATATTTTGGCTTTAAGAAATTCAATCAAAACAATAGTTAAACATATATGCATATGTATTATGTACATTCCCATAGTCATTACATAGAAAAGCAATTTACATTAATATATGCCACTTCATTTTGGTAATGTCTTTCACAAGTAGTTACTCTATATGTTGATTATCAAGACCTGGTTTAGAATTGACAGTTGAAGTATAAAAACTAACTATAAATATCTCCAGAAAATTACTGAGTATAAATTCGTGGTATAAATATATTCACCATCTCTACAGATACTTGTATTCAATGGATTATGAGAAGTAAGTACATATATCCAGGATTGCACAGATTATTCAATTCAGGCAGCATTTACCAACTACTTATTATGAACAAAGCATTGCTAGGTAATGGGAGATATTTACAGCCCAGAAAAAAAAATCAGAATTTTAGGAAGATAAATATAGCAAAAGTGTGAAGGATGGATTACAGAATAAAGAGAGGGAAACTGAAAATCAGGAGGCTGCTGCAATAGCATAGATAAGCGATTATAGGAGCCTGAATCAGAATGATGGAAATGGGAAGTAGGAGAAAATCATAGAGAAATCAACAGCATCTGATGACTAATTACAGATGGGTGATGATATGAAGACATGAGTCACAAATAGTTATTTGATTTCTGCCCATCATAACTGAGATGTTGATGATGAAACAGGAAATACAAGAGTAAATAGGAACAACTTCTTAGGAATGTGAGAGGACAAGGATGCAAAATGATGTGGGTTGAGTCTGATCTCCCAGTGAAATACTGGCATGGATCTGTTCAGTTAGTTTTTATAAATTTGGATCTGGAGCTCGATACAAAGACGCAAGAGTGGAGATGAGGATTTGGGAATTTTCAGCCTAAGAGTTAATAATTCAAAGCTTATGAGTAGACCAATTCACACAGAGATGTTTGTGAGGGTGGAGGGGAGAGGAAAAGGGAGGGACAGAGAGGAAAAAATTTAAGAAATGTTTTTAGTGAGAGCCCAAGGTTCTCAACACTCTAAAGAAATACAGAATTAGAACATAGATTAAAATTGTTACACTGAAATCCAAATGAACTAGGCATAATAGGCAAGGCTCATAGAGTAATATTAATACAGTTTTAAATTATACTGTTATATAGGACAGAAGACGAGCTCATCGTTACAAGGTCAGAAGTTTTAAGAATAACTCTGTGCTTGGTAGCTGCTTAGATATAACAATGTTTCACCTAAACACCAACAGTAGAGCACATTTCATGAGTCATTTTTTATATTAAATATCTGTTAGAATACCAAGGTGCAGGCTGAAGAAATTCACAAGACATAGATTCTGTAAACCACAATTCTAGCTGCCTTGGAAATATGAATTGTGAGGACAGATGAAACTGTGTACACAAATGTTAAAATCTTCCCTGAAGCTTTCCAAAGGCAATTGGAAATCTCAATTAATATCAAGGCTGAACAATCATGTATATATTGAAGTTAATAATAATTTAAGAGCTCTATTAAACAGTTTCATTTCTTTAAAATCTGATTAATGCTTCCTTGGTCATACAGAAATGATGAGCTCCATGAAAGGCTTATAGCTAGCTTATAATCAAAATGTTTCAAATAAAATGCCACTTGTAAAGAATGTCCTAGGTTTATCAGGGCATGTGGCTTCAAGGTCATATCTGGATTAAATAAAGATACAAAATGGAAGTCACATAGTCATCTAGAAAGAAATCTTTGAGCTGATTCTAGTCTCAGTTCCCTTACTTATCTGTTGTGTGAGCAAAATCATAAAATCTGCCTTGTGCCTCAGGTTGTTTTTGTAAAAGAAAGTAAAGAACAATATGCCCTCTCTGTAGCTTGTGAAGATATTGTAAAGATAAGAAAAGCAATTTAATCTGTAAGGTGTTTATAGTCGTCTAGTAATAGGCAAGGTAAAAATACAATTTCTCATTATAAAACCATTTTTTCGGGGAATTTTGTTGCTGGAAAAAATTTCTTTAGGCACATCCCTATGTCCTACGGAATATCATGAAAAGTCACAAGAATTCATAGCCCTCAATACTGAGTAAATTGCTAGCTAATGGTATGGGCAGAACATATTGGAATGATTGGAAGGGTGGTTGAGAGTTGTGAGAGTTAAAAGGAGTTACTATTATGTTATAAAGAAGGTAAATTAAATATTCTTAAGAGTTAACAGTTCACCTAAATGATGCCATTTATCTCTTCTAAGTAAGCTCATAAGCATGCCTGTCAGTTTAGAATGATCAAAGCAAAGTAGTAAGGAAATGTGGAAAAGCACACTATTTGTGCTGTCCAAGAAGAGAGGGAAAAAACAAGCTAGCCTCTTTCAGTACAAAATATAAGAAAGCTAACATTTTACTCTTGATTTTTAAAACTATTAGTTTAAAACACACAAAAAAATCTGTACTTTCAAAACCTTTAACTAAATTTTGCTTTAGTATGTAAACTATGTTCTCATAAAACTGCTGTCTGTACACACACACACACACACACACAACCCTACACTCACAGTTTCCTACATAGGAAATTGGTACTGTCTGCAACTCCTTCATAAAAATATATTAAATTTAGCCAAAAAGTATGAAAGGAGGGCAAAGTACATAAGCAGACAATCTGCAAGAGAAGAAAACCTGAAAGTTCCACCAAAATGTGAAGAAAAGCTCAGAATCATGTATGATCAGTAAAAATGCAAATGAAAACTAAAAGTGAAATCATATTTCATGCCCATCAAATTGACTGGGATTTCAAAATTGTAGAATAGATAAACAAGATTACATTATATAGCACAGGGAAATATACACAAAACGTTACGGTAGCTCACAGAGAAAAAAATGTGACAATGAGTGTGTATATGTCCATGTATGACTGAAAAATTGTTCTGAACTCTGGAATTTGACACAACATTGTAAAATGATTATAAATCAATAAAAAATGTTAAAAAAATTGGCACAAATTTAAAAAGCCTTAACATACCAAGAATTGACTAGGATGTGAGGTTATGTAACAAGGGTTACATTTAAATGATTAGTAATTTCATTTCTCTAACATTTAAGAAAGTTGAAGATACACATAGTTAATAACCCAGGGATTCCTCTCCCAAACATGTGTGACCAAGAGAAGCTCTCATACCTATGCATGAGAAGACATGTACCAAACTGCTTGTTGTGGAACTGTTTGCAACAGAACAAAACTGGAACAAAAACCAAATGCCAATGGATTTGGCAACAAAAATAAATTTTGATACAGTTATACAATAAAACTATACACAAAAGGGAAAATAAACAAACTAGAGATAAACCAATCCTGAAGATAAATTTTAAAATCATAAGAGCAAGTAGAAAAGTAGAATAACTTTCTTATATACAATAAAGTGTGTACAAAAATAATACTCAGGACTTTTCCTTTATGGTAGCACAGTGTCTGTAGTCTGAAAGGGTATTTGAGTGTGGATGAAAGAACAAAGCAGCACAGTGAGATAATGAAGGTAAAATGTGAAGACTTACTACAAAGCTATATTAAGGAGAAAGAATTCACGTGTGCATGTGGGGGGATGTATGTATCCCTTGGTATTCACAGGGAATTGATTCCAGGACTCCCCACAGATACCAACATCCGAGGATGTTCAAGTCCCTCATATAAAATATCATAGTATTTTGTATATAACCTATGCCTATCCTGCCATATATTTGACTCAATTAATTTTTATCGAAATATAGTTGAAGTACAATATTATGTTAATTTCAGGTGTACTGCGTAATTATTTGATATTTGCATACATTATGAAATGATTACCATGATAAATCAAATAACCATCTGTACCCATACAAAGTTATTATAGTATTACTGACATATTCCTTATGCTGTATATTACATCTCCTGGACTTATTTATTATATAACTGGAAGCTGCTACCTCTTAACTTTCTTCTACTAATTCACCCACCCCACACATATCCTTCCTTCTGGCAATCATCTGTTTGTTCTCTGTATCTATGAGTCTGTTTTCATTTTTGTTTGTTCATTTTATTTGTTAGATTCCACGTCTAAGTGAGATCATGCTACATTTGTATTTCACTGGCTGACTTATTTCACTTAGGATAATACCCTCTAGATCCATCCACTTTGTCACAAATGGAAAGATTTCATTTTTATGGGTGAGCAATATTCCATTGCATGTAGGCATATATATGTATGTATGCATAACACATCTTCTTTATCTATTCATCCATTGATGGGCACTTAGGTTATTTCTGTACCTTGGCCATGGTTCTGCAATGAACACTGGAGTGAATATATCTTGAATTGGGTGTTTTTGTTTTCTTCAGGTAAATATCCAGAAATGAAGTTGCTGGATCATCTGGCAGTTCAATTTTTAATTTCTTGAGGACCTTCCATACCGTTTTCCACAGAAGCTGCACCAAATTACAAACTCACCAACAGTGTAAGTGCATTATCTTTTCTCTACATCCTCTCCAACAGGCATGTTGTTATTTGTTGTCTTTTTGGTGATAGCCATTCTGACAGGCATGAAGTGGTATCTCATTATGGTTCTGATTTGCATTTCCCTGATGATTACTGATCTTTTCATGTGTCTGTTGGCCATCTGTATGTGGGGTGCATATATATGTATTTACAATTGTTATAACTTCTTACAGGATTGATCCCTTTATTGTTACATAATGCCATTGTCTCTTGTTATATAGTCTTTGTTTTAAAGTGTATTTATCTAAGTATTGCTACTCCAGATTTCTTTTGCTTCAATTTGCATGAAATAGCTTTTTATATCCCCTAACTTTCAGTCTCTGTGTATCTTTAGATGTGAAGTGAGTGTCTTGTAGGTATCACATATATGGGTTTTGTTCTTTTATCCATTCAGCCACTGTATATCTCTTGGTTGAAACATTTATTTCATTTAAATTCAAAGTAATTATTATTGATATGTACATTCTTATTGCCACTTTGTTAACTGCTGTTGGGTCGTTTTTGTACTTTTTTGTTTGTTTCTCCTCTTTTTGCTCTTTTCTCTTTTAATTTGATGGCCATCTTCGGTGTTATGTTGGATTCCTTTCTCTTTTTTTGTGGTGTCTCTATTATAGGTTTTCGGTTTGTGGTTACCATGAGTTTCATATATAATAATCTATAGAGAAAAATTTTAAGTTGATGATCTCTTAGTTTGAAAGCATTATAAAAACCCTATGTTTTAACTCCATTGCCCACATTTAGTGTTTTTGCCACCATATTTCACTTTTTTTTTTGTTTTGTGTATCCCTTAACTACGTATTGAATATAGATAATTTTACTAGCTTTGTCTTTTAACTTTCCTACTAGTTTTATAAGTGGTTGATCTACTACTTTTACTATATTTTTGCCTTTCCCAATGAGATTTATTGCATAACTTTCATATTTCTAGTTGTAGTCTTTTCTTTTCTGATTAGAAAACTTTTTTAACATTACTTGTAAAGCCAGTTTAGTTGTGCTAACCTCTTTTAGCTTTTGCTTGTCTGTAAACTCTTTATCTCTCCTTCAAATCTGAATGATAGCCTTGCCAGGTAAAGTATGCTTGGTTATAGGTCTTTTCCTTTCTTTACTTTGAATATATAATGGCACTCCTTTCTGGCCTGCAAAGTTTCTGCTGAAAAGTCAGCTGATAGTCTCATGGGAGTGTCTTTGTATGTAATTAGTTGCTTTTCTCTTGTTGCTTTTAAGATTCTCTTTTTACTTTTATTTATTTATTTTTATTTTAACTATGATGTGTCTTGTTGTGGACCTCTTTGGGTTCATGTTGTTTGAGACTCCCCATGCTTCTTGGACCTGGATGTCTGTTTTTCTTTCCCAGGATATGAAATTTTTCAGCTATTATTTTTCAAATAAACTCTCTGCCCTTTACTCTCTCTTCTCCTCTGGCACCCTTAGAATGTGAATGTTAGGTTGCTTGATGCTGTCCCTGAGGTCTCTTTATCAGATTGATCGCTCTTTTCCACTTTATTTAGTTCATTTTCTGAGGTTTTGTCTTGCTCATTCATTTGAAACATAGTCCTCTGTCTACACATTTTTCCTAATTTCTGTGTTTATTTCTATGTGTTAGGTAGGTTGATTACATTTCCTGATCTTGGAGAAATGGCCTTATGTAGGAAAAGTCCTATAGGGTCTAGCAACACACTTTCCTCTGCTCACCAAAGTTATATGCTCTAGGGGCGCCCCCTATGTGAGCTGCATGGGCTCTTTTGTTGCTACAGGGCCAACTACTGTGGCTGCACTAGTAGATGGGTCTGGCCCCAAGCCAGGTTGGCTGCCAGGCCCTGCATCTTGAGGTGGATGCTGGCCCACTGGTGGGCAGGGCTGGGTCCTGATGCTGCTGGTTGTGGGGCCTGGGGTACCCTGTGACTGTGCTGGTCCTCTGGTCTGCAGGGCTGTATCCTGGCACAGCTGGCTGCATGGTCTGGAGGGGCCTGGGGCTAGTGCTGGTTCACTGGTGGGTGGGTAAACCCCTAGTGCTAGTAGGCTAGAAGGAGGATTCCAAAATGGCTCTTGCTAGCACAAGTGTTCTTGTGGTAGAACATGGTCCCCAAAATGGCAGCACCTGTGTCTATAACCCCAGGGGAAGTCCCAGTTGCTTCTTGCCTCTGTGGGAGGCTTTCCAAGATAAGCAAATGGTTAGGATCCAGGCTCCTTTTGAATTATTGCCTGTCTTGGGACTCAGAACATGTGGGATTTCACATCCACTATTTAAGAATGGAGTCTCTATTTCCTATAGCCCTCTGGCTCTCCCATGTGGAAGCTCCACTGACCTTCAAAGCCAGTGTTCTGGGGACTCATTTTTACAGTGCAGGATCCCTGGGCTGGGAAGCCTGATGTGGAGCTCAGACCCCTTGCTCCTTGGGAATAACCTTTGCAATTGTGATTAATTTCCCATTTATAGGTTGCCTACCCAGGAATGTGGGTCTTGACTATACCATGTCTCTGCCTCTCTTATCTGTCTTGTGGTTCCTTCTTTATATCTTTAGTAGTGGAAAATATTTTCTGCTAGTCTTCAGGTCTTTCTCTTAGATAGTTGCTCCGTAAATAGTTGCAATGTTGGTGTGCCCATGGGAGGAGGTAAGCTCAGAGTCTTTGTACTGTGCCATTTTGGCCACACCCCTTCCTGTATACTTTAAATAATCTCTAGGTTACTTACAATATCTAATACAATGTAAAAGCTGTGTAGATAGTTGTAAATACAATACAAATTGTAGGTAAGTAGTTGCTACCATGCACCCTATTCAAGTTTTGCTTTTCAGAATTTTCTGGAATTTTTGTTGAATATTTTTGATTCACTTTTGGTTGACTCTATGGATACAGAACCTATAGATACAGAGGTCTGACTACAGATTTAATAAAATTCTTATAAACTCTAGCAAACTAGACATATGCTTTTGTTGACACAGACATATTTCTTTTAAAGTTTATAAGAAAAGGTACAGTCCCTATAATACCTTTTATGAACTAAATGTGTCCCCTCAAATTCATATGTTAAAGCCTAACCTCCAATGTGATGGTATTAAGAAGTGGGGCCTTTGGGAGATAATTAGGTGTAGATGAGGTCAGGAAGGTGGATTCTGTATGATGTTATTATTGCCCTTATATGAATAAGAGGAGATATCAGTGTGCTCTCTTCTTAACCATGTGAGGATATAGTAAGAAGGAGGCTATCTGCATGCCAGGAAGAGGGCTGACACCAGAACCTGATAATGCTGGCAACCTGATCTTGGACTTCCCAACCTCCTGAACTGTGATAAGTACATGTGTGTATTTTAAGCCCCCTAGTTTGTGGTATTTTGTTATAGCAGCTACGCAGACTAGGACAATAGCTAAAATACTCTTCAGAAAATATCATACTATCAAATACTTAATAGTAAAGCCTTCTACATAGCTACAACAATTAAGATTGTGTGATAATGGCAGAGAGAACTACACATAGATCAGTGGAACAAGACAGAGAACCCAGAAATAGACACACAAAAACGTTCTCAACTGATTTTTGACAAAGTTGTGAAAAATATTAAATGAAGATTATCCTTTCAACAAGTAGTGCCAGAGAAACAGGACACCACAGTCAAAAAAAAAAAAATGAATCTTGACCTAAATTTCACACCTTAGACACAAAGCAACTCAAAATGAATAATGGACTTAAATTTTTAAAAAACCATAGAACCACAGAAGTTTAAAAAAGAAAATAGGAGAAAGTCTTTGGGATTTAGTGGTAGACAAAGAGTTTGTAAACTTGACACCGAAAGCATGATCCATGAGCGGAAAACCTGATGAACTGGACATGGTCAAAGTTATACAGTTTTGCTCTGTGAAAGAACCCATTAAGAGGATGAAAAGACAAGTTACAGAGAAAATATTTGAAACCACATGTCTGATAAAGGATTAGAACCTAAAATATATGAAGAACTCAACAATATAAAGACAAAAAATCCAATTAAAAATGAGCAAAAGACATGATTAGACATTTCACTAAAATGGATATAAACGTGTCAAATAAATACATGAAAAAGATGTTCAGCATCATTAACCACTGGGAAAATGCAAATTTATATCACAATGAGAACTGACAACACATCTATCAAAATGACTAAAATAAGAAATTGTAACAGTAGCTAGTATCGGTGAGGATGTGGAGAAAGCAGATCACTCCTATATTGCTGGTGAGAATGTAAAATGGTGTAGCCATTCTGAGAAAGTCTGATGGCTTTGACAGCTCTGTATAAAACTAAATGAGTGACCACCATAGTACAACTACCCAGCAATTGCAATAGTGGGTATTTTTTTTCAGGGAAAATAAAACTTCTTTTCACAGAAAAACTGTACACAAATGTTTAGAGCAGCTTTATTTGTAACATCCCAACTGAAAATAATGCAGATGTATTTTAACAGACATAGTATATTCAAACCATAGAATGCTACTCAACAATTAAGCCAGTGAATTATTGACACACATAACAACTTGGAAGAATCTTGAAAGAATTATGGTGACTGAAAAAATCCACTCGCAAAAGGTTACATATTGTATAATTTTATTTATATAAGTTTACTGAAAGGAGAAAATTATATATATGGAGAACGGATTAGTCATTGCCAGTGGTTAAGGACAAGAGCAGGGTGGATTTGGCTATAAAAGGGCATCACAAGGGTTCCATGTGGTTAAAGAACTGTTTTTTAATCTTGTCTGTATCCATGACAACATCCTGGTTGTGATGATACACTATAGTTTTGCAAGAGAGCACCAACGGAAAAACTGAGCAAAGAGTATACAGAATCTCTGTATTATTTATAACAATAGCATCTAAATCTACAAAAAAGTGTTCAATTTATTAAATTAAGGGGAAAATATTACCACTAAAATATAGAATAACTGGATTTATGTCTGCATCAGGAAGCCACTTAGAAAATACAACACAATAAAATAGTCAAATTAATGGACTCAAAGAATGCAATGATGCTTGCCAGGAACTAGGGAGAGAGGGAATTGGGGAGTTATTAATCAACGGGCATGAAGTTTCAGGCAAATAAGTTGCATAAGCTCTAGAGATCTGCTGCACAACATTGTACCTATAGTCAACAATAATGTATTGTACACTTAAAAATTTGTTAAAAGGGTAGGTCTCATGTTAAGTCATCTTATTACAATAAAACTAAATTAAATTAATGAAAAAATATAACACAAATAAGTGTTGTAGCAATCATCTCTTTTACAAAGTATCTATTATAAAATGAATTAAATATATTGCTGAATTGTTTTACCAGTTTGGCTTAAGTGTGATGAAATAAAATCTTGAGAGAATATTTCTAAATTTTCATTTAATAAGAATCATTTTGGACCAAGTATATATTTTTCTTCTAGTTGCTAGTCTATCACCTGTCATGCTGGAAGCATGACCTGCACTCAAGAACCTGGTAGACAGAATAATTACTGGATGATGTGGACAGTACTTAGATTGATTTCACATTTAAATATTAATAATACGTACATTTGCTGGTACCTAACTTTGTGCAAAGTACTTTTCTAAACACTATCCAAGAATTTTATCATTTACTCTATGGAGTAGTTCCACTTCTAATAATGGTAGAATAGTTCTTATTTGACCAATTCTCCAATAGCTCTGACTCTGGACAAAAGATTTTTAAAAAAGTATTTTAAGGTTGCTAAAGAGTGAGAAAAAACAATCAGAAACTGGAGAGGAGTCTATAGCTGGAAAAGGGAACAGCACAGGATAAGTTTTTCTTTTCATGTATTTGAATCTGAGGGCAAGATACTTAGACATCTTCAGGGTAGCTATCACTTGGATATAAACTTATGGTTTTACCGTCTTCAATAAGCAGAGAATATAATTCAGGGTAACCACAAAAGATGGATAGGAAGGGAGAAAAGTTCCATCAAGAGAGGGACAGAGATGGTTCCACAAATTCTGAGTATAAACCCTACCCAAAGTTTTTGCTGAACTATGCATGTGAGCTGGTTGATTCCAGCAGCCCAGCTAAGGCTAAAAGAACTGAATAAAGATTTAACATGTTTATCATTGCAAATGAGACAGAGTTTGAATTTTGATTTTAGCAAAAATAAGTGATTACTAAAATTAGGAAACAGTTGGTACTCTTTGAAAGAATATAACAATTCAGAATCTATACAGATGTATAATCACAATGTCCAGTGTACTAAACATGAGAAAACAAGTGTGACCAAAACTCAAGAGAAAAGGCAACCAATGGAGATCAGTGGAGACCTGAACCAAATGTTTGCATTAGCAGATAAGAATTTTAAAGCAGAAACTATAAACTATATTCAAGGATGAAAATAAAAGTGGGGAACAGCAGAGAAATGGAGTCATAAGATAGAATCAAACAGAAAGTATGGAGCTGAAAAAACATACAATATCTGAAATTCAAAATTCTCTGGATTGGCTGAATAGCATAAAACAATAACAGAAGAAAGAGAGAATCTGAAGATAGAAATCTAGGAAGTATCCAATCTGCAGAACAGAGAGTAAAAAGAATTTAAAAGAGCTACATTGATGTGTGCAATATGAAAATGTCTTATATATGTGTAAATGAAATCCCAGAAGGGTAGAAGAGAATGAGTGAGACAACAAACATATTTGAAGAAACAATAGTCAAAAATTTCTTAAATTTGAAGAAAGACATTAAGCTACAGATTCAAGAAGATCAGCAAATCTTAGGAAGAATAAGTACAAAGACAATCACACTTAGGCATATCACAATTAACTTGCTGAAAACAGAGAGAGAAACAGAGAGAGGAAATCCTGACCACTGAGTTATCACCGGGAAAAAAATGAAGGCCAAAGACAGTGTAGCATCATCTTTAAAATGCTGAAAGAAAGAAAAGTCTGTATTTAGAGGAAATAGTCTAACAGAATGAAGGTCAGATATATACATTTACAGAAAAATAAAGAGAATTCATCACTAATGGAACTGTGCTACCAAAAAAAAAATGTCTCGGTCAATATAAATTTAGTATCTTTAAGTTATGTATGACTAGTAAAGCCAAAAATGTATGTAACATTCTACTATGGAATTTATAATGTATGTAGTTGTAAGACATGTGACAATTATTGTCAAAGGAAGGGATTAGTAAATTGATATATATAGTTGCAGAGTTCTTACATTTTACTTGAAGTGGCAATATTAACACTAACTAGGTGGTAAAAAGGTAAGGATGTATATTATATTGCATAAATGAACTGATATAAAATGCAAAAATATAATTAAAAATCTAATAAACATATTAAAATGAATTTCTAAAAAAATCAAATTAATCCCAAAGAAGGGAGTAGAGACAGAAAGATGAAAAAAGATGGAGAAAAGAAAAAAAAAAGCAAATGATAAATTTGCAGGTCCAAATTCAACCATAACAAGAATTACTTTAGAGTAAATTGTTAAACATTCCAAATAAAAATAACCCAGAAGGTTGGTGCTATTTTTATTTCTTTTTTACAGATGAAGAAACTAAAGCACAGAGAGGATAATCACTCCTAAGTTCACACAAGAAGTATGCGGAAGAGCCAAGATTTAAACCCAGATAGTGCCCATGCTCTTAATGTCAAAACTACATGACTTAAGATTTAAGTGGTCCTGACCCACCATAAATTAATTTCCAAAGATATATATATATATAGTTATATATATAGTTGTGAGATAATAATTTGGAATGCAAGGCTAGTCAACTCAGTGTCATGAAAAAAGTTAGTGATACAATACAATACAATACTCACACACGAAATGATTAGAGAAGACAAGAGACAGAATATAACTATGTGTTGAGTAATTTAGTGCAGATTAGAAGTAGAAGGGGAGAGGGGACTTCCCTTAAAAAGAGAAGTTACTGGGGACTGAAGTCATCCAGGAAATCTGCATGGAGGCGGTCTGGGCATTAAAAGATAAAGAAGTCTTACTAGATGAGTGAAGTTATTCCAAGCTAAGCAAATAGAATATGCAGTCACACAGAATTGAAAGTACTGTCTTGTGGAGTACAGGGAAGAGACAGCCTGTTTGATGGTATAACGTGCATGAGCAAGTTAATAAAACAGGTAATTATCTGTAACTAGTTGAATAACTAGGCAAAGAATTAATGTATCAAGGTCTTACTAGAAGAACATTTCTTATGGTGTGGCCAACAGCTAACTTCTGCTCTATTCTGTTTTACAGTTTTTGCGAAAGACTTGACTGGGGGCAGAAATGGTCATTCAAACATGCAATGAAGCTCAGAGGATGGTCAAACACATTGTTTGACATATTTAATATGCAAAAACCTCTTAACAGGCTGAAAAAATGGTCAAATCTATGAGTAAGAGATTTAATACATACCTCTACTAGAATAAGTACAAAATATAAACAGCTAGTATGAAAATTACTACTGTATTTTATTATAAATTCATTCTCTGAGCTTTGGCTTCTGTATCTGCAAACTGAGGAGACTGGATTAAAATATTTCAGTGGTTCCTTCAAATTCTAAATTTCTATGATTTTTCACATCAATAGTTGAATGTGACAGCAAAAATAACCAATGTGATCTTAGGCGAATTAATAAGAGTATCAAGTACAGAAAAGGAACATGATACTCCAAACCTACTCTGTGCTATTAGTCAGACCAGACTTAGGCACATTTCTCTTAAGATACATGATGAATAGAAGCTTGTCCAGAGGGAATGGATTATATGGTAAAGAAAACAGAAACTGTGCTATGTGAGATATCTGAGAATATTGATCATCATTATTTCAAGGGCTTTTCATTGCACTTAGGATAAAATTATTAAAATATAAAAATTTACTATGGCCTACAAAATCTTACCTTGATATGGTTCATATCTATCAGGGTCAAACCTAGAAATGTATCCACTGGAACAACTCAACCAGTGAAGGGCCATTCAAGATAACCTTTCATAGGCATTAACAGTAAAGACAAGTTTTAAGACTGTCTTTAATGATGCTCAGAAAAGAGAAGTAATGTGCACCCCCAGCTGCCCTGTCTGATGTATACTACTCTCTAGTATCACCTTGATTGACTCTATCTCTAGCTCACTGAATTTCAGTCACACTGGCTCCAGTCCCTTAATTATACCAAGTGCTTTCACAGATTTGATTTCTCCTTCATGGACAACTCTATTTGCAATTTTTCACTTGGCAAAATCCTAAGTATCCTTCAGGTTTCAGCTTAAAAGTCACTTCCTCAAAGAAATCTTCTAAGATGTACCATACTAAATCAGGTCACCCTGTTAATAATCTCTATAGTGAATCACATAACTTTCTAGTCATACTTTTTAATGTTCATTCATATTAGTTTATAATGAGTTATATTTATATATTTATTTGATACTCAGTGAGGTCAGAAAATTTATTTATTTATTTTGGTGGAGAGTTTATATCTGGAATCCTTTGCTCTTTGTTAACTGGGAGCGAGTTAAATGAGTTTTCATCCTGGAGCAGAAGCCCATAGAGAGAGAAAAAGGCAGGAGGAGAGAGTTGAAGAAGTGAATTGCTTTGCTTAATGAATTTATAAGAAGGGGGTGGTTCTGAATTTCTACGGACACCCTGAGAGAGTGGGAATGAGGTGTAAGAAAAGCACAGAGAAGAAGAAATTTGAAAAATGAGATGAGGTAGACAAAGAGATAGGATGCAGCTCAATGGTGGAAAATATGGGCAATGAGAAACTTCCAGTGATAGCAATGTCCAAGGGATTTTAAGAATAGAGATGTCTAATATTCTAAACTGTTTGCTGTGCTGGAAATTAGTGACCCTCAAAATACTGGGTGTATTAGTTTACTAGGGGTTCTATAACAAAATATCACAAAATACCACAGATTGCCTTTAAACAACAGAAATGTATTTTCTTACAGGCAAGAAGTTCAAGACTGAGATGTCAGCAGGTTTGATTTCTCCTGAGGCCTCTTTCCTTGGCTTCCAGATGGCCAACTTTTTGCTGTAACTTTTCACAGCCTTTTGTCTATGCCTGCATCCCTGTTATCTTTGTGTCCAAATTTCCTCTTATAAAGACACCAGATTGGATTAAGGCCCACCCTAATGGTCTCAGTTTAATTTAATTACCTCTTTAAAGGTTCTATCTCTAAACACAGTCACATTCTGAAGTACTGAGGGTTAAGATATTAACATATGAATTTGGGGAACGCAATTCAGCCCAAAACATTGGGGTAGAAGGTGAAAGATGCTTGTCCTCCCACCAGTTATTGAATGAGGGACAGAGCAAGTCCGTTTAAATATTAAGGGGAGGAGTAATTCCATAAAGATTGGTTATCTTTTAGGTAACTGGCCATTTTGTTCTGCTAGTTACTCTCACTTGTGAATATTTACAGAAGCTTAGTCAAACAGCGCAAGTTTCTTTCATCCCATATATTCATTTATCCAGTCCTGCCATGCAGCTTATCATTTTTATAAATTTGATGCTTATAAGATTACTCCACTTGAATGAACAAATAGTAGAGAGAAACAGTTGTTTTCACAATTCAAAAATTGCACATTGCAGTATAAACATGTAAATATAAAGAAAAGTTTTATAGACATTTTGAGAAGAAACAATACATGGAAGACATGAAAATAAAACTGGCACATTATCTGGGGAACAGTGAATCCTATCCTTAGGACCATGTTAATAAACCATTAAAATTCTTAGTGAATCAGAAAGGAGCCTATACAAATCAAACTTATTTAATTAATAAGCTTGATTCTTTTGGAAATGATATTGGTTTTGTTTTCTGAGGCTGACTATACAAAATTAAATGATTTATAGGAATTTTGAAAGCTTCTAAAATTTATTTTCTATCTTAAGCTTTACTCTCTAAAGTCGTATTTCTCTTTCCAGTAATTTAAAATTTTTATCAATTGAGTAATACAAGCAATCTTTACTGAGTTCAGGTGTATAAATGTCAAAGTACCTGGGGAAATTACATTATCTATATCTATTCTGGGCACTGTTAGTCACCAGTTGATTAAGTCCCTTTTTATTCACCTTCATTAAGTATAATATGATTCTTTTATTCTTTCAAAGCACTTTGTTACTGATATACATAGAAGAAGCTGTAACATTTGTTTAGTTGTTCCTTTGGTCACAAAATATTTTATTACTTATCAGTATAAAATAATATGTTTCCATATACAAAGGGAGGGGACATTCAATTATGACTTTATACACTTTTTTGCTGCTTGAAAATTTTACAATGTGGATATATAATTTTAATAACAAAAATATTATATACCTCATAACATACACAGAGTAGTTGACAATCTCTTCAACTAATTTTAATCTGCAGTCATGCATATGCTACGATATTTAGTATCTTCTAAATGAGATTCATGTAAAAATGATAATAATGGATTAAAAACTGATGCTGAGTAAGATAAAAGATCAAAGCAATAACATTATTTTTGCCAATGCTTAGTGTACCTCTATGGTATAGCTATACTTAATTGCCAATAATAGTGAACTAATTAGACAAAAATTTATTAAAAGTATAATTTCTAAAAGATATGAGACTAAATCTGAAAAGGAGTATTTAGACTTCATCAAATTTCTACCTTTTTATTAACCAAGGTGGTAGCCAGGAGATAGAATGTATTCTTAAAACTTGATAGCTAAATTAACATTAGAGAAGCTGTGATCCTGGGGAAAAACAAAGTCTCTGTTTGCTTAATAAAAAAGTAATTCATCATTGGTTTGCATTTGCTTTGATGGCAGATGGTAACCTCTCCCCAAAGTATAATGTAAAATATGTAAAGAAAAATGACTGAATTTACTACTAATTTAGAAACTGCATTGTCATACATGTTAAATGATGGGGGTGGGGAGAGTCTCATCAATATGAATGCATTTTTTAAAGGCAAAAATAAGTTCTATTCATCTTTTCCTGGATAATATCTATCAATTTTTTCAGTTCTCTACTTCAATATCACTTCTTCAGGGAAGCTATCCATAGCACCATAGACTATGGGAGATTCACTTTTCTGGTCTTCTTATAAGTGATACTTTTTTCTTCCATAGCACTTAGCATAAATTATTACATAAATTTATAACTATTTGTTTAATGGGTCTCCACTTTAGTTAACAGGGACTCTGTTTAAAATGTTCATCATTGTGTCCCTAACATTTATCAAAATGCCTTGTGGATAATAAAAAATCCATAAATATTTGTTGAATGAGTGATTAAGGATATTAATACCAGTTCTAATACACCATCATCAATCATCTTGACCCAATTTCTCACTTCCTAAAGGTTATTTTAATAAGTGATGCTCAATTGTGGTATTATTCTTCATCAAAGGGACATTTTACAATGGAACATATTTGGTAGTCACAAATGGTGAAAAGCTGCTACTGATAACTAGAGGCCAGGTATGCTGCTAAACACCTTACAATGCACAGGAGAGCCCCAACAACCCCTGGTCCAAAATATCAATAGTGCTAAAGTTGAGATACCCTGTATCAGATTAAGAGCCTTTTTTTTCTTTTTAACTGAGTTCAGGTTCAGGTAATAGGATAAATATATCACTAAGTTTAATTGAAGGATTATTAAACTTACTTCTTTCTTGCAAAATATTTCATTTCTATAACATGGCATATATATTTTATGAATTAATTTTTGAGTGAATTCAACACATAGTGTATATCCTCTATTTAATGAATAGAAACTATGAAATATACTTTCAAAATTCATAAACAGAATTCATGAGTCACAAACACAATGGTTAGTATCTTAGTTCTTAGGGAATTTATGTGGTAGAAATCTGTCAGCTCATAGAAAGGAGAAATATGAAGGCTCATATACATAAAGAAATATCACTGGGTAGTGATGTCTTTTTCATTGACTTAATCCAAGACATCAAAGTAATACTCTTTTTTTTTAAGTTACCTTCAGTGGATAATAGTTTAGTTTAAAAAGTTTTTAGAAATTATTTTAGTCATCTCTTCTCAGCCTAAATTAAGGAAACAGTATGATTATTCTCCTTTGTTCCTTGCAAATATCGGTGTATACAAGGCTGTTTCTTTAGAGAAGCAATTTGTAAAAGTTATTAAACTGGTTATTGGATACATCTATTACATATAACTAAAATACTCCATTGGTGTAATTATTCAAGGTTGGATGTCTTAATGACAAAGTTACAGGATGTGTTTTTCACATTTCTGCTCTGCAGAACAGAGTCTCATATAAAGATATGTGTCAGAAATGAGCCCTACCTATCACTATAAGCCTTATTCAATTCAAGTATACTTGCATAGGCAAAGTCTAAAATTTGTGCAATGCCTCTTTACTAGAGAATATTGGGTGAGAGGTTTGACAAATCATTTACAAATATCCAATTAGGAAAATCTGACTCTTTCTTTACAGATTGAGAACATTTACTGGCCTTACAAAATCAACCCTAGCTTTCACTAAGAAGGGCTGTGGCTTAATTTATCACTTAGATGAAGTATAATTGATATACAGTTTTACATGTTATAGGTGTCCAGTTATAGGTGATTCACAATTTGTAAAAATTATTCAATTTATAGTTATTATAAAATATTGGCTATATTCCCCATTTTGTACAAGAAGACATGGTGTCTATATATACACAATGGAATATGACTCAGCCATAAAAAAGGAATTTTGCCATATGCAGCAACATGGATGGACTTGGAGTGCACAGGAAATAGTGCTGCTATGAACACTAAGGTGCATGTATCTTTTCCAGTTAGTGTTTTTGGTTTTTTTGAATATATACCCAGAAGTGGGATTGCTGCATCACATGGTAGTTCTCTGAATTTGGTAAAATAGCAGGATACAAAATTAATATACAGAAATCTGCTGCATTGTATACACTAACGATGAACTATCAGAAAGAGAAATTAAGGAAACAATCCCACTTACCAACAATAAAATATATAAATACCAATAATAAAATATCTAGGAATAAACTTATGTAAAGAGGTAAAAGACCTATACTCAGAAAACTGTAAAACATTGATGAAAGAAACTGAAAACAACACAAATGAATGGAAGACTTAATATTGTTAAAATGACCATACTAACCATGGCAACATACAGATTCAATGCAATCTTCATCAAAATAACAATGGCATTTTCCACAGAACTAGAACAAATAATTTAAAAATTTGTATGGAAACACAAAAGACCATGAATAGCCTAAAGAATCTTGAGAAAGAAGAACAGAGCTGGAGAAATCATGCTTCCTGACTTCAGACTAAACTACAAAGCTACAGTAATCAAAACATTATGGTACTGGCACAAAAACACACATAGATCATTGGATCAGAAGAGAAAACAAACAGAAATAAACCCAGGCACTTAGAGTTAATTAATCTATGACAAAAGAGTCAAGAATATACAATGGAAAAAAGACAGTCTCTTCAATAAGTGGTGCTGGGAAAATGGGACAGCTACATGTAAAAGAATGAAGTTAGAACATTCTAGTATCATATACAACAATAAACTCAAAATGAATTAAAGTCCTAAATGTAAGACCTGAAATCATAAGATTCCTAGAGGAAAACATAGGGAGAACATTCTTTGACATAAATTGCAGCAATTTTTTTTTATCTGTCTCCAAAAGCAAAGGGAATAAAAGCAAAAATAAACACATGGGACCTAATTAAACTTAAAAGCTTTTGCACAGCAAAGGAAACCATCCACAAAACAACAAGACAACCTACTGAATGGGAGAAAATATTTGCAAATTACATGACCAATAAGGGGTTAATAGCCAACATTTATAAACATCTCATACAACTCAATATAAAAAAAAACCCCGATTAAAAAATGGGCAGAACTAAAGACATTTTTCCAAAGAGGACATGTAAATGGCCAACAGGTACATGAAAAGATGCTCAACATGGCTAATCATCAGAGAAATACAAATCAAAACCACAATGAGCTATCACCTCACACCTGTCAGAATGACTATTATCAAAAAGAACACAAATAACAAATATTGGTGAGGATGTGTAGAAAAGGGAATCCTTGTGCACTGTTGGTGGAAATGTAATTTGGTGCAGCTACTGTGGAAAACACAGTTTGGATGTTTCTCAGAAAAAACAAAAATTGAACTACATATGACCCAGTAATTCCACTCCTGGGTATATATCCAGAAAAAAAACACCCCCCCCCACTAATTTGAAGAGATACATGCACCCCAATGTTCATAGTAGCATTATTTCCAATGGCCAAGATATGGAAGCAACCTAACTGTCCATCAACAGATGACTGGGTAAAGAAGATGTGGTGTGTGTGTGTGTGTGTGTGTGTGTGTGTGTGTGTGTGTGTGTACACAACAGAATACTACTCAGCCATAGAAAAGAATGAAATTTTGTCATTTGTAGCCACATGGATGGACTTCGAGAGTATTAGGCTAAGCGAAATAAGTCAGGCAGAGAAAGACAAATACTGTCTGGTATTACTTATGTGTGGACTCTAAAAAATACAACAAACTAGTAAGTATAACAAAAAAAAGAAACAGACTCACTAATACAGAGAACAAGCTAGTGGTTACTAGTGGGGACAGGGAAGGTGGTAGGGGTAGGGAATTAAGAGATACCAGTATACTTTTTAAAAAGTTGTCTATACTCCAAATTATCTTGATGGCACTTCCTCTCACGGTTTTCCAGAAATAGTTTGTTCCTCGACAATGCATTTGATAATCTGAAAAAACTCCATCCTTGACTTTAAAAAAAAAAGTTCTCTAAAGACCAGTCTTAAAAGTTTAAAATATTTAAGAGCTGGAGCTTCTAAAGAAAATCATCATATTAGATTAATAATAGCAGTAATAGTTGTGAAAATAAAAATAAAGCTAACAATCTTAGTAAAACAATTTGAAAACATAGGTTTACATGTGGATAAACATAACAATGTCTTTTCTATATCAGCATATGAAGTAACTTCTTTCTTACAATGCTTTCCTGAGGTAATACATACTATACATAGATTTCAGTAACGACCATTGTCTATGTGTTCTTGTTTGTTTATTTGGCCTAGAAATAGCCTTATTTTATTTATCTTTTTTACTAGTGAGTGTGCTGCTAAAAAATGAGATATTGTTCTCACCATTATTATGATTATGTTACCCTCTATCCCTTACTGCATTGTGTTTCTAATCACAAAACACTGGACTCACTGATTTAATAGTAAATCACATTGGATGATAGATCCTTCAGAAACGAATATGACATTAACTAAGTAATTCTTCAGCCATTGCAAGTATACAGGGAAATAAATGGTTCAGAGACTTGGTGGTGGGCTCCTACGTCTGCTGCTTTTCTGGGTCACTGGACCAAATTAGGTTTCAATTAGTTGTAATGTAAGTTTCTACTCTCAGACAGCTGTTGATTCCCTGATGTAAAATTAAATGGTAGTTTTATTTCACTGTAGAAGTCACCAGTATTTTAAACAAAATGAAGCATAATAGCCTTATTTGGCCATATGCCTGAAGCAGATCAAGAAGTCAAAGAATGCCAAAAGTGAAGTTCAATCTGACTATCTAGCAGTTTGCCAGATGCTACAGATCGAATAACAGATGAAGTGTTAGAAAGTATTCAAGACTTAGATAAGGAAGGCAG
This sequence comes from Camelus bactrianus, assembly GCF_048773025.1. Lineage (NCBI taxonomy): Eukaryota > Metazoa > Chordata > Mammalia > Artiodactyla > Camelidae > Camelus > Camelus bactrianus. The sequence continues at coordinate 69,997,701 of NC_133575.1, read as the reverse complement.
AAAACTGGACAATATGCCTAGGAAAATCGCCTATGGTAGGAAAGAACAGCTTTATATATCATCAAACAGAAAATGTATAGAAAAAAGAGTTAGAAAAAACAGACTTTTTTGTGTGTTCTCTTATTTCAGAACAACACCATTGGCCCTCTACCATTTTATGCTGTCTTCTGTCTCCTAAGTGTATGCAGTAGTGAGCTCAAAATATATTGACTATCTCCAGAAGGAGATCACCTAGGGACTTGTTAGAAATGAAAATTCTTGGGCTCCACTCCAGACCTACTGAATCATAAACTCTGGGAGTTGGGTCCAGCAATTTTTTTTTAAAACTTGCCCTCCCAGTGATTCTGATGCATGCTCAAGTCTGAGAGGTAGTGACCTAGGATATACCTGTTGCATACATAAAAGTCTTCTTTCTCTGTGATCATCCCACCCAATTCTTTACTGGGGCACATCTGAATTTAAAAATGAGGTATGTAGGAGCAGGAGGGCATAGGAACTAACATTTACTGAACTCCAAATATATACCAAGTGTCTTGTGTAAGTGATTTCATTTGTACATATCTATATACCTTTGTATATATGACCCATCATGATAATCCTATGAGGTGGTTATTATCCTTATTGAGAGAGGCATAAGTGGAAATATATCAGTGTAAAATAATTTGGCTAAAGGAAACAGAGCAATAGAGAAGGAAAGCATGTTATATATGATCTCAAGCTATTTAATGGCCTAGTATATCCAACACATAGCAGTTTCGAAAGCTAATCCATAAAAAGTTATGTGACTAAAATCTTTCATTTTCCTTAGAGCTCATGGGTATATCCCTTTAATTTTATTCAGGTGAAGTCAGTCACTTTTCTATAATTTCTGTACATATCATACTAGTATATACATATGACAAATCAGGAAGTTGGAAAACTATAGAAAAGTGGGCAAGTTCAAGTCTCTTTTTGCTTTACACCTTGGTCAGCTGACTCACTCTGGTCCCTTACGGTATCTAGGTATATACACCTTGGGCTTGAAATAAAATTATTTTCTTTGCTCCACAGCTACATGAACAACGACCAGGTTAGTCCCTTAGTTTCTGATCCAACACCTCTTTAATGAGTTTATTTTTCTTAGACTTTCTGTGCTTAAATACAAGTTTCCTATTACTACCCCCAAGAGCCACTTTTTGCTTTTAATCCCTTATCTAATTTCAGGTTAGTTGATATACTACCAAAGGCTGCAAAGTAGGTCAAATATCTTTTCTTCCCCAATCTATTTTATCAAACAAATTCCACCTATCACATTCTTGCCACTTGTCCAGAGTTAATGAGTATATCTTATAGGCTTTCAGTCTATTTTAACACAATAGGAAATTAAAATTTTATGTGTGAACCACAGTGATTAAAGTTGACCTACAGGGAATCATGTGTTATAACAAATAATATAATTTGAATGGAAAAGTAATTCTTAACAAGCACTTTTTATCTACATTAGCATTTCTTAAACTGTGTCCCATAAGTACTCGGTTAAATATTCTTAGTTGGGGTGTTTTCAATGTTTGAATAGGAAACACTGGGTAAAACAAAATTTAAAAGGACTCTTTATTGGAACACTTACTGGAATATTAAATATGCAAACATACATTGCAAATGTCTAAGAGGTATTATAATAAGCAGCATTTTCCTAATTTGTTTGAGCACAGACACATTTTTCTCTGAAATTCTAATAAAGTTTTCCAGAATACAGTTGGGAAACTCCTACCTATACCATTCAGTTGAAATCATTTTCAGACATTTTATTATTATCTAACCATTTTATATCTTTCATAGTTCTTGCTTCTTAAAAAAGATCATAAGCTATTTCACAGGTAAAGGAAGGACACATAAACTTTCTTCCGGTTCTCAATTACTTCATAGTAAATTAGCAATTATGGCACTTAATATCTAAAAACTGAATGATTTTACAAACTTTTCAGTTAATTATATTTTAAAAGATGTTTATACTTATGCTAGATTTAAAAATATCCAAGAGTAGCAGGAATTGAGGAACTTTCAGCATGACAGTAACATGAGCTGCATGGATCCACCTCTATGAAAAACTGCTAAAAATTATTAAAACAAATAAACAAACAAAAACGACCATTTTAAGTCTCAGGAAATTGTCCCAAGGACATTGTTGAAGCCATCTTGTCCTGGGTTTTTCCTTGTAGGTAGTTTACTATTATTATCATTATTATTAAAAATTTAGTCTCCTTATTTGCTGTAGGTCTATTCATTTTGTCTATTTCTTCTGTCAGTTTCAGTAGTTTTTTTCTAGGAGTGTGTTCATTTCATCTAAATTATCTAGTAACTGGCGTAATTGTTTATAGTATTCCTTTAAACTATGTTTTTATTTCTATAAGGTCAGTAGTAATTTCCCCTGTTTCATTTCTGATTCTAGTAATTTAAGTTTTCCCTCTTTTCTTTGTCAGTCTAGGTAAAAGTCTGTCAAATTGGTTGAAGGTGACTGCAGAATCCAGCTAGTGTTCCCATCTGAACATGAGGAACAGTCTGCATCCTGTCTGGTCAGGGAGGCCCTGCTTGAACTCAGAGCCCAGCCATCAGGCCCACCAAACCACAGAGCCCAGGCAGCAGTACCCAATGCGGAAAGGATAGTTTTTTCAATAAATTGTGTTGAAAAAACTAGATAATCAGGTGAAACAAGAATGAAATTGGACCCCTATCTTACAACATTCACAAAAATCAACTCAAAATGAATTAAAGACTTCAAAGTAAGTCTGAAACCATAAAATTCATAGAAGAAAACATGCAAAAAGCTCCTTGACATTGGTCTTGGCAATGATTTTTGGAATGACATCAAAGCATAAATTACAAAAGGAAAAACAAATAAGTGGGACTACATCGAACTAAAAACTTCACAGGAAAAGGAACAATCATCAAAATGAAAAGGTAACCTATGGGATAGAAGAAAGCATTTGCAAACCACACATCTGATAAGGGGGTTAATATCTAAGGGGATTAATATCTAAAATATATAAGGAACCCATAAAACTCAACAGCAAAAAAACAATAATCCAATTTAAAAATGGGCAGAGGAACTGATAGATATTTTCCCAAATAAGACATACAAATGGCCAACAAGTACATGAAAAGATGCTCAACATCACTTAGCACCAGGAAAATGAAAATCAAAATCACAAAGACGTATCACCTCACACCTTTCGGAATTGTTATTATCAAAAAGACAAGAGAAAACAAGTATTGTCAAAGATATTGAGAAAAAGGATCACTTGTGCACTGCTGATGGGATTATAAATTGTTACAATCACTACGAAAAATATCTCAAGTTTTTCAAAAAATTAAAAATAGAACTACCATACAATCTAACAATCCCACTTCTTGGTAATGCATCCAAATGAAGTGAAATCAGGTGTCAAGGAGATATCTGCACTTCTATGCTCATTGCAGCATTATTTACAATTGAGAAGATATGGAAATAACTTTCTGTCCATTTATTGATGAATGAATAAAGAAAATGTGGAATACATATGTATAGATATATATATGAATATTAGTCAGCCACGAGGAGGAAACCTGCCATTTCTGACAACACTGATGAACCTTGATTGGCATTATGCTAAGTGAAATATGCCAAACAGAGAAAGACATATACTATATGATATCACTTATATGTGGAATCTAAAAATGTTGAGTTCACAGAAACAGAGCAGAATGGTGGTTGCCAGGGACTGTGGAGTGGGTGAAATAGGGAGATGTCAGTCATAGCTCACAAATATCCAGTTATAAAATGAATAAGTTCTGTGAATATAATGTACAGCATGGTGACTATAGTTAATACTATATTATATACCTTAAAGCTGTTAAGAGAGTAAATCTTAAATGTTCTCACCACAAAAAATAAATGGTACTTATGTGAGTAAATGGAGGTGTTAACTAACCTTACTGTGGTAATCATTTCACAATACATACGTGTATCATATCATCACATTGTCAATGGATATTTAGGTTGCTTCCATGTCCTGAGCTATTGTAAATAGTGCTGCTATGAACATTGGAGTGCACATATCCTTTCAAATTAGAGTTTCCTCTGAATATATGCCTAGGAATGGGACTGCTGGATCATAGGGTAAGTCTATTTTCAGTTTTTAAAGGAATCTCCATACTGTTTTCCATAATGGCTGCACCAAACTACATTTCCACCAACAGTGCAGAAGGTTCTCTTTTCTCCATACCCTCTCCAGCATTTATCATTTGTGGGTTTTTTAATGATGACAAGTTTTGTACACCCAAAACTTACACAATGGTATATGTCAACTATATCTTAAATAAGCTAGAAAAAAGAATTAATCTTTCATATTAGGAAAGTAGAATAAAGACAAATTAAATCCAAAATAAGTAGAAAAAAAGAAATATTAAAAATTTTAGAAAAATAAATGAAACTGTAAATCATAAATGAATAGAGAAGGTAAAAAAATCCAAAAGATGGTTCTTTAAAACATCAATAAAACCGACAAACCTCTAGCCAGGCTAACCAAGAAAAAAAACCCCCAGAAATTATTAATACTGAAAGAGAGTCCATCACTACTGGTTGTACGGACAGTAAAAGGATAATAAGGAATATTATGAACACACTATATGCATACATATTTGTTTACTTAGGTGAAAAGAACTAAAAGACAAAGAAAATACTTGAAGTATAGACAAAAGACTTGAGTAATGTTTCCCAAAGTAAATATACAAATGACGAACAAGCACATGAAAAGTACTAATCATTAGTCATTAAGAAAGTCCAAATCAAAACAACAATGAGGTATCTATCACTCACATCCACTAACATTGATATATTAAAAAAATAAAAGAAACTCTTCTTTATACCTGGTGGGAATGTAAAATAGTGCAGCTGCTGTGGGAAGTAGTTTAGTGATCCCTCTAAGAGTTCAACATAGATTTTAGTATATGATGGAGCACTTTCATTCCTAGATATACACCCCAAAGGAATTAAAAGACACAGTCAAAAAATACTTTTATATGTTCATAGAAGCTTTTTCAAATAGCACCACTACTCACTATAACCAAAAGGTGGAAATAACCTGAATATCCACCAACTGATGAATGCATAAACAAAAAGTGGTATATCCATACAATGTAGTATTATGTAGCCACGTAAAGGGGATTGAAGTACTGATACATGCTACAACATGGATGAACTCTGAAAATGTTATGCTAAGTGAAAGAAGCCAGACTCAAAAGGCCACATATTATGATACTCAATTTATATAAAATATTCAGAATAGATAAATCCTTAGAGATAGCAGACTAGTGATTGCTAGGAGCTAAGGAAAGTGAGGGAATGAGGAACGACTGCTTAATGAGTATGGTATCTCCTGTGGGGATGATAAAAACACTCCAGAACTAAATAGAGGTGATGGCTGCACAACATTGTAAAGGTTGTAAATGCCACTGAATTGTACATTAAAAAGGCTAATTTTATGTTATGTGAATTTCACCTCAAAAAGATAAAAGATTGAGAAAGAAATCACAATAAGATACCACTTCATACCCACTAGGATAGTTAGAATCAAAAAGTCAGATAAGAACAAGTGTTGATGAGGATGCATACAAATCAGAGCCCTCATGCACTATTGGTAGGGGTGTAAAATGGTGCAGATATTTTGGAAAATTATCTGGGAGTTCCTCAAATGATTAAACATAGAGTTACCATATTACTTAGCAATTCCACTCCTAGGTATATACTCCAAAATTAAAAATATGTGCCCACCCAAAAACTTATACACAAATATTCACAATAGGCGAAGTGTGGAAATAACTCAAAAGCCCATCAACTGATGAATGGATGAATAAATATTGTATACCCAAAAAATAGAATGTCATTTGTCCTCAAAAAGGAATGAAATATTGTTAGATGCTACATGGATAAACCTTGAAAACATTATGTTAAATGAAAAAATTAGTCACAAAAGACTACACATTATATGAATCCACTTATATGAAACCCAGAAAAGACAAATCTATAAAAGATTTGTTGCTGAGAACTTGGGAGGAGACCGTGGGGAGATGGGTATGGGGTTGACAGCTATAGTGTAGCTTTTTGAGACAGTGAAACTGTTTGAAAATTGACTGTGGTGATGGTTGCATATATCTGTTAATATATCAAAAAATACTGTACACTTTAAATAGGTGCACTATATGATTTGTGAATGGTATCTCAATAAAGCTATTTTTAAAAAGGAAACACATGCAAATACAATGACGACAAAAAGAACAGCCAGAATTTACTTCAAATCACACAAATACCATGAAAATTCAGCATATTTTTTACAACCTTGTCCATCAATCTTAAGAAAGATTGCATACAAGGCATGGATCATTTGACTAAATGAATAATGCTAGTCAGTAAACCTCAGAGAATAGAATAAATTTCATCATGGACAACTAATTGTTTCAGTCACAGATATCTTCCATGAAGCGTACGTTAGAGAGTTGACAAAAGCAGGTTATATGCTCAAGGTTATGCTTTCATTCCAAATCCAAATCTCTAAACTTGACCTTTATGCAAATATCTATTTGTTATACACTATCAACTGAAATTTTATCTAAAATTAGGAAGCCCCAGAGAGATCAATGTTTGGTGGAGAATGAAAATGAAATGTTACTGAAAAAGTTACACAGGGTTTCCTAAAATTGTTGTTTAAAGCTTGGATTCTGATGTTTTAGATGGGTGGACACATGTACAGTATCAATATAACTTCTTTAAGGACTCATAAAAAGTATATGAATATGGTGCCATATTCCCCTGAGTGAGAAGCAGGGATGGAAGAAAGAAGAAGGACATGTAAAGAAGGGAGATATAGATCATTCTGACTACATCACATGTCCAGGTAATTTACATATATTATTTAATATTAAGTACAACCTTTCTATGTTGTATTGTCACCTTCATTTTAATGGTTGAGGAACCCAATTACCAATACTTAATTCAACTGTCCACGGTTGACTTAATTAAATGGTGGAATAGAGATACAAAGCACCAGGTCTGCCTGGCTCCAAACTCTTCTCTTTCTTACATTTATTTATTGCTACATAATTTCTCACAATCAAATTTGATGAGACTGAATAAGAAATGCATAAACATCATGAATCTTTACATTGGGAAATGGATTAATTGATTCAATGAGCCATATATACGAGCTAAATATATATAGCCACATAAAATAATAAATTGCAATAAGAAAAATATAAAACTACAATATAAAAATCAAGTGATAGATACCAATATTTGCTAGATACCAAAATTTAAGCTCTTAATTAATGTCAGCAATTTGTAAACTTTGTGTATCCATTTTAATTTCTAACTATCAGTGATAGAGAGCATGCTCTCACTTATACTTCATTAAGATTAATTTAATTATGGCATAATTCATTGCAATTCTTTGTAATAAGTTTGCTAAAACTAAAAGGCAAAGCAAAGCTTTACCTGTTGTTTGTTCTTTTAAAAACCCACTTCCTCATAAACACAATATTAAAATGCTTTTCCAAAACCAAGCCAATATTATGACACAGTCAAAAGCAACTGCAGGTGAAATCAAAATTCAACGGTAGTAAAGACCTAAACATCAAACATTTCCAGCCTTTGTGGATCGTTTTACTGCTTGAGAAACTGCCACTTTACAATTGTGATCTAAGCTGGCTTGTTATACGGCATCTTTCTCTCACCCTGAGTCATTGTTATTTGCTCTCCACTTCAAGCCTTTGAACTATTCAGTGCTATGCTGATAAATTTCAACTACAGTCTTTCAAGCTTGGGTCAACTTGCCCTCTCCCCAGAAGTCGGATGATCATAGTGTCTGTTCAGAACCAAACCCTGCCACCCCAACAAAAACAAATCAAAACAAAAAACTAGGTTACTTTTTCCCAGACCTTCACAAGTTAGTGAAAATTTTCTGTTTCCATCTTTCCATCTATCGTTTTTCCCCTTCTTCTCCCCTTCCCAGAGACTGTAGTAACACAGAATTTTCACCTCTACATTTAACACTGCAAATGAAAATTGGTTCTTTGTGGCATAAAGACTGTGTAGAGCTGGAATGTTTCTATGTGTGAGGACAGTAGAGCTCATTTATTTACAGCAAGATTCTTAAGACTCTGGTTACTTTTCAAAACAGGTAATTTACTAAATGAATGTTATATGTTACTAAGAATAATTTCTTTTACATTAATAGAAATGGTAAACATGAGTAAAATATTAAACTATATATTCAACAAGGAAACAGATCTTTTTGAGAAAATACATTTTTTTCATATCAAAAAATGTTTTAACTTTGTTTTTCATACAAATTAGAGCAGAAAACATTGATGATATCTATATATTTAATTTCTTTTTTCCTTTCTATTAAGATATACACATACAGAACTGTATCAGTTTAAGATGTACAGCATAATGATTTGACTTACATATATCATGAAATGATTACTACAATAAGTTTCCTGAACATCCATCATCTCATATAGATACAAAATAAAAGAAAAATAATCTTTACCTTGTGGTGAGAACTCTTGGAATTTACTCAAACAACTTTCATATATAACATACAGCAGTGTTAATTATATTCATCATGTTGTATATTAATTACATCCCTAGAACTTAATTATCTTATAAATTGAAATTTGTACCTTTTGATTACCTGCATCCAATTCCCCCTCACCCCACAGTCCATCTCTGGTAACCACAAATTTGATCTCTTTTTCTGAGTTTGTTTTGTTTGTTTTTGAAGTGTAAAATTGACCTAAACCACTACATTAGTTCCTGGTGCATGAGACGGTGATTTGATATTTATATACATTACAAAATGACCACCACGGTAAGTCTACTTACCATCTGTTAAAATACAAAGATATTACATTATTATTGACTATATTCCCCATACTACATTTCATACTCATGACTCATTTATTTTGTAATGGAAGTGTGTACCTCTTAATCTCCCATATCTATTCTCTCATCCCTCTGCTCCCCTACCCTCTGGCAACCACCTGTTTGTTCCCTGTATTGATGGCTCTTTCTGTTTTTTATGTTTGTTCAATTGTTTTGTGTTTTAGATTCCACATATAAGTGAAATAATTTGATATTTGTCTTTATCTGTCTGACTTATTTCACTTAAAACAATAGCTTCCAGGTCCATCTATGTTGTCACAAATGGCAAGATTCCATTCTTTATTATGGCTAAGTAATATTCCATGGTATATGTATACCATATCTTCTTTATTCCTTCATCTATGGATGGGCACTTAGGTTGTTTCTATATCTTGGTTATTTTAAATAACGCTACAGTGAACATACAGGTGCATATATCTTTTTCTAAATAGTGTTTTCATTTTCTTTGGACTAAATACCCAGGAGTGAAATTACTGGATCATATGGTAGCTCTATTTTTAATTTTTTGAGGAACCTCCATACTATTTTCCATAGTGGCTGCACCCATGTACATTCCCACCAACAGTGAAGTCCCTTTTCTCCATATCCTCACTAACACTTATTTGTTGTCTTTTTGATAATAGCTATTCTGACAGGTGTGAGGTGATATCTCATCATGTTTTTAAATTTCTGATATTTCTGTAACATTATTATAGCATATCTACACCTTTCATGGTGAAATATACTCAGCAATGCATAAAATAATATAGAGTATAGCATTTTAGATATAGTATATATAGGGTTTGTGTATATATACACACAATGTATATAAATTACAGTATATATAGCATTATATATAGAGTTAATGTGCATATATACATATATGTATGTCTATAATGAGAATCAACTGTATATATGTGTGTATATATATACATTTTGAGTCATTTCAGGTGCATGCATATTCCCAACTGAGGTCAAAGAAAGCAATGCTCTATCTTTTTGTTTGGGCTCTCACAGTATAAATGAGTGCCCCTTCTGTAATCTATTTAGTGCTTTTTTTGCATTTTTGCACTTTTATTGATGATTTCACTGTTTATAATGGTCTTCAAGCAAAGTGCTGAATTGTTGTCTGGTTTTGCTAACCACAAAAAGGTTGTAATGTGCGTCAGAGGAAAAAAATGTGTGTGTTGGATAACTTTACTTCAGCCATGAGTTGTAGTGCTGCTGTTGGCTATGAATTCAATGTTTACAAATCAACACTAGGTATTAAATAAGGTGTCTTTAAACAGAAACACACATAAAACAAGATTATGTATTAAAAAGTTGATGAAAAGGTGACTAGAGGCTCGCTGGAACCTAGACCTGAATTTCACCAAGGAGCCATGTTTCAGTATTAACTAATCCAATGTTCATGGTGACTTTGTAGAACATAACTACTACAAATAGTGAAAACTGACTCTGTGTGTTCATGCGTGCATGCAAGTTTGCGTCTGTGTACATGTGTCTTACAAAATAGCATATTGAAAATGATACAAATAATGCAAATGCAAGCAAACAACAGGAAAATCAAGTTGAAAACACTATTGGTCAGCCACATTAGAAGGTTAAAGAAAAAAAAAACTAATACATATCTAATCAGATATAACAGAATGTCAGCCAGAAAATTTCAAATTGTCAAGACTATAGAATTCAGAATACAGAATATGGAATACAGATTACAGAACATAGAATGTAGAATATAGAATACAAAATATAGAATACAGATTTCAGAATATAGAATGTAGCATACAGAACAGACAACATAGAATACAGAACAGAATAAAGAATATGGAATACAGAACATAGAATGTAGAATATAGAATACAGAATATAGAATATAGAATACAGGATATAGAATTCAGAATACAGAATATGGAATACAGACTACAGAACATAGAAAAAAAAAGACTATATGAAGCATGAATTTAAACTCAATGATAAAGTCTTGACTCAAGTACATACTGTACTTTGACATATATGCTAACAAAAGTGTGGGATCATCAAAACTGTCAATACACTCAAAATGTTTCTTATTTCATCCTTATCTTATTCCTAAGTGTCTAATCATATATTTTATGACTGTAAAAAACAAATATACATTTTTGTGGGTATATGTTCAAAATATTTTACTAATTTAAATTATTCAAAAAACTTTCAAGACTATTCCTTGATCTCATAGTTCCTAATATATAGAAGCCACATATCTGCCTACACACTCTGAGCACATTGAAATTAATTATATTCAACTGTTTTATCAGATGACAAAGACCATTATAATTTTAATTATTTCTAGGCAGTGGTTCTGTATTGAACTGAATTGTCATATTTGAAATTTGCTCTCTTCACTTCCAACCACTGTTATAGTTTGTAATTCATCTCTAGAAGAAAAATAATTTATTAAAGATAGTTTGCCAATAGTTTTTATTATCACTAATAAATCTCAACTACAGACTATAAAACAGTATGCACTTTCTCAGTCAGTTCCAGAATCATTGAGGTCCAAACTGAAAAAATAAGCCAGAATAATTCTAGTTATGCATGTCGGCCCAAGAAGCTTGGTTATAAAATTCACTGCCAGTAAGACAATGAAGTCTCATTTTCTCATTACAGAATTTATCAGGTCTGAACCCACAATGAATCAATGTAAATTAAACCACAAATAAGGAATGGTAAGTTTTGCACATGTCCTTAAAAGGTTTGTCTTTCTTCCCTATTTTGTGACATAATGTTTGTCTGGACACCCATGGAAAGGAAGAAGAAAGCTATGGGTGTTGTTGTTTACAAGAAGCAAATATGGATATGACCTTTAGCAGTCACAGACTTCTTTCAGGTAGAGCTATCACCAGTAGTTTGAGTGAGAACTTTGACATAGGTAAATTGTATCTTTGGTGCCTTCCCTCATTTGCCTTTTGGTGACAACTTCATACATGGTATCCTCCTCATACTGCCCTAGGTTACACAGATAGACTCAACCTGTGTTTTCCTTCTCTTCCTATGTACTGTTCTCAAAGCCTACATTTTCCTTCATTGTCTGTATTAACCTGTTCTCATCTAGCCGTATTCACTCCTAAGAGTAGCTACATCTGTATAGAGGATGAACGTTGAAATAAAATTAATGATAAAATGAGAATCACATGAGGATGTATGTGTGTGTGTGTGCATGTGCACATGTGAGGAGGGTCTTCTAGGCACCACTAAAATTTCCACACAGATAGATATTCTGACAAAGAATGCTGTTCTTATATCTAAGCCACAGCAATTTAGAAGAAATTCATCTTTAAAGAATACTCCAGGATTTTTAAAAGAACTCAAAGGTTAAACATAATCTAGAATTTAATAATATTAATACACAGTAATTTTTAATTTAATTTAAGCCCTCATGTTAGAGTTTAGTTTCATTTATTTCTTTTCACTGCTCACTGGAAATATGGCATGAGTATATCTTTCATATACCTGATGATCCTTATTAAATAGTCCTCTAATCAGCTAATCTAAAGGAAATGTCATATGCTTTCATAACACTAACCCATGCAAACAAAATGAAAGTAACTTAAAGAATTTAATTTTCTTTATAACTTAAAGAATTTAATTTTCTTTAGCAGAATAATTTTACCATTCTTCCCAGTCAGAAAAACTACAGCACTCTGATCTCTCTTCTTTATCTCTATTGCATCTCTAACCTGGACTGCTGTATTAGCCTTTTAACTAATCTCCTGTTTCCAGTCTTCACTATTCCCTTGCATCCTTCAACTCACCATCAGATCTACCTTTCTAAAACAGAGAATAAATCACATCATTGTTTTCCTCCAAAATCTGTGATGATTTTCCACTGTCTTTGTCATGCAGTCTATTCTTAGCATGAGATTCATGATGCACTGTTCAACCTCATTTTAATAAATTTGCTTTTTAAAAAATACAGTCTTATTGGGGAGACAAATCATATGTAAAAATCACTAGAGTACAAAATTATAAACTTACATATATAACAATAAGTAAAATTCAATTTATTTTCCCAAAGATATTTAGAATCTGGTTCCTGCCTGTCTCAACTGAAGATCCTGTAATCTAGTTGTAGCTTAAACAAAGTGATGTACACCAAGCTAGAATATTATGACAGAATATGATATGTACAAAGTTTTGTAAAGTCATTTAAAGACAATAGCTATTAATAAAAATAGAGGTAGAGTAATCTTGGAAAATGGAGCATTTGAACTGAGTCTTAAGAAATGAGAAGGGTTTTACAAGATGAAGATGGCAGAAAAGAGATTAGCCACAGTTAAGAGATGACATGGACCTGAGCTAAGGTAGTGGAAATACAAATAGAAAGGTGAGGACAAATGTGTGACACATTTCTGAGGTAGCATCATTGAAACTTTTTAAAAATTCTTTTTATTGAAGTAAAGTCGATTTACAATCTTAGTTTCAGGTGTATAGCAAAGTGATTCAGTGATGTTATACATATACATACATACTTTTTTCAGATTCGTTTCCACTACAGCTCATTACATGAAATTGAATATAGTTCCCTGTGCTATACAGTAGGTCCTTGTTTATCTATTAACTATTATGAGAGATGAGTGAGGAGGAGATGCCCAATCTGACAGAATTCTGTCCTAACTTGGCCTCTTTCACCAAGATGGAGTCACAAGAAAAAGGGGTTTTGATGAACAAATCAGTTGAGTTCAGGGTGTCTGTAAGACATACAAGTGGTGTCCAGTAGGCAGATGGAATTACATTGTCTGTGGCAGAGTTAGAGAGCTAGGGAGAATAGGTACTTCAATGTGGTCTTGATGCTGCATGAAACCTTTGAAAAGCCTGAGGCTGGGAGGGAGGAAATCAAGGGGAGGAAGAACATGCTGCAAGAGGAGTAGAATTGTCTCAAAAACTAACTCATCTAAGTCTTCAAATCCTCTCACCTCCATCCTGTGTTTGGGACAGAGGAAGACAGAGAACCAGAAAAGATACTGAATCCACATCCATTTGTGTCTGACTATAGCCCAAAACAAAATCTAAGAGATTTCACAGATTACCTATTCCATGTTTTTCCCCTACCTCTTCTCTGTATTAATATAAAAAAATTGTGATTTCTTTCTGCTATAATTATTTGATGCAGTGTAATAGGTATCACTATAATTTCCAGGTATTATAGTGACTCAGCCTATTTATAGCTCTCATTTTCTCTCAGAGAACAAACAACATTTTCAAACACCCTAAAATGTGAATCTCCAGTATCAATTCAAAACATAGTAAATCAAGAGAGAAATTCTGATATGAGTAAAAGCTGTGGGCAATTTTCTGTGCTTTTGAAAGTAATTCCTGTAAATGCCAGGTCTATTATTGCTCACATCTTTCACAGCACACTATATGAGAAGAAACATAATGCCTCAGGCCTGACTCTTAAAAGGCTAGACCTAAATTAAGTCGGAAGTGGCAAGAAATTTCTTTTGCAATAGAAGTAGAAACAGCACCCAGTTGGGATTGTTATTCTCCACTTCCTAAAGTTTATGGCACTAACTGCACTTTTGAAGTGACACTGAGCAATGAGGGGAGAGATTATGCTAGTAAAACTGGTGGGAGAGGTACTTGAACAGACTCTATATGAGTAGAGGCAAAGGTTATTTTGGTTATCTTATTCCTTATAGCATTCATGAATGGGTTTCAAGAGTTTCTTGAATCCTCTAAAATGTCTGTATTCTTATTAGGAGGAAGCCCATAGTGCTTAGCATATTTTTAAAGATATGAACGAGCCAAAATGATCAAGAACTAGTGTCTTAAAGATTCTGTTTAGGGCAGTTGTGGTCTCTTTCACTGCAAATTTACCTTTCAGGTGTACTCTCTTCATCATTTTGACTAGGTCATAAGTGATTATATGCCTTTGTTTTCCCCACAATGCAAAGTAAAGTTCCTTATTCATAATAGCTACTTAGTACGTAATAGCTGACTGATCTTCAGGCTTCTTTGCATTAAATGGTGGCACTGACCCTTTGTATCTGTCTTCTTAAATACTCACATGTAAACTGTATCCCACTGTAAAGAATATGATCATTGGAATTTACATCATACTTTATAGTAGTGCATCAACCCCCAAATCATGCAAATTTTGGCTTTGGAAACATTCTCTGTCAACACAATTAGTATTCCTTTAGTAATGCAATCATCATTCCAGCTAATAACAGAATTATTTTTATGGCTCAAACCTACTATTAATAGATCATTGATTTTTCTAAATATTTTCTGGAACTGGTGTCATTCAAAGTATTTCTACCTAACACTTTCTTAAGGAACTTCTCAGGCATATTCTACACATCCTAGTATAATCACATGGGTCCACGTTTTAAAATCAGATCATAATCACAAAATGATTTAGGTGCTTGAATACCTAAATTTCTTGAACACCCCGCCTTCTATAACAAATCTATAGAAAAGATAATTAGAAATATTTAAATTAATATCGAAATTTGGCATAAGTTTTCTTTGGAGATTCATATAAAGAGACTAATCAAAATGAGGTGGAACAAATTTGGTATGATTTTGTAGAGCTAAATTAGGTGAATGTTTCACCTAAATTTTGAGGAATATAAATGACAAGTTATGAGGCAAAGAGAATTACATACACAAAGACATAGAAACAAATTATGTTCAGAGAAAAATAAGCAAAATAAGGTAAGTCATGAGATAAATTAGGAAAAGTAAGAAATACGATTAGTAAACTTGAAGACTAGGGTACAATTAGAGAAGTCATTGGATAAGAAGTTTGGATTTTACTTGTTGATACATAATACAGTTCACTGTAGGGATAAAAGAAAAAAAATCTAAATATATCTTGTTTGCAGTTAACACCTGTATATTGAAAGTAAAATACCGCAAAAAGGCGTATCAGATAATCACTAATCAAAGTAAAGCTAGTGTATCCTGATTAGTATCAGTAAGATGGACTTAAAGACAAAACAGCATTATTGTAGATCCAAAGGGTTGCTAAATAGTGATAAAAGATTCATTAATTATGGGTGCACCTAAGAAAAATAGCATTAAAATGATAAATCCACTATCATAGGGAAAAATGTCAACATATCTTTATTGCTTATTAATAACTTAAACAGACAAAAAATCAATCTGGGAAACACAAGTAATAAATTTATGGACAAACATATAGAGAGTTATATGAAGCAACAATTTGTGGATGGACCAATTATTTTCAAGCACCCATGAAATATTTACAAAAACTGATCATGTACTATGCCACAAAGAAAGCCTCAATAGATGTCAGATAATAAGCATCAGACATTAAATCTCTGAACATAACAACATTAAGTTAGAAATTAGTGACAAATCTATATGGTTTACAATACTCCTACCATCTGGTAATTAAAAAGAACATATGTTGCTAAATAACTCATGAGGTAAAGAAAAAAAATCAAAATGAAAACTTAAAACATGAATGCTAATGAAAATATAATTTATTAAAAACTCATGAGATATAACAAAATGGGTGTTTTAAATAAAACTCATAGCTTTAAAAATACTAGAAAAAATTTTAGATGCTCAAAATTAATGTGCCAAATGCTCATCTTAAGAAATGAGAAAAAGAGCAATACAATAGACCCAAATAAAATGGAAGAAAGAGATAATGAAAACAGGAGCAGATATGCAGCAGGGATCTACTACAATTTTGTGATTTAAGATGGACATGATTTAAAAAATAAGCTTAAAAAATAGACAGATGTAAATCAAGAAAATCAACTAGGAAGCCACTGCAAAACTTCAGATTTAAAATACTCCTTGCCCAGACTTCTTTCTTATCCTCCAGCCACCACTATCATTCATCCAGATATTATTCATTTTCCAAAACTTAGCCCAACATCATTGATCTATGAAGCCATCATGCTGTCTTCCCCAAATCTGAGTACAGTGCTCTGCCTCTGTACTCTCATTATTTCCTGTATATACTTTACTGTAACTATTGTGTGTCCTTTTCTTTCACTAAACTGTGAATTCCTTCAGGCAAGGAGTGGGACTTTTAATTTCTAGAATTTGACACAGTTCCTTCTTGACTGGTTTTCAATAATGTTTCTTGAATTAAAAATAAATGAATGAGTGTCATGATGAGATCCCTGGATTAATGTAATAACATTTATTGAGTACAGGTGTATCTAGTTTTATTGTGCTTCATAATTACTGCATTTTTTTTTTTACAAATTGAAGTTTTTTTGGCTACCCTGTGTTGAGCAAGCCTATCAGTGCCATTTTTCCAACAGCATTTGCTCACTTCTTTTCTCTGTGCCACATTTTGGTAATCCTCACAATATTTCAAACTTTATTATTATTATTATATTTGCCATGATGATCTATGATCAGTGATCTTTGATGTCACTACTATAACTTGCTAAAGGCTCAGATGATGGTTAGCATTTTTTAGCCAAAAAATATTTTTAAACTAAGGTATGTACATTGCTTTTTTTTTTTAAAAGATGTATCACTGTTGCACACTTAATAGACTACAGTATAGTGTAAACATAACTTTCATATGTACTGGGAAGTCAAAAAATTCATCTGACTCACTTTACTGCAATATTCACTTTGTTGTAGTGGTCTGGAACCGAACCTGGGATATCTTCAAGGTATGCCTGTACTCAGAATGTGTGAGGTATTGTGCAAAGTGCCTTCCATGCATTATCTAATTGTATCTTTCCAGAAATCCTAAAGTAGATACCACTGTTATCCTACTGTACAGATGAAGAAACTGAGGAATGGAGGGATTAAGAAACTTTTCCAAGGCCACGTAGACAAATAAGTGAGAGGTCTGGTGCTCAGATTAAATTTGGTGTTAAAAATGCATGTTTTGGGGGGGGAGGATATCGCTCAAGCGGTAGAGTGCATGCTTAGTGTGCACAAGGTCATGGGTTCAATCCCCAGTACCCTCTCCAAATATAAATAAATAAACCCAATTACCTCCCCCTCTTTAAAAAAAAAGAAAAAAAATGCATGTTTTGAACCACTATGTTATACTGTATCCTGTTCTATTGCTAGAAGTCTTCACTAATTCATCTAATATTTATTAAGTACCTTGAGCCTGAGTAACATCTATCTGTGTGTGTGTGCCTCTGTGAATGTGTATATGTTCTTTGTGTGTATTCTGTGTATATATGTGTTTTAGGGGAGCCGTTTTTGTGTTCTTTTTTCTTTCTGGGGGGAAGGTAATTAGGTTTCTTTCTTTATTTTAATGGAGGTACTGGGGACTGAACCCGTGAACTTGTGCATGCTAAGCATGAGCTCTACCAGTGAGCTATACCTTCTCCATTGAGGGAGCAGTTTTTGAAAATGCGGGCAATATAAAAACAGATCTTGCTTCAAAGTGTTCACAATCTAAGAAGGGAGACAGATTCATAATCAGTTAACTACATTACAAGATGGTAAGTTTCCCAAAGGAATTGACATAGTATTATGAATTTGGTAATATCTTAGCATGTATAGGGTTTTATACTTCAAAAATACTTTCATGCATCTTTTTCAAAGTGAACATAGGAAGAACAAGATCCTAATGTTTTTGCAGAGGTAACTGGCATGAGTTTGTGTTGGAGCAATAGTAGGCGACAATTCAATGACAAGAATTATTTCAGATTTTTGAAGCTTAGAAATTGAAAAGGTGTAGTTCACCAAGCAATAACAGGAAATTAAAGCAGTAGTTACAGAACAAAGATGGATTCAGTTCATTCCGTGCTAAAAAGGTTCCAGTTTCTTATACTCTTCCTTCTAGATCTTATTTCCCAACCTTTAAATTACTTGAGTCTTTCTTCTCAGGTCTGAAGTTCCTCAAAATTTTCCAAATTCTTCATGATTCACAGAAGCCAGAATTAACATTAAACTATACTAAAATTGACATAGTGATTTTAGAAATCATAATAACATCCACTATGTATTGTTTACTAGTCAACAGGTATTGTGGGAAATGTTCTTTACATGCATTCTCTCTTTTAGTTCTAATAAAATTACTGTAATGGAGGCAATATTATCTCCACTTTACAGATGATGAAACTGAGTCTTATAGAGATTAAATAACTTCCCAGTGTTACAGAGAAGAAAGATGTGGTTAATCCAGTATTTATACCTAGGTCTAAAATCCTGGCTCTTAATCATTAATGCTGGCATGCTTGCATTTTTTTTTCATGCTTGCATTTTAAAGTAAACTATACTGCAATGTTTTGATTTTTGATATGCACCATCCATTAAAATGATTTTAAATAATTTGTGTTTGTAAACACAGATTACACCTATACTAATCCTTACCTAATTTCAATACATGGGTTTATACACACTTTCCGAATGCTGTTTACTCTTGTTTGTCCTTTGGAATTAGCTACTTAAATTCTTGTCCTACTCTCAAAGATGCTTGCTTCTTGGTATCCAGAATAGTGATGAAAGTGTCAAATGAAACCTGGCCAACATTGATCATGAGGAACACTATTTATGTAACCAAATAATACACAGACTCCATGTCCTTTTCTACTCATCCAACCTTCCAATGATGTGGTCCTAGAAAGCATCAAGCGCCAATTGTAGGAGAAGAAAGGAGATATCACAGAAATGTTGAATAAAGATTAAAAAATAATAAATAATAAATCCATAAGACGAAGATAAATAATGGGAGAAGTAACACTGGGGCAGAGACTGGGTGAAATTCACCTTCTTCCTCCTAACCTTCTTTGTTGAACATATCACAAGGTTTGGGTTCAGGAACTTTGGTAACAATTAGAGTGAAAAACTCAAAGAGCTGGAGTTACTGACGGCCTATGGAGCTGAACCATTGACTTGGGAGACAACTTAGACCATGGAGAGATAGATGGCTCAGCCAGGTTAAGGCTGAGGGGCGAGAACGCAGAAACTGAGAGATTTAAGGTTTATTCTAAGTTTGGCAGAAAAAAGTAAAAGGGACCCTCAGTTTCCTTTCTAGGACACCAAAGAATATAAGACTCATTTATTCATTCATTCATTCAATGTATTACAATACTTAATAAACATTTACTGAATAGAAGTCATTTTTCTAGAATAAAGAGAAAAAAGATGACTAGCTTGGCCTACAACTTAAGTAACTTATACACAGAAGAAACCAGATTACAGTTGATTCCAAACCAAGAAGTTGTTTTTTCTGGGGGGTGGTAAATTCCAAAAACTGCAACTGTGCTTTTGAACTTATGATGATAACAACCAAAAGAAGCATTTCTGCATTTAAGTTATATTAATTCTTGTAGCTTGGCATATACATGATTTGTCTTAAATGTATTCTGCATAGTACATACAATTACTCAAGCCTCCAGGGGAGAATGGTGGTATGGTTTTCATGTGTTTTCATTTATATTAACTATTGACTAAATGCTAAGGCTGAATGATGGCTTTACGATATGTAATACATGACTTCAAAGAATATACAGGAATAACGGAACTTTACAACTGAAGTAGGTATTTGGATAAAACAGTTTATGTGACTTGTCCAGGATCACATAGGCAGTTAGTGCCAGACACAGTGTTAATAGCTATTAATTACTTCACATCCTATAAAAACATTGTGTCAGTGTGTGATCATTCTGAACCTTTAAACTTATATTTTTCTTGAACACTAACATTAGCTTGGGCCCCACACACAGTGGAAAATCAAATTATATTTCACTCTGTTGGAACTTAAAGTCAGAATTTCCATAAATGTAGCTCTTCCTAACAGAATCCACTGAGAATTTTTAAAATTGTCTTTTTACTGTGTGCCTTTGATAATTTGCTATGTATGTTGACAGTTCATATATCTGTCTGTTTTGTGTTTTGTATTTGTTTGTGATTTCTTTTCTCCCTTGCACATATTGGAGCTGTATTCAGAGAAACACAACACATTTCATTTGTATGCCAAATAATAGTAATTTTGCTCCTCCTAATATAATAGATGTCTCCTATTTTCACGATGCTTGATAGTTTTATTTAATTCTAATATAATCCCGAAGTATAAAACAAATAATATTATTCCTAATTTTCAGAAAGAAATGGCAAAGAGCGTATGTTAAGAAATGTAAACAATAAGCTTAATATTCAGAGGCATTAGTCTTATTTCTAGAAAAAAATGCTGAGGAAAATGTTCAGTATTCAAATGACATACAATGTGCTCGGTGAAGTGGAAACACTTCCCTCCCCCCTTCTCTCACCCCTGCTTCTATCTCCAAACTGTGACTTATGCCAGTTCAAGAAGAGAACCATGAGCTGTAGCTTGTAACCTACATATCGCTGTCAACACCAACACTTTCTCTGAGACTGTCTATACATAAAGAAGTAGGACAGAACTAAGTGGTTGGAAATTTTACACAGGATTTTACTGTTTTAATGCCATCGAAAAATAAGTTTTAATTTATCTTTAAGCCTATATAATTTGTAGACCACTGTTTTGATTGACCCATTGAAGCTGGGGCTGGGATAATTCCTTCGCAAGCTTTGTTCCACCCCTGGAGAATACCAATGGACAAATAGAACTGTGTGGATCATCACAGCTCCTTAGTGAAGATATACTATCTATTAATCATCATCACCCTTTGAAAGCTCTGCAGAGCTCCTCTCTGTGGGCTAATAATGGCCTGTTTTCTAACTCTATGCTTCTGTTTATTTTTATATGCATTTTATTTTTATAAAACCAAATCATTCACACTACATTTAAAAATTAGTACAAGAAACTGCACTGCATGAAGGACTATTTGTTTCCTTGTCATAGTACTTTATGTGAGTCAAAACTATAAAACTACCCTGTATTTTTTAATCTTTAATAGAAAACTGAAGTAGGAAAGTAATGTTAAAAATCAACAAGTCTATAGTCAGAGAGTTTTTCTTACAAAATGATAGAACAAACAGACAAAATTAATTAAGATTACAGAGGAAGTGAATAACACAAATAATAAGATCAATTTTATAAATAATTATTTTGAACGTATCAGAAAGCACACATTGTTTTCAAATATCCAAAGAACATTTATAAAAATCAACCATGTTCAAAGTCACAGAGGAAACTAGAAATTAGAAAGAAGAGAGTAAATAAACTGTACAGTAGAAAATTAAAAACAAACAATAAAACAAACAAACCACACGCTGGCATGTAACTCCTGGATTAAAAAAGAAGTAAAAATTTTATGTGTAAACTACTTGGAAATAAATGATAGCCAGGACATTATATATCACAATTTGTCAAATGCAGCAAAGATGGCAGTCAGAAGAATTTTTAGAGCCTTAGATTAATGTATCAGAGGACAAAAGACAATAAAAATAAATGAACTAACCATTCAAATAAATAATTTTTAAAAGTAATTACAGAGGGGTAGATATAGCTCAGTGGTAGAGTGCATGTGTAGCATGCGTGAGGTCCTGGGTTCAATTCCCAGAACCTTCACTAAAAACAAAGATAAAAGTAATTACAAAATAAACTTCCCAAAACAGAAGAAACACATTAATAAAGAAAAAAGTATGAATTAATGAGAAAGAAAAAAAGCTGGATTTTACCAAAAAAAAAAAAAAAACTAGTTATTTGATTAAAAAATTAAATTAGGTTTTGTTATAGTCATTCGTTTTATTTTTTGGATTCCACACATAAATAATAACAGGAACCAACTCACGGATATAGAAAACAAAATAGTGGTTACCAGTAGGGAGAAGGGAGGGAGAGGAACAGGATAGGAATAGGAGATTAAGAGGTACAAACTACTATGTGTAAAATAAATAAGCACAGGGAATACAGTCAATATTTTATAATAACTTTAAGTGGAGAATACACTTTAAAAATAATGAATCACTATGTTGTACACCTGAAATTAATATAATATTGTAAATTAACTACACACTTCAATTGAAAAAATTAAATTAGCTATTATCAAGTCTGATCAAGAACAAAAAAAGAGATAAAGCCACAAAGAAGTGACATTAGGAACAAAGAAGTGACATTAGGAACAAAAAAGTGACCAAATTAAAATAATGTTTAATTATTTTAAAAAATCATGTACATCTTTATACCAGTATATCTAAAATTAAATAGATATATGGAATAGTAATGGAGACATAAGTTCATAGGTAATGGTGTAAAAATGGAAGGGTATATAACAAACTATTAACAGTAGTTACCTATAAGGAGGGGAATGGGAATTGGAAGGAATGAAACAGAACCTGTGTACCTTTGCAGCACTAGGGGGAAAAAAACACATGAACATGTACTCATGTATTATTTATACACTGAGTTTATTAAAATAATAGAGAAAAATCATGCTATGCTGCTTTGGAGATAATAATTGTCAGATGGTGCTGGTACATAGATCACTTATGGGAAACTGCTCACACTACAAAACAAAGCAAACAAAATAACTTCTGGTTTTCAATCCAGCATATAAGATGCTTAGAGGTTGTCACTTCCATTCCCACAACAGGAAAAGAACTGAAAAAAAATGAAAATCAACAACTCTTTAAACCCATCAGAGAATTGATGTCACTGGGCAAATCACTGCCCCCAAAATTGGAGTGACAGACAGGCTAATACAGAGAATCAACTTAACTGGAACAGAATGTGAGGAGCAGAAACATTCACAAGAACCAGTGCCAAGGTAGGAAAACCTAAACTGTAATTGAAAATTGCTGATGGATGGGTGTGGAAAAGTCTGAGTTAAAATATCCGGGGTTCCAACACTTTTGTGAGTTTTACCTCCAAATGCCCTAGCAGGTTCTCACAGTGAAGATCAGAAAAAAATCCTCCCCTACTTACTTCAACGAGAGGGAAATTGTTTCACTTTTGAAATATACCCAAAGCGTTATGTTCTCCTTAACAAACCCTGTTTTAAAAAGTCTAACCTACTGGGGTTTTACCAGAGCCTAACCGATCTGAGGGAAGAGAAATACCTGACTCCAATCCATTCTAGCCTTCTTGCCTCACTTAAAAGGGAGGAAGGTTAAGAAACACCTGTGAAGGTCACAGCTCAGGAGCACAAGATCACTGTAAGTTTGATACCCAATCCTAGGATAATAAAATGCTTCCTCTCCTCCAATATCTTACCACCACATCAGTAAGGCTCCTATATAACAGAATACCACTGAAAGAACTGCATGTCTCAGAAATTATTTAAAAATAAATCTTTAGAGAAACCCAACAATAAGAGGAGAAACAAAAACAAAGACATCAGAAGTTTTAGCCTCTGACACACGCAGCTACAGCAAACAGTAAACAGAGCTTAACTTCTGGCCAAATAAACGTAAGACCTCACAATAATGGGTTATTTACCTAAGTTCTTTTAATCCAGTACACCATATCCAGTTTTGAACAAAAAAACACAAGGCATACTTAAAAACAACACAGTTTGAAGAGATACATCAAACATCAGAATCATATTCAAATATGGCAGAGGTACTGGAATTATCAGACCAGGAATTTAAAACCGTAATTAGTATGCTAAAGACTCTAATGGAAAGAGTGGACAAAATTAAAGAGCAGATGGGTAGTGTAATCAAAGAGACAGAAACTCTAAGAAAAAATCGAAAGGAAATGCCAGAAATCAAAAACCCTGTGACAAAAATAAAGAACACCTTTGATTCACTCATTAATGGACTGGATGTGACCAAGGACAGAATCAGGGAGGTTGAAGAAATGTACATAAAAACTTTCAAAACTGAAATGCAAAGAGGAAAAATGAATGAAGAAGACAGAAAAGAATATCAAGAGACAATTGAAAAAGGTGTAACACAGACATAGTGGGAATGCCTGAAAAGAGAAGAGAAAGAAAAACAAAGAAAATATTTAAAGCAATAATGATTGAGAATTTTCCAAAATTAAAGATAGATACTGAATCACAGATCCAAGAAGCTCAAATAACACCAAACAGAATAAATACCAAAATATCAACATCTAGGCATAGTATAGTCAAACTGGTGAAAATCAAAAACAAAGGGAAAATCTTGAAAGAAGCTAGGGGTGTGGGGAAACCCTTATGTATGGAGGAGCAAGAATAGGAATTACAATGGAGTTATCTTCAGAAACCATGCAAGCAGGAAAAAAGTAAAGTCTCATTTAAAGTGTAGAAAGAAAAACCCCACTGACCTAAAATGTTGTATACAGAAAAAATTTCCTTCAATATGAAGGAGAAACAGAGCTTTCAGGCAAAAAAAAAAATTGTCATTATTAGATCTGCCTTGCACATATTGTAAAAATTATTCAGGAAGAAGGAAATAATATAGGAAACTCAGATCCATATGAAGAAAGAAAAAGCATTAAAAATAAATGAAGGAAAAATAAAATATTTTCTCTTCCTTATATTTAATTGGTTTAACAGATAAAAGTTTGTTCAAAATAAACATAGTATTTAGTGATTACAGCTTATGGATAAGAAAAATGAATGGCAGCAATGATATGAGGGACTAGAGGGAGGAATTAAGAATATTCTGCTATAAAGTAACTGCACTACTCTAGAAGTGAAAAGGGGACTTTGATTAGTTGTCAATGTATATTGAAAACTCAAGGGCAACCACCTAAAAAAAGTAAAAAAGAAAAAAAAAGAAAGATAACTGATATGTTGAGTGGATAATAAATGGAATCATATAAAATGCTCAGTTAAAACCAGAGAGGACAGGAAAAAAGCGAAAGACAAAAAAAAAAAAAAAAAAAAAAAGAACAAAGGCAGTGATAAGAAAAGGTAAAAAATATGGTAGGTATTGCTCTAACTCTATCAATAATCACTTTAAATGTTAATGGACTAAATTCATCATTTAAACAATAGGAACTGTTGGAGTGGATCTAAAAACAAGATCCAACTCTATTTTTTCCACAGAAAGCCACTTTAAATATAAAGACATATGGATTAAAACTATAGGGATAAAGAAAGAACACTATTCAAAATAAAGTAGTTTATACTAATTTAAGACAGAGCAGACTTCAGAGCAAGGAAACTTATTAAGGATAAAGAGGGTCATTGCATAATTATAAAGGGGTCAATTCACAATAGGGTATAACAATCCTTAATGTGTGTGTGTCTAACAACAGAACATCAAAACACATGAGGCAAAAACTAATAGAACTGTAATGAAAACAGATGAATCTACTATCTAGTTGAAGACTTCAACCCTCTGATATCAGTAACTGACAGTTTCAGCGCACAGAAAATCAGTGAAGACATAGCTGAACTGAACAACTCCATCAATCAACTAAGTCTAACTGACATCTATAGAATATTTCATTCAATAACTGCAGGATACACATTCTTCTCAAGCTCAAACAGAATGTCACCAAGATAGACCACATTATGAGCCATAAAGTCCACCTGAACCAATTTAGAAGAATAGAAAGCATACAATGACAGCCATTGTGACATGTGTAAGGTGATACTGTGGTTTTGATTTGCATTTCCCTGATGATTAGTGATGCTGAGCATTTTTTCATGTGCCTGTTGGCCATCTGCATGTCCTCTGGAAAGATGTCTATTCAATTCTTCTGTCCATTTGTAATTGGTTTTTTTTTTTTTGATGTTGAGTTGCACGAGCTATTTATACATGTTGGACATTAATCCCTTATCAGTCATATCATTTGCCAATATTTTCTCCCATTCAGTAGTGTGTCT
This sequence comes from Camelus bactrianus, assembly GCF_048773025.1. Classification (NCBI taxonomy): domain Eukaryota; kingdom Metazoa; phylum Chordata; class Mammalia; order Artiodactyla; family Camelidae; genus Camelus; species Camelus bactrianus. The sequence continues at coordinate 69,971,121 of NC_133575.1, read as the reverse complement.
TTTTGTTTGTCAATGGTTTCCTTTGCAAAAATTTTTAAGTTTAATTGGGTTCCATTTGTTTAGTTTTGCTTTTATTTCCTTTAGTAAGGAGACAGATCTCAAAAATATCGTTGCAATTTTTTTCTTTTTTTGTGCAGGTTTAGGCCTAGGTTCAGGGTTAGGGATAGGTTTAGGGTTAGTGCTAGTTTCAGGGTTAGGGCTCGGTTCAGTGTTATGGCTAGGATCAGGTTTAGGGCTAGGTCCAGGGTAAGGGCTAGATTCAGTTTTAGGGCTAGTTTCAGGGTTAGGGCTAGGCTCAGGGTTTGGGCTAGGTGCAGGGTTTGGGCTAGGTTCAGATTTAGGGCTAGGTTCAGATTTAGGGCTAGGTTCAGGGTTAGGGCTAGTGTCAGGGTTAGGGCTAGGTTCAGGGTTAAAGCAAGTTGCATGGTTAGTGCTAGTTTCCTGGTTAGGGGCAGTTTATATCAAAGACTGTTCTGCCTATGTTTTCCTCTAAGAGTTTTATAGTATCTGGTCTTACATTTAGGTCTTTAATCCATTTTGAGCTTATTTTAATATACAGTGTTAGAGAATGTTCTAATTGAATTCTTTTCAATGTAGCTGTCCAGTTTACCTAGCACCACTTATTGAAGAGACTGTCTTTTCTTCGTTGTATATTCTTTCCTCCTTTGTCATAGATTAATTGATCATAAGTTCATGGGTTTCTGGACTTTTTATCCTTTTCCTTTGATCTATGTATCTGTTTTTGTGTCAGTGCCATCCTATTTTGAGTACTGTAGCTTTGTAGTATAGTCTGAAGTCAGAAGTGTGATTCCTCCAGCTCTGTTCTTTTTTCTCAAGATTGTTAAAGCTACTCAGGGTCTTTTGTATTTCCAAAAAGTCTACAAATAACAAATGTTGGTGGATGTGGGGAAAAGGGAACCCTTGTACACTGCTGGTGAGAATGTAAATTGGTGCAGCCACTGTGGAAAACAGTATGGAGATTTCTCAAAAAACTGAAAATAGAACTATCAGATGGCCCAGCAAGTCTACCCAAAAACATTAATTTGAAAAGATACATGCACCCCAATGTTCATAGCAGTATTATTTACTATTATCAAGACATAGAAACAACCTAATAATCCATCAACAGATGAATGGATAAAGAAACTGATATTTTTTTTCTCTCTCCCCCTTCCCTTCTCTTCTCTCTCTCTATCTATATATATATGACACAAACTACTAATATAAGAAATGAAAGTGCTAGAGCATTTCTAGTTTATAGCACTGTTTCACTAAAATAGATGAAAGGGTTTGGGATCATCATTTAAATGAGGCTTCAGTAAAACTGGAAACTTGTGGAGCGAGAGGTAGTAAGGGTGGTTCAGACCATTTAAGTAGGATAAATGTTGCCTTTAGTCTCCAGATGTGAGTTGGGCCAGTTTTTCTCAAAAGTGGGCTTTGGTCAGATATGTCTGATAAATGACTTATTTTATACTTCTTCTAGGAGAATCTTAATTTACATTAGCATATTGAAGGCTTTGAGAAGTCATTTCACAAAGAATACTCATTAAGTTCCCTAACCCCAACGATAAAGGAAGCAATTATTAACGTGCATGCATCTCCAAAATTGGAAAAGCTGACTAAGACAAAAGAAACATGGTAAGGACTTGTTGCTAATCACTAAACTTCCTAGTGGAGAACATCTTCCTTTGAACCCTAGCTGAAATCTTAAAGTGGAAAGTTGTTGAAGTAAATAAGGCACTAAATACCGTTTTTGGTGGGTAATGATGGAGAATTTGCCTTAGAAAGCAGACAGGGAGAACACCTTAACTAATTGCTCAGAGTGTTAGGAGTGAATTTCTATAGAAGCTGCAAGAAATCCTAAAGTGTTCTTCCTTTAGTCACGAAACACTGTAAATATATTACATGACATAGCTTCCAAAATTGTCCTCTGTAAATAGCTAACCAATTGCCATGACAATGATGTGCGTTTTTCTTAAGAATTATGATCAGCCAAAATGTTTCTGAGTATAGAAAAGTGTTCTAGCCAGGCTGCAGGCGTCTTTAAGACATAGCTCAGTTTCTTCAAGATGTTGCTTAATACTGAGTGATTTATCCCCAAGGATAGAACATACGGCCATCAGCTCCTGATAACTTCAACAATATATGCATTAGCTGGAATTTTTCAGTTTGAGTTTGTTAAAATATGCTTGTAACTAGATACAGAAGTTGAGTAGAAGGGGTAACGGGTGAAGAGTTATGAGGATGTTTTCTCATGTAAATGATGGTTTAATATCATTAATAGGGTATGTATGTTTACCTTGTTGTGCTGTGATTAAAATACAGAGTACAGGGCAGCAATGACTATAGTAACTCTTATTAGGATAATGGTGATACTGGACCATGAAAAAGATGATACTACAATAGTTCTTCAAAAATTAAGTTGACTTTTGGGGGCAGGGCTAGATTTGTAAGACTCACTGGAAGTCAATCATGTTGCTACTAGCAGAAGAATGTCTGTAAGCCACAGGCTAAAATTATGGTTCAGCTATGCATACATTCATAGTTTCTATTTGCCAGGCATAATAATATAGATGATGTGAGGCCATGGGCGGTAGCTCTGATGTAACTTCAGGGTGTTTAGATGAGGATAGCTATGATGACAAGTGCTATGTGGCTAATGGAGGAATATGCAATGAGTGATTTTAAGTATGTTTGGCTTAAGCAGATTGAATTGGTTATAATTATTCCTCATAGGGACAATATATGGAATGGATACTGGCTAAGTCAAATTGTATGTATTCTCTACACATTATTGTCTTAGTGAGGCTCCCTGAAATAAAATGAAGATGAACTACTTTAATAGTTCTAAGTTAATACCCCACCACCTCCACTTTCTCATCTAATGGTTATCAGTGATTAGACATTTTTAAGATTCAAAATTTGGCATCCTATTCCACCCTCTGTCAGCTATGCTACCGCTACTGTTGATGCTCAGGTATTACCCTCTTTGTTCCTCTATCTAAGTATCTTGAGTCAGTCATGATGATTGAATTCGTACTTAGAATCTGCTTGGTTATAAAATCTGCGGAAGTGTAGATATTATACTAAGGAAAGAGAATAAATGTGCACTGTGGTATGTGATGGATGTTGAGATCATCTCCAGGGCTTGGGCAGTGTCAACTTTCATTAAGTACTTATGAAATAAAATTGGGTAGGTGAGATTTGCACAGTACCATAAAAAATGGTGATGTTTAAAAAGAAATACATTGATTCAGATCTCATGTCACATACCACTTTCTATAGAAACCTTTGCCTTTAAAAAATTTAACGTAATCTAAACAGTTATGGCATGATAGTACCTTTGAAAATTGAAAGGGGAAGGACTGCTACTCACTAATGAGTAGTCAAAAGTTACTGTTAAATGGGAGAAGGTTTAGCTAAATTCTCATTAATTTTTGAAGCACAGAACTTACTAGTTTAGAATACCAAAACATTCTGATATTTTCTTTTTCAAATACTGGGGATTGTTTTTCCATTTTTGTCTGTGCTTTTAAACAGATGGCACTCAAATCAGTGCTGAATTCTGAAGTGAAGGATTGAGAAAGGCAGGAAGTATATACATGAAATCATGAGACTGCTAGAGCTCGCCCATGCCTTTGTTCCGATAAAACTAAGGGGTCTTAGCTTCAAAAACTTGGGGAGGGCTGCGACAGAATCAAAATTAGGATGCAGACTTCCTGACCCTTGGTGTAATGTTTTTCCCATATCCAGCTACCTCCTAAGTTTGTATACCAAGTATTAGGCTTAAGCTAAATTCTTCTTCTCAAACATAAAATTTCTGAGGATTGTTTTCTCATCTCTAAGGCAAAGTTATGTTTCTTCCCTCTCTTTTTATCACAGTTCAGAATAAAAAAATATACCAGAGAGCACACCACACTCGTAGCTCATTTACTTTTGTTTTGAAAACGTTTCCAACAGTACCTCTCTGCAGTGCTGCTTGAGTGTTCCCATGGCATGGTCACTGGCTTCCATAACAGTGAGTGATTCAAGTAAGAGCAAGGCAGAAGCCACAATGTCTTTTATGACATAGACTCTGTAATCACACACCGTCATTTCTGTTTAATATGGGAGAGCACAACTCACAGACATAAATACCAGGAGGCTATAATCATTGGTAGGGAATCCTCCTGGAGTCTGGCGTAGGGTCACATGTACTGTCTCCCACCCACTCATTCGATTATCATAATATCTTCAAGTAAATGGTAGTTAATAAATCCTATTTTGGAATTTGTTCATAAAGCTGAACTATCTATGGTCTATATATCAAATTTTTCAGATTCAAGTAATCGATTATATAATTCGGAGTCGAAATGGGTAACAAGATTTAGATTTTATATAAAGAAAATTGAGGGCCATGACTAAGATTGAGTTTTACATTTTCAAATGGGGAAAACCAAGAGGGATACTATTTAGTGATATATGAAAATCATAGAAAATTCAAATTTCAATGTCCATAAATAAAGTGTTATTGAAACATAGCCACATTAATTTACATATTGTTTACAGCTGTTTTCACACTACAACAGCATGGTTAAGTCACTGCAACAGAGAACATATGGCCCACAAAGACACAAATATTTACTATTTAGTCCTTTAGAGAAAAAGTTTATTGACCTCTACTCTAATACAACATGTCACACAATGCTCAGCTTATAGTAGCCATTCAGAGTCTTCCCAAAATTCAATGAAGGTTGCTTTCAAAAAGTACACAAATATATTGACTGTTGATGCTTCCATGTTAAAGTGTATTTATGTATTATGTATTTATGTATTACACGATGGCTACATTCCTAAACTACCAACAAAAGCCACCTTAAACCACAACCTTAAACTACACTTGAATTGATTTTTTACACGTATTTTTCCAGTTGTCTCAACTACTCTTACTCATTTCATTTTTCTTTTGCAGAAATCACTACATCTCTAGTTTTTTTCTGCCCTCATTACTTCATTTAGTGCTGACTAGACCCATGACATACTTGTAGCTAGAGGAAGCACTTTTGTAGCTAAAAAAAAAAATCACTTTGAGGAAAGTATCTTCATTCCCTTCTTCCATTAGTTGTCCTGGATGGTAAATGTCCACATGAATGGCTCATCCTAAACCCTAGCCTCTAACAACTTCCATTCCACCCCACCATACGTTATAAAGATATGATTACCCATCTTGAATAAGCCCCGATCACTGACAATCTCATTATTTTTCTTCTGGTCAGATAACACTCTCACCTACTTTAATTCTTTAGCCACTGCTCCACCTCTCTTTCTCATTTTCATCAGGTGAACATGCTTCATAATTAATAGAGAAAACAGAAGCTATGAGATTAGTGCTACAATGACCTACTCTCATGTCCCACAATTAGCTTCAATCTTTCAAGAAGCCAATGAAAAATTGATAAATCCATTGAGCTGATGAATTTACAATGTCTATATGTGTATGTTTTTGTCAAAAATAACTGTCCAAAGAAGAACTTATTTCCCGAAGACAAGATAAGAAAATTAAATATTTGGCACAGGTAGAACTAGCTTCTTAATAACAGAGGCTTTCTCTTATTTCTCTTTCTGTCTTATGCAGTGCTTTCCACATAGTGTGACAGTAAGTCTGTCTGGTAATTTTCTAAATATAAAAAATTATATTTACCATCTTATGACAGATGCCGACTACATGCAGTGAATATTCATTTTAAAAGTACATGCATCAAATATGTTTCAGGTTATGGAGTCCAAAATTATAGCATAAAACAGCCTAAAAATTATTATTTTATAAGGATCATGCACTTGAGACTATGAGAAAAGTAAGGTTATATGGCTTCTCCAAAAATGCCATTAGTGAGATAGTATCATATAAGCAGACAGGGGCTTAAAGATATCTTAGGAACGTCAGCCTATGACAACCATATAATGCTTTTTTGGCATGATAAAAACTGTTTTTCTAAAGAAAACAAGCATATCAAAGGAAAATGGAGAAATTAATATAATCTTAATATTCACTCATATTATCAGTGATTTATCTTTCTTTACCTTGTTACAACAAAATATACTTATTTTTACATTAAAGAGATTGTTATTTCAAGAATCACAATTTATAGTGAGGCAATGATTCTTTTTTTTTAAACATTTTTTATAGAGTTATAGTCATTTTACAATGTTGTGTCAAATTCCAGGGTAGAGCACAAATTTTTCAGTTATACATGAACATACATATATTCATTGTCACATTCTCTTGAGCTGTAAGCCACCACAAGATCCTGTATATATTTCCCTGTGCTACACAGTACAATCGTGTTTATCTATTCTACATTTTGAGATCCCATTCTGTCTCTTCCCATCCTTCATCCCCCTGGCAACTACAAGTTTGTATTCTATGTCTATGAGTATGTTTCTCTTTTGTATTTATGTTTTTGCTTTTTTTTTTTTTACATTCCACATATGAGTGACCTAATATGGTATTTTTCTTTCTTTCTGGCTTACTTCACTTAGAATGACATTCACCACGAATATCCACGTTGCTGCAAATGGCATTATGTTGTCAGTTTTTATGGCTGAATAGTATTCCATTGTATAAATATACCACTTCTTCTTTATCCAATCATCTGTTGATGGACATTTAGGCTGTTTCCATGTCTTGGCTATTGTAAACAGTGCTGCTATGAACATTGACGTGCAGGTGTCATTTTGAAGTAGGGTTCCTTCTGGATATATGCCCAGGAGTGGGATGACTAGGTTATATGGTAAGTCTATTCCTAGTATTTTGAGGAATCTCTATACTGTTTTCCACAGTGGCTGCCCAAACTGCATTCCCACCAGCAGTGAAGGAGGGTTCCCTTTTCTCCACAGCCTCTCCAGCATTTGTCATTTGTGGACTTTTGAATGATGGCCATTCTGACTGGTGTGAGGTGATACCTCATTGAAGTTTTGATTTTCATTTCTCTGATAATTAGTGATATTGAGCATTTTTTCATGTGCCTATTGATCATTTGTATGTCTTCCTTGGAGAAGTGCTTGTTTAGGTCTTTTGCCCATTTTTGGATTGGGTTGTTTGGTTATTTCTTATTAAGTCGTATGAGCTGCTAATGTATTCTGGAGATCAAGCCTTTGTCGGTTTCACTTGCAAAAGTTTTCTCCCATTCCATAGTTTGTCCTTTTATTTTATTTATGGTTTCCTTTGCTGTGCAGAAGCTTGTAAGTTTCATTAGGTCCCATTTGTTTATTCTTGGTTTTATTTCTATTGCTTGAGTAGACTGTCCTAGGAGAACATTGAGATGTATGACAGATAATGTTTTGCCTATATTTTCTTCTAGGAGGTTTATTGTATCTTGTGTTATGTTTAAGTCTTTGAGCTATTTTGAGTTTATCTTTGTGTATGGTGTAAGGGAGTGTTCTACCTTCACTGATTTACATGCTGCTGTCCAGTTTTCCCAACACCATTTGCTGAAGAGACTGTCTTTATTCCGTTGTATATTCTTACCTTCTTTATTGAAGATTAGTTGACCGAAAGTTTGTGGGTTCATTTATGGGCTCTCTATTCTGTTCCATTGGTCTATATGTCTGTTTTGGTACCAATACCATGCTGTCTTGATGACTATAGCTCTATAGTATTGTCTGAAGTCTGGGAGAGTTATTCCTCCAGCCTCTTTCTTTTCTTCAGTAATGCTCGGGCAATTCTAGGTCTTTTGTGGTTCCATATAACTTTTATGGTTTGTTCTAGTTCTGTGAAGTATTTCCTGGGTTATTTGATAGGGATTGCATTAAATCTGTAGATTGCCTTGGGCAGTGTGACCATTTTAACAATATTGATTCTTCCAATCCAAGAGCATGGAATATCTTTCCATTTTTTAAAGTCTTCTTTAATTTCCTTAATGAATGGTTTATAGTTTTCTGTGTATAATTCTTTCACCTCCTTGGTTAGATTTACTCCTAGGTATTTTATTACTTTGGGTAATATTTTAAAGGGGATTGTTTCTTTACTTTCTTTTTCTGTTGATTCAACATTAGTGTAAAGAAATGCAACTGATTTTTGAACGTTAATCTTGTAACCTGCTACCTTGCTGAATTCTTCAATCAGCTCTAGTAGTTCTTGTGTGGACCTTTTAGGGTTTTCTATACATAGTAACATGTCATATGCATATAGTGACACTTTTACCTCATCTTTTCCAATTTGGATCCCTTTTATTTCTTTCTCTTGCCTGACTGCTGTGGCTAGGACTTCCCAAGACTGTGTTGAATAGGAGTGGTGATAGTGGGCATCCTTGTCTTGTTCCAGATTTTAGTGGGAAGCTTTTGAGTTTTTCAGCGTTGAGTACTATGCTGGCTGTAGGTTTGTCATATACAGCTTTTATGATGTTGAGATATGTTCCCTCCATACCCACTTTGGTGAGAGTTTTTCTCATAAATTGGTGTTGAATTTTATCAAATGCTTTTTCTGCATCTATTGAGATGATCATGTGGCTTTTGTCCTTTCTCTTATTGATGTGATGTACTACATTGATTGATTTGCATATTTTGAACCACCCTTGTGTCCCTGAGATGAACCCCACTTGGTCATGATGTATAATCTTTTTTATGTGCTGTTGGATTATATTTGCTAATATTTTGGTGAGGATTTTTGCATCTATGTTCATCAGGGATATTGGTCAGTAATTCTCTTTTTTGGTGGTGTCTTTGCCTAGTTTTGGTATCAGGGTGATGGTGGCTTCATAGAATGAGTTTGGGAGTATTCCTTCCTTTTCAGTCTTGTGGAAAGGTTTGAGAAGGACTGGTATGAGTTCTCCTTTGTATGTTTGGTAGAATTCCCTGGTGAAGCCATCGATCCTGGACTTTTATTTGTAGGGAGGTTTTTTTTTATTGCTATTTCGATTTCATTTCTAGTGATCGGTTTGTTCAAGTGGTCAGTTTCTTCTTGGTTAACTCTTGGTGGACTATATGTTTCCAGAAACTTGTCCATCTCCTCTAGGTTATCCAGTTTGGTTCCATATAGTTTTTCATAATATTCTCGTATGATATTCTGCATTTCTATGTTATTTGTTGTAATTTCTCCATTTTTCTTTCTTATTTTGCTTATTTGTGCTCTCTCTTTTTTCTTTGTGAGTTTGGCAAGAGGTGTGTCAATTTTATTTACTCTTTCAAAAAACCAGATTTTGGTTTCATTGATTTTTCTATGGTTTTTTTAATCTCTATTTTATTTATTTCCTCCCTGATCTTTATTATTGCCTTCCTTCTGCTGCCTTTTGGGTGTTTTTGCTTTTCTTTTTCTAGTTCTTTTAGCTGGTGGGTTAGATTGTTAATTTGAGTTTGTTCTTTTTTGAGGAAGGCCTGTATTGCTATAAACTTCCCTCTTAGCACTGCCTTTGCTGTGTCCCTTAAATTTTGTGTGGTTGTGCTTTCATTGTCATTTGTCTCAAGGTATTTTTTAATTTCAACTTTGATTTCCTCATTGACCCACTGGTTTTTTAATAACATATTGTTTAATCTTCATGGTTTTCTTTTTTTCTCCTTTGTTTCTCTGTAGTTGATTCCTAGTTTCATGGCATTGTGGTCAGTAAAGATTCTTGAGATAATTTCTATCTTCTTAAAATTGCTGAGGCTTCTTTGTGCCCAAGTACATGATCAATCCTAGAAAGTGTTCCATGTGCACTTGAAAAGAATGTATATCCTATTTTTGAGGGGTGTAATGCTCTGAAAATACCCACCAAATCTAATTTTTGTATTGTATCATTTAATTTCTCTGTTGCCTTATTTATTTTCTGTCTGGAAGATTTGTCTAGTGATGTGAATGCGGTGTTAAAATCTCCGACTATGATTGTATTGCCATCAATATCCCCCTTTATGTCTGTTAGTAGTTGTTTTATCTACTTAGGTGCTACTATATTGGGTGCATATATATTAATGAATGTAATATCCTCATCTTGTATCACTCCTTTAATCATTATCAAATGTCCTTCTTTATCTTTCTTTATGGCCTTTGTTTTATAGTCTATTTTGTCTGAAATCAGTACTGCAACATCTGCTCTTTTGGCTTTTCCATTTGCATGGAATATCTTTTTCCGTCCTTTCACTCTCAGTCTATATGTGTCCTTCTCCCTAAAGTGGGCCTCTTGTATGCAGAATATTGAAGGTTCCTGCTTTATTATCCAGTCTGCACTCTCTATGTTTTGACTGGCGCATTTAGCCCATTAGCATTTACAATAATTAATGATAGATGAGCGTTTATTGCCATTTTGAACTTATTTTTGCAGTTGATTTGGTATTTCCTCTTTGTTCCCTTCTTCCTTTTGTGGTTTGGTAATTTTCCTTTGTATTATCATGGATTTTATTTAGTTTTTGTCACTTCCTTGTACGTTTTTGGTTAACCTTTTTTGTAAATCTATTAACCTATTACTGTAACTGTTTGTACTAAACAAATAGTAATATAATCTCAAACCCCTTCCTACCGAGAACAGAAAATTTTTTAAAAAAGAAGAAAAAAAACCTCTATATTTTCTTGTTTCCCTCTCCCACTCTTTATGATTTAAATGTCTTCTTTTACAATTTTGTGTTTATTCTATTTGTAATTCATAGTAGTGATCACCTTTCCAGTTATGAATTTCTCATTTTTGTAGCATCCTGCTTCTTTTCTATTTAGAGTAGACCTGTCAATATTTCTTTCAGCATGAGTTTAGTGTTGCTAAATTCTTTTAGTTTTTGCTTTTCTGTGAAGTTCTTTCTCTCTCTTTCTATTCTAAAGGATAGCCTTGCTAGATAGAGTATCCTAGACTGCATCTTTTTTTCATTCAGGACTTTGAATATATCTTGCCACTCCCTTCTGGCCTGTAGTGTTTGTGTAGAGAAATCCGCTGAGAGCCTTATGGGGGTTCCCTTGTAACTCACTCTTTGCTTTTCTCCTGCTGCCTTTAGGATCATTTCTTTATTCTTGACTTGGCCATCTTCATTATGACATATCTTGGTGTGGGTCTGTTTGGGTTATTCCTGTTTGGGACCCTTTGAGCCTCCTGTACTTGGGTATCTGATTCCTTCCTTATGTTTGGGAAGTTTTCAGTCATGATTTCTTCACATACCTTTTCAATCCCCTTTGTTCTTTCTTCCCTTTCTGGGACCCCTATTATGTGTTGATTGGCATATTTTATATTATCCTATAGGTCTCTTATATTGTTTTCATTGTTTTTTATTTGTTTTTCTCTCAGCTGTTCTGATTGGGTGCTTTCTGTTATCCTGTCTTCTAGGTCACTAATTTGTTCCTCTGTATTATCTAGCCTGCTTTGTACAGCCTTTATATCAGTTCTCATTTCAGCCATTGAGACTGGCTCTACTTGGCTCTTCTTTATAGCTTCAGTTTCGTTTTTGACATATTTTATATCTCTAAACATGATTTCTTTTAGTTCCTTCAGTACTTTGATCACTCCTTTTTTGAAATCTTGATCTAGTAGGCCATCAATGTCTATTTCATCGATTGTGCCCTCAGAGGATTTCTCTTGTTCTTTTAATTGGGAGTGGTTTCTCTGCTTCTTCATATTGCTCGTATCTCTCTGGTACTGTGGCTTATGGAGTATCAGTTATCTATTGTGGTCATTAAGGAGTTTATTTATCTACCTAAAGCCTACGCAGGAGTAAAACTTAAAAAAAAAGAGAGAGAGAGAATTGTAAAACAATGTCGAAAAAAAGGTTTGAGAACAGTGTATAATCAGTAATAGAAGAGCAAGTTGAAGCAGAATAGCAATTGAGTTGAGACGTCTTTTAAAAACCTTTAAAAAAAGGAGAAAAGATCAGAAAAAAATATTTGAGACTGTGTATAATCAATAACAGGAGATCAAAACCAAGAGAAATAAAAATGAAATGAGGTGGATTTTTAAAAGTTAGAAAAATAAAAATAAATATAAGACTATTTGAAAAGAAAAATTTTAAAGGGATTAAAACTGGAGACATATACAATTGTTTATAAAGTAAATTTTTAAAAGGTAATAGAAACAGAACCGATTTTAACAAAAGATAAAAGAGAATTTTAAAAGTAGGGAGAAAAAAAGGCTTGAAAACAGTGTATAATCAATAATAGAAGAGCAAGTTGATGCAGAATAGCAATTGAGTTGAGACATCTTTTAAAAACCTTAATAAAAAGTAGAAAAAAATAAAAAAACAATATTTGAAACCTGTGAATAATCAATAACAGGAGATCAAAACCAAGAGAATTAAAAATGAAATGAGGTGGATTTTTTAAAATAATAAAAAAATTTCAAAAGAAAAATTTAAAAGGGATTAAAACTGTAAACACATACAATTATTTAAAAAGTAAAGATTAAAAAGATAATAGAAAATAAAACATATAAAAAAGATTAAAAAAAAAAAAAAAAGCGATGTGTTCTCCTAGAGACTGTGTGCTCTTAATGAGAAGTCTTTCTGTCTTCGCCCTGTTTCGCGAGCTCAGCTTGCTGTTTCCAGAGGACCTCCATTGGCACTCTCATCTGTGCTGCTCCCAGTGCCTGTTGGCAAGCAGATTGCACCCCCTCCCAACACTGGGTCAGGTGCTGCTCTCCTTTGCTGTGGGCGGGCAGGTCACTCCCCCTCCCAATGCCACAGTCAGACGCTGTGCTCTGATGGGGGAGGTAGGCATGTGGATCGTGCCCCCTCCCAGCACCGTGGTCAGGTGCTGCATTCCTACCAGGAAGGTGGGTGGCTGCCTGCCCTCTCCCGGCACTGGTTGCTCAGCTGCTTTGTCCAGCTGACCACTCCGCCTCAGGTTGGTGCTCTGTAGGTGGGCTCGTGGAAGACCGCGGAACCACCCTGCCCCTGCTCTGTGCCCAAACTCAGCTCCTTGTTTGTCTTGGTGGCATGAGTTCTCTAAGGTTCCAGGGCAGAAAGATCCTATCTGCCTCGGGCTGTAAACAAGTCTCAGTTCTGCCTATGAGTTTTCGGAGCCCCCAGCTGCGAATTCAGGTCTCAGCCCCGCCCCAGCCTGGGTGCTGTGCACAGGAGGATATGGCGGCTGTGGCTGAGCTCCGCCTCTCTTCTAGTGAGAAGCGCCAGTAATGGCGCTGCGGGTCTGAGGAGACAAAGGCTATGGCACCCAACCCCTCAGTGCACACCAGCAGTGTTGCTTTACTTTTTTTTCCCCATAATTTATGGGGGGCCCAGGTTTTTCGGCTCTGTATCCTGTCCCAGCCATGGTGAGCAGCACCCTGTAGTCCCCCGGAGCAGCGGCCTCAGTGTTGCTGCCCCAGTCCTCCGTCTGGCTCAGGCAGCCTGTCCTGTCCCCCAGCTGCCAGCTCGCCTCTCGGGCAGGGTGTCACAGGGACCTCTTGTGCCCGTTTAACATAGTTCTGTCGGTCAAGGGGTACTCCATGCAGGGTCCCCCTCCTTTGCCGCTCCTTCCCTGTGGGACCGGTCATGCAGTGTTTTGCTTTTTCTTCTTTTTTCCTTTTCTCCTACCAGATATCAGCGTCTCTGTCTTTTGAAGAGGGCGATGTTCTTCGGAGTTTGGCAGGTGCTCTGGTTGGCTGAGTGGGTCCATAGATGTGAGTTTTGGTGTATTTGTGGGAGAGGGTGAGCTACGAGTGTCCTTCTACTCCACCATCTTGCTTCTCTCGAGGTAATGATTCTTTAGTCAACATTAAGTTGTATTTTTTTAAAGTCATCTCTGACTGTGTAATGATCCAATATTAACTTAATAATCACATTTAATTGTTTGACATATTTAGAGAGAAGCTATGGATTACCCCTATTGTTAGATTATTTATTTCTGAAATTATGTCAAGAATACTTACCAATACAAGTATATATTAATGCATTGGTAAACACACATACACACATCACACACACAAAATGTAATCTGCTTCAAAGTCAAGCAAGATTTAGTCTGTTTCTATGCATTCTTTACAACCAACACCCATGTTCCATATTTCTAACTCTGATATTCTTTTGTTTTTCTTTTTTTGGGGGTGGGGGAGGTAATTAGGCTTGCTTATTTATTTATTTATTTATTTATTTATTTATTAATGGAGGTACTGGGGATTGAACCCAGGACCTTGTGCATGCTACACAGGAGTTCTACCACTGAGCTATACCCTCCCTACTCTTTTACTATTTTTATTGATTAAAGGTAGAAAGGAAGAGGCTAAAGTAATAATAATGTAACAATGAGAAAAATAATAGCTAATTTTTATTTACCGCTCAAATATGAAAAGGAACTATATTAATACACTGAAATAATGCCAATACATTATAATAGGTTTTAAACTGAAATACCTACAAAGTTTCCAATAATTAGTAAGCTGCTCCATCACATTCCCAGAATATCTGACACTACTTAATGATGTAAAATAGAACATCTAGATTTAATTCCCATGAAGGTCCTTTAAAAATAAGTTTGTGCTAACTATATAAACTTTTAACAACTATCGCTCTTGGAATAAAAACACTCAGATGCATTAATTCCTTAAGGTAGGATGCTTTAGTCTGAATTAAATTTTCATCTTATATGTAGTAATAGGCTGTTGATTTGATGTTTCTTTTAATTTAGCATAATATATAAATTTACTTTTGAGCTACTATAAAGATTATTCCTGTCCAAAGTATTTATACCAACATTATTATATTTAAACGAAGGAAATCAAATTAAATTTGCCAAAACATTTTAATGAAACTATCGGTTATAGCACATATGACAGAACATACTAGTAACTATATTCTCCTAGAATATAAGAAACAGAGTATAAGGGAGGACTTTGGCAAAGTCATAGACTGATAGAATGTAAGAGTTATAAAGGACCCTAAAGATCAGCATGTATGAACCTAGTTTCTAGATAGGGTATTTTATTTCCATTTTTAGTACCATTCTTTAATGTCTAGAAGTAATCATTATTAAAAAGTAGCTAAGCATAGTGCAGGAGAAGAGAGCCAAACACAGTGAAAGTGAGAGCAAGCATACACTGGAAATAATTCAAAATACTGTGAATTTGAGTCATATATCTGGTGTTACCTAGCTGTGTGACTCTTAACTAATCCCTTAACCTCTCTGAATTTGGTTTTCTTCATCTGTACAGCAGGCATAATGATGTATGTCCTGGCTATTTCTTAGACTCATTGAGGATTAAGTGAGTTTATGAAGGTATATAAAAATGTTATGGGAGGCATAAAAAGCTATACAAACCACAGTAACAATATGACAACACTAATGATACTTTGTATTTAAAAAGTAAAATAATTAGGTGCTAACTGGGTAAAGGCTGAGAAAAAGAAGTTGCTGGAGAAAGCATTTGTATCAAAATTGTTTCAATCAGCACTCACGCTTTGAAATTTAAAATCCGTTTATAACACACCTCCCTTACTCCCTGTCATCTTCAGTAGGTCGACTTGTTCAGGCTATACTTACTTACGTCAACTTTATTTCTGAAGGACAGTAGCTCTGGCCCCAGCCCATACCCACAGAGTTGGTTGTGTTTTATAGAGGTCTTTGCAGAAATACCTCCTGACTCAATTTTCTTTGAACACATAAAAATTGCTCTGACAGAAAACTATCTTTTGAATTAGCTGGATTCTTCTCATTAAAAGATGAATTTGACAGGAGACAGAGAACAGTATTTGCCTTGCAGTCTCTTTTTATCTTGGTTCTGAATTTTTCTTTATTTTAGTAAATGCCATAAAAGGTCTAAAATAGTTTTCCAATGTTATAATTAAGACTTTACAGAAATGATGTGTTCTCTATGGCTTTAATTTGGTTTTTATTTCAATGCAATAACAGTTTCATATGCTATTAATGTTTATACAAAAATATTAATCTGTCCAGTCTTTTTTTCCCATCCCTTCTTTTGCAGTTGGTGCCAAAAAGTAAGGATCGGCTACTGATTGTTATTATTGTTCATCCATGATACACAAAGATTTGAACTAAGGATTATGGAAAGGAGAAGCATGTCCTCAAGTTAGTATAATCCAATAAGAAGAGAAAGAAAGTCTAGGACCCACTCCCATAAATTTCTAAAGGATGTCAGTATAATTGTTGATGCAAAATCCCTGAAAACAGCTTTTTCTTAGACCTTCAGTGAACCATAGATCTTCGGCAGTTTATGCAGCTCTAAGTCATACTTGGCCATTTCTGCCATCAAAGTACTTTGTTACCCTGGGACAATTTGTCTTCTCTCACAGGGATTCTGGGGATGGACTGTATAAATTAAAAAACCTGATATTAAACACAGTGATACATTCACTCAACAAATAATTGTTAGTTTTATATCCATACCAAACTTGTGCTAAGCACTAGGGAATCACCAGCAAATGATACAGACATAGTCCCTGCCCTTATAAGCTTAAGTCTTAGTGGATAAGATAAATAGTAAATAACTAAATAATCCAAAATATAATTTGAGTTTGTATTAAGTATTATGAAGGAAACAAACAGGATACTATTATAGAAGATATGTGGAAGGATTACTGAGGAAGGATTACTTTACATGGTAAGGAAAGGTCTCACTTAGGTGAAGTTTAAGCTGAGACCCAAAAGAGGAGACGGAGTCAGCTATGCCATGTGAAGCACATGCAGAAGGAGAAAAAGGAAATAGCAATGCTAAAGGCACTAAGCAGGAGTGAGCCTGATGCATTCAAGGTAATTAAAGAAGATTCAAAGAAATTTAAAAAGTTAGAGTGGTATGAAAAGAAGCAGGAGTCACACCAAGCAGCGCTTTTCAGGCCACAGACAGGAGTTTGGGCTTTCTTATAATTGCAATGGAAAAACCACTTTTAGACAAGGGAGTGGCTTGGTCTGATTTGCATTTTAAAAAGATTTCTCCACTACTTGGACAATGCATCAGAGAAAGTCAGTAGTGGAAGCATAGAAGCAGGGAGACCATATAAGAGACTATTGGGACAGTCCAGGCTAGAGTTGATAATGGCTTGGATTATGATGGTGGCAGTAGAGATGAAAAGTAGTGGCCAGAATCAAGATACATGTTTCAGAGGTTAAAAACCATAGGAACTAGTGATGAATTAGTTATGGACAACAGACTGAAGGAACAGAAATCAAGGAAGACTTCGAGGTTTCTGTCTTGATCATCAAAGTGGGTGGCATTCCCATTTACTGTAATGAGAAAGAAAGGCAGGTAAACGGGAAAAATCAAGTGTCTTTTTTGGACAAATTTGATATGCCTATGAGCCATTTAACTAGATAAGTTAAGGAGAAAATTGGACATGCAAATAATTCTCAGGTAATTTAGTAATGGATCTAGAAATCTGGATCTCATCAGCATATAGATATTTAAAAATGAGGGAATTGGTAAGATCACCTCAGAGATGGGCTAGCCATGAACTTGGGTTGGCTTCCTTAGCAATCAAAACCACTAACTGATTCAGTCAAATATGAAAAGAATATATTAATTTAAAAAATCTGAAACAAAACAAAAACAAGAATAAATTATTGGCCTTGAATTAATGAAACTGGTTAAGAGTCACTTCCAACTTTTTAAAACTTTGAGCTCTGACTGATTGTTTATGAATATTCTGACCATAACATTTGGTCAAAGTGATTAACAAATCTGATCTATTATGGTAGCATGAGTGACAATATACTGCAGATGCTGACTGAAAATGTATTTGAGGAAATTATGGCTGAAAACTTCCCAAACCTAAAGAAAACAGATATCTAGGTAAAGGAATCATTAAAGATCCCAAATAAGATAGACCCCTAAAGACCCATAATAAGACATATGAGTTAAGTTGGCAAGAGTTAAAGTGAAAAAGAGAATTCTAAAGTCAGTAGGAGAAAAACAAAGAAATCAAATACAAAGCAATCCCCACAAGGCTATTAGCTTGATTTCTCTGCAGAAACTTTGCAGGCCTAAGGGAGTGGCATGATATACTCAAAGGGCCAAAAGGAAAAAATCTGCAACCTAGGATACACTACCCAGAAAGATCATCATATAGAATTAAAGGAGAGATAAAGAACTTCCCAGACTAGCAAAAGCTAAAAGAATTCAGCAATACTAACACAATTATAAAAGAAATGTTTAAGGGTCTCCTCTAAATGCAAAAGTAAGAATATATAGGAAGTGGAAAATCCTAATAGGAAAGGCAAATATACAGTAAAGATTAAAGATCACTTCAATAAGTCAGGGTGTAGATTAAAAGAAAAAAGGACTATAAATGCAACTATAACTATAATAAATAGTAAAATGGCACGCATAAAGATGTAAATGTGACATCAAAAACAAAAAGTGAGGGAGGAGTGTAAAAAACGTAGATTCTTTAGAATGTCTCTGAACTTAAGTGACTGTCAGTTTAAATAAAGTAGATATAATTATGGGTCAGCATACATGAACCCCATGATAACAACAAATGAAAAACCTGCAATATAGTAGTTCTATTTTTAGTTTTTTGAGAAACCGCCATACTGTTTTTTACAGTGGCTGTATCAATTTACACACATGGCCCAGCAATTCCACTTCTGGGTATACATCTGAAAAAGACAAAAACACTAATTTGAAAAGATTCATGAAGATAAATGTACCCCAATGTTCACAGCAGCATTATTTACAATTGCCAACATATGGAAGCAAGCTAAGTGTCCATTAACAGATGAATGGATAGAGACGGAGAAGATGGCGGAGTAGAAGGACGCTCGCAGGTCACCCTCTCCCACAAATACACCAAGACCCACATCTACAGACCCACTCAGCCAACCAGAGCACCTGCGGAACTCCGACAGAACATTGCCCTCTTCAAAAGATAAAGACGCCAAAAATCTGGTAGGAGAAAAGGAAAAAAGAAAGAACAAAAGGCAAAGCAGCGCGGGACGGGTCCCGCCGGGAGGGAGCGGCAAAGGAGGACTTGCGCTTGCTCGCTGGGTCTCCCCTCTCCAACTGAGAGGCCAGCGGGACGGAGGGGGAGCCTCCGAGTCTCGGATCTGTACAGAGCAGCCCTTGACTGACAGAACTAAGTTAAACGGGCACAGAGCGTCCCCCTGACACCCAGCCTGAGACGCGGGCTGGCAGCCGCGGGCAGGGCCAGGCTGCACAAGCCGGGCGGAGGACGGGGGCGGCTGCACGGAGGCAGCCCCGGGGGAAAGCAAGGGGCTGCGCGCCGTGGCCGTGGGTGCACAGGGCAGAACAACCTGGGCCCTCCATAAAACAGCAAGGTTGATATGCTCTCGGGGGAAGGGTGCACACCCCCATCTCTGAAATCCCGCGGAAAGTCTTCCGGAGAAGAAAGGCAGGGCTCAGGTGCAGCTGCCATATCCTCCGGCGCTTAGCACCCAGGCGGGGGCAGGGGCGAAACCTGCATCCGCACCGAAGGGCTTAGCAGCCTCAAAGGCCAGACTGAGACTGGCCTGCAGCCCGGGGCAGATGGGATCCTTCCATCCTGGTCCCTCAGAGAACTTGCTCCACAAAGACAAACAAGGAGCTGGGTTCTGGCTCGGAGCAGGGACAAGGCTGTCCCCCGGTCTTCCCCGAGCCCACCTGCGGAGTGCCGACCAGGGCGGAGCGCGCAGCCGCACACAGCAGCGGAGCTACCGGCGGCGCACGTAGACGGAGAGCGGCCCCCCGCCTTCCGGGCAGGAACACAGCCCCTGACAGAGGTGCTGGGAGGGGGAACGACCCGCCCTCCTACCTGGCCAGTCTGCAATATCTGACTGCGGCATCCGGAGGGGCAGCGACCCGCCCACCCACAGCAGAGGAGAGCTGCACCTGACCCAGTGTTAGGAGGAGGCGCGATCTGCTTTCCGACAGTTGCTGGGAGCAGCACAGAAGTGGGCGCCAACGGAGGACCTCTGAAAACAGCAAGCTGAGCTTCCAAAATAGGACGAAGACAGAAAGACTTCACATTAAAAGCACACAGACTCCAGGAGAACACCGACAACCCCCCCCCCTTTTTTTTTAATCTGTTTTTACCTGTTCTATTTTCTATTACTCTCTTAAGTTTTACTTCTTAATTCATTTCTATTTCTCTTGGGTTTTGATGTCCTGTTATTGATTAGACACAGGTTTCAAATACATCTATTCATCTCCCCCCCCCTTTTTTGGTAAAGGTTTTAAAAGGACGTCTCAACCCGATTAATACTCTGCTTCAACTCGCTCTTCTATTACTCATTATACACTGTTTTCAAACCCTCTTTCTCCCTTCTTTTAAAATGCTCTCTCTCTCTCTTATTTTTTCTCTCTTTTTTTCCTAAGTTCTATTCCTAAATAGGCATTAGATAGATAAAATCCTTAAGGACTGAAATAAACAACTGACACTTCATAAACCACAGTGCCAGAGAGGTATGAGCAAGATGAATAAGCAGAAAAACCTTTCCCAATTAAAAGAACAAGAGAAATCCCCTGAAAGAAAGATCAACGAAATAGACATCGATAGCCTACTAGATCAAGATTTCAAAAAAGGAGTGATCAAATTGCTGAAGGAATTAAAAGAGATAGTGTTTAGAGATATAAAATATGTCAAAAATGAAATTGAAGCTATAAAGAAGAGCCAAGTAGAATGGGTAAACTCACTGACAGAGATGAGGAATGATCTAATAGCTGTGCAAAGCCGACTAGATAATGCAGAGGAACGAATTAGTGATCTAGAAGACAGGGCAATAGAAAGCACCCATTCAGAAGAACTACAAGAGAAGCAAATAAAAAATAATGAAAATAGCATAAGGGACCTATTGGATAATATAAAGCGTCCCAATCTTCGCATAATAGGGGTCCCAGAAGGAGAAGAAAGATCAAAGGGGATTGAAAAGGTTTTTGAAGAAATCATGACTGAAAACTTCCCAAACCTAAAGAAGGAATCAGATATCCAAGTACAGGAAGCTCAGAGGGTCCCAAACAAGAAGAACCCAAATACACCCACACCAAGACATATCATAATCAAGATGGCCAGAGTCAAGGATAAAGAAATGATTCTAAAGGCAGCAAGAGAAAAGCAAAGAGTAAGTTACAAGGGAACCCCCATAAGGCTCTCAGCTGATTTCTCTACAGAAACACTACAGGCCAGAAGGGAGTGGCAAGATATATTCAAAGTCCTGAATGAAAAAAGATGCAGCCTAGGATCCTTTACCCAGCAAGGCTATCCTTTAGGATAGAAGGAGAAATAAAGAGTTTCACAGACAAAAAAAAGCTGCAGGAGTTTAGCAACACTAAACCCATGCTAAAAGAAATATTGAAAGGACTATTCTAAATAGAAAAGCAGCAGGATGCTACAGAAATGAGAAACACACAACTGGAAAGGTGATAACTCATGAATTACAAATAAAGTAAACATGAAATTATAAAAGAAGACATACAAATCACTGAGAGTGGGAGAGGGAGGCAGGGAAATATAGAATATTTTTCTTTCTTTTTTAAAATTTTTTTAACAGTAGGATGGGTTTGAGATCATGTTACTATCAGTTTAATAAAAAGTTATAGTAATGGGTTAATAGATTTACAAAAAAGGGTAACCACAAGCCAAAAATTTACAAAGGAGTCACAGAAATTAAATAAAATCCATGAAAATACAAAGGAAAATTACCAAACCACAAAAGGAAGAAGAAAGGAACAAAGAGGATATACCAATTCAACTGCAAAGATAAGTTCAAAATGGCAATAAACACACATCTATCATTAATTACTGTAAATGTTAATGGACTAAATGCTCCAGTCAAAAGACACAGAGTGGCAGACTGGATAATAAAGCAAGAACCTTCAATATGCTGCATACAAGAGACCCACTTTAGGGAGAAGGACACACATAGATTGAGAGTGAAAGGATGGAAAAGGATATTCCATGCAAATGGAAAAGCCAAAAAAGCAGGTGTTGCAGTAATGATTTCAGACAAAATAGACTTTAAAACAAAGGCCATAAAGAAAGATAAAGAAGGACATTTTATAATGATTAAAGGAGTGATACAAGATGAGGATATTACACTTGTTAATATATATGCACCCAATATAGGAGCACCTAAGTACATACAAGAATTACTAACAGAGATAAAGGGGGATATGGATGGGAATACAATCATAGTTGGAGATTTAACACTGCATTAACATCACTAGACAGATCTTCCAGACAGAAAATAAACAAGGCAACAGAGAAATTAAATACTACAATAGAAAAACTAGATTTGGTGGATATTTTCAGAGCATTACACCCCCCAAAAATAGGATATACATTCTTTTCAAGTGCACATGGAACATTTTCCAGGATCGATCATGTACTTGGGCACAAAAGAAACCTCAACAATTTTAAGAAGATAGAAATTATCTCAAGCATCTTTACTGACCACAATGCCATGAAACTGGAAATCAACAACAGAGAAACAAAGGAGAAAAATAGGAAAGCATGGAGATTAAACAATATGTTACTGAGAAAACAATGGATCAATGAGGAAATCAAAGCTGAAATTAAAAAATACCTTGAGACAAATGATAATGAAAGCACAACCACTCAAAACCTATGGGACACAGCAAAGGCAGTGCTAAGAGGGAAGTTTATAGCGATACAGGCCTTCCTCAAAAAAGAAGAACAATCTCAAATAAACAATTTAACCCACCACCTGAATGAATTAGAAAAAGAAGAACAAAAAGCCCCAAAAAGCAGCAGAAGGAAGGAAATAATAAAGATCAGAGAGGAATTAAATACAATAGAGATTAACAAGACCATAGAAAAAATCAACCAAACCAAAAGCTGGTTTTTTGAAAAAGTAAATAAAATCGACAAACCTCTGGCCAAACTCACAAAGAAGAAAAAAGAGAGAGCACAAATTAGCAAAATAAGAAAGGAAAATGGAGAAATTACAACAAACAAAATAGAAATACAGAATATCATATGAGAATATTATGAAGAACTATATGGAACCAAACTGGATAACCTAGAGGAGATGGACAAGTTTCTGGAAACATACTGTCCACCAAGACTGAATCAAGAAGAAACTGACCACTTGAACAATCCGATCACTAGAAAGGAAATAGAAATAGCAATTAAAAACCTCCCTACAAATAAAAGTCCAGGACCGGACGGCTTCAC
Organism: Camelus bactrianus; assembly: GCF_048773025.1. Taxonomy (NCBI): domain Eukaryota; kingdom Metazoa; phylum Chordata; class Mammalia; order Artiodactyla; family Camelidae; genus Camelus; species Camelus bactrianus. The sequence continues at coordinate 69,948,120 of NC_133575.1, read as the reverse complement.
CAGGGAATTCTACCAAACATACAAAGAAGAACTCATACCAGTCCTTCTCAAACTCTTCCAGACGATTGAATAGGAGGGAATACTCCCAAACTCATTCTATGAAGCCACCATCACCCTGATACCAAAACCAGGCAAAGACACTACAAAAAAAGAGAATTATAGGCCAATATCACTGATGAACATAGACGCCAAAATCCTCACCAAAATTTTAGCAAATAGAATCCAACAACACATAAAAAAGATTATACATCATGACCAAGTGGGGTTCATCCCAGGGACACAAGGGTGGTTCAACATACGCAAATCAATCAATGTAATACATCACATCAACAAGAGAAAGGACAAAAACCACATGATCATCTCAATCGATGCAGAAAAAGCATTTGATAAAATTCAACACCCATTTATGATAAAAACTCTCGCCAAAGTGGATATAGAGGGAACATATCTCAACATCATAAAAGCTATGTATGACAAACCTACAGCCAGCATAGTACTCAATGGTGAAAAACTCAAAAGCTTCCCACTAAAATCTGGGACAAGACAAGGATGCCCACTATCACCACTCCTATTCAACATAGTCCTGGAAGTCCTAGCCACAGCAGTCAGGCAAGAGAAAGAAATAAAAGGGATCCAAATTGGAAAAGAAGAGGTAAAAGTGTCATTATATGCTGATGACATGTTACTATATATAGAAAACCCTAAAAGATCCACACAAAAGCTACTAGAGCTGATTGAAGAATTCAGCAAGGTAGCAGGTTACAAAATTAAGGTTCAAAAATCAGTTGCATTTCTTTACACTAACGATAAATCAACAGAAGAAGAAAGTAAAGAAACAATCCCCTTTAAAACAGCACCCAAAGTAATAAAATATCTAGGAGTAAATCTTACCAAGGAGGTGAAAGAATTATACACAGAAAACTATAAACCATTCATGAAGGAAATTAAAAAAGACTTTAAAAAATGGAAAGATATTCCATGTTCTTGGATTGGAAGAATCAATATTGTTAAAATGGTCACACTGCCCAAGGCAATCTACAGATTTAATGCAATCCCTATTCAATTACCCAGGACATATTTCACAGAACTACAACAAATCATAATAAAATTTATATGGAACCATCAAAGACCTAGAATTGCCAAAGCATTACTGAAGAGAAAGAAAGAGGCTGGAGGAATAACTCTCCCAGACTTCAGACAATACTATAGAGCTATAGTCATCAAGACAGCATGGTATTGGTACAAAAACAGACATATAGACCAATGGAACAGAATAGAGAGCCCAGAAATCAACCCACAAACTTTTGGTCAACTCATCTTCGATAAAGGAGGCAAGAATATACAATGGAATAAAGACAGTCTTTTCAGCAAATGGTGTTGGGAAAACTGGACAGCAGCATGTAAAACAATGAAGCTAGAACACTCCCTTACACCATATACAAAAATCAACTCAAAATGGATTAAAGACTTAAACATAAGGCAAGGTACAATAAACCTCCTAAAGGAAAACATAGGCAAAACATTATCTGACATACATTTCAAAAATTTTCTCCTAGAAGAAATAAAAGCAAGAATAAACAAATAGGACCTAATGAAACTTACAAGCTTCTGCACAGCAAAGGAAACCAGAAGTAAAGCAAGAAGAAAACCTACGGAATGGGAGAAAATTTTTGCAAGTGAAACCGACAAAGGATTGATCTCCAGAATATATAAGCAGCTCATACGACTCAATAAGAAAAAAAAAAACCCAATCCAAAAATGGGCAGAAGACCTAAACAAACAATTCTCCAAGGAAGACATACATATGGTCAAAAAGCACATGAAAAAATGCTCATTATCACTAATTATCAGAGAAATGCAAGTCAAAACTACAATGAGGTATCACCTCACACCAGTCAGAATGGCCGTCATTGAAAAATCCACAAATGACAAATGCTGGAGAGGCTGTGGAGAAAGGGGAACCCTCCTACACTGCTGGTGGGAATGCAGTTTGGTGCAGCCACTATGGTAAACAGTGTGGAGATTCCTCAAAAGACTAGGAATAGACTTACCATATGACCCAGGAATCCTGCTCCTGGGCTTGTATCCAGAAGGAAATCTACTTCAGGATGACACCTGCACCCCAATGTTCATAGCAGCACTATTTACAATAGCCAAAACATGGAAACAGCCTAAATGTCCATCAACAGGTGACTGGATAAAGAAGAGGTGGTATATTTATACAATGGAATACTATTCAGCCATAAAAACCGACAACATAATGCCATTTGCAGCAACATGGATGCTCCTGGAGAATGTCATTCTAAGTGAAGTAAGCCAGAAAGAGAAAGAAAAATACCATATGAGATCGCTCATATGTGGAATCTAAAAAACAAAAACAAACAAACAAAAACAAAGCGTAAATACAGGACAGAAATAGACTCACAGACAGAGAATACAGACTTGTGGTTACCAGGGGGGTGGAGGGTGGGAAGGGATAGAGTGGGATTTCAAAATTGTAGAATAGATAAACAAGATTACACTGTATAGCACAGGGAAACATACACAAAATGTTATGATAACTCACAGAGAAAAAAATGTGACAATGAGTGTGTATATGTCCATGAATGACTAAAAAATTGTGCTGAACACTGGAATTTGACACAACATTGTAAAATGATTATAAATCAATAAAAAATGTTAAAAAAAAACAGATGAATGGATAAAGAAGAAGTGATACACACACACACACACACACACACACACACAATGGAATACTACTAAGTCATAAAAAAGAACAAAAGTTGCCATTTTCAGCAACATGGATGGACTTGGAGGGCATTATGCTAAGTGAAGTATGTCAGACACAGAAAGATAGATACTGGGTGGTATCACTTATGTGTGTATTCTAAAAAATACAACAAACTAGTGAATAAAACAGAAAGGAAGCAGGCTCACAGATATAAAAACAAACTAATGGTTTTCAGTGGAGGGTGGAAATACAGGGGTGGAGGAGTGGGAGGTACAAACTATTGGGCATAAGATAGGCTCAAGGGTGTACTGTACAACACAGGGAATATAGCCAATATCTTGTAATAACTATAAATGAAAGGTAACTTTCAAAAAGTATGTAAAATATTAAAAAATTCAAAAAAGAGACCAAGGCTGCAACCTCAAAAAAGAAAAAAAAATATAGAATAGATACACAAAATCCAAAAAGAAAGGAACCTAAGCACATGAGAAAGGAAATCATCAAACCACAATGAGATAAACAAAAAGACAAAGAAATGAGCAGAGAAGTACTATAAAAACAACCAAAAGAAGTAATAAAGTGGCAATAAGTACCAATAATTACTTCAAATGTCAATAGCCTAAATGCCTGATCAAAAGACACAGGGTGGCTGATTGGATTTTTAAAAAAAGACCCTTCAATAAGCTGCCTACAAGAGACTCATTTCAGGGCTAAAGACACATACAAAGTGAGGGGATAGAAAAAATATTTCATGCAAATGAAAACAACAAGAAATCAGGGGTAACAAATGTCATATGGGACAAAACAGACTTTAAAACAAAGGCTGTAACAAAAGACAAAGAAGGACCATATAATGATAACAAAATCAATACAAGAAAAAAATTATACTTGTTAACATATACCTACCCAATACAGGAGCTCCTAAATAAACAAACCAAATACTAACAGATATAAAGGGAGAAACTGACAATAATACAATAGTAGTAAGAAATTTTAACACCTCACTGACATCAATGGACAGATCATCCACACAGAAAAATCAATGAGGCACCAGTGGTTTTAAATGACACAATGGACCAGTTAGACTTAACTGATATCTACAGGAAATTATATCCAAAAAGAGCAGAACACATTCTTTTTAAGTGCACATGGAACAATCTCCAGGACAGACTACATACTAGAAAACAAAACGTCTCAACAAATTTAAGAGGATACAAATTATTTCAAGTGTTTTTTCTGAACATAACTGTATGAAACCAGAAATCAACTATAGGAAGGAAAAGAGGAAAAGAACAAACACATGGAAACTAAACAACATTCCACTTAAAAACCAATAGGCCAACAATGAAATCAAAGAGGAAATCAGGAAATATCTCAAGACAAATGAAAATGGAAACACAACTTTCCAAAATCTATGGGGTGCAGCAAAAGCAGTTCTAAGACGGGAATTCATAGCGAAACAGGTCTTCCTTAAGAAACAAGAAAAATCTCAAATAAACAACCTAACCTATCACCTAAAAGAATTAGAAAAAAGAAGAACAAAGCTCAAATTCAGCAGAAGGAAGGAAATAACAGAGATCAAAGAGGAAATAAATAGAATAAAGATTTTTAAAAAATCAATAGAAGAGATCAAGGAAACCAAGAGCTGGTTTTTTGAGAAGACAAAGAAAAATGATAAACTTTTAGCCAGGCTCACCAAGAAGAAAAGATAGAGGATGCAAATAAACAAAATAAGAAATAAAAGAGGAGAACAACCAATACCACAGAGATACAAAAAAAAAATTGTCAGAGAATACTACAAACTGTCATATGCCAACAGACTGGACAACCTAGAAGAAATGGACAAATTTCTAGAAACATACAACATGCCAAGACTGAATCACGAAGAAATAGACAATTTGAACAGACCAATCACTAGTTGTGAAATTGAAGTTGTAATACAAAAAATAATCCCAGCAAACAAAAGTTCAGGACCAGACAGCTTCACAGGAGAATTCCACCAACATATAAAGAGCTAATACCTTTTCTTCTCAAACTATTCCAAAAAATTGAAGAGGACAGAACACTCCAAAATTCATTCTACGAAGCCACCATTACCCTGATAACAAAATCAGACAAAGACATTACAAGAAAAGAAAATTATAGGCCAATATCTTTGATGAATACAAATGAAAAATATTCAAAAATATTACCAAACCAAATCTAACAATATATTAAAAAGGTCATACATACATGATGATCAAGTTTGATTTATTCTAGGGACACAATTATGGTTCAATATTCACAACCAATCAATGTGATATACTAGGTTAAGGAAAGAAAGATAAAAATCACACGGTCATGTCAGTAGATGGAAAAAAGCATCTGACAAAATTAATATCCATTCATGACAAACACTGTCAGCAATGTTTGCATAGAGGGAACATATCTCAACATAATAATGGCCATATATGACAAACCCATAGCTAACTTTAAGCTCAAAGTTTTTCCTCTAAATTCAGGAACAAGAAGAGGATGCCCACTCTCATCAGTTCTATTTAACATAGTACTGGCACTCCAGCCACAGCAATCAAAGAAAAAGAAATAAAAGGCATCAAAATTGGAAGGGAAGAATTAAAACTGTCACTTTTTGCAGATGACATGACACTATATATAGAAAAACCCTAAAGTCTCAACAAAATTTTAGAACTAATACATGAATTCAGCAAAGTTGAAGGGTACAAGATTAATATACAGAATTCTGTTGCATTCCTATACACTGATAATGAACTATCAGGAAGACAAGTTAATTTTAAAAATCCAATTTAAAATTGCACCCAAAAGAATAAAGTACCTAGAAATAAACTTAACCAAGGAGGTGACAGCCCTGTACTCTGAAAACTGATGAAAAAAACTGAAGATGGTACAATGAAAGGCATAGATATTCTGTGCTCTTGGACTGGAAGAATTAATACTGTCAAAATGGCCATACTACTAATAGCAATCTACAGATTTAATGCAATCCCTATCAAAATACTCACTACATTTTTCACAGAACTAGAAAATATCTTAAAATTCATGTGGAACCACAATAGACCCTAAATTGCCAAAGCAATCTTAGGAAAAAAGAACAAAGCTGGAGGTATCACCCTCCCAACTACAAAGTCAGTCATCAAAACAGTGTGATACTGGCACAAAACCAAACACACAGATCAATGGAACAGAAGAGAGAGCCCAGAAATAAACCCATGCACCTATGGCCAATTAATCTAGGACCAAAGAGGCAAGAAATTACAATGGAGAAAAGAGACTCTCTTCAATAATAGTTCTGGGAAAACTGGACAGCTGCAATGTGAAACAATGAGACTACAACATTTCCTTACACCACATACAAAAATAAACTAAGAAAGGATTAAACACCTACATGTAGGACTTAAAATTATAGAACTATAAAAAGAAGAGAACATAGGCAGTATGCTCTTTGACATAAAATCATAGCAATATTTTTGGTTCTGTCTCCCAAGGCAAAAGAAATAAAAGCAAAAACAAACAAATGGGATCTAATCAAACTTAAAAGCTTTTGCACAGCAAAGGAAATCCTCAACAAAAGGAAAAGAGAAACTATGGAATGGGAGAAAATCTTTGCAAATTATATGAACTACAAGATGTTAATACCCAAAATATATAAAGTTCATACAACTCAAAATCAAAACAAACAACCCAATCAAGAAATGGTCAGAAGATCTTAATAGACATTTTCCCAAAGAAGACATACAGATGGCTAAAAGGTACATAGGCACATGAAAAGATGCTCAACATGACCAATTATTAGAGAAATGCAAATCAAAACCACCATGAGATATCATCTTACACTTGTCAGAATGGCTATCATCAAAAAGTCTATAAATAACAAGTGTCAGCAAGAATATGGAGAAAAGGGAACCCCTGTACACTGTTGCTGGGAATGTTAACTGGTACAGCCACTATGGAAAACAGTACAGAGGTTCCTCAAAAAACTAAAAATAGAACTACCATATAATCCAAAAATTCCACTCCTATGCACATATCCAAAGAATACCAAAACAATGCTTTGAGAAGATTCGTGCCCCCAAATGTTCACAGAAGCACTATTTACAATAGCCAAGATATGGAAGCAACTCACATGTCTTTCAAAAGACGAATGGATAAAGAAGATGTGGGAGATTTTATATATATATATAAAATGTGTGTGTATATATATATACAATCAGCAATGTATATATAAAATGAACATTATTCTTCCATAAAAAACGATGAAATTCTTCCATTTGAAGCAATGTGGACAGACCTAGGGAGTATTATGCTTAATGAAGTCAGATAAAGACAAATACTCTACATGCAATATATTGTATATGTGCAGTCAAACTGTAGTAATTCTACCTAATAAAACTGAATTTTTTTTTTTAAAAATTAAAAAAAGAAAGACAAATGCTGTATGGTACCACTTAGATGTGGACTCTAAAAAACAAAACAAACAGATGATATAGCAAAACAGAAACAAAAGCACAGATATAGAAAACAAACTTGTGTTTTACCAGTGGGAGGGGCAAACAGGGTTTAAGAGATACAAACTATTATGTATAAAATAGCAACAAAGATACAGTGTATAGTACAGGGAATTATAACCATTATCTTACAATAACTTCTAAAGGAGTATAATCTGTAAAAATACTAAATGGTTATGCTGTATATCTGAAACTAATATAAATCTGTGAATCAACTATGCTTCAATAAAAATACAGAATCAAATTAAAAAGTAAAGTAGGATGTTTAATCTCTATGATTTTTTTAGTTAAGGTCTAGTTGATTTACAGTATTATATTAGTTTCAGATGTACAGCATAGTGATTCAGTATTTTTTACTCTCTCTTTAATTTAATTTACTTATTCTGCAACTCTGACTGTAATTTATGAAGTCTCACATGATTTAAACCTGGATACTTATGGAGTTTCGTGATAACTGTGATATGCTCGTGTCCTTCCTATAAAAGTTCCCAGATTTACACTGCCAATGTGGAAGTCATGTGTTTCCAGGGGAAGGTCAACATCTTCGGCATTTCCTGCCTGCTGTGGTTTGAAAGATACTCACTTTTGTTTTTTTTTTTGTTTAAGAATTTTTTTAAAAAACAAGATCTCCTTTGAAATAGCTGGCTTACCTCAGTGAGGTTGCAAGATGAGCTTTTTTAAAGGCTGCTTTATTTTACTTTATTTATTCTTTTGATCACTACATTTTTTTCATTTCATAGATGTTTTTAACTCATGTTACTTTGCCATCCTGATGAGCTTTCACATAAGTTATCTCAGTATGATGTAATGGAAAGAACAAGGGCTTTGGACACCGCAGACCTGGTTCCCTATGAAGCATTAAAGTCATATTCATTATACACATGAGGAAACTGAAGGGCAAAGAAGTAAGTTTTCCAAAGTTACACTATGGAAGAATCAGGATTTCAAGCAAAGCTGTTTGATTTTGGAGTCAATGGTATTTACAGCTATGCTCTACTGCCTCCTTTTGGTTAGGATTTTTTCTGATATGTGACTTGCCCAAAGTCACATAACATCTCAGAAGACAAAATCATGCCTTGATCCTATGTTCAGAAAATGCACTGATCCCTGGTCTCATTACACCATATTAATCTGCTTGCTGTGGAAATATGTGAAACATAATTTTTAAAAAATTTAGAGTAAAAAAGAGGTTACATTAAATAGTCTAATCCCTAGAATATAATGGAAGAAATGTAGGTCCTTATAGCTGAACAACTTGGCCAACATAATTGCTCTTGTGAAATTGCTTGAGACCAACAACTCCAAACTTAACTGTTAAAGCAACAACACTAATCAATATCAGGCTGCCATACTACCGCCAGAAACACAGATATCAAGGTGATAATGGAATGGAGTGGAGAGTGATCCAAGATGGCAAATAGGAATTAATGTCTGGATATAAATCTCTAGTTGGGAACAGAGACCTTTAGTGCTTCACATACCTGAAGCTTTCTGAGTTCTCCTTCACCATTCCTTCCAGAAATGCATGCGTATGTCTTCTTAAATCCTGACACAGAGAGAAAAACAACTGAATAACCATCTCCACATTTACCCCAATACCTTTTACACACACACACACACACATTACTCTTTAAAAATGTATATTCCTCCTGAAAATCGGCTCTGAAGAAAAATTCACAACCACTTAAATAAAGCTTTCTAAGCGTCTCCATGATTACTTTCATACTTGTTTTGAGTAGTTTTAAACCTTTCAGACTCTTCTTAATTAATCTGAACATTTTTCGAACTTGTTTCATTCATTATGCTAAAATGCAAGTTTCCAGTAAACTTGACTCAAAAACAAATGCTATATATGCCAAAATGAAAGACACTGGAATGAGAAAAGCAAAAAAATAAAGTTTCCATAAGCGTCACATCATTCGGTGCTCATAGGTCAGTAAGGAATGCATGTATCTTTAATTAAGTTCTCTATGTAACTGCTAACTAATTTGTGTGATGGGAAAGCATTTAAAAATATCTAAAATATCTAAAATAAAATTTTAGAAAGTCTAAAAATATTATTTACCATGACCTATATACCTCAACTAACAGTCTTACCATGCCAGTATTACTGTAACTGCAATCATCTTACTGTTTTTTCTTTTTTGCAATTCTAAATTCAATTACAGTACTAATTTTTTAAATTTAAAAAACACTAAAGCCTAACCTTGTAGTAAAATATAATTCTCCCAATTCCTCTTTCTCTCTACATCTGTGTGTCTGTGTCTTCAGGAGTCCCTAAATATCAGTTTCCATTTTGAACGCTAATTTTTAAGAATTTACAAATATTTATGGAAATATTCCCCATGTTGTAGAGAGTCATTGTCCTGAAAAAGAATGTAGCTTTGTGTGTAAATGGCATTTTTAAAAGACTCGGAGTTGGTGTCCAATTGCTACCTACCCCATTCAGGTATTATTATACTGTCAGGAAGTAAAGAAAAGATAAGCTTCTTTCAGATTTCCATTTGTCTGAAATAGGAAAGGCAAACCATGGTAACAAGTACAAAAAAATGACCTACACAAAATAAAGTGTTGACAATATATGGGAATCCCAGTGTACAGAGCCTATGCTCCTTTTCTGTTTTCTTTAACAATGTGTGGAAATGGAGCTGTCACATGTGCCACTCTGAGTAGGTGGATGGCCATAACTCAAGTCTATATCTATAACAACGAGTACACATGTTCCACAGAATTTTGTATCTTAATATAAAAAACATCCCTTCGTGAAAATATATTGTGGATTGCATTAAATGTAATTGCACTGTGTAAATCTGCAAGTGGCACAATTTTATATTTCTACATCCTCTATGAATTAAAGTTGTATTTTCATATATGTTACCTATAAATTAAAATTAAGAAATATGCACCACCCCATGTCATGCCCATGCTCTTCAACCATTTAAATTGTTATATCGGATTATAGGCACATTAGTTTAAGAAAGGAGAAAACAGAAAAGCATTATTAAGGCATATGACTTTATAAGCCATGAATCATTTCTAGATCTCCTAAGCAGGGAATGTTGACAAGAAGTTTCATTGATGATCTTGTAAATTACACTTTTAAGAGTACCTTCAGGAATAGTTATTACCTGTGAGCTTTGAGCAAATTAATTTTCAGAATTTTAGTTTTTCCTTTTATTAAGTGAGATAGATGACAGAATTTGTATAAGGCCCAAATGGGACAATGCTATAAAAACATTTGGTAACTCTAAGGCCCCAAATAAAATGTTCTCAACCCATGAACTGCTAATACTAGGAAATATTACCACAGAACAAATTATAATATATAGGCGGTTCCTAAAATGGAAAAATAGAATAAAGGTTATTAAACTGATTGTCCTTTAGCAATTTTAGTTATGAATAAACCTAAAATTAGAATCATACTTGCTGTAGTTGTTAGTTGCTCATTTATCAGATGATTGGTATACAGTAGTACACCTATCGGGTAGTATTTTATATGTCTGAAGAAGGAGAGACAGATTTAATATTTGAGAGATATTAAAAAAAAAAGTCACAAATTGGTTGAAGTTATTGCCAGAGTTATGACTATAATAACAATCTTTTAAAGGTAATTAATGACTTGCAAAACACTAAGAAACAATTTGTATTACAAAAGTTATATATATACCCTTATGACAATTTAAATTTTGATTCTTTATTCATTTAAAAATATTTATTGGGGGACGGTAGAGCTCAGTGGTAGAGCACATGCTAAGCATGCAGATGGTCCTGGGTTTGATCCCCAGTACCTTCTCTAAATAAATAAATAAGTAAATATCTAATTACCTCAATTACCTCCCTACCCACCCCCCAAATAAATACATTAAAACAACAACAACAAAAAATATTTATTTATTGGAACTAGATATATAGCAGTGTATAATGTATACACAAGACCTTGCCCTCATAGAGCTGGCATTCAAATCCTAAAAGGTCAGAAGTGTCTGAAGTAAAATCAACGAGTTCCTTTTCATTTTGTCATCCTATCCCCCAAAATAACTATTGTCAAAAACTTGATGGTTCTCCTTTCAAAACTTTTCTTTTCCTTACACAAACATATATGTACATGTGGATGCTTGTTTTTGTTTTGGACAAATGTATGATGATACTAGGCATGTTATTATTTACTGGTTTTACTCACTTAATGAAACATCGTGGACATTCTTTCAAGTACTTAGATATAAATTTAACTGATCATTTTTAGTAACTTGATCATGTTCCATTGCCACTATACAATATGTTATTACCTCATTTCCTTATTGATAGATCTCAAAGTCACTTAAAGTTTTATTACTGAAACAAACAACATGGAAATACTTTGGTCAAGTCACTTTCATAGAGATCATTTATATTTCTTCAGATTAATTCTTCAATATGGGATTCAAAGGGATATGAATTTATAATTTTTAAAAACACTGCTGGATTAATTTTTAAAAATGTTGAGAAATATATGTCCTCATAACATAGTTATCAATAATAACACAATAATAGTAATTATAGCTAACATTTATATAGTGTGCCAGAAACTAATGTAAGGGCTTAATCAATACCAAAATAGTTCTACAATACAGGAACCATCATCATCTCTACTTTCATAGATGAAGAAAGTGAATCAGAGATAATTTTGTTAACTGGCCTACTATCGCACAGCTAGCCAGCTGTTATTTAAACCCATAAAATTTAGCTTGAGTCATTTAACATTTCAGTCATTTACCAGTCAGTCACTTAACATTTTTATATATCAGATGGAGGAAAAAGTTATTTTATTGTTTTAATTTTATGGCCTCTTATTACTAGAGCTGTTTAGCATTTTTAATATGCTTATTATCTTCACTCTTACTACTATGAATTCCTTTATTTATATTTCCCCCCATTTTACATCGGATTGTTGCTTTATTTATAGTATTTTGTAGATGTCATTTATTTATCTATTGAAAGATTTACAATGAAAATACTTTGTTTTGTGTTGCAATCAATTTCTCAGACTATCATTTGTCTTCTGACTTGACTGATGTTGCCTTTTGTCATACATTAATATTTATGTAGAGCTTCTGGGATTCTTGTCTTGCTTAAAAAGGTCTCTTTTATACAGATATTATTCTATATTTCCTTGTAATATTTCATATAATTAAAAAATTCTCTTTAATTCACCAGCAATTATTGCATAAATGGTATAACTTTAGGTCTACTTTTCTTTTCTGCCAATAGATAACCAGTCATCCTCAAATAATTTTTAATTCACCAACATTTTATATATGCTCTTTTAATAAATGTGTAACTCTTTTTCACCTGTTTTCTGAAATTCTGATATGGTTATTTCCCACTCACACCCACACTAGGTCTGGCTGAATATTACTCCTTTAATACAAATGAAAGATAAGACTATAAGGCTTGTAATTTCAAGTGCCATGGCCAATGAAAGAGGAAAATGATATTTTAGGTCCAGAGATTATAGTACCTGGTTTTCAATCATAAAGGAAATGCTTCCTCTTCGCCTTCTTGGACAGCCAGCCCTGGGATTAAACAGGTTCATTTGGAAGTTCTTTCTAACAATACTTCAATGTCAAGAGAAGAATATCAAAATCTGTATTAAGAAACGTAAGAGCCATAAGATCTCTCTCAATTTCCTAAATCTCCTAAAATTTCTAAATATATCTGTTACAGAAACTAAAAGATACATGTTTTCTAAGTAGAAAGACTTTGCTTAACAGGATTTGCTAAAATAGAAGGGGAAATATGTCACCTTTGTTGGTAAGCTTCACACATTGTGTAGTCAAAAACAGTGATTAAAATTTTCTTCACACTATGGCGTCTGTAAAGTCAGTTTCATTAGTTTTAAATTCTACTCTCTAGCACTTCTCTTTACCAAACAACAACAACAACAACAACTAGCAGTTGTTGACATTTCTGTTTCTTATGGTATGGAGTATAATGCCTCAGGAAAAAAAAATGAGAGCCATTAAAAGCAACTTAGGTCTAAATATAGTTTAAAGATATCATTTAAGAGTGAACCAAACAAATCACAATACTTAACAGGAAAAAGGTTTGCCAAAGAGAACGTTCACAATCACTCATCACAGGCTTACACCTGCATTTCAGAATTTGTCTTAACTATAAGCACTTTTAACTGATTTTGAGGAAACGATTAGACAAACTAAATAATTATGAACTTTATAATTTAACTTGCCAATATGTGTCATCTTATATAAGCAAATTTTAAAAATAGATTTAATTTTCTATATATATAAATATATATATATATATAAAATTTATATATATATTCTATATATATAAATTTTCTATATATATAGTATATAAAAATCTAAAAGGTACTCATTCATCCACAGAGGCCACTTACAGCCACGTTTAAAAATATTTCTAGGATTATTATATCTTGGCCTAGGATTTTTTAGTATAGCAATACCACGGTGTACAGAATTAGATTCAGAGTACGGCAAAGTGAATTTCTTCCCCAGAATTCTCAATTGTTCCTGCTGGAATTGTTTCAAGCACTTTAAAAGCTAACCTTAGAAGAGACTTTATGAAATTGCTAAGATCAATATTTTTCGGATATTTTTCTAAGAAACCACAGCAAAACAAAAGGGAAGTATGGGGTGACGGGGTGGGCGTTGGAGTAAAAATATAGAGTCACATTCATGACATCTATTTTCTCTGAGGATATAGGTAAACTTTACTTACATTTTCTTGCTTGATACCATTACCAGTAACAGCTAGTTTTTAGGTATTGTGGAGCTGAAATTTTATCTATAACCCAGTTCTTCATCTTCTAGATTTAGTTTCCAAAAAATTCTCATACAGTGCAGTCTGTCTTTGCCGGGTCACTACACTCTAGGTAAATTTTGTTTCTTAATTTGGTCCTAAGATTCCTGCCTACACTACAATCGGCACGTAAGATTTTGTCTGCACTGCTTTAACCCTCTCTAAAATCTTTATGCCCATCAATCGCTTCGGCAACTTATTCCCGCTCCCGCCGTTTCCTTTCCTTGGTCTATTAGGATTTACACTAAGCAAGTGCTAAATAATCATAATTGGCGCACATCTTTACTAAACATCACTCACCTCGCGTCACCAGTTATTGCCAAGATAGGAAGTATTATATATTAGTTAAACTGGTAGATTATAACATTTTCACCCTCCCTGTCTCACCAAATGGCGGAATCTTCTTTCAACTGTCCCCAGCGTACTAGGAACAGCCCCTTCAGTGCACTTCCTGCCGTAATCTATTGGTCAGCAGAATTTGATTGGCATATGCTAGATCCAGTGAAAGTTGATCCTGATTTTCAACAGAGCCCTCTTCTGGAAAATTCTTTACGTCATCGGTTGTAGGTCGGACTACCAGATGAAATAAAGGACAGCCAATTAAATTTGTACTTCAGGTAAACAGTGGATAGCTTTTTTAGTCATAAGTACATCTAGTGAAACATTTTAGATATGCTTAGAGTAAAAATATTATTCACTATTTATCTTAGGTTCAAATTTAACTGAGAACCCTGTATTAGTCATTAAATGTGGTAATACTATTTGCAGAGGTTCTGTTTTTACAAAAATCAGTGCTTAATTTTACAGTTTCCTAATACTCCAACAATGAGTGTGTGTAATTACAGTGAAAATACTCAACTAGAGGGACTTCACTATCTCAAGGTGAGTTTACCTGCCATCATAATTACCCTTCCCGCTACTCCCTTCCCATCCAAGCAACTACTTTTATGACAAGTAAAAATAAAAAGAAGAGAGTTGGAGATAAGTGGTGAAAAGCTCTGGCCTGGTCTAAGAGCTTATATTGAAATCATGTTAGCTAAACATAAAGAATGACAGAAAAGTATCTGTGAAGATGCCTTAAACTCATTAAGGGGTTTTTCTTTTCATTTCTAACATCATAGACTTTAAGGGTAAAAGAAATGCAGGCAAAGCCCAAAAGTGTGGGGAAGGAATCTTAGGTCCAAATTACAGGACAAAATTCACCCCGGGTGGATAGCAAATTGTAAACCCAAATTTAAATTTTTATTGTGATTTTAGTGACTCTCTTAATTATAAGGGAGAAGGAAATCTTCAGTTTCTGTAGCTATTTTAAGGTAACTTCTCAACCTGAGCTATTTATTGCCTTTGCTTACATTTATATGGAAAATTTTAGTTACAAATTTGGTGTTACACACATATGATGTTACAATAATGCTGTGAGGTAAGCAAGGACTATTAAGTCGGTTTTACGGATTCACGAGACTGTAATTGATTTAATTTAGGTCATGTCACTAATAGATGGCTGAGTCACAATGACAATCAGGTGCTCTTTTCAGTATAGTATTTTTATCTTGATAACTAACAGGTGTGTCTTATTTGGATCACAGTACATCTTATTCAGTAGCATTATCAAAGACTGGCTTGGGGAGTTCTCTCCATAATCACACTAATCACACCAGCCCTTCCATAGACATTCCAAATAAATAATCTCAATAGAAACAGTTTGCATGCCCTACAAATGTAGTTCCAATAAAGAAATTCCTTAATCCCCTTCCTGTCAGATTGCTTCATACCCACTTAAATTCCTCCTACACAGAAATTCTTTACCAGCCAATTACCTTACTTATTTATTTTGTTTTTCTTCTCCCCCAATATAACCCAGATATGTCAAAATACAGTCACAATTCTGTAATAAATTCCTGACTCGAAATAATTGTAAACAGAGATCCTGAAAATACTATATGATTAATATAAAAGCCCACATGCAGGATCATGCTTATTTTAACATTATGCAACTTGGAATGTACTGGGACAGAGAAGATGATAAGTGAACATAATAAAGACTGGATCTTAAAATAAAAGGAGAACCCACAGAAAACCAGTATAAAAATATTTTCTCTAACCATATTTAAAAGACTAGACATATTTATTTAAAATTTGTCCAGCATATAGTTTGATAAATAACTAGTGAGTATATTTTATACCAATTTGTTTTGTTTCTATGCCATGGGCTTAGACATTCTTTTATAATTCTTTTGGGATTTTATATAAACAAGTAAAAGAATCACTTTAGTCATTTTAAAATAGACATCACAACTGAAAGGATTCAACTGGTAATTACACTGATGATTCTGATGGAAGAAATGGAAAGACTAGGTAAGCAGCACCCTATACAGAATAGTGCCTAAATGAGACTTTTCATTCAGTATATATTATATTTTATATATCTGCTAAAGTATAATTTTCAGAAATTTGAAGATGTAACTCACATGCAGATATAAAATGAACATTGTTCATGAGTTGTTACTTAATATTTTTGCCAATGAAAGAGCCAGTAATATATTAAAACTGGTTCAAAGGAAAAATTAAAGAAAAGACACATAGTAGAAATATTGAAATAAAGTTGATAATATATGCAAAATGAGTTTATATCTTATAGGATAATAAAATGTATGGGATTTTTTCTTCTGCAAGTGACAATCATGTATTTTTACTGAGCAAAATTCATTTGCATAGCTTAGATAAAACCTTATCTGTATTACTATTAGTTGCCTACAAGAAAACTCCTACCCCCACAAAATAGGAAATAACCTAATGAATAGAAAATCAATCAAAGTCAAAACTCCTCTTAAATAATCCCCAGAGGATTTGCTAGGCAATGCCTAGGACACCCAAGAATTTCTTCTGTTCAGTTTTAAGTGTAGGACAATTTTTAAACACTTCATTTGCTCACATTTTTATCACTCTTTTCTATATACCTGATTGTAATAACATACTATAAATGGATCTTATTTTATACCTCTGTTAATATATCAGTAATATTGATAATTGCTATGGACTGAAAGTTTTTGTCCTGTCAGTATTCATGTTGAAGCCCTAATCCCCAATGTAAAGCATTTGGAGCAGGGGTGGGGGGGCGCTTTGGAGGTAATTAGGTATAGATGAGGTCATGAGGGTGAACCCACATGATAGGATTAGTCACCTTATAAACAGAGGAACAGATAGTAGTAACCTATTCTCTTTCTGCACAGCAAGAAGAAGGCTATCTGCTAACCAAGAAGAGGGTTTTCACCAGACACCAAATCTGCTGGCACTTTGATCTTTGACTTTCCAGACTCCAGAATTGTAATAAATAAATGTTTGTTGTTTTAGCTACTTAGTATATCGTAATTTTTTTATAGTGGCTCCATTTGACTAAGAAAATAATTCAACTCAAAAATACCTAAAATATAAACATTATTATTTATTTATATCCATATCATATAAATATTTTCTTTCTTCTAAGGAAGTGGGAACATGGTTTGGGAAGTGATTCATCTGTTTTGAAATTAATGTTCCACAAAATAGAAATATACTGAAAACGAACACATATCCAGTTAGGTTGGTGAACAAAAAACAAACAACAGCCTTGTCTTCACTCAGTATTGCCAGTCTTCTCTCTAGTGTGGCTTTTCCCTTTGGTGCACTCTGTTTAAGGACAGGGTATTGATAGATTTTGTGCTTAGCTGCAAACTGAGACATCACCCTGTCCATTCTATTACACTCTGGCATATATACAGTCTTCCTATTACACTGTGGCAGAAAATTACTAGGCTGGATATTTTTCAAATGAATTTGTATTGGTAGTGCCCATCAGTTTCCATGACTCCCTATAAAATAGCTAATATAAAAGTTTCCCACTTAAAGAAACACATCAAAAAGGGAGCTATACTTATTGATATATGCTATTATGATAATGCTTCTTTTTTCATTTTACTTTATAAGGCACATTATGACCTTGACCATAGAGAACTTACAAAATAAGTGCATTAGCAACAAGTAGTCAAGACTTTCAAATACAAGCTATTAAGTGGCATTATACATGATAAGCCCATTTAAGAGAAACAGCTAAAAGCATGGAGTTTGAAGAGGGAATTTTTTACTTCCAGAGACCACTAAAAAACACATTTAAAGGACTGGGCATAGTTTTTCTCACATATCTGAAAAGCATCTAAAGGGTATGGTTTAAGATCTTGTATTCAATATTTTGGTACAATATATACATTTTAAAATAATGTTAGTACACAGATGAAAGAGAGGTAAATTTTTCTTCATTTAAAAAAATAATATTTACTTTGTAGAAGAGAAGATCATTATGGTCAAGGGGGAAGAGGAACAATCTTTTTTTTTTTTTCCTTCTTATGATCATGTTCTCCTCTTCAACCATCTTAAAAATTTTGGTCTTAAAAGTTCTTTTAGAATTATTGAGTACCCCTTCTATGCAACATAGTACTGAAAGTCCTAGCCCAAGCAATTATGCAAGAAAACAAAATAAAAAGCATTTAAATTTGGAAGGAAGACATAAAATTATATCTGTTCACAAATAAAATAATCTTCTATATATAAAGCTCTAAAGATTCCACAAAAAAACTCATAGAACTAATATAACAAATTCATAAAACTTGAAGGATACAGAATCAATATGCAAAAAATCTATGCACTAACAATGAATAATCCAAAAGCAAAATTAAGAAAATAATTCCATTTATAATAGCATCAAAAATAATAAAATATATAGGAGTAGACTTAACCAGAGATGAAAGACTTGTACACTGAAAACTATAAAATGTTGCTGAAGGAAATCAAGCAAGGTTATTAAATGGAAATATTATTAAGTGAAAGACATGCCCTGTTCATGGATTCGAAGATAAAACTGTTACAATGTAAATACTACCCAAAGCAATCTACAGATTCAATACAATCCCTATCAAAAAACTAAAAGACATTTTTTTTCAGAAATAGAAAAATTCATCCTAAGATTCATATGAAATCTCAAGGGACCTCAATGGACAAACAGTATTGAAAAAAACAAAGTTGGAGATCTCACACTTTTTGATTTCCAAACTTGCTCCTGTGGAAGAGGAAAACCTTTTCTTCTTTCTTCTTATGTTCAATCAGTTGAGGTCTGTGCATTAAATTGTCAAAAGATAGATGATCTTTTTAACATGTTTTTAATTTTGTTGACTTTTGCATCTATTTCCATTAGGGATATTGGCCTGTAGTTTTCTTTTCTTGTACTGTCCTATCTGGCTTCAATATCAGGATAATGCTGGCCTCTTAAAATAATTTTGTTACTCTTCCCTCCTCTTCAATTTTTCTGAAAAGTTTAGAATCATTGGAGTTAATTCTTCTTTAAATGTTTGGCAGAATTCACTAGTGAAGCCATCTGGTCCTGGACTTTTCTTTGTTGGGAGGTTTTTTATTACTGATTCAATTTTGTTACTTGTTATTGGTCTGTTTACATTTTCTGTTTCTTTTTGATTCAGACTTGGTAATTTGTATGTTTCTAGGAATTTGTTCATTTCTTCTAGGTTGTCTAGTATTTTGGCATGTAATTGTTCGTAGTAGTCTCATACAACCCTTTGTATTTTGGTGGTATCAGTTGTAATGTCTCCTCTTTCATTTTAAATTTTGAGTCCTTTCTCTTTTTTTCTTGGTTTAAGTCTGGTTAAATGTTGGTCAATTTTATGTTTTCAAAAAAAAACCCACAACTATTAATTTTATTGGTCTTTTCTATTGTATTTCTACCCTCTATTTCTTTTATTCCAACTCTGATCTTTGTTGCTTCCTCACTCTGTTAACTTTGTCCTTATTTTGTTCTTCTTTTTCTAGTTCCTTGAGATGTGAAGTTAGATTGCTTATTTTAGATCTTTCTTTTTTTTTAATCTAGGCATTTATCACTATAAATTTCCCTCTTAGCACTGCATCCCAAGTTTTGGTATGTTTTCTCTCCATTTGTGTTTGCTTCAGGATATTTTTTAAATCTCCCTTTTGATTTCACCTTTGACTCGTTAGTTGTTCAAGAGTATGTTGCTTAATTTCCACATATTTGTGAATTTTCTGGTTCTCCTCTCATTGCTGATTTCCAGTTTCATAGCACTGTAGTCAGAAAAGATACTTGATACAATTTTTACCATTTAAAATTTGCTGAGACTTGCTTTGTGACTTAACATATGATCTCTCTTGCAGAATGTTTCATGTGCATTTGAGAATATATATTCTGCTGCAGTTGGATAGAACTTTCCATATTGTCTGTTAGTCTAAGGTATAGTTCTAAAGTATTGTTTGGTCTAAAGTATAGTTCAAGTCTACTGTTTCTTTATTTATTTTCTGTCTTTATGATCTATCCATTGTTGAAAACAGGGTATTGAAGTTCCATGCTTATATTGTATTTTTGTCTATTGCTCCCTTCAGATCTGTTAGTTTTTGCTTAATATATTTAGGTGCTCCAATCATGGGTATAATATAATATGATATTATATATGTATAATACAATATGTATATTTACAATTGTTATATTTTCTTGATGTTGACATTTTATCATTATATAATGACCTTATTTGTCTTTTATTAGATTGGTTGACTTAAAATCTATATTTTTCTGATGCAAGTTTAGCTATCCCTGCTCTCTTTTGACCTCTATTTGCATAAAATATCTATTTCCATCCCTTCATTATAAGCCTATGTGTGTCCTTGAAGCTGAAATGAGTCTCTTGTAGGCAGCACATAGTTGGGTATTGTTTTTCATCCATTCAGCCACTCTGTGCCTTTTGATTAGAGAATTTAATCAACTTACATTTACAGTAATTATTGATATGAAGTGATTTACTTTTGCTACCTTGCTTATTGTTTCTGGCTGTTTTTAGTTTCATTGTTTCTTTCTTTGTCTATTGATATCTTGCTCTATGAATAGACGATATTTTTTTGTAGTGGCATACTTTAATCTCTGTTCTTTAAGTTGTGTTTATCTACTATATTTTGTGTATGTGGGGTTTACTCTGTGGTTTCCTTGAAATATCATATAGATATAAGAGTGCGCTTTAAGCTGATAAAACCCTTAATTCGATTGCATATAAAAACACTACCATTTTACTCTCCCCCCAATTTTTAGGTCAAATTTTTAGTTTTTTTGTTTGTTTGCTTTTGTTTTTTGTTTTAAAAAATTTTAAACATTTTTTATTGATTTATAATCATTTTACAATGTTGTGTCAAATTTCAGTGTAGAGCACAATTTTTCAGTTATACATGGACATATATATATTCATTGGTACATTTTTTCTCTGTGAGCTCTCATAAGACCTTGTGTATATTTCCCTGTGCTATACAGTATAATCTTGTTTATCTATTCTACAATTCTGAAATCCCATCTATTCCTCCCCACCCTCCGCCCCCTTGGCAACCACAAGTTTGTATTCTATGTCTATGAGTCTATTTCTGTCCTGTATTTATGCTTTGTTTTTTTGTTTTTGATTTTGTTTTTTAGATTCCACATATGAGCCATCTCATATGGTATTTTTCTTTCTCTTTCTGGCTTACTTCACTTAGAATGACATTCTCCAGGAGCATCCATGTTGCTGCAAATGGCGTTATGTTGTCAGTTTTTATGGAGTAGTATTCCATTGCATAAATATACCACCACTTCTTATTCCAGTCATCCGTTGATGGACATTTATGCTGTTTCCATGTCTTGACTATTGTAAATAGTGCTGCTATGAACATTGGGGTGCAGGTGTCATCCTGAAGTAGGGTTCCTTCTGGATATATGCCCAGGAGTGGGATTTCTGGGTCATACGGTAAGTCTATTCCGAGTCTTTTGAGGAATCTCCATACTGTTTTCCACAGTGGCTGCACCAAACTGCATTCCCACCAGCAGTGTAGGAGGGTTCCCCTTTCTCCACAGCCTCTCCAGCATTTGTCATTTGTGGATTTTTGACTGATGGCCATTCTGACTGGTGTGAGGTGATACCTCATTGTAGTTTTGACTTGCATTTCTCTGATAATTAGTGATACTGAGCATCTTTTAATGTGGTTATTGAACATTTCTATTTCTTCCTTGGATAATTGCTTGTTTAGGTCTTTTGCCCATTTTTGGATTTGGTTGTTCGGTTATTTCTTATTAAGTCATATGGGCTGCTTATATATTCTGAGATCAAGCCTTTGTTGGTTTCATTTGCAAAAATTTTCCCCATTCTGTAGGTTGTTGTTTTGTTTTACTTATGGTTTCCTTTGCTGTGCAGAAGCTTGTAAGTTTCATTAGGTCCCATTTTTTTATTCTTGCTTTTATTTCTATTGCTTGAGTAGACTGTTCTAGGAGAACATTTTTGAGATGTATGTGAGGTAATGTTTTGCCTATATTTTCTTCTAGGAGGTTTATTGTATCTTGTGTTATGTTTAAGTCTTTGATCCATTTTGAGTTTATTTTTGTGTATGGTGTAAGGGAGTGTTCTAACTTCATTGGTTTACATACTGCTGTCCAGTTTTCCCAACACCATTTGCTGAAGAGACTGTTTTTATTCCATTGTATATTCTTGCCTCCTTTATCGAAGATGAGTTGACCAAAAGTTTGTGGGTTGATTTCTGGGCTCTCTATTCTGTTCCATTGGTCTATATGTCTGTTTTTGTACCAATACCATGCTGTCTTGATGACTGTAGCTCTATAGTATTGTCTGAAGTCTGGGAGAGTTATTTCTCCAGCCTCTTTCTTTCTCTTCAGTAATGCTTTGGCAATTCTAGGTCTTTTGTGGTTCCATATAAATTTTATTATGATTTGTTGTAGTTCTGTGAAATATGTCCTGGGTAATTTGATAGGGATTGCATTCCATCTGTAGATTGCCTTGGGCAGTGTGACCATTTTAACAATATTGATTCTTCCAATCCAAGAGCATGGGATATCTTTCCATTTTTTAAAGTCTTCTTTAATTTCCTCCATCAATGGTTTATAGTTTTCTGTGTATAATTCTTTCACCTCCTTGGTTAGATTTACTCCTAGGTATTTTATTACTTTGGGTGCTATTTTAAAGGCTTTCTTTTTCTGTTGATTCATCATTAGTGTAAAGAAATACAACTGATTTTTGAACGTTAATCTTGTAAACTGCTACCTTGCTGAATTCTTCGATCAGATCTAGTATTTTTTGTGTGGACTTTTTAGGGTTTTCTATATATAGTAACATGTCATTGGCATATAGTGACATTTTACCTCATCTTTTCCAATTTGGATCTCATCTATTTCTCTCTCTTGTCTGATTACTGTGGCTAGGATTTCCAAGACTATGTTGAATAGGAGTGGTGATAGTGGGCATCCTTGTCTTGTCCTAGATTTTAGTGGGAAGCTTTTGAGTTTTTCAGCATTGAGTACTATGCTGGCTGTAGGTTTGTCATATATAGCTTTTATGATGTTGAGATATGTTCCCTCCATACCCACTTTGGTGAGAGTTTTTCTCATAAATGGCTGTTGAATTTTATCAAAAGCTTTTTCTGCATCTATTGAGATGATCATGTGGGTTTTGTGCTTTCTCTTGTTGATGTGACGTATTGATTGATTTGCATATTTTGAACCACCCTTGTGTCCCTGAGATGAACCCCACTTGGTCATGATGTATAATCTTTTTATGTGCTGTTGGATTCTATTTGCTAATATTTTGGTGAGGATTTTGGCATCTATGTTCATCAATGATATTGGCCTATAATTCTCTTTTTTGATAGTGTCTTTGCCTAGTTTGGTATCAGGGTGATGGTGGCTTCATATAATGAGTTTGGGAGTATTCCCTCCTTTTCAATCTTCTGGAAGAGTTTGAGAAGGACTGGTATGAGTTCTTCTTTGTAGGCTTGGTAGAATTCCCCAGTGAAGCTGTCCGGTCCTGGACTTTTATTTGTAGGGAGGTTTTTTTTTAATTGCTATTTCGATATCATTTCTAGTGATCGGATTGTTCAAGTGGTCAGTTTCTTCTTGATTCAGTCTTGGTGGATTGTATGTTTCCAGAAACTTGTCCATCTCCTCTAGGTTATCCAGTTTCGTTTCATGTAGTTTCTCATAATATTCTCATATGATATTCTGTATTTCTATTTTATTTGTTGTAATTTCTCCATTTTCCTTTCTTATTTGCTAATTTGTGCTCTCTCTTTTTTCTTCTTTGTGAGTTTGGCCAGAGGTTTGTCGATTTTATTTACTTTTCCAAAAAACCAGCTTTTGGTTTGATTGATTTTTTTCTATGGTTTTTTTAATCTCTATTTTATTTATTTCCTCCCTGATCTTTATAATTTCCTTCCTTCTGCTGCCTTTTGGGGTTTTTTGTTCTTCTTTTTCTAGTTCTTTTAGTTGGTGTGTTAAATTGTTTATTTGAGATTGTTCTTCTTTTTTGAGGAAGGCCTGTATCGCTTTAAACTTCCCTCTTAGCACTGCCTTTGCTGTGTCCCATACATTTTGTGTGGTTGTGCTTTCATTTTCATTTGTCTCAAGGTGTTTTTTAATTTCAGCTTTTATTTCCTCTTTGACCCACTGGATTTTTAATAGCATATTGTTTAATCTCCATGCTTTCCTTTTTTTCTCCTTTGTTTCTCTGTTGTTGATTTGTAGTTTCATGGCATTGTGGTCAGTAAAGATGCTTGAGATAATTTCTATCATCTTAAAATTGTTGAGGTTTCTTTTGTGCCCGCGTACATGATCAATCCTAGAAAATGTTCCATGTGCACTTGAAAAGAATGTGTATCCTATTTTTGGGGGGTGTAATGCTCTGAAAATATCCACCAAATCTGATTTTTCTATTGTATTATTTAGTTTCTCTGTTGCCTTATTTGTTTTCTGTCTGGAAGATCTGTCTAGTGATGTTAATGTGCTGTTAAAATCTCCAACTATGATTGTATTCCCATCAATATTCCCCTTTATCTCTGCTAGTAATTATTTTATGTATTTAAGTGCTCCTATATTGGTTGCATATATATTAACGAGTGTAATATCCTCATCTTGCATTACTCCTTTAATCATTATCAAATGTCCTTCTTTATCTTTCTTTATGGCCTTTGTTTTAAAGTCTATTTTGTCTGAAATCAGTACTGCAACATCTGCTCTTTTGGCTTTTCCATTTGCATGGAATATCTTTTTCCATCCTTTCACTCTCAATCTATGTGTGTCCTTCTCCCTAAAGTGGGTCTCTTGTATGCAGAATATTGAAGGTTCCTGCTTTATTATCCAGTCTGCACTCTATGTGTTTTGATGGGAGCATTTAGTCCATTAGCATTTACAGTAATTAATGATAGATGAGCGTTTATTGTCATTTTGAACTTATCTTTGCTGTTGATTTGGTATTTCCTCTTTGTTCCTTTCTCCTTCCTTTTGTGTTTTGGTAGTCTTCCTTTGTATTATCATGGATTTTATTTAGTTTTTGTGACTCCCTTGTAAGTTTTTGGCTTGTGGTTACCCTTATCTGTAAATCTGTTAGCTCATTACTATATCTGGAACCTATCCTACCGAAAAGAAAATATTTAAAAAAGAAAGAAAAAAAAATACTCTATATTTTCTTGGTTCCCTCTCCCACTCTTAATGATTCAAATGTCTTCTTTTATGATTTTGTGTTTATTTTATTTGTAATTCGTGGTAGTTATCACCTTTCCAGTTATGAGTTTCTCATTTCTGTAGCATGCTGCTGCTTTTCTATTTAGAGTAGACCTGTCAATAT
This sequence comes from Camelus bactrianus, assembly GCF_048773025.1. Taxonomy (NCBI): domain Eukaryota; kingdom Metazoa; phylum Chordata; class Mammalia; order Artiodactyla; family Camelidae; genus Camelus; species Camelus bactrianus. The sequence continues at coordinate 69,922,357 of NC_133575.1, read as the reverse complement.
TTCTTTTAGCATGGGTTTAGTGTTGCTAAACTTTTTTAGTTTTTGCATGTCTGTGAAATTCTTTACCTCTCCTTCTATCCTAAAGAATAGCTTTGCTTGATAAAGTATCCTAGGCTGCATCTTTTTTTCATTCATGACTTTGAATATATCTTGCCCCTCCCTTCTGGCCTGTTGTATTTGTGTAGAGAAATCAGCTGAAAGCCTTATGGGGGTTCCCTTGTAACTCACTGTTTGCTTTTCTCTAGCTGCCCTTAGGATCATTTCTTTATCCTTGACTCTGGCCATCTTGATATGATATATCTTGGTGTGGGTCTGTTTGAGTTCTTCCTAGATCTTCCTGTATTTGGATATCTGATTCCTTCTTTAGGTTTGGGAAGTTTTCAGTCATGATTTCTTCAAAAACCTTTTCAATCCCCTTTGATCTTTCTTCCCCTTCTGGGACCCCTATTAAGCGAAGATTGGCATACTTTATAGTATCCCATAGGTCCCTTATGTTGCTTTCATTTACTTTTATTTGTTTATCCTGCAGTTGTTCTGATTGGGTGTTTTCTGTTGTCCTGTCTTCTAGGTCACTAATTCGTTCCTCTGCATTATCTAGTTGGCTTTGCACAGCCTTTAGATCATTCCTCATCTCAGCCAATGAGTTTACCAATTCTACTTGGTTCTTCTTTATAGCTTTGATTTCATTTTTGACATATTTTATATGTCTAAACACTATCTCTTTTAGTTCCTTCAATACTTTAATCTCTCCTTTTTTGAAATCTTGATCTAGTAGGCTATCAATGTCTATTTCATTGATTGTTCTTTCAGGGAATTTCTCTTTTTCTTTTAATTGGGAGTGGTTCCTCTGCTTCTTCATATTGCTCGTATCTCTCTGGTACTGTGGCTTATGGAGTATCAGTTATCTATTGTGGTCCTTAAAGGAGTTTATTTATTTATCTATCTAATGCCTTTGTAGGAATAAAACAGATTTTTGGCATCTTTGTCTTTTGAAGAGGACAATGTTCTGTCGGAGTTCTGAAGATGCTCTGGTTGGCTGAGTGGATCCATGGATGTGAGTCTTAGTGTATCTGTGGGAGAGGGTGAGCTACATGTGTCCTACTACTATGCCATCTTGGCCTCCTTATCCAAAATTTTTAGTTTTTGATGTCACAACTTACATCTTGTAATATTGTGTATCCATTAACAATTATTGTAGCTATAGCTATTTCAATATTATTATGCTGAAACCTTTTTGCTAGAATTAAGCAGTTAACAGAGAATGATATTATAGTCTTAGAGTATTCTGAATGTGATTGTATACTTAACTTTGCCAATGTATTGTATAATATCATTTGTTTTTATGTTACTAGTTGGTGTTCCTTTTGTTTCTCCTTGAATATCTCCTTTCAGTATTTCTTGTAAGGCACGTTTAGTGTTGAACTCTATGAGCTTTTTTTGGTTAAGAAAAGTCTTTATCTTGCTTTCATTTCTGTAAGATACCTTTGCTTGTTGAAGTATTCTTGATGATCACTTTTTTCTTTCAGCACTTTTAATATATCATCTGTTTCTTTGCTGGCCCTTAAGTTTTTGCTGAGAAGTCTGCTGATAGCCTTATGGGAGTTCCCTTGTATGAGACAATATTTTTTCTCTTGTTGATTTAAAAATTCTACTTTGTCTGATTTTAGAGTTTTATTATAATGTGTCTTAGAGAAGATCATTTTGGATTGAAATTTTGGGGTGATCCATTATATTCATAAACTTGGTTTTCCAAATCTTTCTTCAGGTTTGGTAAATTCTCAGCCAGTGTTTCATTATGTGTACTTTTTACCCCTTTCTCCTTCTCTTCTCTGAGACTCCAGTGATAAATAGATTGTTTCTTTTGATTGTGTCTCCTGATTACTGTAGGCATTCTTCATTCCTTTTCATTCTTTTTTCCTTTTGCACCTCTGACTGGATAATTTCAAATGATTTGTCTTTGAGCTCACTGATTCTTTCTTTTGTTTGATCTAGTCTGCTCTTGAAACTCTATTGAATTATTCAGTTCAGTCATTTTATTTTTTAGCTACAAAATTTCTGTATGGTTCTTTTATGTTTTCTATCTCTTTGTTGAATTTCTTATTTTGTTGTTGTGTTGTTTTCCTGATATCATTAAAGTGTTCATCTGTGTTTTCTAGTAGTTCTCTGAGCATATTTAGAACAATTATTTTGAGCTCTGTGTCAAGCAATTCCTGTATCTCCATTTCTTTGGGGCTCAGTTACTGAAAGTTAATGTGTTCCTTTGGTGGAATCATGTTTCCCTGAATTTTTTGTGTTCCCTGAGGCTTTGTTTAGGTGTCTGAGCATTTGAAGAAACAATCACCTCTTCCAGGGTTTATGGACTGATTTTGTAAGAAAAGTCCTTCACCCTTCAGGCAGGTACATGCTGGAATATGCTGTGACCCCAGATCTAATGATGCAGCACTATGTTTGTGTGTGTGTGTGTGTGTGTGTGTGTGTGTTGGCTCTGGGTCCATGGTGACTTTTCAGCTCAGTTTGCCAGGATCAGCAGCATCAACAACTATCTGGTCCTTGGCAAACACTGTGGGAGGTCTGCAGTGAATGCATGGGCTGTTGGGGTCTTCAGTGGCACTTCTAGGTCCAGTAGCTAAGGACCAGGGCAGTCATCACTGGTGGCTGGAGCCAGTGGTGTGCCCGCACTTGGCTCTAAGGGCTAGCTGAAGTGCCTGTGTAGTGGCAGAGCTCAATTGCAAACTCACACAGAGTAGTAGGGGCCCAGGTAAGCAGAATGGGCCAGGGCCAACTATGGGTGCACTGACAGCTGTAGGGACCCTGGATGTTGGCATGTATTACTGTGGCTGCTGGTTTTTGCCATGGGCATGTACATTGCAGTGGAGGCCAGTGGTGGGAGTTGCCAGAAGTATACAGATAAACAGTTAGAGGGGCTAGTTGCAAATGAGCCCAGTGTTGCAGACTAGTAATCCAAGACAGGGTCACAAGCAGCTGCATAGGCCCTTCTTATGTTTGTGTGCACACCTGTTTGTATAAGGTCTCCCCATGGGTGTGTACATGGCAGTAGAGACTTGTGACGGGGATCAAGTCAGGGACAGTTGTGATGGGCTAGTTGCAGGTGTGCCTAGTGGTGCAGGCCAGTAACACGAGACGGGCCTTAATCCAGGCCCCAAAGCAGCTGTGGGAGCCATGGCTATCAGCACACAATTCCTTGGCTCAAAGACCCTGCCACGGGTGTGCACATGGCAATGAAGATCAGTGATAGGCTTCTGGCTGGTGATGTGCAAGTGCATGGCTGGAATGGCCAGCCCTGAGAGTGCACGTGGTGGTGGGGGTCAGCTGTGGGGACCTAGGCTGGTGTCTTACACTTGCTCAGCTGCAGAGATCTGGGCTGGCTGCTGGTGTAGATCCTGGACTTTGGTGGGGGTAGGAGGAGAGGAAATGGGGAGGGGCTCAAATTGCTGGTGTCAGCAAGTACAGATACCTGTGGGGCAAAATCAAATGAAATCTGCAGGATGTCCACAGCAGCTATGCTGGCCACTGGTTTCTTCACTGGTGAAAGCTCCTGGGGTTGTCTGCAGAGCAAGTGACTGGGAACTGTGGTCACTCCAAGTAAGTGGCTGATACTGGTAGCCCCTGCTTTTCTTCTTTGTTCCTAGCCATTCCTATACATCTCAGATTTGCCAGTCTCTGGGTGGAGTGAAATCAACATGGGTCCTTTGTGGTGCCCCCCACCCAAAACTGGGGAAGTGGTCAGTCACCCTGCTACTCTTTTCCCAGTTGGGAAACACTTTCTAGTTTGGGAGTTCCCTCTTGGTGCTGAGTAATGCTGGCTTGGGGGAGGCAAAATGGAGATGTTCTTCCTCCCCTTTTTGAGTGGTTATCCTCAAGTCTTTTCTTCCACTGTATTAATGAAGCTTCTTAAGTGGACTCCAAAGTTTTCCCAGAGCTGTTTTTGTTCATGAATAGCTGTCTAATTATTGATCTTTGGTGAGGGGGATCAAAGGCTAAAATCTCCTACTCTGTTATCTTTGTGATATAATTATTTTTCTTTTCTTTTTTGTGGAATATTTATCCAGACCTTTCTCTCTGAACTTTTGGAATTATAATTATCTCTTCAGATTTTGTGGTGACTATTTCTCAAACTCACATATTTTTGTCTCGTTCTTAGAACTTTTTTGAATAAAAGACAACTTCCGAAACAAACAAATGAGAAAGTGAGTTCTTCAATTTGAAGTAGGGGGAAATTCTCCATAATGATGGAGAAAGCATAGCTCATAACACTGTATAAACATTCTTCAGTTTTGCAACTTATTTCCAGAAAGAAATAATACCTAAAGAGTGGAAAAGTATCAAAGTAAACAGGCTTTATATCATAAAGGCATTGCTTTAAAAAATATATATATAAATATCATCTACATTGATGCCATCTAAGGGCAATCATTTAGTAATATAACTACTTTAAACCACAAGGGGTTCAGGACCAGTTTTCCACTATGTGTTTTCATGAGACACACTGAAAGGAACTCAATAATAGCTATAATTATAACATATAAAAGTGTTCCAAATCAAATAGCTTATTTCATAAGTGTTATTCCCTCAAGGTCAGTCTCTATGCAAACACAGGAAAAATTAGATTCTACAGAAGATTTTGGAAATATGAAGTTACTAATCCTGACCTAAAGTAATGAAACACTGTTCTCTCAGGTAATGAAATTGCACAGGAAACCTTTTAGTCACCTAATGTTCTTTCCCTGTCCTTGTAAAAGATAGGAAATGAATCCTGTTTGGCTTTAATATACTTCAATTCCTTCAGTCTATAATTTTGATAGTGTTTTAACATAAATGTGGTTTCAAATATTGATGCCAGTAGCTAGTTGTTATGGTCCAATATTAGCTATTGATCTTATATATCAAAGTCCTCTGCAGGTTTTATCCGATTTCTAATGGGTCTGTGGTGGTTGTGATAGCATTATTTGTTGCATCTGTGGTATAAAAAACATGAATTACATATATAAAGTAGGATTCATTAGACTGAGATAAGGGACAATATACAAAGTTACTTCTTATAAGGAAAATACTACTGTTATTAGGAAAATATTTTTTCCTTTGGGCCTAGATTAATCTTTTTCTTGCTATAATTAAAATTATAATCAAGGTTTAGATGTTGTTATTTTTATTTTTACTGACAATTTGAGAAGGTATATAATTAACATCATGAAGTCAAAGGTATACTCCATAATATTCACAATATCACACAATATATAGTCTACATTTTCACAGGCTTGCTTCTAGCTATTTCTTGTGGAATACCAAATCTTTCAAACAAAAGCAAATGTACTTTTCTGGGACAATTTAAAAATATGACGGCATATTGTTAATAGTAATTGAATTGTTTCCTCATTGTCCAGTACTTGCACAGTTTTCCTGATCCTATGAGAAGGAAAATCAGAACTTAATTATTACAGCAGAGTGAGCTATTCATCTTGGAATAGCTTTGTGGAATCCACTATGAAATGCAATTAATCACAAATTGATGTTTGTGTGCTTTGATGAACTGAATTTATTGAGCCTTGACACATTTTCCCCTTCATAAATGGAAAACTAGAATTATATACTCCTGGGGAATCAAGGTTGGACCCCAGAAATTTAATAGGATTTTGTATCAATGTTGCCATGGAGCTTTATTAAGCACTCAGTCTGTGCTTCTGTGTCATAATGGCCTCTGGAAACAAGTTGGCCTTCTTTCTTCAACAATCTTCAAGGACTCTACTTGGAAGAATCAAAGGTTTGTTTTAATAATTCTGAACTTAATTTTGTTTTTTATTGAAGTATAGTCAGTTTACAATGTTGTGTCAATTTCTCATGTATATGTATGTTTCAGTCATCCATATACATATGTATATTCCTTTTCATATTCTTTTTCATTATAGGTTACTAGAAGATATTGAATGCAGTTCCCTGCGCTGACCTTAAAAATTAAATAATGCTTTTGTTAGGCTTTGCTACTTCAGTGTGACTGTCCTTCTCTTGTTTTTTTTTTTTTCCTTTTAGCTCCACGTAAAAGGGGTCATGCTGGGGAGCATCCTGCTGAAGAAGCCAGCCATCAGCCAGAATTGATCTGGGGTGATTGACAGACTAAGAGTAACAATGAGATTAAGCACATCAACCATCCCCTTTTTAGTTTTCTTAAGAACATGTTTATCTTCACTAGTCAAAAACATTCAATGGAGTTTATAATCTCTTTGTCAGATATTTTATATTTTTTACATATAAAATTCTAGTATTGAACATATGTTTTCAAACTCCACAGATGCACACAGATTCTAATACCCCTGTGAGAATGTCTTGTCCTGTGACAAAGGGAAAACAAGGTCAAGAGCATATGTGATTGTAATACAAACAGGGTAAGGTAAGTGTATAAGAGTGTGTAAACCAAGGTCCAAGATGGTCCAGAAGAAGACTGATCCTATCTGGTTCAAACTAGGTAAGGCTTCATGAGAAGGGCTCTGCAGAACTGCAGAATGGATGGGGTTTTAGCAACTAGAGGGGTAAAATAGCAAGAGTTCTCTGTGCTACATACTATAAACTTGTTCATCTATTTTATATATACCAGTCAGTGTCTGCAAATCTCGAACTCCCAATTTATCCCTTCTCACCCCCTTGCCCACTGGTAACCATAAATTTATTTTCTATGTCTGTGAGTCTGTTTCTGTTTTATATATAAGTTCATTTGTATTTTTTTTTCCCCACAGGGAACTATATTCGATATCTTGTAGTACCTCACGGTGAAAAAGAATATGAAAATGAATATATGTATGTTTATGTATGACTGAAACATTGTGCTGTACATGAGAAATTGACACAACATTGTAAACTGACTATACTTCAATAAAAAAAATTACTGAGGCAGAGATTTGCAAGGCTTGTTTTGGGTAGAGTCAACGAGTCAATTTGACTTGAAAGCAGAGTGCCTATGGGTGGAGGAGGGATCTGGTGAAATGTATAACAGTACATTGGTTCATGTGGAAGGCATAAATGTTAAACGGAGGAATTTATAATTCAAAAGGTGATGGAGAGCAATTAAAGATTTTGAGAAGAGTTCCAGAGAAGTTGGAGGTCAATGATTCCCAATCCTAGCTAGCTGCACTTTAGAAATTGCCTTGAAGGAAATTTTAAGAAATTACTTATGCCAGAACCCTACCCTCAGAGACTTGACTTAACTGGTCTAAGGTTAGATCCATGTGTTTGCTAAATTTAAAATCCCACAGGTGATTATAATATGCAGCCAGTGTTAATAATCACAGATATAAGGGTTAAAGAATTCTCAACCTGGCTATGCATAATTTGAACTGAATCTGTCTCAGTTTTTTTTTTTTACTTTCTCTCCTTCCATAGTATATCATGTGGAAAAATCTAAAACCTGATTAATGCACCCAGAGCTCCTAAAAGCACAACTGCACAACTGCAACCCTAGAGATTTGGATTCATTTAGTCTGGGGTATGGGATCTAGTTATCTGTCTGGCTATGTAGTTCCATATGCCAACATTGTTGAGAACCTTTGGTCAAAGAGGAATAAAGTGTAGCCCCTGAATATTACTAGAGCTTATTTGAATTTTGAAGTAAAATTTAAATAAAGCATTATAAGGCTCATTCACAATTCTTTTTAATTTTAACAGTTTCCTCATCTGATATTCAATTACACTAGTACATTTTTCTGGTCTTTTAAGATAGAAATAGTAATAATATCTATCTCACAGTACTTTCTTGAATACTATGTCAGATTGGTTAGGCATGGAAAGAATTAAGAATAATCCTAAGAGGAAGGGTAATAGCTCAGTGGTAGAGTGCCTGCTTAGCATGCACGAGGTCCTGGGTTCAATCCCCCATACCTCCACCAAAATAAACAAATAAGTTGAATTACTTCAACTCAAAAAATAAAAAATAAATTAAAAATAAAAATAAATTAAAAAAAAGAATAGTCCTAATATGTAGTAAATTTCCAATTAACATTCACTACTATTATTATGTGGGAGGTAATTATTTCTACTTTGGAGAGTTGTGATGATTTTGTTAGGCAGTTAGATAGAAATGAGCACTGGACAAGGGGAGAGGAATGCAGAGGGAGCAACCCAGAAAATAAGAATATGCCTGCACTTAGGATAAGGAGCTCCAAAAAAAGTTTTACTTTCTCTAAATAAAGACCAGCAAAGAAGCTGGCTAGGATCCAATGCTGCCACTACTGCTGCTCAGTAGAGAGAAGGACTTGGCTTAACCTGACCCAGTGCTCATTACAATGTAATTAACACTGCAATTTGAGGCCTCTCCTGTAGGTTTCTCTGTGTGCATCATGGGTAAGAACCTGAATAAAAGGGATGGTCATTCCTGAGCACAAGTAACAGAGCCATAAATCAATCAATCACAAAAACGCCCCTAAGCCAGGAAATAAGACAGGAAGAACAAGGGAGCGGGGCCATTTTATCTCTCTTGGATTGGCCCGCTCCCAATTCTTGGGAGTGTACTATATTTTATTAAGTTTTTACTTTACTAATAAAATCTTGTTTATATCATGCATTCTGTCTCTCATTAAAAGTTCATTTTTTTGAGTGACTAAGAACCAAGGTAACTTTTATTCCTCTCCTCCCAGTAACAATTTCATTAGTGAGTAAAGTACCTAATAGTACCTGGTATATATTATATTTTCAATACATGTTGGTTTTCTTAAAAGGATATTACTGTTTTAATTTTTTGAGTCATTGGTAACATAATTCATGGTCTTTTATCTTCAGTGTTGTTATTCTGAGGACACATTTCCATTCAGGGAAATATTATCTACTACCCAGCTAAGACCACTGAATGATGTCACTGCCATTTAACAACAGCATCACCAATTGTATCTTATTGATCAGTGCTATGTACAGTTACTTCCTTCCTGAATTAATGAATTACATCTTTTCTAGATTAAGCACAGTAATAGAACTAAAACAATAATTCTAAATGAAATGTTCATATTCCCAGGTCACATTAAATAAATGTTTTAAAACTAAAGAATGATACATTTTAAAATTAAGACTAAAATTAGAAGTTGCTATTTTTTTCCATAAGAGTATTCTTTCTATACCATCAGAGCAATCTTTCAAAACTTGGAAAAAAGGACAAAAGGTGGGCAACATAGCCTTTCAATGTGATATGGGCAAAGGCGGACTAAGGCTTTTAAAGGAGAATATACTTAGTTCAACTTGCTGTTTGCTATTGACAAAGTTTTCAGACTTAGTAAATTAATAGGTTAATATAGATTTTTGTCCCAGAGATACAAATAATTTCTATCTGGTGGAAAAGTTTACATGTTATGGTCTGTTGGACATTGAATAATTTTTATCTAACCCAGAAATCTTATCCTAATATTACTCGTGAATTTCTAGCTTTTGAAATAGTCTTTGAGATATTTTTAAGCTCATACTGGTTCTCTAATCAAGGGGTTAAATAAAATATTTGATAAATGTTCATCATATATTTGTAAGCAAGTCATTTTTTTCACCTTTTTGAAAATTATCCTATAACAATATTTACTTCTTATGCCTGTGTTGCTGTTGAAGGAATCTGTGAGTTCTTTCCAGTTTCAATTGGAGCCATCTTTCCTGGGGTCTGGAAACACAAGGTCATTCTTTTTGTTACATTCTTATTTAAAGGCTTCACAACCTTCTCTTCAACCAACTACATAAATCTAGAGTCTTTCCTCTTTCCCCTTTGGTTTTGTTTTTGGCTTTTCATATTTATATTACCCTAGGGATATGAGCTAGAATTGGAAATACAGCTTTGCTAGGGAGCCAAACTGTTAGGCAAAGAGGGAACCACAGTTTTCTTACTAGCTGTTTTCTTGCTTCGTTTTTAAAATAAAAAAACAGGTTATTACCATTTTCTGGTTAGACTGGTCTCCTCTCTCTTTGCATTTTTTCCCTTCTGAAACTGTGAGTAGTCTGCCATTTTGCATCTTGCAATTCAATGATTTTTCATAACTATTCACAATCAAGAAAGAAAAATATATTTAAAAGGAGTTATCTTAAAAATTTCCAAAGCACATTTTGCACTATATGAAATTGTAATATTTTTCCCCTCGCAAGTATATATATATATATATTTATTGATGTACAGTAGATGTACAATATTATATAAGTTACAGGTGTACAATGCAGTGATAATTTTTAAAGATTATACTTCTTTTATAGTTCTTATAAAATATTGGCTATATTCCCTATAGCTTACTTTATACATAAGTTTGTACCTCTTAATCCCCTGCTCCTATATAAAGAAGATTAACTCCTTGTCTTTTCAGCATTTGTTTTATTCTCCTTGCAAGTATATATATTTTTAATAAAGAAGATTAAGTTCTTATATTTTATGGCATTTTTGTGTTCTAATCTCAATTTTAAACATCATTTAGATAGATTTTGGATTTTTCACCTTTTCTGATTACAAAAGAATATAAGCAATTTACCTTTAAAAAATATTTAAGGATACTTAATCCCATACCCCTATCATGTCCCTCCCTCCTTCCCTCTCCCCATAGTATCTAACAATTTGTTCTGTATATCTGTGGCTCTGTTTCTGTTTTGTTATATACAAACTACTATGTATAAAATACAGAAGCAACAAGGATATATTGTACAGAACAGGTAAATATAACCATTATTTAATAATTTTAGAGTACAATCTATAAAAATATTGAATCACTATGCTAAACACCTGACACTAATGTAATATTATAAATCAACTATATTTCTATAAAAATATCTAAGGATTCTTAAAAAATCTAACAATATGATATTACTTGATATTAATTGCTGGCTAATTAACCTTCATCTTCACTGTCTCATGACTTCTGGAAAATGTATTTGATTACATTAATAAGCACACATTTTTAAGGCATTTAAAGTTATTTTTCATCAAGAACTCTTTGCTTAGTTAGCTTAGTTTTGTGATTATAACTCACAGGTTAATTTACATGTAGTTTTGAAGTAATATATTTCTCCTTTTTTTATTTGCTTTGTTTTTCTTTTTCTTATTTTCAGCTCTTATCTTGTAATAACCTTTAATGAAAAAAGAATATGAAAACAAATATATGTGTGTATATCTATATCTATCTATCTATCTATCTATCTATATATATATATGCATGACTGGGGCATTGTGCTGTATACCAGAAACTGACACATTGCAACTGACTGTACTTCAATTAAAAAAATAACTTATATAAAACTTGGCTTTTGTGAGCAGGTACAAGCTGTCTCTGAACAAGGGAAAGATCTCAGTGTAGAGAAAGGTATTAAGAAAATGGAGACAGTGTATCAGTAGGGCTTCATTATCAGGAGACCATAAGAAGTCTCAGGAAAACGGAAGTAACAGTGTTCTTTGTTCACCCTCTCTACTTTTTTTTTTAACATTTTTTATTGAGTAATAGTCATTTTACAATGTTGTGTCAAATTCCAGTGTAGAGCACAATTTTTCAGTTATACATGAACATACATATATTCATAGTCACATTTTTTTTCACTGTGAGCTACCCCAAGATCTTGTATATATTTCCCTGTGCTATACAGTATAACCTTGTTTATCTATTCTACATTTTAAAATGCCAGTCTCTCCCTACCCACCCTTCAACCCCCTCCCCCTTGGCAACCACAAGTTTGTATTCTATGTCTATAAGTCTGTTTCTGTTTTATATTTATTTATTTATTTAAATTAGATTCCACATATAAGTGACCTCATATGGTATTTTTCTTTCTCTTTCTGGCTTAGTTCATTCAGAATGACATTCTCCAGGAACATCCATGTTGCTGCAAATGGCATTATGTTGTCAGTTTTAGTGGCTGAATAGTATTCCATTGTATAAATATATCACTTCTTCTTTATCCAGACATCTGTTGAACATTTAGGCTGTTTCCATGTCTTGGCTATTGTAAATATTGCTGCTATGAACATTGGGGTGCAGGTGTCATTTTGTAGTAGGGTTCCATCTGGATATATGCCCAGGAGCGGGATTCCTGTGTCACATGGTAAGTCTGTTCCTAGTCTTTTGAGGAATCTCCATACTGTTTTCCACAGTGGCTTTCCTTGCTTCGCTCTCCCACTTTTAATGATTTAGATGTCTTCTTTTACAATTTTGTGTTTATTCTTTTTGTAATTCATGGTAGTTATCACCTTTCCAGTTATGAGTTTCTCATTTTTGTAGCATCTTGCTCCTTTTCTATTTAGAGTAGACCTGTCAATATTTCTTTTAGCATGAGTTTAGTGTTGCTAAACTCTTTTAGTTTTTGCTTGCCTGTGAAGTTCTTTCTCTCTCCTTCTATTCTAAAGGATAGCCTTGCTGGATAGAGTATCCTAGGCTGCATCTGTTTTTCATTTAGGACTATGAATATATCTTGCCACTCCCTTCTGGCCTGTAGTGTTTGTGTAGAGAAATCCGCTGAGAGACTTATGAGGGTTCCCCTGTAACTCACTCTTTGTTTTTCTCTTGCTGCCTTTAGGATCATTTCTTTATTCTTGACCCTGGCCATCTTGATTATGATATGTCTTGGTGTGGGTCTGTTTGGGTTCTTCCTGTTTGGGACCCTCTGAACTTCCTGTACTTGGATATCTGATTCCTTCTTTAGGTTTGGGAAGTTTTCAGTCATGATTTCTTCAACTACCTTTTCAATCCCCTTTGTTCTTTCTTCCCCTTTTGGAACCCCTATTATGTGTAGATTGGCACGCTTTATATTATCCCATAGGTCCCTTATATTATTTTCATTGTTTTTTATTTGTTCTTCTCTCAGCTGTTCTGATTGGGTGCTTTCTGTTGTCCTGTCTTCTAGGTCACTAATTCGTTCCTCTGCATTATCTAGTCTGCTTTGTACAGCCTTTAGGTCAGCTCTCATCTCACCGTGGTCAGGTGCTGCATTCCTGCCAGGAAGGTGGATGGCCGCCCACCCTCTCCCGGCGCCAGTTGTCCCACTGCTCTGTGCAGCTGCCTGCTCCACCTTTGGTCGTCGCTCTGAAGGCAGGCTCTGGGAAGACCATGGAACAGCCTCGCCCCTGCTCTGTGCCAAATCTCAGCTCCTTGTCATGGCGGCACAAGTTCTCTGAGGTGCCAGGGCAGAAAGATCCTATCTGCCTTGGGCTATAAAGTCTCAGTCCTGCCTAGGAGGTTGCATAGGCCCCAGATGCAGATTCAGCTCTTGGCTCCACCCCCGCCCGGGCACTGCACACAGGAGGATATGGTGGCTGTGGCTGCGCCCCACCTCTCTTCTCACGAGAAGAGCCAGTAATGGTGCTGCAGGTCTGAGGAGACAAGGGCTATGGCGCCCCTCCCCTCAGGGCACACCAGCCTTGTTGCTTTGCTTTTTTCACAATTTATGGGGGACCGAGGTGGTTCTGCTCTGTATCCCCTCTCAGCCACAGTGCGCAGCACCCTGCAGTCCCCTGGGGCTGCCTCAGTGCAGCTGCCCCAGTCCTCTGCCTGGCTCAGGTGGCCTGTCCTGGCTCCAGCTGCCAGCTTGTGTCTCGGGCTGGGTATCGCAGGGACCCTCTGTGCCTATTTACCTTAGCTCTGTCAGTCAAGGGGTGTTCAGGGAAGATCTGAGCCTCGAGGGCTCCCCCTCCATCCCATTGGCCTCTCCATTGGAGAGGGGGAGACCCAGCAAACAAGCACCAGTTCTCCTTTGCTGCTCCCTCCCATGGGACCGGTCCTGCACTGTTTTGTTTTTCCTTCTTTCTTTTTTCCTTTTCTCCTACCAGATTTTTGGTGTCTTTGTCTTTTGAAGAGGGCAATGTTCTGTCAGAGTTCAGCAGGTTCTCTGGTTGGCTGAGTGGGTCCATAGATGTGAGTTTTGGTGTATTTATGAGGAATGAGCTACAAGCGTCCTTCTACTCCGCCATCTTGCTTCTCTCTCTGCTTTGTTTTTCTTAATTTATTTAAATACACTACATTTGAATTGAAAAGAAAAAGAGAAAACACTTATATACCAAACATTGTACTAAGCTTTTTAAAAAACATATCACTTAATGTTTAATATAATCTTTTGAAGTCAGCACTGATGTCTGCATTTTGGAGATGAGGAAACTGAGACTTAGATAAGATAACATAATATAGCAGACAGAAGAATAATTTTGCTGAATCAAAAGATAATTTTTGCCCTCAAGCTGATTATAGCTAGGTCACATGTATTTAAAAAAATAACAGAATTCAACTGAGTAAATTTGAAGATCTAATTGGCTTTATTCAACAGTTCATGAATCAGGAAGCATCCTACCCAGCAAATAGAAAGGATCCCTAGAGAGCTGCAGAAAAGGAAAGGTTTTTAAAGTTGGGACAAGGAAGTAATAAAGTATTATTTCAGGCAAGGTCACCTTCCTTTGGAGGAAGATAGGGGCCCATCAGGTGGGTTACCTCACTAGTGCTGGCCAGGAAATTCCAGACTGATTGATTAAAACTACATTCCTAGGAGAGGCTGAAACTACAGTTAGGTTAAGTCTTTGTTTGCTGATGTGAGTCTTAGCGCAGTGACTCTATTTAGGGCCTGTTGTCTCTTTTTCAACATGGGTTGGAGATGGAGAGAACACTATTGTAGAAAATTAACTTTGGTAATGTGATCACAAAATTGAAGGGAAGAAGCAACTACAGACAAATGAGTCATTTAAGAGACTGATAACAATAAGGTAATGAAAATAGAGAAGAGGGTATAGATTTAAGAAGCACTAAAGACTTCAATACGACTAGATGAACTAGGGAATGATGGATTAAAGATTGCCTTATGAGAGCTAACTAAAGTGTTGCTAACTGAATCATGTGCAAAACAAAGTAAACTCTCGCTGTTCAATGGTGATCTGGGCCTACAGGATTAACATCACCTGGGAGCTTGTTAAAAAGGCAAACTTCACTTCTCCACCCCTGAACTACCATAGTGATTAGAAATAGGTCCATAGATTCTTTGACATCCTCTGCTTCTCCCACCTTTATTTATGGGCCAATTTGATGATTTACTTCTAATAAATAGGCAAAGAGCAGAAGTGATGGTTTGTGACTTCAGAGACTAGGTCATAAAAGGTGCTGCAATTTCCTTCTTGCTTTCCTTTGGATTGATTGTTTGGAGGAATGCCAGCTGACATGTCATGAGGACATTTAAACAACCAGTGGAAAGGCCCATTTGGTAAAATACTGAGAATTTCTGCCATCAATCATATGAGTAAACCATCTTGCAAGCATATTCTTTAGTCCAGTAATGCTTTAGATAACTTCAGCCCCTGTCAACAGGTTGATTGCAACCTCATGAGGCACATAAACATCCAGGCAGCCTACCCTTGAATTCCTGATCTACAAAAATCATTTAAGATAATAAATCCTTGTTGTTTTAAACGGCTAAGTTTTGAGGTAATTTTTAATGCAGAAATAGATAATTAATATCTACACTAAATTTGAATTTCTGGGGTTGGTGCCCTCCAGATAATTTAATGAGTTCTCCAGGTGATTCTGATATATGCCAAAGTTCACTTATTGGAAGGAGAAAGAATACTAACTATTCTGAATATATTAACATTATCTAAAGAAAGACTGTGCCAAGCGCTAGGGAAGGTTAGTCATGGAAATAAAGGATGGCAGTGACCATTCAAATACTTCCAGAGAACAGACAGCCCCTGTTATCAGACATGAGTATTTCTACATCCAACAGTACAGTTATCCCTAAAATAATGCAGGAAACTAACAAAAGATGTTGGGGCATGGCAGCAACCATACAAAATATAGAAAATAACGTTTCACACTATAAATATAAACACATTACATATGAACTAAGCCCTGAATATGAAGGCAATATCATCTATCGATTTATCTACCTACCTATCTATCTTAGACTATCTTTATGTCATTAAAATAGGGAAAGGTCTAATAAATAAATCATAGAAAATATTAATTAAAAACAAAAAGATTCATGAATGTAACCAGATTAAAAATTAAAAAACTCTGAAAACAAAATCACCATAAACAAGGGGAAAGTCAAACTGTGGCATAGGAGAAACTATTTGCAAACTGTTTAACAAAAAAAAATTAATAAGGAAAATATATTAAAGTGACTTACAAATTCATGAGAAAATGCAAAACAATCCAGTCAAAAAAAAAATGGCAACACCAAAAAAGAAGCAATCAAAATATGGAAACCCAAATGATTAATAAACATAGAGTAGCCATTGAAATGAAGAATTTTTAAAAATATGTTCCATTTTCACACCTACAAGACAAAAATTTAAAGTCTGGTAATACCAAGTGTTGTTGAAATTGTGGAGAAATAGGAAACATTATTTATTGCTAATGGGATTATAAATCAGAGAATTTGACAATGCCTTGTCCAAATGAAGACACCCATAAATTGTATCCAACAGTGACATTTGGGTGCTATAAACTCTTGCAAATGTACAAAAAGACATTTATAAAGATGTACAAGCTGTGCTGTTGGTGTTAGTGTAAAAGTAGAATCAGCTTAACAGTATATCAATAGAATGAGTAAACAATAGTTTACTCTTATAGTAGAATATCATACAACCATTAAAATGAAAAGATTATATACTCATATCTCAATGTAGATAAGTAACATAATTTTAAGTAAAAAATAAATAGGTTGCATGATAGTAAACACTAAGATAATTTTAGAAAGAGATTTGGCTTAAAAATGTCAAGATAACAGAAGCAGGTTCTTCTGACCAAGAAGGAGAAGAGTTCCTAGATGCCATAAAGAAAATCATTGAGGAGAAAGGATATCTGTCTGAATATGTTTTTAAAGCAGAAAAAAGTGCCCTATTCTGGGAAAAACAATGTCATGAAGGACATTTATTAGTAAGGAAGAGAAGCAAGCACCAGGATTTAAGGCAGGAAGGGATAAGCTAACTCTACTGTTTTGTGAAAATGCAGTTGGGTTTATGATCAGGACTGCCCTGATGTATAAAGCTGCCAACTTCCAAATCTTGAAGGGAAAAGATAAACACCAGCTGCTAACTTTTGGTTGTACAACAAGAAGGCCTGGACAATGAGAACACTTTCTGGACTGGCTTCATTGATGCCTTCTCCCTCAAGTCAGGAAATATCTTACCAGTAAGGGACTGGCTTTCAAAGTTCCTTTGATATTAGAAATGGCCCTGGACACCCAGAACCCCATGAGTTCAACACCAAAGGCATTGAAGTAGTCTATTTGCCCCCAACCAGATCTCTGATTCAGCCTTAAGATCAGGGGTTATAAGGACTTTTAAGGCCTATTACAAATGATATTCTGTGGGAAGGATTTTCAATCCTATTTGGGAAAAGAAGCCAAATAGTGAGAACATATTGAAAGTCTGGAAGGATTACACCATTGAAGATGCTGCGAAAAAAAAAAAAAAAAAGTGAAAGCCATCAAGCCCGAAAAAATAATTCCTGCTGGAGAAAACTGTGTCCAGGTGTTGTCCATGACTTCACAGGATTTACAACAGAGCCAGTCAAGGAAATCATGAAAGAGATCGTGGATTTGGCAAAAAGAGGTGGGGTGTGTGTGTGTGAGTGTGTGTGTGTGTGTGTGTGTGTGTGTGTGAAAAATTTCAATGTATGGATAGTGGAAAAATTCAAGAGCCAAGTGACACCACGCCAGAGAAATTACCAGAAGACAACTTGTTTGAGGTGAGTGCTTCTGAGCCAGTCCCAGACAATAAGGAAGATGAGTTAGAAGTAGTGCCAGAAAGCAAACTGGCATTAGACAGTCTGGCAGAAGGGTTCCCATTACTTGAGACTGACTTCTTTTATGACATGGACCACTGAAAATGCTTTAGTAGCAAATGAAGGAAAAGGTACTGTATAAATAATGATATGTATTAGAACCATATAAAAACATTTTTAGAGAAATGAAAAAACAAAAATCGGACATAAATTATAAAGTATTTCTGTAAAGTTACACCAAGTCTGCCTGTCTCTGCTTCCGCCCTTCCCCCTCTACCACCTCTGCCACCCCTGAGATAGCAAAATCAACGCCTTCTCCACCTCCTCCTCAGCCTACTCAACATGAAGGCAAAGAGGATGAAGACCTTTATGATGATTCACATCCACTTAATGAATAGTAAATAACCACCATGCTGTACAGTTAATAAACTTATCTGTTGTTTATGTGTATTTCTTTGGGTGAAAATCCAGTAATTGTATGGCAAGAACTGTATGAGACTTTTTGTGTCATCACCTTCATTATCATTGCCTATGAATTCATATGGAAGACTTGTATTGAAGTGGATAGCTTATACATGCATATACAGACATAAGGTGAGTGATAGTGAATATAAAATTAATAATGTGTTAATTTTTTTACTGTTTTATAACATAGCTTTCAGAGAATTACATTATTGTACAGTATGCCTCTCTCTTTCTCATAATTGGAAACTGCCTATCAACCTATCCTCCCAGGTAAGTGGCTTTTTAAAAAATGTAAAAATGGTTCAATTACAGTGTTATGAATATGACTATAATATTAAATGACATAAAATGTTATAATGATTCATTCATTAGTGCACAGGCTAGGCTTCTGTGAAGCAATCATATCAATTACACTAGGCTACCATAAAGCAATCATATTGTTGCTTCTTTGTTATCAATGCTTAAATCATTATACCTGTAAATAAATATGAATCTCTTTTTCACATTCTTTTCATTTTTATGCCTAGTATTAATAATACATACAGTATATACAGTATTTTGTACCATATAGGACAATATGGACATGGGTACTGACACAGACAATTCATCTTGTAAACAGACGATGTAAACTTGCAGCATCAATACATATAGTACAGTAAATACACTATATATGTACTTTCTCTTCCTTAAGATTTTCTTAATAACATTTTCTTTTCTCTAGCTTTATTGTGAGAATATGGTAGATAATACATATACAAAATAGGTGTTAATCAACTGTTTATGTTATCAGTAAGACTTCTGGTCAACAGTAGGCTACTAATAGGTAGTTCAGTCTTTGAGGAGCCAAAAGTTATACTCAGATTTTCTACTGTGTGGGGTGTTGATGCCCCTAACCCCTGCATTGTTCAAGGGATTAACTGTATGTGACTCTGCTGTGAGATGCTGATAGTGGGGAAAACTATGCAAGGGATGGGGGTGGAGGGGAGCCTGGGGACTCTCTTTATGCTCAATTTCTCCATGAAACTAAAACTCCTCTAAAAAGTAAAGTCAATTAAAAATATTATCTCATCAATTTTAACAAATGTACTACATTAAGGCAAGATATTAATAATAGGGCAAAGTCTGTGCAAGGGGCAAGTGATATGGGAACTCTTTGTACTTTCTGCTCATAATTTCTATAGACATAAAGCTGCTCTACAAAATAAAAGTCTATTATGTGTGCTTGTGTGTGTGTGAATATATATAAGCCTTATGCTGTGATAGGAAGTTAACCATCCACTTTGACTCTTTAGAGCATAAATCTAAATCTGTAGACTCAGGCCCTGTGAGGCATTGTGACCTACATTTATAAACAGCCTTGATCCTTATGGGGCTGGAAAATAGAATTATTTCTTCATATATATTAAATGACTCCTTTTGAAATTACTCTCTATTCACATCATGATAAGCTAAATTTCTTTTTTTCAAGGTGCATGTGAAGCATAGCAATATCAAATTATGAAACGATGTATATGCAGGTAGAGTGAAAATACTGTAGCAAAAACCACTGTTTTGCAATTCTCTCCTGCCAGTATTATGAATTAAAGCAAATAAAGGATTTTGTATCTTTTTCTTTATAGTGTCTCCATTTTGTCATCTTGTTTTGGGCACTTGTTGTATATCAGTGTTTCTCACTCCTGTGAGCTGCTGGAAAAATTCCAACTGGGCCATAAAGAACATCACATTTCTTTTTTTTATTCTAAGATACATGTTTTTTCATATTTCAGTGTTTCTGGAATATAGTGTTCTTTTTCTTCCATTAAAGTTGTTATTGTCAATAATAAACTTTAAAACTGAAACTTTCTTGAGGTAGAGCAAATAAGCCATCATTAAGAAAGCATTTTCTGCTTTTTTTTAAAAAAAATACTATTGTTATTCTTCTACCCCAAACTGCTTCCTTTTTTTTTTTTACAAGATCGATCCAACAATATTTACTAGATGGGTATCACCTTCTTTTAGTATCTATTTCCCAACATTTACTTTCTAGTATGAAAAATAAAAATAAACTTTTAATGCATTTTCTAAAACATTAGAACATTCTTTATGTTTTGGTAAAATAGAGCACAAATGAAGCATTAAGACTGAGTCTCAAAAATTGAAAACCTGTGTTGCCTTCTCTCCTTTGTTAAGAATCAAATAGTATTGAACACTTAATAAAAGTAGAAAACATGGCCTTTTTGAGCTTTTATACAGACAAATCCTCTAGAAGTCCTACACAATATACTATTGAAATTAGTTTTTTCAGTTGCTGAGTCATTTCAGTTCTGTGAATTTTGGATGATTGCAGATGGTCTGCACAATACCTTCGAAATGAAAATAAAGTAGGCCACTGGAAAAGTCTGATAAGTATCAGAACTTGCTTTCTGATCAGTAGTAAAACAGGTGTTTATTCAAGATGATCCAATTTTAAAGATACATAATATCACTAGAAATCCAAGTACATATTACATATACCAGAGCAGGAATTATGTAGGTCACTGATAATCATTAGATTGAATTGCATGAAATTCTATTTTTGTAGGTCAAAAGCATTCAAACCCCGGCAAATTCATATGGTTCAACCTAGCAAACTAATTTTAGTTAACTAATTATACTTTATAACTGCTGTCAAAACCTTTTGTTTTGAAGCAAAGTAAATCTCTCTTGTTTTATCAACTAATGTGGAGGATTGATAAACAATGCATGATTAATCAAGTAAAGGTAATTTGTTCCACTAATAAAGGCTTTCTTATCATAGAATTTTCAATATGTGAAGAAGTAGGAAAAAGACTTAATTGCAAGAATTTAATGTTATAGGAATGATAATTCCAATGTTTGAGTTTTGCATTTTTAGTTTTCTCTACTGTACAACCTTTTTTATTTCAAATAGTAAAATTAATTAGAAATGTGACTTGGTTATTCAAATACCCTTACTTGGCTATGATAATGGCACATAATTACACCTTCCATCAGATAACAAAAATGGTGATGTTAGGTCAATACTACCATGGGTACCCTTCCATTTGAATGTTATGGGAATCAATTATAGCCTTACATGATATTTCTAATCCTCTTTGTATATTTCTATTAGTGTTAATTTCTTCTCCTAGTGGCCCAAGCTATGAACTTCAGTCATCCTCAAATCCTCTCTCTCCTCATCTCTCTACATCTGATTGTTCATCAAGTCTCATCAAAATCGGCCATCAAATCAACTTAATCAAAACAAATCAATTTATCTCTTCACTTCAACTTTCATTTTTTAATTTCACAATCCTATCCAATTTAGAGTTCTAGCACCGGAAAGATATCACCCCTTTACTTGAAAACTCATATGGCTCCTCTTGCTTATAGAATCAAATCTAAATTACTAAGTAATATCATAAAGGAATATTAAAATAATGCTTTAGCATTCCTTTTCAGCCTCATTTTCTGACACTTCATAGCTCATCATTGCCACAAATAGCACTTAGGACCCTAAGCACATCAGACCACCTGCCATTATCTGAATGCATACATGCTTTCATCATCATGCACTTGCATGTGCTATTCTTGTTGAATGACTCCAAGTATATCAAGTGACAGAAAACATGGATGTTAATCAGCACTCTAACGATTATATTTCTTATGTCAGAACGAACTCTGAAACTCTTCATAGATCCTTTGAAATGTATTCAAATGTTTGATGGACTTAAGAACTTCATTGTGTTGATTCATTGTACTACATGTGTCTTGCACCTGCCAGCAGATTTGTCACTGGGCATGGTCTAGGCCTGTAATTGTACGAAAAAATACTGATTTTGGATTTTTATCTGCCACAGTGGCCTTCCAAATCCCACAGTGACATGTGAGATATTATGTTTTTCTTTTTCCACTTCTTAGAGTTATCAGAGAAAGCAAGTGAGAACATAGGTGAATAAACAGTAACATCCATATTCTGCTGTATAAATATAAGGTGCTGTTATATAAAAAAATCTGTCACAACTGACATTATCATTTTCTCAGAAGAAAGTATGCAGAAAAATAGATTACACTTCAACAAATAAATCATTGAACGTAGGTTAGTGCATATTATCAGCTAGATACTACTTAGGGATCATTGGATCAAATGGATTTTTTAAAACAAAACAAAGCAAAACAGAAAGACCTCAAAAAATTCACAATGTAATCAGGGAAAGCAAAAATAATTTTGATTCAGCCTGATAAATGTTTTATACAAGCACAAGTAAAACATTATACGAACAGAAGTAGAAGCCAATTATTCTGCTGGTGGTGTGTGCACAATGAGATGGGCCGGTAACGTGGGTTGGTAAAAGAATTTACCAGAGATTAAGTATAAGAATAGAATAAGTTTATTAGGGTACACTGTCATAGACAACAGTGGGCCACACAGACGACAGGGGCCTGTGTGAGCACTGAAGGCCAGTTGTTGGGGTCTTTTATAATGTCAGTTCACAAGGTGCCTGATCGGCTTGTGTGCAAGTCTCTGATTGGTGGTAGGTGAGGTAAGATGTTTAGGGTCCATGAAGGGTGGTAGGGTTTATGACTGATAAGGTGGGCTAAAACAAGCCAGCCCGAGCTATTGTGAGATTAAGCATTAACCAGGGCTATTAGTTTGTTAGGGGAAACAGGTCCTGTAAAAAATATACTTTATCTGTTGGGGGATCACAGGCAGCCATCTGACAGCCCAGAAATGGGTGTTCATCATTGGACTTTGAAGGATGTCAATGGGCCCAACACTGAGAAGGAATAATAGGGAAATTGGCATTCAAGAACTCTATATCATCTCTTTGTGTTACCGTAGCTGCAAAATAACTTGTAATAAGGGAAGTTTGGCACACCAGCTTCCACGATCTCTTCCAGGTGTTATATATTCAGATGCTTTTGCAGTGAAGCAGTCTTTGCTATGACTAATAGTAGAACACTTTTGGGTAACAGTGCCCATATCTTAGACTAGGCAAAGGTGACTAAAAAGTTAAGGAAGTTCAGATACCATTACAACCTGAGGGTATATCTGGTGAACATTCCTAAACTAGCCTCTGCATGATGATAATTTTTTTTAGCTATATGTAACCATATATGTGTGTTTACAAATGTGTGTATGTGAGTGTGCATGTGTGAGTTGTGTATTAAAAAATTACTTTGTTGAAAAGTTTTAAAACATTGTTTTAATAGAGACAGTTACTACTAAACCTCTGCTGACATTACCAAATACTCAAGTGTGAGGAGGTTCAGCAAAAGATTCTATTAGGATCAGGTACCAGAGCCAGAATGCTCAGAGAAGCACAGCCAAAGGAAAAAGAGCCTGACTTTTTAATCTAAACTGTCTTGATTTGAATTACAGCTTTTCCATTTAGTAGTTGTATAACCTTGGGAATATTACTTATACCTCAGTTTTTTTCCTCTGTAAAATGAAAGTAATAATAGTACCTGCCTCATTAGGCTGTGAAGGTTAAATAAATTAACATATGTAAAACCTAAAAAGCAGGACCTGGAATGTAGTACCACGTAAACAAATGTTTGCTACTGTAATTGATGTTGTCATTATAGCTAGAAGATTTTCAGGACCTTGTGAAAATGGTTGAAAGCTAACACATATATGTTGGAGGCCCCATCATATTTATTAAATTAAAAATAAGAACTTTTAAATTACATGTTTAAAATACAAAATCTAACAGACTCACAGACATAGAAAATAAACTTGTGGTTACCAAAGGGGAAAGGGGGTGGGGGAGGGACAATTTAGGAGTTTGAGATTAGCAGATACAAACTACTATATATGAAATAGATAAAAACAAGCTCCTACTGTACAGCACAGGGAACTATATTCAATATCCTGTAATAAACCATAATAGAAAAGAATATGAAAAAGAATATGTCTATATATATATAACTGAATCACTATACGGTACACCAGAAACTAACACAAAATTGTAAATCAATTATACTTCAATAAAAATAAAGTAAATAAAATATAAAATTCTATGAAATTCATTAAATTTTAGTTTAAAATGGTAAAAATTATGTTAGTATAACAACAAGAATGAACCCTAATACAAACTATGTGCTTTAGGTGATAATAAGGTGTCAACGTTGTTCACAGATTGTAACAAAGGTACCACTCTGGTGCAGGATTTTGATGGTGGGGGAGGCTGTGCTTGTGTGTGGATACATGTGTGCTTGATACATGGGAACTCTGTATTTTTTGCTAAAATTTTCTTTAACCCTAAAACTAAAAAAATAAAGTCTATATGTAAAATATTGTATTCCACTTGACAATAATTTCTGGGTTACATTTTCTCACCTCATAAGAATTCACAAATATGCAGCAATTATAGCCAATTGTAAATTAAATTAGTTTCCTGTATCAAAATTCAAAAGCTAATCATAAAATTATCTCAAATGTTCGACAGACATACCTTTAATATTTAAAGCAGCATGGGAATGTTGTTTAGTATTCTAAGAGATGGGATCTCTAACAAAAAGTGGGTCTAGAGCTTATTAAAGTCTTCAAATGGCTGCATAGAGGCTTCTTAATATAATTATCCTGTAAGTAAACTGAAATGAGATTCATAAGCTCTGCTTCTTGGAATGAAACAGAGCTGGATTGTTGCTATGCCGTCAGCCTCCTTTCCCAGTGCAGTATTAATGTCTGCACTACCAAGTTAACACTTGAAAATGTAAAAACCATCAGCTGTGTTGTTCTCAGTATGATGCTGAAGAGCTATTCTGATTGCATCTCTTCTTTGGCACCTACATTAAAACATTGATTCCCCACCTCTGATGAAATAAGTTCCTTCCAAGGCTGAAACATTTATATAATTAGCTATCAAGGTGAGGGTCACATGAGTACCCAGTAGGACCTAAGCAAAACTATGTGTTGGCTTGAGTTGATAAAACATTTTACTTAATACAATATAGAACTTGCCTTTGATCAGTTAATTGAAAATGCCAGTTAAAGTAGGGTATCACAAATAATAAATATGCTTTTAACATTTCATTCTAACTTAAAACATAAATGTACAGTTATTCTCAACATTGTAATACAGGACCAAAGCCTTTTTCTCTGAGTCTGGTCCACTGATTAGAGTATTGTGTCACTTTTGATCCACAAAATTGTAATAGGAAAGTATAAATCTGACTCCATATTGGATCCATTTCTTTTACTTTAACCTTTGTATTCTATTCCTTTTGCTACAAGTTAATCACTAAAGGGATGTTGCCTATAGCTTAACGTATACATAATGGCCCATCTCCAGGAACCCCTCCTCCTTTGCTTGAGTGTGAAGCTGAAATACCTTTGTTTAAGCTCACTGGAAACATTGTGACCATGCCCACCTGAGAATGACTGCAGGAAAGAAGCAATTTTAACACTTCCCCTCCAGAATCTGGCCAGAACCAGGTAATGCTTGCAACAATTTATCACCTTTTTCATTTTACTTTGTCCCTCCCCCTCTTTGTTCTGTAAAAGAAACTGGCATCCAAACCCAGGAAAGACGAATCTTTGGGACACCAGCCCACCATCTTCTTGGTCTGCTGCCTTTCTGAGTAAAGTCATTATTCCATGCCCCAACAACTCCTCTCTTGATTTATTGGCCTGTCCTTTGGCGATCAGCTTGGATTCTATAACACTATATATATATACTCACACACACACATATATATATAAAATGCATCATGTCTAATTTCTAGTTTCAGATTCTTTAAGGCATAAAAATAATTTAGTGGTACTTGCAAAAAGCTTCGTTCAAAATCTTTTATAATAGCCACTCCAGTACCTAATTAGATATTTTAAGCTATGTAACTTTGCTATTTGAAAGCTTTGAGCTTAACTTTCATAAAACAAAACTTTGTGCAATCATATTTAATTAAAATCGTATCATTATAAAGTGAATGAATCCGGCATTAAAGGATTTGAGGACAAATATAATTGGTTCTTGGTAAGCATATAACTCAGAAGTAGTAGCAGAAATATGTAGGAATTATAGCAGCAAACTGTATCAGTACATTTTATTGAGAATAAAGAGAGGATTTGTTATTTGGGCAAGTTAGTTAAGAAGATTTTAGTTAAGAGAGCATTCAGTTTTATAAAATAAATTGGCCTCTGATATTACAAATAGCAATACTATTTTTAAAGTTACTATGGATTATTTATTACTGATATTGATATTACAATATAATATTACAGGTTATTTGCAGCCCTTTCCAAGGATCAATCTTAGTTTTATATTTTATTAGTATGTGTCAACTGGGCCAGGGTACTCAGTTTTTGATCAAATACATGTTTAGATGTTGCTGTGAAGGTTTTTTTAGATGTGACTAACATTTAAATAAAACTTTGAGTAAAGCAGATTACCCTCCATAATGTTGGTGATCCTCATCAAAGCAACCAGTTGAAGGCCTTAAAAGACTGAGGTCCCCCCCAAAGAAGAAGGAATTATGTCTCCATTACTGCCTTTAAACTCAAGCTACAGCATTAATTTTTCCCTGAATCTCCAGTCTGTCAGTCTAACCTACAGATTTTAGCATAAGCCAGATGTATTTATCTATTTACTTATTTACTTACTTGTTCATATACACACATTATATTTCTCAGGTGAACCTTAATATACTTCACATAACTAAATCTCAGTGTGAGCAACTTTTAGAAACATTAAATAAGTATAAATAGTTTCTGTGCATTGACAGCTCAATTACTATCAAGAGTTCAATTAATACAAAGATGACATTTGGAAAAGTGAAACAATATAAATAATATTGTTTTGTTACTGTATTCAACTAGTTTTAAGTGCATTGAGTAAGTTGTATGCTTGTGTCTATACCACTGATAGATGCAATAATGTAATGGTTATGTATTCAACAACACATTTAAAATGCCTCTTTTTTTTCAGGCTATAGGGTCTGGCATAAAATGGATTATTAACTTTGAAATACATATGCTAATTTGCCCTACAATATAATAAATTTTTAATGAAGTAAAAAATTAAATGGCATTCCATTGAAATAATCAACTGATTAGGTGAACCAGATTTAATATTGCCAGAATAGATTCTAATAAGAATTTTAACATTTGATAAAGGGGCCATCATGAACTGATGAGAGGGAATATGCAATTCAAGAAATGCTACAAAAATGTCTTATTTTCAAAATGAATAACTTTAGTTTCAATCTCCTACTATAGAGCAAAATAAGTTCCAGGTGTGCTAAGAAGTGAACTGTATAAAATTAAGCTGCAGGTAACTAATCTCATGGTGGAGAAGGACTTTCTAAGTTTAAAGCACTGCAAAATAATTGAAAAGAAAATATTCACATATCAGATGATCAAGAAATGTTAAAATTAAAATTTTGCTATATTATTTTGAAGGATTAATCTGTTAAATTTTTTTAATAAACAACTCAATTTATATTGGTTAAAGGCATTCTTTGTTGAAAAACAATTTGGTTGTATGTGTGAAGAAACTTAAAAATTACCTGACCTTGGATCAAGTAATTTTACCTCCAGAAATTTATCCTAAAAAAAATCAGAGGTAGATACAAAGAGTTATATGTAAAGAATTTATGGTCATATAATTTCCAACATTTAAAACAATTTATATATCAAAAATCAGGAAAATTATCAAATACATTATGGTACAATCATATTATAACATATCATGCAGTTATTTTAAAAATAATGTTTTGAAGACTATTTGGTACCATCTGAAACTTAAATAATGCGTCAAATCAGAAAAACAGGAAACTGGATAAACTCAATCGAGTAAGTTATATAAATAAGTGTAGTAAAAAGGCCCAAATGTCTAGTCCAGCAAAATTTTAAAGAAGATTATCTTGGAATGATGAGATTACAGGTAATTTTCCTATCTTTGTACTTTTGTTTATATTTCAAGTTTCTTGCAATGAGTACATATGACTTATAGCATCAGAAATACAAATGTGTAAAAATCTCCAAAGCCATATTTAATTGCAACAAAAAATTAGCTTTGGTTAGTTTTTTGGGGCTACTGACAGAATGAGATTTGAGTTAGAGTGGGGAGGAACAAAAGCTACTATTACTTTGATAAGTTATCAAATGCCTCTTACCTTTTCCTGCATCCTTTAAGGCCCTTTATACCACCTCAATTCCACCTGGCTAGAAAACTAAATGGTCTATTCAAATAGGAATATTAATCTCTCTAAGAAGACACATTGCTGCTCTGATAAAAATGTGGTGCTGGTACCACGTATAAGAAGATTTATAGAAAGTACAATCTTTAAAGATATGTGTATACAAAAATGGTATGTAAAAACACTGCTTACAAACACATAAAAATATCAATTTGTCAACTATGCAAATATGTGTGTGCACATATATGTACATAGGTACAGTATTTTAAAGCTAGGCTTCATATCAAACACATCCTCAGGCCTTCTGAAAAACACTTATGCCTAGGTCACAAGCATTCCTGATAATAAAAAAAACATGGACTCAGCTATAATATAGGTAAAATTCCTTTTATTATTTTTCCAAGATATATTTAATAACCCACTTTACTCCGTGGTTTAAAACCAGGAAGAAAAAATAATTGTCAGAGCTTGGCACACATGATATTAGGAAGTAGTGATCTCTATTTGATCTGCCTGGGACGGACAATCAGCTATATAAGCTCATTGTGAGGACTATTTGGGGAAAAAATGATCATAAATAGAAAATTTAATGGCCATATAGCATGTCCAGGTACTGTACTAAAATCTCTACATATGCAATCTTCTTAAGCTTTATTTCAAACCTGAAAGATATTTATTACTATGTACAGTTTGCAGATAAAGCAATCGAGGATATGAAAATGTAATTAATTTGTTGAAATTCAGGTGGCAACTGGCAGAACTCAAGAGAATGAGGTCAACCCTATATAGCTTCCTGAATGTTTTCTTGAAGGCAGGGCCAATACAAAGGAATGCCTTTAGGAGAGCTTAGCCTCCAATCAGCGGTCCAGATAAACATACTATATCAAAGTAGAATATTTATTATGCAAATTTGGCTCCAGGACAAATATTTTAGCCTTCCCTTTCTAACTAAACTGTTAGCCTTCCTGTGAAGAAATTCTGGCACCACCATTTCCTGTGAAAGAAGTGATTTTAACACCACACTGTTTTTGTATAATACCTCACCCTTAAAAGCAGCTCTATATTATTTACCTCATTTGATAGTTTGACCAGAATTTACTTAGCATCTAAATCATGCTTTTAACTCTTGTTTTCTTAGAAAAAAACTCTTCTTTATTTACTGTAGTCAGTGGAGATCAGGACTGGCAATACTAAGACTTGGTATCTAGCACTAGTTTACTGGCTACCTGGCCCTTAGGAATCAGGCATGGTCAAGGCTGTGCTGTGGCAGAAGAAACTGAGCAAACCTTCTCTCCACAGGGCATTAAGGATTCTCCTGCTTGGATCTATTAGGATTAGATCAAAATTCAGAATTATAGTAAGAGACCATGGGTTAGTTGCTTAGGCTTTGTCACTGTGGGGGCCAAACAACATCCCCCTGGGCTGGTCAAACATGGCTACTGAGGCATATTGTTTGGATACTTCAGACTGAAAAATGAGGCAGACTTATTTGTTATGTTCCTATAATGGGGTCTACATCTGAAAATAAACTGATTTCCCCTAAGTGATTTAAACATATAAATCAGAAAATATTACTCAACAAGAGATGTTTAGATACTACTTTTTATAAGTATCACTGAAAATGCAAGAAATATGTTTATTCTGTATTGAATCTCAACTAGCCTAATGACATTCTACACTGCTTATTCAATTAGCACTATATTAACTTATCTAATAAAACTCTATGCACACAGTGAGTTCTTGGTCTGTATTTAATTGATAAATATTTTTAAAATATCAAATAAAAGCCTTGAGACACTGAGTAAAACATTAATATGCTTAATCACCCTCATCTGCAACTCATTACAATTATAATATGCAAATATGACCTTGTACTGTTCTTGAATATTAATATGCTATTACACAGAATGAAAATACTAATTCCCTCTGTGGGGTTGTTTTTCCTCTCTATGGAGCTCTCTTTTCATTTATGGTTTTGAAAAGTTTGATCTTCTGTAAAGCAAATATTTCCTCTGATGCTGTTATCGCCCTGATCATACATAAGATTATGTGCCTCTTAAACAATCTGGACAAGTTTCTCAGTAAATATGCAAGAATGTATCAAAGAAATGTCAATACTAAGAGATTAATTTCTCTTTAAATAAACTGAATTGATCAAAAATTGCTCCATGGAGATGAGTTACATCACCACAGGTAAATTAGTGAGCCATACCCCATTGGCATATCTATTTACATGTATAATTAGCTTTCTGGTTTTTTTTTTTTCAGTCTTTACTAGTACTATAATACACAAGTGGATAGGAGATCTGAAGATGTATGCAATGTTTATCAGTGGGCCACAAACTGACTATTACAAATATCTTTGTCTTTTTTTGGTACACTTATATTCTTCTAGAAGACCTATGTTCAATGTTTTTCTTAAATATAATAAATCACACAAATACTACTAGGGCTGATAAAAGAATTCAGCAAGGTATCAGGATACAAGACTAACATGCAGGAATCAGTTGCATTTCTTTACACTGACAATAAATTATCAGAAAAGGAAAGTAAAGAAAAAATTCCTTTTAAAATCACATCCCCCAAAATAAAATACGAAGGAATAAACCTGACCAAGAATGTGAAAGACTTATATGCAGAGAACTATAAAACATTGACTAAGGAAATTAAAGATGATTTAAAGAAATGGAAACATATCCCATGCTCTTGGATTGGAAGAATTAATATTATTAAAATGGCCATACTACCCTAAGCAATCTACAGATTTAATGCAATCCCTATCAAATTACCCAAGACATTTTTCACAGAACTAGAACAAATAATCCTAAAATTTATATGAAATCACAAAAGACCCAGAATTTCCAAAGCAATACTGAAGAAAAAGAATGAAGCTGGAGGAATAACTCTCTCAGACTTCAGACAATAGTACAGAGCCACAGTAATCAAAACAGCACGGTATTGGTACAACAACATATGGATCAATGGAACAGAATAGAGAGGCCAGAAATAAACCTACAGACTTTTGGTCAATTAATCTTTGACAAAGGAGGCAAGAATATAAAATGGAATAAAAACAGTCTCTTCAGCAAATGGTGTTGGGAAAACTGGACAGCAGTATGTAAATCAATGAATTTAGAATACTCCTTCACAACATACACAAAAATAAATTCAAAATTGCTTAAAGACTTAAACATAAGACAAGACACGATAAACTCTTAGAAGAAAACATAGGCAAAATATTATCTGACATAAAATTTAACAATGTTCTCCTAGGGCAGTCTACCTAGACAATAGGAATAAAAGCAAATGTTAACAAATGGGACCTAATTAAACTTACAAGGTTTTGCATAGCAAAGGAAACCATGAGCAAAACAAAATGACAACCTATGGAATGGGAGAAAAATATTTGTAAATGATGTGACTGACAGAGGTTTAACTTCCAGAATATATAAGTAGCTCATACAACTTAATAATAAATAAGCAAACCCAATCCAAAAATGGGTAGAAGATCTAAACAAGCAATTCTCCAATGAAGACATAAAAATGATCAATAGGCACATGAAAAAATGCTCAATATTGCTAATTAGCAGAGAAATGCAAATTAAAACTACAATGAGGTATCACCTCACACCAGTCAGAATGGCCATCATTCAAAAGTCTACAAATGATAAATGCTGGAGAGGCTGTGGAGCAAAGGGTACCCTCCTACACTGTTGGTGGAAATATAGTTGCAGCCATTATGGAAAATGGTATGGAGATTCCTCAAAAAAACAAAAATAAATTTACCCTCTGAACTAGCAATCCCACTCCTAGGCATATATCTGGAGGGAACTCTAATTTGAAAAGATACATGCACCCCAACATTCATATTAGCACTATATATAATAGCCAAGACATGGAAGCAACCTAAATGTCCATTGATAGATGACTGGATAAAGAAGTTGTGGTATATTTATACAATGGAATACTACTCAGTGATAAAAAATAATAAAATAATGCCATTTGCAGCAACATGGATGGGCCTGGAGATCATTATCCTAAGTGAAGTAAGCTAGAAAAAAATAACATATGATATCACTAATATGTGGAATCTAAAAAAAAGAGAGGACACTAATGAGCTCATCTATAAAACAGAAACAGACTCACGGACATTGTAAACAATCTATGGTTACTGGGGGAAAGGGGGTGGGAAGGGATAAATTTGAGAGTTTGAGATTTGCAAATGTTAACTACTGTATATAAAAATAGATAAAAAACAAATTTCTTCAGTATAGCACTGTGAACTATATTCAATATCTTGAAATAACCTTTAATGAAAAAATATGAAAATGAATATATGTATGTATATGTGTGACTGGGATATTGTGCTGTACACCAGAAATCGACACATTGTAACTGACTATACTTCAATAAAAATAAATTTTAAAAAATGAGTGTTAGAGTTGTTCATTGCTACTGGATTTGTCATTGTTTTTTGGCATTTTTACTGAATGGGATTGGAAAATGCAATATTATCCTAAAAGGATAAATATACCCTGTTTGCATAGTCATTATTTTAATTCGAATCATGATATGCTATCATGGCATTTAGCACATGGACATGATTAGGCAGGAAGATAGAATAAAGGCATTTTCAGATGTAGAAAACCTCAAAGCATTATTTCCCAAGCATACTTTGTCAAGAAATGTCAATAAAATGAGTTTGTAAACTAACACAAATGGAAACAGAAGACATAGGTACAGGAGTTCAAATGTAGAAAAGAAAAAAGGAAATGTCTAGGATGACAGCTATGCAGAAGGCACATAATACAATACATAAAAAGAAAGCTCTAGGAGACTTTTTCATGTAGATGAAATTAATTACTGATATCTAATTGTGTTAAGAGGAGATTCAGACAACTGCAAAAGGTTGGGGTTCATTACTCATAAGCGTATAGAAAAATCAAGTAAATAAACAAAAGAAAAACATTAAGAAAGTTAACAACTACTAGGAAAATAAAAATTTTTCAGGATAGAAAATGGAGTCATAGATTTTATAATTCAGCTGTGAACAGCTTTTACAAAGTTACAGTAATATGAACACTGAAAATGAGCTAATCAAAACTGCAATATAATTCTACTAGAAGGGTGGAGTTATGAGAAGGTCATGCTTTTGTGGTGGAAATGGGGGAGACAAGAAAGCAAAATTGTCATTTTCCATAGTGGGAAGTCTATAGACAATGCTTAGAATGGAAACATGTCTAAGCAGAATTAGAAGCACATTGTTGAGATAAATGTAACTACATAAACATTTAGAGTAAATGTGAGGTTGACTTTGAACAGGTTAAAATAGGACTTGGGTGGGCAGAGGATTGCTACTTTCTATAAGAACGACTTTGACCTTGTTAACATCAATGTATTACCACACAAGCTAAAAACATGCAATTTCATTCTGGCAATCTCTCTGGGTACAGCATATTATAGATTAAGAGAGGCATGAACAGGAAATAATTCTTATTATTTATGAAGGCATTAGAATAACTGTTTCCCACAGATATGCCTTAAATACAAGCAAATTTGGAGAGTATTGTATATATGTGTGTATGTATCAATAAAAACATGAAAATCATTTTATGCTTCTCTTTCCCATAAAACAACAAAAGCAAAACAAAACAAATACAGCAAAACAGCACTTCTAAAATTTGTTATTCCAAATTGTTTTCTGATCAATTGATATCAATTGTGAGATGAGTCAGATCTTAAAATAATTAATGATTGATTAAAATGTGAATTGCTATCATCTTAGATTATGGTTTAAAAAGGCAGATCTTTTAGGTTCACAGGAACCCCTTGAATCTAATATTGCCTCAGGAGAAAGCTCAGAGGAAGACTGACCTTATCTACTATCATGATATGACCTCTGGCAAGTCACAGTTTAAATAATAAATTGAAAGAGAAGCTTTAAAATTTAAAGAAACCAGGAAAGCAGAGAGAAACAGTTGATGGTAGAAATTATTTAATCATAATAGCATTGGTACATAGGCAGCATAATTATTATTATTGTGGTTTCTTAAATTAACAACTAGATTCAGAGAATTGAAATTAATGCCACTAATTATATAGTTAGGAAACAGAACTAAGATGAAAATAGATTTCTGAATCTTTTAAATAAATGTTGTTTCTTTTTCCTTTACCATAAAAATAACACACTCTGTGGAAGATTTAGAAGTTGATAAAAGAATAGAAAAGAAAATAGAGGTCAACTTTAGTTCTATCATGTGGATAAAGCCACTATTAACTTTATTAAACATATTCCACTTCTTTTAATGTACATATATGTTTATTTTCTGGGCTCTCTGTTCTATTCCACTGATCTACATATCTGTGTTTGTGCTAGTAGCACACTGTTTAAATAACTGTAGTTTCATAATAAGTGTTGAAATCAGGAAATGTGAAAATATTAACTTTTTAAAATTGAGCTGGCTTCTGACTTTTATAAACACTGTTATAAGAAATATTTACCCATATCATAAAGTGTTTATTCTGCAAAAAAACTTTGATATACAAACATGTTTCATAAACTAAACACAAATAGGTCAGGGAGAGGTAAGGATTCTAGCTATTAAATAAATTTAACAGTTTATTGATTAATTGGGCTACAAAGCAGTCCTTGCTTAGGTTTGATTCCAACATTTGAATTGACTGAGTTTAAGCAATTCTGATCACTATTCCAACACACCTACTGGTTGAAAATTACGTCTTTGAGGATGTTGCTTAATTTAATTAACTTTGTTCTTGTTTTCCAAGATTGTATAGTCTATTTGGGGGTCTCTTGAAATTGCATACAAATATGAGAATGAATTTTTCTACTTCTGAAAAAAAAACTTCATGGGGATTTTTGATAGAAATTGCTTTGAATCTGTAGATCATTGTGGGTAGTATTGACTGACATCATAACAATATTGTTTTCCAATTTATGTACATGGGCTATCTTTCCATATTTTTGTGTCTACTTTCAGCAACACTTTTTAGTTTTCAATATATGTCTTTAACCTTCTTGTTCCATTTGTTCCTAAGTATTTTATTCTTTTGATATTCTATTTTAAATGGAATTGCTTTCTTAATCCTTTTTGCATTGTTCATTGTTGGTATACAGAAATAATACAGATTTTTGAGTATTGATTTTGATATCCTGCAAATTTGCTGAATTTGCAAATTGGTTCTAAGACGGTTTGGGGGGAATCTGTAGTTTATCTTTAAATGGAGACAGTTTTCCTAGTTCATATCCAATTTCAGTGATTTGTATTACTTTGTCTTGCCTAATTGTTCTAGCTAGGACTTCTAGTACTATGTTGAATAGAAGTGGAAAAAGTGTACACTCTTGTCTTGTTCCTGATCATAGAGAAAAAGCTTCCATTCTTTCACCACTGTGTATGTTCACTGTGGGATTTTCATATATGGCCTTTATTATGTTGATATAATTTCCTTATGTTCTTAGCTTGTTGAAAGTTTTTATCATAAAACATTGTTAAATTTTGTCAAACACTTTTTTTTGCAACAGTTGAGATGATTTTTGTTGCTTCATAATTAAACTTGGGTTATTGATATTTGAGAGGAAAATCACAGACATATAGTGCCACTTCTCGTCACATTATATTAACGGTATATGCTGTCAACATGACTTAATATCATCGTCAATGCTAACCTGGATTACCTGGCAGAGGTAGTGTTTGTAAAGTATCACCACTGTAAATTTACTTTCTCCCCATTTCCATACTGTGCTCTTAGGAAAGTATTCAATACACACAGCTGACTCTTAGGAGTGGGGAGTTATGCTTCCCTTTTTGAGGGTGGCATAGCTACATAAGTTATTTGTAATTCTTCTGTACAGGTTATTTGCCTATTTTCTTCCATTCATTTGTTTATCTTATCATTTATTTATATCAGGATGAACTCATGAAATTTATTTTATAATACAGTGCTTTTAAAATTGATTTTGCTACTTGACTTTTTCCAGCTTTGGATATTGGGGGCACATTCAGTTACCTTCTCTGTCCCTTTGACATGATTTGTTTTGCCTCTTTTTGTTTTGGTTTTGAAGCACTTCCTTATTTTTGATCCTACTAGATGCTCCAGGCTCATTTTGTATATTTTCTGTAGGTCATTTCTCTAAGGCACTTGGTATTAAAAGCAAGATCTGAGCTCTGGGTGTGATTATTGCTACTTGGGTGTCCCTGCCTCTAGACCCTCTCAGTGGACAGATCTAGGAAATACATGTATGTATACTAATCCATATATTTACATTAAGCTTAACATGAATTCTTACTTATGACTTCAATTTTCATCTATCTAATACCGCCTGCTTCATTCTATCCCCTTGCTTATTAGTACTGTCCAATACTGTACTCCAATAGTGAGAAATCTGGCTCTGACCATCTGTCATTCATCTACTTATTTGTTCAATCCCAGTATATAGGTACAGGTTGTTTCAGAATTGTTAACCTCTGCCCCTGTGGAAAATAACTTAATAGTAATCTTATTCTGATTGATGTCCCAAAGGTCACTTGAAGTGTCCTCACTTGATTTAATGGTTTCATTTTGCTGTTCTGTCTGGGTGTTTTCCATTGTTTTGTCTTCCAGCTTGCTGATTCATGCTTCTATTTCATCTGTTGAATCCCTCTAGTTTATTCTTCAGTTCAGTTTCGACTTCTGTTTGGTGCTTTAAAAATATTTCTATATCTTTGCTGAAGTTCTTGTTGTGTTCATCCATTCTTCTCCTGAGACTGGTGAGTCTTTTTTGACCAATAACTCCTTTTCAGGTAGGTTGCTTATCTCTGTTTCATTAAGGTCTTTTTCTGGGGATTTGCCTTGATTAGATTACTACAATTGGTCAGGTTATCACACAGTCAATATTTTGTTCAATACAACTATGAATGACAGTGTGAATACTAAACTTGGAAGCAGAACTCTTAGGTAGATTCTGATTCTGGCTTTTGTGAGATGTGTGACTTTGAATAAAAAGCTAAAAGTCACTATGTTTTCTCCTATATTTTATGTACATTGTAGTATACATTGTAGCATGGTCTACAGAGACAGAGAGGAGATCTCGTTCCAGGATGGCTTCTTTTGAATCTTAGCTCTGTGACTGAATACCTATATGACTTTGGAAAAAGTCTGTAACTTTTGTATGCTTTTAGTTTTCTCATTTGTGAAACAATGGCAATAAGGGTGCTTTGAGAATTAAATAAGTTAATGTGTACAAATTTATTAAAATAATACTTGACATATAGCAAGCAATATAAAATTATTCTCTATTTTAGTGTTATTGTTGCAGTTGTTAGTCTTATTGTTTCTGTGGTTATTATTATTAAATCTTGGGTAAGTATATGAATTCAATATAATTTTTGTTCCCTACCATCACATCTTTTTTTCTTTTCTAATTCTTTATTTTTAATTGAATATATTTGACATATAAATTGTGTTAATTGAAGGTGTCCAACATATTACTTTGACACATTTAGTTGTAAAATAATTGCCATTTTAGAAATATGTAATTCATTACATAATTATAGTACAATATTGTTGTCTACATTCATTATGCTGTGCATTAGATCACTGTGGCTTATTTGCTACTTATTTCAAGTTTGTATCCTACCCTTAAACAACATCAATGTTATCTCCCACTCCAACCCCCTGGTAACTATCATTTTACTATGCTTTTCATGAGTTTGACTTTTTTGTATTCCACACATAAGTGATATACAGTACTTGTATTTTTCTGACATCTCACTTAGCATAATGTGCAAGAGGTTCACCTGTGTTGTTGCAAATAGCAGGATATCCTCCTTTCTCATGGCTAAATGATACTACGTTGTATATTCATATCACATCTTTTTTTAGTTCATTCATCCATTGATGGGCATTTAGGTTGTTTCCATGTCTTGACTATTATAAATAATGATGCAGTAAACATGGGGAATGCTTATGGTTCTTCAAAATACTATTTTTATTTGAGTATATACCAGTAGTAGAAATGCTAGATTGTATGATAAATCTATTTTTACTTTTTTGATGAATCTCCATATAGTTTTCCACAGTGGTTAGATCAATTTACATTCCCACTATGTACAGACTCTTTTCACACAAAGTCTCTTTTCAGCACACCTTTGCCAGCAGCTGTTGGCACTTGTCTTCTTGATGACAGCCATTCTTAGAGGTGTGAGGTGCTATCTCATTGTGGTTTTGATTTGCATTTCACTGATGATTAATGATCCTGAGTATATTTTCATGTGCCTGTTGGCCATTTTGATGTCTTCTTTGGAAAAATGTCTACTTGCTTCTTCTGCCCATTTAAAAATCAGATTTCTTTGTTAGTTAGTTGTATGAGTTCTTTATATATTTTGGATATTAACACCTTATTCAATAAAAGATTGCAATAATGTTCTCCCACTCTGTAGGTTGTCTATTCATTTTGTTAATTGTTTCCTTAACTGTGCAGAAGCTTTTGAGTTTGGTGTAGTTCCATTCGTTGACTTTTGCTTTTGTTGTTTGTGCTTTTGGCATCATGTCCATAAAATCATTGTCAAGGCCAATATTGGGGAGTTTCTTCCCTATGCTTCCTTCTAGGAGTTTTATGGAATCAGATCTTATGTTTAAGTCCTTGATTCATTTTGAATTAATTTTTCTCAGTGGTTTAGGGATTTAATTTCATTGTTCTGCATGTGCTTCTCCTTTTTTATCAGTACCTATTGTTTGAATAGTCTATACTTTTCGTATTGGGTGTCTTTAGTTCCCTTGTCCAATATTAGTTTCTCGTACGTGCAAGGATTTAATTCTGGGCTCTCTATTCTGCCCCATTGGTCTGTGTCTATTTTGGGGTGAGTAGAATACTATTTTTATTACTATGACTTTGTAGTATAGTTTAAAATCAGGAAGTATATGATACCTCCAGCTATGCTCTTTTCTTCTCAAGAATGCTTTGATTACTCAGTCTTTTATAGTTCCACATAAATTTTAGGATTATTTCTTCTATTTCTGAGAACAACTTTGGTATTTTGATGGGGGTTGTGTTGAATCTGTAGATGGCTTTGGGTAGTATGGACACTTTAACAATATTGATTATTTTAATCCATGAACATGAGATGTCTTTTCATTTGTGTCATTTGATTTTTTCAGCAGTGTTGTAGTTCTCATTGTACAGATTTTTCACTTTTCATTAAATTTATTCCTAAGTATTTGTTTTTGATGCTATTGTGAATTAGATAGCTTTATTTCTTTTTCAGATATTTCATTATTCATATACAGGAAAGCAACTGATTTTTCTATGTTGATTTTTTATCCTGCAACTTCACTGTAGTCTTTGATTTGTTCCAACAGATTTTCAGTTGACTGGGATTTTCTATATGTAAAATTATATCATAAGGAAATAATGACAATTTTACTTCTTCCTTTGCAATTTTGACCCCTTTTATTTGTCTTTCCTAATTGTGCTAGCTAGAATTTTCAGTACTATATTGAATAGGAGTACCCACCATTACTTCTAAATCACTACTCTCTCAATCACTTTTAAAAAAATCCTTCCTTCTGTGAGAATCATGTCATCTGGCTATAATTAGTCTCTACCAATTCCTCTCACTGTAATTCACTGAATATCTAGCTATTCCTCTTCATTTACTGAATCATGGTTTATTAGATTGCTAGGGCTTCCATAATAAAGTAAAATAGATTGGGTGGCTTAAACAACAGAGTTTATTTTCTCACAATTCTGGATGCTATAAGTCCAAGATCAAGGTGTCAGTAGAGCTGTTTTCTCCTGAGACTTCTCTTCTTGGCTTGTAGATGACCATTTTCTCCCTGTGCCTGACAAAGAGTCTGTCCTTGACAAAATTCTATTCATTCTCTGCTGATCCCTCTTTTCTACTAGGGCTCATCCTTATCCCCCATCCTGTTCTTGCTGGACCTCAATATTCCAGTTTTATCAACAACCCTGCTAATTCAGTTTAGAGAGAATCCTCTACACTTGATATCTGATCAAGTTTTTTATCTGATCAAGTTCCTCATCCCCCACCCTTGATGCCTAAGCTCTTGGTCTGGATCCAGCAAGAATTATTTTGCCAGTTTAGCAAGAATTCCCCCTACCCATGATGTCTCTTCTTAGTAATCTTTCATTCCCTCACTCTGCTGTTTGTGTATAAATCTCCAGTTGTCTTTGCTATATTGGGAACTGAGCCTGAACTCTCTCCCTTATTGCAATAGTCTTGATATCAATTGCAATATATGAAGTCTCCCTTACCATTTTAACAGGTGTCAGAATACTATTTTCTTTAACATATCTTCAAATTTTCTTTCCTCTATATGTGCCTGTATCCTAATCTCCTTTTCTTATGAGAACATCAATCATATTGGATGAAGGCCCACTTTAATAACCTCATCTTAATTTATTTACCCTTTTAAAGACCCTATCTTAAAATATAGTCACATTCTGTGGTACTGGGAGTCAGGTTTCAACATATGGACTTTTGGAGGGGGGAAAACAATTTAGCCCATAACACTTAGGATTCCTTTTTTACTATGAATCCTGTCACCCCTATGGGTGATTTTAACATCCTCACTAATAACATATATACCACACTTTAGTATCAGTTTATTTGAACCCCTCATATCTAATGACCTTCTCCTCCACTTGCCCAGCTCTTCTCACTGTCATAGCAGGAAATTTGCCTTCATCCTGAACTTAAGAAATCCCTAAGTCATTAATTTAAACATCTCACTTTGATCAATACCTATCTTTCCAGATTACTTTCTAAAGTATTCCCACTATAATTCTTCTTTTATCTTATCAGGACTATCATTCCAATAACTTAATTTTTTATCCATCACCCTTCTCTTGATTTCATTTAACTCACCATCACCTTACATGTGATGGTTTATTATTTCAATTACTCTCATGCTAATATGTAAACTTCTTTCTTCCTCTATCATTTTGTTGTATATGTATCTGAAAAAACTACAATCAAGGTAGCTGAATATTGTTGAAAATAAAACCCCACAGACAGGAATATTATCATTAATAAAAGTTCATTTCATGGTCAAACTAAACTAAGCCAACACTGTCATATAATCAACATTTCTCTGGCAAATTTAATTCAATTATATTAAACCTCTTTCTATCCTCCACACTGACTTCTGGGTTTAACAGATGTATTAGTTGAAAATGCCTTTATAGTCTTGCCACATAATGTTTCCCCACTCGTTTCTCTCCCTTTGTCTGGGTCCTATATAAGGACTATCCCTCCATATGTGTTTTGGATCTCTTTCTTTTGGTTTCCTCTAGGAACTTACATGATCAATTCTTGTTCTTATAGATTCTAACTTCTTTCTACTTGGTTCTCTTTTCCAGTATTTAATTATGTTAAAGTCCTTTCTGTTAAAAGCAAACAAACCTTGACTACTGTCCTATCTCAAAGCTCTGTTCCCCCAACCCACAAACCCTGACTTTATCTTAATTTCACAAGACTTGTCTCCTTCAACTCCAATTTTCTCCTCAACTCACTACATTCTGGCATCTGTTTCCAATACATGATAAAGCTATTCTTTCTTAGGTTACCACTGACTTCCATGCTTTTAAATCCAATGGAAGTATTTCAGAAATTTTAATAACAGCTGACATGTACATAGTTATTTAATTGTAGAAGGCTTTTTCAAATGTTTCTGTTTATTATAAGTATTTACCCAGTATTTAAATTTTTTTCTAGTTAATACTAGTAGGTGCTTTTAAATCCAATGTCATAACCACTCTTCACTTTTCTTACTATTGATAGAATCATCCTATACCAATTGGATTTTTTAGCAGCACAGCAAAATAAGACTTTCAAGCAGATCAGAAATGTCTACTTAGTCTAGGGTATTACTTCTCAATTGATTTTTTTTTGAGTCATGATTCTAAGGACAACTCTATATTTAGGTAGAGTAGGTGTAATTTGAATGCTAACAAAAGCCAATCATAGAATATCATCTTCCTCCAGAGATCTTTCTAGAGCATCAGAAATTCCCATTACTCATCTCATTTCTTAAGGACTTTCTAGGTTTGAGTGCAGTGCATTATTATAGTTAAATTTATGACATCTGTTTACTTGAGAGGAGTAAACCATTACTTGAAAATCAAGTTAGCAGATTTTAATTTGTCAGATCAACCTATCATCCTTTAAACAGACAGCATTCTGAAGGAATGTGATACTGTGAAGTGTTCTAAGAGGGGGTTCCCTAGATTAGAAAAGGATAAGAAATTGTCTTAATCCCTGATAAAGGCATGTTAGTAAGTAAATAGATGGTAGCAAAGGATAGTGATAGGGGTCTTTTAATTATTGAGGTTTAACCGACAAACACAATTGTAAGATATTTGAAGCATACATCATGATGCTTTGGTATACATATACACTGTGAAAGGATCCTGCCATGTAGTTAGTTAACACATCCACCATCTCACACATTTTTTTTTTTTTTTTTTGTGAGGGCATTTAAGTTCCACTCTCACCAAATTTCAATTATACAATACATGGTTATCAACTACAGTTGTCATGTTTTATATTAGATTATTAGACTTTATTTATCTTAGAAATAAAAGTTTTTGTCCTTATACTAACCTCTCTTTATCACTTCTGCCTGCAACCATTCTTCCACTCTGTTTCTATGAGTTAAATCTTTTTTTTTCTTAAAAAATCCTACATATAAGTGATAACATGTGGTATTGCCTTTCTCTATCTGGTTTACTTGGCATAATGCCATCAAGGGCCATCCATGTTGTCTCAAAAGGCAGGATTTCCTTTTTTCTCATGGCTGAATAATATATATATACATATATATATGATTTTATATAAGGTATAAACACAATATGATATATATTATAGAATAAAGTCTCAAAAGACTGGATTTCTTTTTTTCTCATGGCTGAATAATATAATTTTATATAAGGTATAACAATATTATATATAATAAATAGTATATATGTAATATATATTATATATCTCACATCTTTTTAAATTCATCCATTGGTGGACAGTTAGGTTGTTTTCATATTTTGGCTATTTTAAGTAATGCTGCAGTGAACATGGAAGTGTAGATATCCCTTTGACATAGTGTTTTCATTTTCTTTGGATATGTACCCCAAAGTGGAATTGCTGGATCATATATTAGATCTGTTTTTGATTTTGAGAAACCTCCATACTGTTTTCCATAGTGGCTGCACCAATTTACATTCCCACCAACAGTGCACAAGGGTTCTTTTTCTCCACATCCTTGCCAACACTTATTCTCTCTAGTCTTTTTGTTACTAGCCATTCTAACAGGTGTGAGGTGATAGATCATTATGGTTCTGATTTGCATTTCCCCGATGTTAGGGGAAAATGTTTAAAAAGAAAATCAGTTAAAATCTTTCATTAGGGTTTAAAAATTTCAAACCCAAATACAGTTTGTTTTAACTAGTTATGGAAACGAATCAAAATCAAATGGTTTCCTTGGCTACTAAGTCCACAATGATATGGGAATAATAGACTCTCATCCTTCAAATGTTTTGTTTATAGTAACTGAAACATATTTCTGCAATTCTTGCCATGCAGCTATACTATTTTCTTCTTAAAAGAATATGTAAGAGCTTCTAGCTCCATCAAGATGGAATAGGTACATTTCTCACACATCCTCCCCTTTATAACTAAAAATCTCTGAACATAAAAACAACAAACATAAGAGTACTAAGAAATAAAGCAGACAGCCTAGGGACCTTGAGATTGAAGAACAACATGGTGAAGTTGTTACCCCAAAAGTTAAAGACCCTGGTTCTTGCCATACCTGAAAGACAAGTTTACAGTCAGGAGATAGTACATTGTGTAGTGAATGTCTTGAATGGTTTTAAAAGATTTATTTTAAAAAAGGAAAAGTACACCTCCAAGAACTGGAGGTAGGCTCATCTAAGGGAGGAAAAGCAGAGGGTTTTGTCTGCCCTTTCTCTTATACCCTCGCTTAGAGGTGGTCTCTTGATTGA
Source organism: Camelus bactrianus (assembly GCF_048773025.1). Taxonomy (NCBI): domain Eukaryota; kingdom Metazoa; phylum Chordata; class Mammalia; order Artiodactyla; family Camelidae; genus Camelus; species Camelus bactrianus. Next base: position 69,878,056 of record NC_133575.1, on the reverse strand, counting down.
TTGAAGGTTCTTGTCCCTGGAATGCTTAGTCATGTTTGACCCTTTTGCACGTGTCCTTACCCATGATGCACACAGAAAAACCCATGGTGGGGGGAGCTAAACCACAATGTTAATTATAATACAATGAGCTTTGGGTTGTATCAGGTTAAGTTCTTTCTGCTACCCTGCAGTTGTGGCTGTTGGGCTTCTTGCTGACACTCGTTTAGAAGAAGAAAAGCTCCTTTATGCTGGAGGCAGGCATACTGTCATTTTCCAGACCATCCTCCCTCTCCTCCACCTATCTGCCTGGGGCCCCCACTTATCTACCTACCTAACAAAGTGAGGTCCCTGATTTTTCTTATTGCCTTCCATATGTCCCACACAGGTCACTGCAGATGCCTGGAAACTGGAACTACCAACAGACACATACAAAAAAAAAAAAAAACAAGCTCCAAGAAAAGCCTAACCAAAAGACCCAGAAAAGGGTTCCCTAACAACAGAAAACCTTTTTGGCAAGACCTTTTCAACCACTCTCCCATCTCCCCACCTCACTACCTCCCAAAGAAAGCAGGTAGCACTCTGATTCCCTTGCAGGATGAAACTAGCAGGGCCAAGAAGAGACAGCTAATCTGCCATCACTCCCCTGGCAGAAGCAGACAGCAGCAGTTCAATTTCTGGCTGGTTGGTGTCTGAGCAGACAGCTAATCTTCCATTTCCTGCCTTGCCAATACAGGCAGTGTTCCAACTCACCTCCCAGGACAGTATTTAAACCACGAGTAATAATTAGTCAAATCCATTTCACCTGCCTTCACTAAATCAAGTTCATTTTAGGATTTGCATGTCCTCCAAGTGCCTGTAACCTAAACCATAAGATGTTTGCCTGAGTCAGCTGCATCTAGTTCAGGCTGAGCTGGTTAAGACTGAATAGGACCATGGACCCTCCAACTGAGCATGCACAAGTGTTGTTCAGTGATTTTTTAATATAAGAGGGTCACCAACTCCACCCTTGGAATGTGCAGAGGCCTGTAGCTTAGTTACACCTGCCCTGCAAAAGACCTACTGCACCTTTTCCCGATCACATTTCCCCACGCTCCCCATGCTGTTTGTACCTCAGACTGCTGTGCTTCTTTATTAATTATCCTATAAATACTCTGAGCCCCTTGACTCCAGGAAGGCACTTTTGAGATTGTTGTCCCATATCCTTGCTTGACTGCCTTGTGAATAAGCTCTCTCTTTCTTGCAAACCTCAGTGATTCTGTGTTTTGGCTGTCTGTGATTCCAACAAGATGAACCTGGTTCAGGAACAGTATTAGTGGGGTCCAATGGCCTTAGCCTCCACCCACACCAGGAAGAAATCAGTCTTAATGATGTGGTGCAAAGTGGGGCTAGTCAGCACAAAACTTCATTCTGCCACACTCCATGTCAGAAGTTCAGTCATCTTGGATGTTCAGAAAGCAAAAAGGACACAGACAGATAAAAATAGGAGTAAATAGGTAAATATATTTGACTATCCTCATGAGTATTTAAAATTATATTTCATTACAACAAAAATTACTATAACATCTGTTGCAGTTCTCTCTATACATAAAGGAAATACTTAAGATGATTTTACTTAAAAACTGGGGGGATAAAGGAACCTTAATGAGAATAAACTTTCTATACTTAACTAAGTGGTAAAACATGAAAAAGAATATACTGTGATAAAATTATGTGAGTACATTATAATACCTAGAGCAATAACTAAGGAAACTATACAAAGTGATATATGTTCAAAAACACTGTAAATGAATCCAGATGGAATCCTAAAACAACATTCAAATAATTCACAGGAAAGTAAAAGAGGATAAACAGGAGAATAGGAAACCAAAGGAAAAAAAAATCATAAAATTGGAGACTCAAACCCTAACATATCAATGATCACTTTAAATGTAAATGGCTAAATACACCAATTAAAAGAGAGATATTGAAAAATATCTAACAGAAAGAAGCAAGATGGCAGAGTAAAAGGACGCTTGTAGCTCACCCTCTCTCACAAATACATCAAACTCACATCTATATATCCACCCAGCCAATCAGAGCACCTGCCGAACTCCAACAGAACATCACCCACTTTGAAAGACAAAGACGCCAAAAATCTGGTAGGAGAAAAGGGAAAAAGAAAGAAGAAAAAGCAAAACTGTGCGGGGCTGATCCCGAGGGGAGGGAGTGGCAAATGAGGACTGGTGCTTGTTCGCTGGGTCTCTCCTCTCCAATGGAGAGGCCAGCAGGACGGAAGGGGAGCCTCTGAGGCTCAGATCTGCCCTGAGCACCCCTTGATGGACAGAACTGAGATAAATGGGCACAAAGGGTCCCCACAACACCAGCCTGAGATGCGAGCCAGCAACTGGGGCTGGGACAGGCCGCCTGAGCCAGGTAGAGGACTGGGGTGGCTGCATTGAGGCAGCCCCATGGGACTGCGGGGTGCTGTGTGCTGTGGCTGGGAGGGGATATGGAGAAGAACCACCTCGGTCCCCCATAAATTGTGAAAAAAGCAAAGCAACACGGCTGGTGTACCCTGGGGGGAGGGGCGCCATAGCCTTTGTCTCCTCAGACCTGCGCTGCCATTACTGGCGCTTCTCCCGAGAAGAGAAACAAGGCTCAGCCACAGCCGCCATCTCCTCCTGTGCGCAGCGCCCAGGTGGGAGCGGGGCCGAGACTTGAATCCACACCTGGGGGCTCCGCAATCTCCTAAACAGGACTGAGACTTCTTTACAGCCCAAGGCAGATAGGGTCTTTCTGCCCTGGCACCTCAGAGAACTCACGCCACCAAGACAAACAAGGAGCTGAGATTTGGCATGGAGCAGGAGTGGGGCCGTTCTGTGGTCTTCCCCGAGCCCACCTTCAGAGCACCAACCCGAGCTGCACAGAGGAGCGGAGCAACTAGGACCGGGAGACGGTGGGCGGCCACCCGCCTTCCTGGCAAGAATGCAGCACTTGACTGCGGTGCTGGGAGGGGGTGCAATTTTGCCCACCTGCCTCAAACGAGCAGCATCTGACTGCGGCATCAGGAGGGGGAGTGATCCGCCCGCCCACTGGGTAAGAGCTCAGTACCTGAACCAGTGTTGGGAGGGGCATGATCTGCTAACTGACAGCCACTGGGAGCAGCACAGATGAGGGTGCCAACAAAGGGCCTCTGGAAACAGCAAGCTGAGTTCATGAAACAGGGTGAAGACACAAAGACCTCTTGATAAAATCATTAAGAGCACACCGTCTTCAGGAGAACTAGATAACTGATACTCCTTAAGCCACAGTGCCAGAGAGCTATGAGCAAGATGAAGAAGCAGAGGAACCACTCCCAATTAAAAGATCAAGAGAAATCGCCTGAAAGCACAATCAAGGAAATAGACATTGATGGCCTACTAGATCAAGATTTCAAAAAAGGAGTGATCAAAGTACTGAAGGAACTAAAAGAAATCGTGTTTAGAGATATAAAATATGTCAAAAATGAAATAGAAGCTATAAAGAAGAACCAAGTAGAATTAGTAAACCCATGTGCTGAGATGAGAGCTGACCTAAAGGCTGTGTAAAGCCGACTAGATAATGCAGAGGAACGAATTAGTGACCTAGAAGACAGGACAACAGAAAGCACCCAATCAGAACAGCTGAGAGAAAAACAAATAAAAAACAATGAAAACAATATAAGGGACCTATGGGATAATATAAAGCGTGCCAATCTACACATAATAGGGGTTCCAAAAGGGGAAGAAAGATCAAAGGGGATTGGAAAGGTATGTGAAGAAATCATGACTGAAAACTTCCCAAACCTAAAGAAGGAATCAGATATCTAAGTACAGGAGGCTCAGAGGGTCCCAAACAGGAAGAACCCAAACAGACCCACACCAAGACATATCCTAATCAAGATGGCCAGAGTCAAAGATAAAGAAATGATCCTAAAGGCAGCAAGAGAAAAGCAAACAGTGAGTTACAAGGGAACCCCCATAAGGCTCTCAGCGGATTTCTCTACACAAACACTACAGGCCAGAAGGGAGTGGCAAGATATATTCAAAATCCTGAATGAAAAACAGATGCAGCCTAGGATACTCTATCCAGGAAGGGTATCCTTTAGAATAGAAGGAGAGAGAAAGAACTTCACAGAGAAGCAAAAACTAAAAGAGTTTGGCAACACTAAACTCATGCTAAAAGAAATATTGACAGGTCTACTCTAAATAGAAAAGAAGCAGGATGCTACAAAAATGAGAAACTCATAACTGGAAAGGAGATTACTGCCATGAATCGCAAATAGAATAAACACAAAATTGTAAAAGAAGACATCTAAATCATTAAGAGTGGGAGAGGGAAGCAAGGAAAGTCACTGTGGAAAACAGTATGGAGATTCCTCAAAAGACTAGGAATAGACTTACCATACGACCCAGGAATCCCACTCCTGAGCATATATCCAGATGGAACCCTACTTCAAAATGACACCTGCACCCCAATGTTCATAGCAGCACTATTTCAGTAGCCAAGACATGGAAACAGCCTAAATGTCCATCAACAGATGATTGAATAAAGAAGTGGTATATTTATACAATGGAATACTATTCAGCTACAAAACCCAACAACATAATGCCATTTGCAGCAACATGGATATTCCTGGAGAGTGTCATTCTAAGTGAAGTAAGCCAGAGAGAGAAGGAAAAATACCATGTGAGATCGCTCATATGTGGAATCTAAAAAAAAAAAAAAAAAAAAAAGAAACATAAATTCAAAACAGAAACATACTCATAGACATAGAATACAAACTTGTGGTTGCCAAGGGGGCGGGGGGTGGGAAGGGACAGACTAGGATTTTAAAATGCAGAATAGATAAACAAGATTATACTGTATAGCATAGGGAAATATATACAAGATTTTGTGGTAGCTCATAACAAAACAAAAATGTGACAATAAATATATATATTTTCATGTATAACTGAAAAATTGTGCTCTACACTAGAATTTGACACATTATAAAATGACTACTACTCAACAAAAAATGTAAAAAATAGGGGGTTAGAAAAAAAAAGAAAAACATCTAACAATGTGCTAAATTCAAGAAGCTCACTTGAAATGCAAAAGCATACATAGTTAGAAAGTTAAAAGGTGGAAGAAGATATATCACACAATAAGTTAAGAAAAATAGGAGTGGCTAAATTAGTATCTGATAAAGTAGATTTTAGAGCAAAAATATATACTAGAGACAAAGAGAAATATTACACAATGATACAACTATCAATTCACCAGGAAGATAAAACAACTTTAAATGTGTATGCACCAGACAACAGAGCCTCAAAATAAATACAGCAAAAAATGATACAGCAGGGAATAGAAATAGACAAATCCTCCATTATCATTGTGTACTTCAACAGTCCTCTCTCAGCAATCCATAGAACACTACCAGACAGAAAATCAGCAAAGATATATGGGAACTGGACAACACAATCAATCAACTCTAATATAAATAGAAGCCTTCATCCAACAACAGCAAAATACACATTTTTTCAAGCACACATGGAACAGCTGCCAAGATAAACCATATCTGGGGACATAGAAGGAACTTCAACAAATCTGAGATACTTGAAATCATTCAGAGTGTATTCTCTGAACATAGTGGAATCAAACAAATCAACAACACAAATATAACAGGAAGTATCTAAATATGTAGAAATTAAACAACACATTTCTATGTCATCCATGGGCCAAAGAGGTGGCTTCAAAGGAAATTTAAAAATTGAAAATAACTAAATGAAAATCAAAATACAACATATCAAAAAATGTATAACACAAGAAAGCAGTGCTTGAGAGGAAAATTTAGAGCACTAAATATTTACAGTAGAAAAGATAAAAGATCTCAAATCAATAATCCATATTACTTCCTCACAGAAATATTTAAAAGAATAAAATCAATCCAAAGTAGAGAGAAGAAAGGAAATAACAAAGATAAAAGCAGAATTCAATAAAATTGAGAAAAAGAAAAACAATAAAGAAAAAGAATGAAAGAAAAGTTGATTCATCAAAAAGTCAATAAAATTAATAAACCTCTAGCAAGAATAATAAAAAGAAAGAAGATACAAATTAACAAGATGAAAAAATGAACAGATGATATTCAGATCTTGGAGCTATTAAAAGGATAATAAGGAAATTCTGTGAGCAACTTTGCACTCACAAGTTTGACAACTTAGAAGAAATGGACCAAGTCCCCCAAAACCATTGCTATGGACTAAATTGCATCTTCCTGAATTCATATGTTTAAACCCTAACTCTCAATGTGATGATATCTGGAAATGAGAACATTGGAAGATAATTAGGTTTAGATGAGGTCAAGAGGGTATGGCCTTATCACCTCACACCAGTCAGAATGGCCATCATTCACAGGTCCACAAATGACAAATGATGGAGAGGCTGTGGAGAAAAGGGAACCCTCCTACACTGCTGGTGGGAATGCAGTTTGGTGCAGCCACTATGGAAAACAGTATGGAGATTCCTCAAAAGACCAGGAATAGACTTACCATATGACCCAGTAATCCCACTCCTGGGCATATATCCAGAAGGAACCCTACTTCAAAAGGGCACCTGCACCCCAATGTTCATAGCAGCACTATTTACAATAGCCAAGACATGGAAACAGCCTAAATGTCCATCAACAGATGACTGGGTAAAGAAGAAGTGGTATATTTATACAATGGAATACTATTCAGCCATAAAACCCGACAACATAACGCCATTTGTAGCAACATGGATGTCCCTGGAGAATGTCATTCTAAGTGAAGTAAGCCAGAAAGAGAAAGAAAAACACCATATGAGATGGCTCACATGTGGAATATAAAAAAAAAAAAAAAGAAAGAAAGAAAAGAAAAAGACACATGAACATAAATACAAAACAGAAACAGACTCATAGACATAGAATACAAACTTGTGGTTGCCAGAGGGGAGGGAGGTGGGAAGGGACAGACTGGGAGTTTGAAATTTGTAGATAGTGACAGATATATATAGAACAGATAAACAGGATTGTACTGTAAAGGACAGGGAAATATATACAAGATCTTGTGGTAGCACATGGTGAAAAAAATGCTACAACGAATATATGTATGTTCATGCATTACTGAAAAATTGTGCTCTACACTGGAAATTGACACAACATTGTAAACTGACTATAACTCAATAAAATAAAATAAAAACAAAGAGGATATGGCCTTATGATGGAATTAGTGCTCTTACAAGAAGAGGCACCGGAGAGCTTGCTTTCTCTTTTTCTGTTCTGTGAGGGCCCAGTGAAAAGGCAGCCATCTGAAAGTGAGGAGGAGTGCTGTCACTAGAACCTAACCATGTTGGCACTCTTATCTTGGAATTCTGAGAGAAAGTAAATGTCTGTTGTATAAGCCACCAAGTCTATGCTTTGTTGTTATCACTGCCTAAACTAAGACAACCACAAACTGTCAGCACTCCATCAGGATAAAATAAACAATTTCAATAGATTTATTCTCATTAAAAAATTGAGTTTGCAATTATAAAACTCCTAAAAGAGAACTCTATAAGCACAAATGATTTCACTGGTGAATTCTATCAAGAATTTAAAGAAGTAATACAAGTTTTAGATAACCTCTTCTAGAAGTAAAAGAGGAATTAGTTCCATTCTCATTTAATGAGACCGGTATTGCTCTGAAAACAAAATGAGAAGAAAAGCTATAGATCAATATCTTTCGTTAATTTATATGCAAAACGTCTCAATAAAATAGTAAATTGAATTTAGCAATGTACACAAATAATTTTACAAGTTTGCTAGACGGAATTTAATCCAGGTATACAAAGCTGGTTCAGCAACAATCAAGCAATATAATCCACCTTTTTAACGGGCTAAAGGGGAAAAAAAGGCTCATGTGATCAATTGACACAGAAAAGGCTTTTATAAAACCCAGCACCCATTCATGGCAAAAACTATCAAAAGATAAGAATGGAAGAGAACTTCTTCAGCTTGCTAAAGAGCATCTACAAAAAACTCACAGGTAACATCATACTTAATCGTGTTTTTAAGATTGGGAAGAAGGTAATGATGGCCACTGGGTTAGTTTGCTAGGAGTTCCATTGTAAACATTACAAGCAGGTGACTTAAAAACCAGAAAATTATTTTCTCACAATTATGAACGCTAGAAGTCTGAGATAAAAGTGTCAGCAAGGAAAGTTTCTTCTGAGGCCTCTCTCGGATTATAGATGGCTATCTACTCCCTGTGTCTCATATACTATTCCCTCTGTGTTTATCTATGTCCTACTCCTCTTCTTATAAGGACATCGGTAATATCAGGTTAGAAACCACATTAATGATCTAATTTTAACTGAAAAACACCTTTAAAGATTGTATCTCCAAATACAGTCAAATTCTGAGGTACTAGGGACTAGGAAATCAACATATGAATTTTGGAGGGACACAATTCAGCTGATAACATCCACTTTCTCCACTCTTATTTACTATAGTACTGGAAAATCTAGACACTGCAATAATGCAAGAAAAAGAAAATGGCAAGAAATGGCACATTGATTAAAAGTAAGACATACTACAGTCCCTACATAAAGATAGCATGATTGTCTACTTAGAAAATCCAAAGAAGTCTGCAAAAAATAAAAACCCTCCTAGAACTAACCAGCAAAATCAGCAAAGTTGCAGGATACAAGATCAACATGTAAAAATCAATCACATTACTGTATGCTAACAATGAAAGGGCTCAAACCAAAATTTTAGAAAAGTACCATTTGTGTGTCCCAATGATAAAAAATACTTTGATATACACTTAAGATGTATAGAATCTTTATACTGAAAATTATAAAATAATATGGAAAGAATTCAAAGAGGATCTAAATAATGGAGATGGATACCATCTTTCATAAATTGAAAGACTCAATATAATGACAATGTCAATCTCACCAAATTGATCTACAGGTTTGATAAAATTTCTATAAAAAGTCAACAAGGTTTGTATTGTAGACATAGAAAAGCTTATCCAAAAATCTCTACAGAAAAGATTTAAAATAGCTAAAACAATCTTCAAAAAGAAAAAGTAAAGTGGAAGGAATTCCTGTGTCTGATATTTAAGCCTACTGTATACCTGCAGTAATGAAGACTATGTCGTATTGGCAGAAGTATACATATGTATATAAATGGAACAGAACAGAGAACCAAGGAATAGACTTACACAAATATTCCCAACTGAGTTTTACAAAGGTACAAAAGCAATTCAACAGAGAAAGAATATCTTTTTCAAAAAATGAATGGTGCTGGAGCAATGGATATTCATAAGCAAAACAAACAAAGAAAACCTCAAACGAGCTTCATTCTTTACATGAAAATAACTTAACTTAAAATTATTATGACTTACATGTAAAATATAAAACTATGAAACTTTTAGAGAAAGCATTGGTGAAATTCTTCTGGAGCTACAGGTAGGCAAAGAATTGTGTTATACTTGGCACCAAAAACATTAACCATAAATGAAAATATATATAAATTGAATCACATTAAAATTTAAGCAATTAATTAGGCAAAAGCCCATGTTATGATGATGAAATGAAGCTATAGAGTGGGAGAAAAATGTTTGCAAACTACATGTTTGAAAAAAGACTAAGATTTTGAATATAAATGGAACTCACAAAAATCAATAGTATATAAACAAACAATTTACATAGGAAATGGGAAAAAGACATGAAAAATATTTCACAAAGAAGGATATGTGAATGTCAAATAAACACATGAAAAGATATTCAACATCACAAGTCTATCATTGAAATGCAATTAAAACCACAATGAGATATTACTATACAGCTATCAGAATGACTAAAGTAAAAATAATAATGACAATACCAAATGCTGTGAATGTGAAGAAATTTTATCACTCATATATTGCTGGTGGGAATGTAAAATTGTACAAGCATCTGAAAACTAGTTTGGCAGTTTCTTATTAATCTTAACATTCAATTACTATATGATGAAGCAATTGCACTCCTAGACAACTATCCCAGAGAAATAAAAACTTATGCCTACATGAAATCTTGAACATGAATATTTAAAATAGCTTATCAGAATTGCCCCAAGCTGGAAACATATGTTTCATAATAGGTGAATGGTTAAATAAATAGTAAATCATCCATGCCATAGTACACTACTCAGCAATATGAAGTTGCAAGCTATTAATATATGCAGCAGCTTGGGTGAATCTCCAGAGAATTATGCTATGTGAAAAAAACCAATCTCAAAAGTTTACATATTTTTGAGGGGAAGGTATAACTCAGTGACAGAGTGTGTGTGCTTAGCATGTATGAGGTCCTGGGTTCAATCCCCAGTGCCTCTGTTAAATAAATAAATAAAAATAAAGAAATCTGATTACTTCCCCCTGCAAAAAAAGTTTGCATACTTTCAGTAAGTGCTTCAATTTGTACAATATTTTAAATGACAAAATGATAGAAATAGAAAATAGCATTTATGTTACTAAGTGTTAGAGCCAAGGAACAGAGAAGAAAAATGGGTAAAGCTATAAAAGGACAATGGAGGACTGTCACTATTAGCAGATGACATGATATTATACATAGAAAACCCTAAAGATGCCACAAAAAACTGTTAGAATAAATGAATTCAGGAAATTTCCAGGATACCAAATAAATAATGCAGAAATCTGTTGTTTCTATACACTAATAATGAACTATCAGAGAATTAAGAAAATAATTCTAATAACAGTTGTATCAAAAAGAATAAAATACCTAGGAATAAACTAACCAAGGAGGTGAAAGACACTGAAAACTATAAAGAAGACATAAATATATGGAAAGATATTCTATGCTCTTGGATTGAAGAATTATTGTTAAAACGTCCATACCACCTAAAGCAACCTACAGATTCAATAAAATCTCTATCAAAATTCCAATGTCATTTTTCACAGAAATAGAAGACACAATTCTAAAATTTATATAGAACCACAAAAGACCCTTGATAGCCAAAGCAATCATAAGAAAGAAGAACAAACTTGGAGGCATCATGCTCCTGATTTCTAACTGTATTACAAAGCTATGGTAATCAAAACAGTGTGATATTGGCATAAAACTAGACACATAGATAAATGGAACAGAATAGACAGCTCACAAATAAATATATATATGGTCAATTAATTCATGACAAAGAAACCAAGAATATACAATGGGGAAAGGACAGTATCTTTGATCATTGTTGATGGGAAAACTGGACAGCCCCATGCAAGAGAATGAAACTGGATCACTATCTTACACCATATGCAAAAATTAACTCAAAATAGATTAAAGACTTAAATGTAAGACCATAAACCATAAAACTCTTAGAAGAAAACATTAAGCATAATATCCTTGACATAGTCTTGGAGATGCTTGTTTTGGATTTGATAGTAAAAGCAAAAGCAACAGAAGCCAAAATAAATGAGTGGGACTGCATCAAACTAAAAAGCTTCTGCACAGCAAAGGAAACCATTAACAGCAACAAAAAATGAAAAGGCACCTATTGAATGGGAGAAAATACTTGAAAATCATATATCTGGGAGGCAGTTAATAGCTAAAATATATGATGAACTTATACAACTCAATAGCAAAAACAAAAGTCTGATTAAAAATTAAAAATTGAGCAGAAGGACTGAGTAGACATTTTCCAAAGACGACATACAAGGGGCCAACAGATACAGGAAAGTATGTTCAATATCACCGATCATTAGGGAAATGCAAATCAAAACCACAATGAGATATCACCTCACCCCTATTAGAACAGCTATTATCAAAGAAAATAAGTGTTGGTGAGGATGTGGAGAAAAGGGAGCACTTGTGCCATGTTGGTGGAAATGTAAACTGGTGCAACCACTATGGAAAACAGTATGGAGGTTCCTCAAAAAGTTAAAAGTGGAATATGATGCAGCAATTCCTCTTTGGGGTATTTATCTGAAGAAAACAAAAACACTAACTCAAAAAGATGTCTGCACTCCCATGTTCATTGCAGCATTATTCATGGTAGCCGAGATATAGAAACAACCTATGTATCTATTGACAGATAAATGGATAAAGAAAAGGTGATATGTATGTATGTATATATTTATATGTGTGTGTGTATGTATATATATACATACATAGAGAGAGAGAGGGAGAGATACAAACACACACAACGTGTGTATGTGTGTGTATATATATATATTTATATATATATATATTTATATATATATACACACATACATAAAGAGAGAGAGAGGGAGAGATACAAACACACACAATGAAATATTATATACTATACTATTCAGGAATGAAATAATGAAATCTTGTCCTTCATGACAACATGGATGAGCCTTGAGGGCATTGTGCTAAGTGAAATAAATCAGACAGAGAAAGGCAAATTTTATATGATCTCATTTATATGTGAAATCTAAACAATGACAACAACAAAACAAGCTTGTAGATAACAGAGAATAGATGGTGGTTGCCAGAGGCAGTGGGTGAGGGGTGAGCAAAATTGGTGAAGGAAGTCAAAAGGTAGAAACTTCCAATTATAAACTAAATAAGTCATGGGGATGTAATGTATAACATGGTGATTATAATTGATAATTATTGCATGTTTAAAAGTTTCTAAGTGAGGAAATCTTAAAAATTCTCAGTACACGAGAAGAATTCTGTGGCTATATGTATAGTGGCATACTTTAACTAGATTTATTGTGGTGATCATTTCTCAATATAGACAAATATCAAATCACTATGTTTACACCTGAAACTAATATAATGCTCTATGTCAATTATACCTCAATTAAAAAGTAAATAAGAATTAAATTTTTTAATTTTTTAAAAAAGGCAATGGAGGGATCCTTATGATAGAACTGCTTTGTATTTTGCCTGTATAAATGTCAGTATCCAGTTCTGATATTGTCCTATACTTTTGCAAAATATTGATTTTGGGGAAACTGGGAAAACGTGTCAACCATAAAAATTCAGAAGGTTGCAAATAATAAAATAGTTTATTTGGAGTCTTAAGAATTATAATTCAGGAGACACAGATTTGAATAAAACTGAAAGAGTGTTCCAGGGAAGAGAAAGAGTCAGGAGCTTATATAGGCAATATCCATGAGGCTGTACTCTGACACAAGAAATGTCCTTAAGTATCCTGAGTTTCTGGCAGGTGTTCTAGATAAGTAGTCAAAAGGTCAGATTCCATCGAGGCTGAAATGTGCACAAATCACACTTCCTCAGTGGCCTCCCAACTCCATTTTAGAGCGCTCTTTTAGCAATACCAACTCCATTTTGATTTTCCTTTCACAACGGTGTGTGAGATATCACTGCATTATTTTTTTACTTCTGCATATGACAGTACAATTATCTCAAATAAAAGAAATTTAATAAAAAGTACATGGAAAGAGATCACAAAAACCTTTAATTTGAATGATTATTCTTTCATCATTCCACACATTCCATCTGAGGACCCATATGGTGAACTCACTGAAGAAATGCTAAAACTTCACAAGCTGTTTTGAAATAGCTTTGCCTATTTATTTATAAACAGAAGGAATCACCACATTTTGAAAGAGACTGATAAAAACCACTACTTTGTGGATCTAATCTATAACACAGAAAGTCAAAATTTATGTTTTAGTTGCTAGAGTTTACTCTAAAGCAGAGCTACTAAATATATTACGTATAATCATCACTATTGGACATGAATGCATCCTGCTAATTTAACCTGATAGCTTTTATTTTCCTGATCCTATGCTCACAAACTACCCTTTCTGTATAATTTCCTGCATGTCTTATCTTCATGAAAAAATGTGTTCTCTATGCATTCATAAGAATGCCTGACTGTTCATGCTTTACATTTAACATCAATATATTGACATTATGGTTTAATTCATCAATCTCACTGAACTTTGTTGATTCCCCTCTTAGAGACTGGTTGAGGTTGGTTGATTACTCCCTTGTAGGTAAAATCCGTTATCAATGATGTGGCAAAATCAGGATTCTGAGTTGAATAGTTTTTTCAATGTGCTGAAGTAACTTGTGGGGCAATATCCAGTCACCAGTCTACATCACGGAAAACATTCTGTTCAAATTTCTGTTTGGGTTATATAAAAATTTATATAAATTATTTTGAACTCGAAACTCTTTGAGGATAGTTGGTTTGTCATATTTTCCTATTACTATATACCTATATATAGAATAGTTTCTGGTACATGTTGTTGAATATGTACCACTCAACATATGTTGTTGAATAAATGATTAATATAAATATTCATCAATTTCCACATTCATTTCAAATGTAAAATCACACAAGTTATTAAGATCTTGAGTCATAAAATTTGAATTCCTGGTAATTTAGTATAGACATATAGCTCTATTTGTAAAAAAAACTCTCAACTAAGAGTTATATCCCCAAATAAAACTCACCATCATCATTTCAGCATGTGCATTCTCTATTTCAGCTTTCTGTTACAGATGTGTTCAGTTCAATGAAAGAACGGTGAGAAGTTCTATCATTAGATAACATTACACCATAGACTGGAAAATCTCATGATATTGTTTTGTTTCCACTGTCAAAAATTCCCTGTACTCCCATTGTTCTTTTGTAACCAGCTTTGTTATTTCAGGGAACAGGCAATCAAAGGCTAGTTTCCCAACATATATCTTATGGTCGTAAATCTTTGTCTAAAATGTCATTCATAGGTTTGGAATTATTTTTTCCCTTGGCTTTTTAAATATGTTGTTCAATTCTTAATGTTTCCAATGAACTTTCACCTTGGAATCGTAGTCAGGATGACATCAGAAACTGCTGATTATATAATTTTTAAATTGCCTTATTTCCTTTACTAACCCCAGGTTTACAGGGGATCATAAATGCAGTGCCAGAAAGTATCTAGATTTTATGTGAACTCTATAAGACTAAAAGTCTAGTTTTGACTCATAGAATTTGAATCTACCCAAAAATAGTTTAAAAAAGCAATTGTGCAGAAAATTCCTCAGCCAACCATGTGGAAAATATAATTACATTTAAAACTTTAATGCCACCCTTCAAATTCACACTTGGTGGTTGTATTATAATGGGGTTTTCTAATATTTTATATACAATTTCATGCTGTTAGGTTTCAATAATCATATATTTGTACACATTATATTAAAAGTCAATAATACCATTCAGCATAGTTCAACTTTTCAAGGAAAATAAAGAGGTTAATAAGGTAAAGATAAGATTCTCCTGAATTTCTCTCTAAATTTGCTGATCTCTGTAGCACTCAATGTATATGAGTCTCAGTTCTAGAAACATTTGGTTTTTTTAATATATAATAACTTACTAAAATATTGCCAGCTTTGTATTTGGGGGAGCAATAAATTTGAAACATTTTATATCTCAGCTCTAAAATCCACCTTCAGAACCTGGGGGAGGAGGGAAAGTGGACATTTGAGGTGCGAGGATTAAGGTAGTGTTTTTGGCCCAAATTCTCATGCCTTTTGGAATATACTGCTGTCTCCTGCTATGATTCGTTGTTTCTGGCTTTCACACAAACTAGAAGCACATGAAGAAAAGAGGAACATAGAACATTGCTAGAATGTATAAAAGCCTATCTATATTCATAAATTTTAAAGACAATATTAGATATTTGACAAGCACACCGGCATCTTGCTTCAATGTCAACAGGCATTACTGTTAGATAATTTTTCCTTATGTCTACCCTAAACATTTTATAAGTAAATATTTTACTTCTTGGCCTGTCATCAGAAGAAAGAAGAAAGATTGGTTTGAGTAATAGAAACCTGTGAGACATGTTCAGGATGGTGAATAGGTTCAGTTCATTAGAGCATCCCTTCATGGGGAAATTGAGGGAAAAGTTAGGAAATATTGTCTGGGATAAAATCTAGAAAGACAAATGACATCTTGCATGCTTAATACTATCAATAAATTGAAGCTGTCTGGTGAAGCTATATTTAGTCCTAAGTGGAAAAGAGTGCTGCAGTTAGTAGAAGTTTGTGATGGGTTCTGAATTGTGAGAATGGGGACAAAAATGGCATGCATTTGAAAATTCTAAGATAGATTATGGAATAGTACCTACTCTTCTTGTCCCTTATTTGAGCACTAAGTGTCTTATTCTTTTTCATAATAGCTTTCCCAGATAGCTATTAGGATGCACATTTTATAATGGAGAAAACTGAGGCTTAATTACACTGAATTACTTTCCCCAAATCACACAGCTTTTAAAAGAGGAACTGGAATCCTAATATAGAGTTCTCTGATACTTGCATGCCTAAACATCATTCAGAAGGTCATAGAGAGCCACTAAAGACTTTTGAACAAGGCACTACTGCATATAGTATGGTATATAGGTAATAGTAAGCTGGTGATAACATGCTAGGGCAATTGGAGAGGCCGTGAGGCTGGATCTAGGTTTATAGTTTGGAGATTATTGCAGTATACCAAGAGTGTCATAATAACAATATTTTATCTAGTATGGTAGTAGAATGTGAAATTGAATGTACACTGTAATTAAACTGTGCAAAGTGTATGTATATAGGAATAGACTGTAAGAGAACATGAAAAATATTTAAAAGATGAAGATGAGAGGATTTTGCAGGAGCTTTAGTTTCCTTCCTTTAGAAAAGTTGTTTAAATTTGATATAATGTTTTATAATATATTGTTAACTGCCTAGACCTTGGAAGTTTAGTTGAGTGAGTCAGTAGTGGTATGTGGTTGCCAAATAAGTTGTGCCATCTTAGTATCTCTGACAGATGCAAAGTTCTGGCATTAAATAATGATTGATAAAGCCAGAAATTTTAAACTTGGATAGATATAAACTTTGAAGGGGTAATGGGGGTCATGAAAGTTGAATTCAAGTATTTGATGGTTCTTATGTAGATAACAGTACATTTAATTTCCTTCCATTTCAGAGGCAGTCACTAAGACCAAAGAGAATAGCTACCACAAGCAGATGTGGGTTCATTAAAAGGAAACATTTTATAAAGTATTATTGGTCAACATATACAAAAATAGACTTAAAATGGATCATAGACATAAATGCAAACATTAAAATTATAAAACTCTTAGAGGAAAGCATAGGAATAAATCTTCATGACTTTGGAACAGGCAATATTGTTTAGATATAATACCAAAAATAGAAGCAACAAAATGGAAAAAGCAGATAAATTGGACTTCTTTAAATTAAAACTTTTGTGCTGCAAACAGTACCATCTAAACTATGAAAAGACATCTACAGAACAGTAGAAAATATTTGCAAATCATGTTTTATAGGGGATTTGTATCAATATATGGAAAAACTCTTAAAACTGAATTAACAATCCCGTTTAAAAATGAGCAAAAGATAAGAATAAACATTTCTCCAAGAAGATATATAGATGGCTAATGAGCACATGAAACAACCTCAACATCTTTATCCATCATAGAAGTGCACATCAAAACCATAGTGAAATACCACTTCACACTGACTAGAATGTCTAAAATAAAAGACACACAACGAAAAGTGTTGGCAGGGATGTTGAGAAACTGGAACCTCATACAATACTGTTAAACTGTAAGTGGTACAACTACTTTGGAAAACAGGATGGCTGTTCCTCAAAAGGTTAAACATATAGAGTTACCAGATGACCTGGCAATTCCACTACTAGGTATATGCCCAAGAAGATTGAAAACATATGTACTTACAAAACTTATACATGAATGTTCATAGGAATACAATAGTCTTCCTTTATTTGTGGTTACACTTTCTACAGTTTCAGTTGCCTGCAATAAGTTGTGATTTTAAAATATTTCATGGAAAATTCCAGAAATAAGCAATTCATAAAGGGAGGAGATCAAGACGGCTGAGTAAGAGGATGTGGAACTCATCTCCCCCCAGGAACACATGAAAAATACATCTATGTATGGAAGAAATTCTCACTGATAACTAACTGGAAACTGGCAGAAGGACTCCTGTACAACCAAGGCTGTAAGAACGATACATGCATCATCCTGTAGGAAGGGAAAAAGAGTGATCAGGTCGGGGCCTGTGCCCCTGGGCAGGGACTCGGAGGGAAAAGAGATTGCACAGGCAGACATCTGCCCTGAGGATTGAGTTGTTTGAGCCACAGATGGGGTGCTCAAGTCCTAGGGTCCTGCATGGGGGACACATACTCCCTTAGCTGTTTAGAGGACTGCTAAGACAGAGAATGGCTAAGAGAAGCCTGGATTCTGCTCATGAGGATCACACAGCACTGGCTGGGCCCTGAAGGAAGGCAGAGAGAAGTCTGCTCTGGTGGCCAGATTTCCTGCAACCTCCTCTCTGTGTTCCCCAGCCTGAGCTGAATGAATTCTTAGGCCCCACTCATTCCACAACACAGTGTGATACTGAATCTGGGGCACCCACAACTGGGAAAAATACTTGAAACTACAATTCAGAGGTGACTTGGTCACAGGGTGAGGCCTGGGTGGGATGACAGCAGCCATTGTTGGTGCTTACTCAAGCAGTGCCTCAGAAGCTGCTAAGATCTCTGATGGGTTTTTCCACCACAGCTCACCTCATGATACAGTCAAGAGTTCATGCAGATTCCTGCAAGCCTTGCAGAATGATTCCACAAGGAGGAGAGGATGGCAGAGGCTAGGGGCAGTGATAGGTAGTGAGGGACAAAGGGGACCTGCACCCGAGGCTGTGTCTAAGCTGAGATGCTGGCACTTACACAGGCAGTTTGTTAGAGCTCTGTCAGTGCATGGGCCTCACTTGGTTCATAAATTCTATCCTCTGGGCCAAGGGTCATGGTGCAGGGAGAAGGAAAAATACACAATTAAAGGGAGCAGAGCCAGCTTGAGCCTGACCCTCTGGGCTTCTGTTTCAACAACTTGGGATTAGACTCTACCCCTGATAGGGCAGTGACAGCCACTGAGCAGAGGAAGTCCCACCTCACACCCGGCACCAACTCTAGCCATTTGATCTCCAGGTCCACCCCTTACCAAGATGAGAACTGCCAGTACCCCTTGAGGAAAGACATGACTTGTGACCACATCAAATCCAGCTCTCCCACCATATATATTGGACACACACAATATGTATAGGGATGCTGCCTCATAAGAACACTCCTTCAAGACCACAATAGATAACTGTTTCTTCTAAATTCATAGAGGCAGAAAAAGTTAAGCAAAATGAAAAGGCAAATGAACTATTCTCAAGTGAAAAAGCAAGAGAAAAATGCTTGAAAAAATATTTAAATAAAAATAATTTACCAGATAAAACTAAAAATATTGGTAATAATATGTTACTTGAATTAGAGAAAAATTAATATATATACAGTGAACACTTAATAACAATGAAATATAAAATATAAAAAGGATCCAATCAGAAATAAAGAATTCAATAGCCAAAATGAAAAACACACTAGAAGGAGTGAATAGCAGACTAAGTGATACAGAAGACTGCATAAGTGACCTGGAAGAAGTAGAATGGAAATCAGTGAATCAGAACAGCAGAAAGAAAAACAAATGTTAAAAAAATGAAAGAAATTTAAGAGATCTCTGGGATAACATTAAGTGTACCAACTCTAGCATTATAGAGGTCCCAGAAGGATAAGAGAGATAGAAGGGGATAAAAAATTTGAGGAAATTCTGGCTGAAAACTTTCCAAACCTGAAGAAGGAAACTAATATCCAGGTACAGGATTCACAGAGGACCCCAAACAAGGTGAACCCAAACAGACCCACACCAAGATATATCATAATTAAAATAGCAAAAGATAAAAAAAAATTCTAAAGGCGACAAGAGAAAAACAAAAAGTCATATACAAGGGAATCCTCATAAGACCAACAGCTAGTTTCTCTGCAGAAGGCCAGGAGGAAGTAGCATGATAAAGTCAAATTGCTGAGAGGAAAAAACCTGCAAACTAGGATACACTATGCAACAAGATTATCACTTAGAATTAAAGGAAAGATAAAGAAACTCTCAGACAAGCAATGCCAAAAGTCTTCATCAACACTAAACTTACCCTGAAAGAATTATTGAAGGGTCTTCTTTAAGTAGAAAAGAGGTAAGAACCCATAGGAAAGGGAGAATCCCACTAGAAAAGACAAATGTATAGTAAGGACTGAGAATCAAGCACTCAAATAAGCCAGTACATAGATTAAAAGACAAAAAATTATGAAAGCAACTATAACTAAACTATAACTACAGTAAGTAGTTAAGAGATAAGCATGAAGATGTAAAACATCAAAAAACAAAATGTGGGAGAGGGGAGTAAAAAGGTAGAACTTTTAGAATATGTTTTAAATGACTATCATTTAAAATAAAGTAGATATAATTGTCAGTGAACATATATGAACCTCATGGTAATCACAAATCAAAAACCTATAACAGACACACAAAAATTATGAAGAAAGGAACACAAGCATACTACTAAAGAAAATTATCAAACCATAAAGCAAGAAACAAAAATAAGAAATTAACATATAAGAACTACAAAAGCAAATGGAAAAAGTAATACAATGGCAAAAGTACACACTTTTCAATAATTACTTGATAATATATATCAATGGGCTAAATGCTTTGATCAAAGAAAGGGGTGGTAGACTGGATGGAAAAAAAAAACAACAAAATCCTTTAATATGCTGGTTAAGAGAGACTCACTTCAAGGGCTAAAGACACACAGAAACTGAAAGTGAGGGGATGAAAAAAGAAATCTCATGCAAAAGGAAATGACAAGAAAGCAGAGGTAGCAATAGTCATATGAGACAAAATAAACTTCAAAATAAAGGCTATAGCAAAAGACAAAGAAGGGCATTATACAACCATAAAGGGATCAATACATGAAGAGCATATTATGCTCACTGACATATATGCACCGAATATAGGTGCAAATAAATATATAAAATAAATACTAATAGACATAAAAGGAGAAATTAATAATAATACAATAATACTAGGAAACTTTAATACTAACTTTTATCAATGGATAGATTATATGGAGAGAAAATAATCAAGGCAACAGTGGTCTTAAATGACACAATAGACCAATTGGACTTAATAGATATCAGCAGGACATTCCATCCAAAAACAGCAGAATAAACATTCTTTTCAATTGCACATGGAACCTTCTCCAGGGTAGATCACATGTTAGGCCATAACACAAATCTCAACAAATCTAAGAAGATAAAAATTTCATCAAGTATTTTTTTTTTCTGACCACAATGGTATGAAACTAAAAATCCATTACAGTAAGAGAAATAGTAAAATAACAAACATGTGGACACTAAACAACATGCAACTAAACAACCAATGGGTCGATGAACAAATCAAAGAGGAAATTAGAAAATACCTTGAGACAAATGAAAATGGGAACACAACACTCTAAGAGCTATGAGATAAAGCACAAGTAGCCTAAGAGGGAAGTTTATAGTATTACAGTCCACCTTCAGGAAACAGGAAAAGTCTTAAAGTATCTAGCTTATAACCTAAAGGAATTTAAAAAAGAAGAACAAACAAAACCCTAGTTAGCAGAAGGAAGGAAAAAATAAAGATCAGAGAGGAAATACATAAGATAGAGACAAAAAAAAAAAAAAAAAGAAAAAGAAAAGATCAATGAAAACAAGAGCTGATTTTTTAAAAAGATAAACAAAATTGATATAAAACTAATTGGCTCACCAAGAAGAAATGCTAGAGGACCCAAATAAGCAAAATAAAAAATGAAAGCACAGAAATAACAACTGATACCACAAAGATACAAAAAATTATGAGTATACTACAAATAGTTATATGCCAACAAATTGGACAACCTAGATGAAATGGGTAGCTTTGTAGAAGCATACAATCTGCCAAGACTGAGTCAAGAAGAAACGGACAATTTAAACAGACCAATCACTGGTAGTAAAATTTAATTTGTAATAAATGAAACTCCCAGAAAATAAAAGTCCAGGACTGTATGACTTCACAGGAAAATTCTACCAAATACATAAAGAAGGACTAACATCTAAACTTCTCAACCTATTCCAGAAAACTGAAGAGGATGGAATACCTCCAAATTCATTCTATGAGGACACCATGACCCCAGACAAAGTCACTATGAAAAAAAAAATTACAGGCCAATATCTTTGATAACTATAAATGCAAAAAATCCTCATCAAAATAATAACTATCTGAATCCAACAACATATAAAAATTATCATACACCATGATCAACTTTCATTTATTCCAGGACACAAGGATGGTTCAACATTTGCAAATCAATCAAAGTGATAGATTACAATAACAAAAGGAAGGATAAAAATCACATGATCATTTCAATAGATGCAGAAAAAGCACTTGACAAAATTCAACATCCATTCACAATAACAATTCTCATCAAAGTGAGTATAGAAGAAACATATCTCAGCATAACAAAGGCCATTTAGGACAAACGCACATTTAACTTCGTACTCAACTTTGAAAAACTGAAAGCTTTTCTTCTAAATCCAGGAACAAGACAAGGATGCCCACTCTCAGCTCTTCTGTTTAATGTGTATTGGAAGTCCTAGCCACAATAAATGGACAAGATAAAAATAAAAGGCATTCAAATTGAAAGGGAAGAAGTAAAACTGTCACTATTTGCAGATGACATGATACTTTATATAGAAAACCCTCAAGTCTCCACCCCAAAACTAATAAATGAATTCAGCAAAGTTATAGGGTACAAGTTTAATATACAGAAATCTGTTGCATTTCTATACACTAATAGTGAAATATCAAAAGAGAAATTTTTAAAAATCCCATTTAAAATCAAATGAAAAAGGAGGGAGGGTAGAGCTCAGTGGTAGAGTGTGTGCCTAGCATGCACAAGGTCTTGGGTTCAATTCCCAGTATCTCCGATAAAAGATAAGTAAATTTAAAAAGCCTAATTATCTCCCCAACCAAAATTTTGTAAGCAAAAAAATTTTTTTAAAAATAAAAATCACATCAAAAAGAATACAATCCCTCGGAATAAACTTAACCGAGGAGATGAAAGACCTATATACTCTGAAAACTATAAAATATTGTTGAAGGAAATTGAAGATGATACAAAAAGTAGAATTATATGCCACACTCTTTGGTTGGAAGAATGAATATTTTTTAAATGGCCATACTACCCAAAGAAATCTACAAAATTAATGTAATCCCTATCAAAATACCCATGACATTTTTCATTGAACTAGAATAACTAATCCTAAAATTTGTGCAGAACCACAAAAGACCTTGAATTGGCAAAGCAATCTTGAGAAAAGAGAACAAAGCTAGAAGTATCACCGTCTTAGACTTCAAACTATACTACAAAGATGTAATAGTCAAAACAGCATGGTGCTAGCACACAAACAGGCACACAGATCAATGGAACAGAATAGAGAGCCCAGAAATAAATGCACACATCTATGGTCAGTTAATCTACAACAAAGGAGGCAAGAATATACAATGGAGAAAAGACAGTCTCTTCAGTAAGTGGTTCTAGGAAAACTGGATAGCTGCATGTAAAACAATGATACTAGAATATTTCCTCACACCATATACAAAAATAAACTCAAAATTGTTTAAAGACCCAAATGTAAGACCAGATAATGTAAAGTTCCTTGAAAAAACATAAGTGGGACAGCCTGACATAAATCATGGCAATGTTTTCTTGGATCTGCCTCCTAAGGCAAAAGAAATAAAAGCAAAAATAAACAAATGGGACTAATTAAACTTAAAAGCGTTTGTACAGCAAAGGAAACCATGGACAAAACAAAAAGACAACCTATGTAATGGAAGAAAACTTTTGCAAATGATATGACCAACAAGAGGTTAATATCCAAAATACATAAACAGCTTATACATCTCAATATAAAAAAAGCAAACAACCTAATCAAGAAATGGGCAGAAGACCTGAAAGGACATTTTTTCAAAGACATACAGGTGGCTAATAGGCACAAAAATGTGCACAACATCACTAATTATTGGAGAAATACAAATCAAAACAATGAAGTATCACTTCACAACAGTCAGAATGGCTATCATCAAAAAGTCTACAAGTAACAAATTTTGGCGAGGACATGGAGAAAAGGGAACCCTTGTACACTGTTGGTGGGAATGTAAACTGGAGCAGCCAGTATGGAAAACAGTATGTAGGTGCCTCATAAAACTAAAAATAGAACTACTGTATGATCCAGCAATTCCATTCCTGGGTATATATCCAAACTAAACAAAAACACTAATTAGAAAAGATATATGCACCCTAATGTTCAAAGCTGCACTGTTTACAATAGTCAAGATATGGAAGCAACCTAAGTATCCATCAACAGACAAATGGATAAAGAAGTGGTATATATATATATATTGGAATGGAATATTATTCTTCCATAAAAAGAATGAGATTCTTCTATTTTCAGTATTGTGGATTGGCCTAGAGAATATTATTCTTAGTGAAATAAGTCAGACAAAGACAAATACTGTATGATATCACTTATATGTGGAATCTACTAAATAATACAAACAAATATATATAGCAAAACAGAAACAGACATATAGATATAGAAAACAAACTAATGGTCCCCAGTGAGGAGAGAGGAAGTGGGGAGGGAAAAGTCAGGAGTATTGGGTTAAGAGATGCAAATTCTTATATATAAAATAGATAAGCAATAAAGATATATTGTATAGCACAAGGTATTGTAACCATTATCTTGTAATAACTTTTAATGTAGCATAATCTGTAAAAATACTGAATCACTATGCTATATACCTGAAACTAATATAATATTGTAAATCAACTATAACTCAATAAAAAGAAAACAATTCATAAGTTTTAAATTGCACATCATTCTGAGTACCATGATATAATCTCAAAAGGATCCACTCTATTCCTGTCCTGCCCTTTGTCCAATATATCCATGCTGCATACACTGCTTGCTCATTAATATAGGAAAAAACATGGTGTATATAAGCTTCAGTACTATCTCCTGTTCAGACATCCACTGGAGGTTTTAGAACATATCCTCTATGGATAAAGCAAGACTACTGTATCATTCATAATAGTCAAAAATGGAAATAACCCAAATATCCACCAACAGATTAACAGATAAATAGCTTGTGGTATAATTATAAAACAGAATATTATAGGGAAGTAAAAATAAATGAAGTGTTGGTACATGGTACAACATTTCTGAACCTTGAAAACATGCTAAATGAAAAGAAGATAGACATAAAAGCCTACATACTGTGTGAGTTCATTAAAATGAAATGTCCTTAATAGGCAAATTTATAGAAACAGAAAGTAGATTAGTGATTGCCTAGGACTGGGAAGGAAAAGAAATAGGGTAATTACTGTTACGGGTTTTTTTTGAGGTGAGGGTGGTGAAAATGTTCTAAGATTTGATAGTAGTGATGGTTGAACAGCTTTGTAAATATACTAAACACCACCAAGCTGTATATGTTTAAAAGGAAATTTTATGGTTTATGAACTATATCTTAATAAAGCTGTTCTTATAAAAATATTGTATGACAGGTCATAGGTGACCTTCTCTGATCAATGCTGGAAGTTTGCAAGCAGATGATAAATGACCAGGGATGCTGTGGAAAGGATAATTGCTACACTGGGGTGGAGGTTTTACTATATGTTCTCTAATCGATATTTCAGTTTTAAGATATAGAATCTTACGATTCTAAGAAGAATAAAACAACTGTTCAAAAACAATGGCTCTGTGGTAACTTAATTTTCAGTAAATGACTGAAAATATATTTAAAATAAATTCAATTTTGGATAACTTCTCTATAATAATAGTTCAAAAACACCAGTCCCTGTATGACATTGAAATAAACAGGAAGGAGATTTATTAAAATAGATATTTAGAGCTACTTCTCTTGGGCTTTTGATTTCAGTAGGTGTGAGGTAAAGTCCAGAAATATATATTATCAAAAGTTTCCTAAGTGATAGCTAGGTCTGTGAAACATTATTCTAAATGACTGAATATTTTTGTTAATTTGCTCATGAATGTGTGGGTTTGAAATTGGTGAATTATACATTACCATCCAGTATTCCTTGGTAATGAGATTGTCGTAAATCCTAAATAGCTGTTATGCTTCAAATCCTTATCCCTTGGCAAATATGAAGCAATACTTTCAACTAATGACAAGGATCCCAAATCACTGCTAAGTCACCATATTCAAGTAGCCTGAGTGATTCCATTTTGAAAAAAAACAAGTGCTTCAGTTTTCAAATCCTTTAAACATTTTAATAGGAAAGAACAGACTTGTGGAGTTGGGAAATTTCAGAATTTTAAGATTAGACATTCATATTTTATTTCCTCTATGCATGTGTAGATTTTCATGGGCTTTGAATAATTTGTGTTCTTTGTTTCAAAATGTGTACTGTCACTTACAGGAAATGTATAATAGTAATGGCTTTGGGAGGCATACAAAATGTTATCAGACAATAATAAAGTTCAATTGAAAATTTTGAGATAAAGATTTACACTACATACAAAGTAAGGTTTCAAGTGTATCATATAGAGGAAATAAGTGAAAGGGCTGCTGAAGATTCCACAAAATAAATATGTTTTGAGGTCTACAAAACTGAGAACGTAACATTTATAAGTAGATACATATTCTCTTATGATTGATTATGTATCTTCCCCACAAGATCGTAGGTTTTTTGAGGGCAGGGACTATCTTCCATATGTGCATAGTAGTTATTATCATAAAGTAAAGATATATAGCATAGGAAGTTTTATATATTTTTATAATAGGAAATGTTTAAATTTTAATGGTCATAAGTAACATTTCTAGCATAATGTTGAAGGTCAGCCTATCCCTCCAGAGAAAATAATTTTTCCTGATGGGCAAAGGCATAGACAAAAGGGAATCCAGAATTTTAAAGCTTTGTGATTTTTCTGCAGCACAGTGATGACTTTTTATAGCATAGTGATTTCATAGGTTATTTATCTTTAGTTACTGTTGGCTCTGCTTCAGTTTGGCCACCCACCATCAGGCCATACATTCTACCCTTATTACATAGACATACTCTTCTCCAAGATCCCAAGTTCTGAAATTCCCTCTTTGCATCTCACTTCCAGTGAGAAGTCTACATTTCCCCACTCCCACTGAGATTTCTTTTTTGTCTCACACTTGGATGAAATATTTAGGCCTCTCACAATAGTCCCAATTGGATGTCTATCATTTGACTTCACATGAACATTGCCAATTATTTTAGTAATTCTCTTTTTAGTATCCTCTGGATCTTTTATTGTCCATGACATACCATTTCTCAACCTGGGTCAATTTCCACTCTGCTTTCTCTGCCCCAACTTCTGAATGGTAAAGTATTGCTATAGAAATTCATAAAACTGTGCTAATTGGATCTACTGCAATGTCATGTTATCTAACCTCAGCTGAATCATTCCTGTTGCTTGTCAATCCTTTTATTTTTCAGTCTTGGACCCCTATTACACTTCACAAAGCAGATGTTCAAACATTTTCCACCCTTCAAGTCCCCAAACTCACCACCACTTTTTTGGGTTATTTTTTCTTTTTCTGTTTCATCATCACTTTTTACTTTCAGCACCTCTCTTTACTAGTAAGATCATGCTGTCTGCAAAACTTCATTTTTCTCTATCTTAAGATTTTCATTTTTTATCCCGGAGTGACAGTATCTTCCATGGACAGGGCGAGTGTCTGAACTCTCCTCGCCCCACCGTATTTTCCTGGAGTAAAGCAAAATGTATCATTCTCTCCTGCTTAAACTCCTACTTTCACCCTTTCTCCTATTCTCTACCTTCTATTTCCTATGGGACTTTTCTCCAACAAGATTTTCCTTTATATGTTAAATCTCTCTCCACTTACGTCTTGCTCTCAAACTCTGAACATGTTCCATCTCTCCTCCCAAGAATATCTTGGTGAATATATTCAAATTCCTTAAACAGTGAGTCATTGGTGCCTATTGTCACCATCAACTCATATCCTAATCCCTTACAGTTTGCTTTATCCTACAGGTAAAGTCTCCAGTAATCACCTAATCAGTAAATCCCGTGGCATTTGCTGAGTCCATTATTTTTTACCCTGCAAGAAGCCTGTGCTGCATATGATTCCATTGAAAATATTATTCTCGGTGTAAACTATCATAGAATCTATGTTTTATCTTTGCATCCACTAAAAGTAAACATTTTCCAAGATTTGTTCTTACTCTTCCTAAGTTGTCCTACTGCATACTTTCCCTTAGCTATCACAGAAACTCATGCACTTTGTGGCATCAATTGTTGTATCTGTTGATAACTTCTAATTTCAAATCTCTAGTATACACCCAAAATTGTATGGTTAATTTTAAGGTGTTAAATAAACAATAGTGCATATTGTCTGCAGAGACGACAAATACTGTGATGATAGTAAACAGGGTGATTAAAGTTTTTGAGAAACAAAGGTACAGTGGAATGTACAAGGGCTTTGAGCCATCCAGATCTAGGTTTAATTCTAACAGTAGACATAGATAGCATTTAGACCTTAAACAAGTGCCTTAACCTCTCAAAATCTATGTTTCCTCATCTAGAAAATGGAGATCATAAGATGTATCTTAAGGGAAAAATATTATGATCTACCAAGGTGACTAACCAATTTTTCTCCCCATAATAGACACTAGACAAATTGTAGTTTTTTTAAAAATAATTTTATATACACATTTTGAAGGAAAAGGACATTATCTAATTATATAAGTATATGGATTGTTTTTAGAAAGAGAAAGTTTTCTTAGCTCCAGTATGAACTGGCTATTTGAATATGATTAGACATGGAGAGTAATCACGATTTAAAAAGAAATATCTTATTTACAGAACAGAGACAGACTCACAGACATAGAAAACAAACTTACGGTTACCAGGTGGGGAGGTAGGGAGAGAGGGATACATTTGGAGTCTGGGATTTGCAGATACTAACTACTATATATAAAATAAACAACAAGGTCCTACTGTATAGCACAGGGAACTATATTTAGTATCTTGTAACCTATAATGAAAAAGAATATGAAAAATAGTATATATAAAGAAGTATCTCTACTCTCTAATCCAGCATGTTCTTTGCTCTTGATTCAGTGAATAACATAAAACTATTCTTTACCACAAAGATAATTTATTAATTTAAGATTAATAGATAGCAATTACAATCCTGACTTCCTCTCCTAAAGACACAGGAAAACTGCTTGTTGAGAAGTAGCAGTGAAGCAGCTTGTTTTCCTAGAGTTTACACTTTTACCCAGATATATCAGATTTCTTTCATTGCTCATGTAAACATAGTCACATTTTACGGTGTCTTTTCTACACTTTACACCAGTTACTCAGAAATGCCTGTTAAACTTTAGTCTTGTTGGAAACCAACTTTGAAGATTAGACAGAGGTACTTTCCTATACCAACTGGGAATGAATGTTTGATACCTTTTCTGAGCTGCATGGCTATGACATAAATAGTATTTTATCATTTGCTCTTAGCTTTTGTTACTCACTGCATACTAGACAAAGAATTAATTTAGCATAAATGAAGGAAGGAGTGAAACTATCCCTTTAGAAGGTACTATTGGGCTGTTTGAGATGAGAAAAATCTATAATGAATTTTTTTTTTAATACTTGGAAGATCTGTTTGGCTGCTAATTTTGAAGTATGGTGTGCAACATAAAAGCTTCATTACTTTTCTTTAAAGGATTTTTACTACTTTCTGCATGTATCATGACTCCTTAAACCACAGTAAAATACACAAAAAAGGTGTTTGAGTATAATTTTACACTAAACAGAAATATGTCCTATTAAAATTTTTATTTTTTTTTAAACTTGGTTTTAAAGCCACACAATTTTCTCATTTTGTATCTAACATACACTTAGTGGTATACACCAAATAATAGCCATGCCATTGTTCTAAAATTCAGTGAGTGCTCCTGGGAGGAAGCAAAGGCAAGAATTTCATCTGAGACTTTGCTAAGCTGAAATTTCTAATGAACATCTTGTGGTAACTTACTGAATCTCTGTCGTGGCCATTCAATGTTCTACACTGACAAAAAAAAAAAAAACACCCAAAAAAAACCCCTTAATTTATAGCTAAGGTTGTAAACTCTCTGCCTGTAATAGAATCATCGTGTAAATGTGGCAATTCTCATTATTTTATTCATATACTTAAAATGTAAAATATATGTATCTAATTGCTATCTGCTGGATTTGTAATGTGTTAAATCAGTTTTAACTAAAGTAGTCTTTTTATTTCACTGACAGTTGGCTAGATGCATTACTTAGTTTCCCTAATCTGGAGTTAAATTGAATGTACCCAGCAAAGTAAAATACAAACAAACCTTGATTTGATTTGATAGTTACATTCTCATTGCAAATGCTAAGTCAGTAATAAAGCAAACATGTTAAAACTTAACTCTTTTCCCATCAAAAGCACAAGTCACAATACTAACTCAAACTGTATATACTATTCTGTGTTTTAAAGATCATCATAAATAATGTTTTATTATGTATATGATTGAAATTTCATTTGATTGGTTTTTAAACTTGTTTTTTGAATTCAGACATCCTCCAAAATATAGCCACTTCAATAATATTGATTTATTTTGTTTGTAAGCTACCTTAGGGTTTTGGAAATTAAAATTGTATATTGATAATGATGAAAGATTAATGAAAAAGTTTTTTCCTCTTACTTTAAAAATGGTCACCCTACTGCAAGATATTTATTATTATATAGATAGGTGGTTTGTTGTGCAATACAAAGTTTTACTTTGATTATTGTTAGTAGTAAACATGTTTTTTTCTTACTTTCCAAAGACAGAATATTTCATAGAACTCCCTAATTCCTCTTTTCTGCATCTTAATTGCTGCTGACAAATGTTTGCATTTTACCTTAAAAAAAAGAAACCTTGCTCTCAGCACGGAAACTCCTGAAAAATGTTTTCCGTTGTACTGCCCACAGAACTGACATTAAACAATTCTGACGCCAGTCATCATTTCCTGAGCTCTATGCTTTCTACTTTTTTCCAAACAACTTGCAGTATCATCAGAGATCTTTCATTGCCTTTATTTTTTTAAACACATGTTTGTTCCTAGAGCTTGAAAATATTTTTTAATTATGAAAATGTAGAATATTTTATATAGTTATTTGAGAAATGTGAAATGATTTTGCATTTTCTTGTTTACTTTTCGCAGCTTATAAGACTGTGATCTGGGACATTTTCTTTTTCTTACTAAAAATAAATGTCATTATTTTCATCTATAAAATTAATGGAGCTGATTAACCGAACTGCAGGTCATCTTCCAAGTCTAAACTCTAGAGGATTATTTTGTTTTGTGAAAAGAAAATTTATAAATATGTCAAAACCTTTTTGCCCTTTTCTTTATGCATATCAATTTTACCTAGGTGCACACCATGTAAACCATGTATAGCATTATTATTTTATTTGATCCTGTAGGTACTAAGTATTTGTAACACTATTGCCACAGCCTTCAGAGAGACATTTCTAATAGCTATATAATGTATCATCATATTGACATACAATATATGATACTATAATTTCTGTACATAATAGGTGCTTTTATTTATTTTTATTCCCTCAAAATTAAATTATATGAAATGTATGCATGCTTTCTGGAATTATTTGAATAATTTCAGAACCATTTTGTACTTCCTTTCTGGTTTCTGAAAACATGACTAAATAAATTCATTTACTTGGAAAGTAGGAGAAAGATGTTTAGAGTAAATGGACTGTGAAAAGATGGCACCTCATTGACATTTTATATATAGTGTATCATGATTTCCATTTAAAAATTTCAAAAATATTTTTCCAACAATGAATGGAACTTCATTTCGTTGTATAAGTGCTTTATTATTCCATACTCTGTAGGAAAGTGAAGACCCTTAAATGACACGAGGCTCTCCAAACTAGAGATCTGCCAAGGCTTGAGGTTTGTTTGTTAAACTTTGTAATATGAAGATGGTGATTATATGACAAATTGCTATAATATTAATTTAGAATCCAGTATTTAATTTATCTTAAAAATTGATTATAATTTGGGGAAGAAAAATGAATTTTCCTTTGTGTAAATCTTTTAAGTTTTAAAACAGTTCTCTACTTTCCTGTTTAATAATTGTCATGTCCAGTGTTGAATATTCATCAGGAGGGATGCAAATGGTGCAGTAGTAGTAGCATTGCCATATGCCCATGTTCACTAGCAATTGTATTACTTTCCTTGGTTAATACTGCTTCCAATATTTCTCCTTTGATGGTTCCCATGTGTTTATTAAGCACTGCAGTAATAGACCAAATATCTTGGATTAAGTCTAACATAAAAATAGTATTTTTGGAAGTGAATTCCATTTACACTAAAACTGTTAGAATGATTGATCTAGAATTACACTCTTGGCCCTAGAGTTTGATTTATCTGTGTGTAAAAATCAAGCATTGATTTTGGTAGGCTGATTTTGCATGCTTCGGTGTAATGCATGAATGTTAGTTCCAAGCAAAGAAGATTACATTCAGGTTGTTTTACTGACTATAAATTTTAAATACCTAAGTTACTTCATATTTTTAAGAATATGAACAATACACAAATTAAAGATTCCTTTACTCTCAGAAAAAAATAAATGTCTGGAAGAAACATTCCAAATTAAAAATTTAGGATATTTCTTATATATGTATATTGATAAAATATAATTACTGAACTCCATTTCAAATCTGGATGTATGGCAATTTAGAAAACACATTATTATTAACTAGTTATACTCTCCTATTTTCTGATAAGCCTTATTAACCGATCCCCCCCACACCGCACCCTCATCCCTCACCCCCACATACACACACAACTATGTAACAGAGATGGAAAATCAAGAGTAAAAGTTCCAGGTAAAGCTACATATTTAAAAAGAAATTAAGGGCAATGAGATCAATTAAGTATTAAAGTTAGTGATCAATTTTAAAATCCACCTATATCTATGACTGTTTTCATCTATCATTTTCTCCCTTATTTTTATATTCTAGCTTGACCAAAGCCCTATAAAATTGGCTTTCATCCTGTTGAATAATAGTAATTCCTCTTTGAAAATCTATTTATTCTTATTTATTTAGCCTTTGCAATTTTGTTATGCAGGCTATCACCTTAGGAACCTCTTAATCTGAACTGGAAATGTTGATATTCCAAAATCATTCAACCCAAACATGCACAGGTATAACTAAGACATGAGACTTTTCGATGCAAATATTAAGATCCTAGAATCTTTCTCTCTATTATTAGATGGCATTTCTTGGTTTTTATCTAAGTACTACCGGCTTACATAGTGTGAATTTCCTCTGTTAATGCTCTCAACCATGAGTGGTCGCTTATAACTGTGTGATTCTGGCCAAGTTACTTGAGTTCTTTGTTCTTTAGTTTCCCTCGTGTATCAGATGGGAAAACAATGCATCAGGGAGTTGTGGTAAGGCTAAAATGAGCCAATATATCTAAAATATATCTTAGTAGTGATGTTTTGACTATGAAACCACCATGTATTTAGGTAAGAGGCATTTTAATTACTTTTAGCTGTGGAACTACAATTGTAAACAAGAAAACATAAGAACAGAGATACTTCAGTTGAGGCTGGCTGGAACTATATCCAGATGGCATCATTACCACACCTGTGTTCCTAGGGGACTGCTTGGGATCCTGATGACCCCTCCATCTAGAGGAATGTATTAATGCAGTGAGCCAAATCATGGGAAAAAAATGAAGAAAACAGTGAAGGGATCAAACAATGAGCATTACTCTTTAACTAGAGCATCAGAGCATTACTTCCCAATACTTAACTTCACAAACCCTGATACAAATCCAATTAGGCGATCATGTTTATTAGAGTTGACAGCCAAGTACACTTTAAAGGAGATAAGAGATAGATGACCTCAGCTATATGGAATACAATAGTATTCTCAGCAGTAATAAGTTTAATAAATAAATGAAATGAGTATGATTCCTTGGTAGTCAGTCATGTAGCCAAGATGTTAAATCTCCATAAATGAAGGAAATTCAATGAATCAATGGATTCAATGAAAAAATGGCAGTATCTCCAGAAAGTGAAAATGTAATATACCTTCTAAGACACAGAGATTGCACTTCTAGGTTTCTAACCCAGAGAAACACACATGAGCGCAAGAAAATATGTGTATAAATATATATGTATGCTACCAAAGTTACCAGGTATAGATATGCAGGCTGTGTTCTTTACAACTTCCCAAGGTCCCATTTACATACATGATGTGAATGGTGCTCCCTGGAGTTGTTCAATGTTATGGCCCTATTTATTACAACATTTGGGTAAATAAATTATGGCAAAATTTGGCATATCATAGTTACTGTATGTCTTTCAGAAAGAATGAATTTGTGATATATTCACCAATATAAATAAGTTTCAAAAATAGTATGTTGAAGGAAGGACATTGCAATAAAATAGGTGCAGCATAATAACAATGATATAAATTAGAAAACATAAGAGAATATATATATTATGGATACAAATCTATACATATAAATCTATTTTTAAAAGTTTTGAAGAAGGCCTATTGTTTTATTCAGAATTCTTACTTTCATTGAACAAAAAGTATCCTGAAAAATCTAAAGGTAAAAGGAAATTATTGCAAGGTTATAGAATAGCTCGAAAATTGCTAATTTAACTAGAGATTTAGACTTGAAAAAGAGGCAACAACTATCAAGGGAAGAAAGGCAGTAGGAAATGAACAAGGCCATGTTATAAGAACAGGTTAGATATGATGATACAAAAATTTTCTCCTAGAAGAAATAAAAGCAAGAATAAACAAATAGGACCTAATGAAACTTACAAGCTTCTGCACAGCAAAGGAAACCATAAGTAAAACAAGAAGGCAACCTACGGAATGGGAGAAACTTTTTGCAAATGAAACCAACAAAGGCTTGATCTCCAGAATATATAAGCAGCTCTTACGACTCAATAAGAAAAAAATAAACAACCCAATCCAAAAATGGGCAGAAGACCTAAACAAGCAATTCTCCAAGGAAGACATACAAATGATCAAAAGGCACATGAAAAAATGCTCAATATCACTAATTATCAGAGAAATGCAAATCAAAACTACAATGAGGTATCACCTCACACCAGTCAGAATGGCCATCATTCAAAAACCCACAAATGACAAATGCTGGAGAGGCTGTGGAGAAAGGGGAACCCTCCTACACTGCTGGTGGGAATGCAGTTTGGTGCAGCCACTATGGAAAACAGTGTGGAGATTCCTCAAAAGACTAGGAATAGACTTACCATATGACCCAGGAATCCCACTCCTGGGCTTGTATCCAGAAGGAACCCTACTTCAGGATGACGCCTGCACCCCAATGTTCATAGCAGCACTATTTACAATAGCCAAAACATGGAAACAGCCTAAATGTCCATCAACAGGTGACTGGATAAAGAAGAGGTGGTATATTTATACAATGGAATACTACTCAGCCATAAAAACCGACAACATAATGCCATTTGCAGCAACATGGATGCTCTTGGAGAATGTCATTCTAAGTGAAGTAAGCCAGAAAGAGAAAGAAAAATACCATATGGGATTGCTTATGTGTGGAATCTAAAAAACAAACAAACAAACAAAAACAAAGCGTAAATGCAGGACAGAAATAGACTCATAGACAGAGAATACAGACTTGTGGTTGCCAGGGGGTTGGAGGGTGGGAAGGGATAGAGTGGGATTTCAAAATTGTAGAATAGATAAACAAGATTACACTGTACAGCACAGGGAAATATACACAAAATGTTATGATAACTCACAGAGAAAAAAATGTGACAATGAGTGTGTATATGTACATGTATGACTGAAAAACTGTGCTGAACACTGGAATTTGACACAACATTGTAAAATGATTATAAATCAATAAAAAATGTTAAAAAAAGAAAATACAAAGATAAATTTAAAAAATGTATATTCAGATCCTTTGTGCATTTTTAAATTGAGTTATTTGTATACTGCTGCATTTGAAGAGTATTTTTAAAATTCTGTGTATTAGACCTTTATGAGATATATAACTTGGAAATATTTTCTTTCATTTTTGAGGTTGTCTTTTCACTTTTCTGATAGTGTGGCTTGAATGCACAAACATTTTCAATTATCATGAAGTACAATTTATCTGTTTTTTCTTTTGTTGCTTGTATTTCAATGTCATATCTAAGAAACAATTGACAAATCCAACATCATGATGATTTATCTCTATGGTTTCTTATAACAGTTTTATTGTTTTAGCTCTTACATTTAGATCTTTGATCTATTTTGAGATAAATGATATATGGTGTGAAGGTCAAATCTTTTCTTGTGTGTGTATATCCAATTGTCTCAGCCCCATTTGTTGAAGAGACTGTTCTTTCTCCATTGAATTGTCTTGGCACTCTTGTTGAAAATTGGTTAACCATGAAAGTAAGTGTTTATTTCTGAACATTAAATTCTATTCCATGGATTTATAAGTCTATTCTATGCCATTGTCACAATGCCTCAATCACTGTAGCTTTTCAGTAAGTTTAGAAATTGGAAAATATGAGCCCTTCAACTTTGTTCTTTTTCAATATTGTTTTTGCTCTTCTGGCCCCCTTTTACATATAACTTTAGGATCCACTTGTAAATATCTATAAAAATAATTCCAGCTTCTGGAAGCCCTAGACCCTAAGTATACACTGAGCTCTGGTATGTCTATCTGCTTCCTTTGTCATTTCAACCCTAGAAATGGTGGTTTCCTGCAATTTTTATCCTCTAGTCCACCTCAGGTTCTCTTAATTTCAGCTCTACAGTAACTTTTTAATCAGCTGCTGATATTAAATCCCCTTTTATGAACTACCAGGTTTTAGTTCTGTCTCCCTGACTGGTACACCAGTGATCAAAAACCTAACCTTCATTAGTGCAACGGCTAAAAAACTAGTTTTTATTTTCCTCACTAGCATTCTAAGATAGTAAGATTGAATCTAAGCAAAATTAAAATAATTGACTAATACTTTAGGTTTGTTTTTATATTTGTTTAACTAAAGAGAAATAAGATAGAATAATAATATGTGTAAACTTTTAGGTTCACCCAAAGCACTGTAGGTATAGATATTTTAATGTATTTTTGCTACATTATTCTCATTCATAATATTATTATCATTTTACTTTTGCAGATGAATAATCATAATATAAATATATGGTACCACTTTTCTTCAGTTTTTATTAGGGTAAAGCTGTCTTTTATTTTATATGTACCTTTTTTGAGCTTTGCTCAGTTTTTGAGTAGAGTATTGAAGTTGAAGTGTTTTAAATCTCTAATAAAATCATGCCCTATACACTAGCATACATAGATATAACAAGGACTGCTGGGTTAAAATTGCATACATTGCATACAGTGACATCCTATCTCATTACTAAAGAGCCATTTTTACCCTGAATATTGATGTTTGATATATTCATTTCTTATGTAAATGAAAATGAACAGAGGCTTACTCTAGATTTAGTCTGCTTAATGAAGGGGCTTTTAGAGAGTAACACATAGGGAATGTGAATGAAAGGTACAGGAATCTTTGTCAAAAATATTTTCAGTATTAGGAGAATAAGATAAGGAAGGTAAGCATATTTAGAAATGCTCCCATGAGTTCATCAAGTGTCTATAATATGAAATAGCACCACCTTCATCACATCATTGCTTTCACATGTGTACCTTGCATACCTTAAAGGTGTTGTAGGTGTTCACATCTTTCCAAATGTTTGATAATTTTTACTTGACAATTAATAGTAGATATAAATTGTATCTGCACTTGAATTTGTGAAAAGTTTCATTATCCACATTTAACATTTGATTTTCTCTAACAATATTGTTTGGATTATTTTGGTATTGCTGGCTGAGGGCTGCAATTCTTGGCCAGTAGAGTACCGTTCCTTTATTTGCCCACGTGACATTTGTTAGTTCATTGCCAAAGTCAACTTAGTGAAGTGTATTGATTGAGATTTTGTTTTAATGATATGTTTTCTTGTTATTTATGGATGTGTTAAGATAAATAAATAGTTCTAATCTCATCCATATGTTCTGTTCTAATTTTTTTTCAGTGCACCTAGTAGCCTATCCTTACCACTATTTTATTTTACTTGCTATGTATCATGTTGGGGGAAAAGTGATGTTTAAGTCTTTAAAATAAAGGATGAAACATCTATGTTGAATGGATACTTAATGACTGTAAAACATTAGTGAAGATATATTAATGAATACTCCATAACTCTTACCCTTGAAAAACATAGAATCTAATAAGGGAGAGAGATACACATAAATAAATATGATGAAAGACCAACTATTTAAATAGTATAAAAGCCATAAGGCAGGCATAAAGAAATAAATAAGGTGATGATTTCTAAGTGGTAGAATCAGGGAAAGCTTCACAAAGGTTGAATAAAAATTTTTAAAGTGGAAAGAAGGGTAAAAAAAATTTCAGGCTGCAGTACCAAAATAACCCAAAATAACCAAATTCAGGAAGATTAAAGATGTTGATGACTTATTTGGTAATGAGTCATCCACTATGTGTACTATGTAGTGGGGTATGGCCAGGCCATGGTGGGTGACAAGTAAAGCTGGAGTAATGTCAAAAGAAGGTTATAGAACTGTGTATCTCTTACAAAAGCCTATTGTTTGGGCCAAGAACTAATAAAAATGCAAATTATGTATTCAGTTCTTATGGGTAAATGACTTTCAGGTTTACATGTGACTGAAAGTTCTTACCAGTAATTTACCAAGTGAATGACTAACATTTATTAAAATTATGTAAATTACTAAGGTTAACTAAGGACTTTAATTGAATTTTGTACAAAGTTTGGGTCTTACCCAGTGTGTGACCACAATATACGACTTCCATGCATGCAAACACAGATATTTGGAATTGTTAATTTTTAGGAAATATATTTTATTATCAGCCTGCCATCATACTATTTTCATTGTTTTCAGGTGCTGATTTCTTATAGTATAGTTAGTAAAAAAATTATAAAATTTTACAGTTTATATAAATCTTAGTAAAGTTCTTACATGTATAGAAATACTGTTAGGTTTTATTTTTATGATTATTTTTGTTATTGAGTAATTGCTACATTGTTATTATTGTGATAGATGTTTCATCCCCTGAAGTTCTTTCTTACCACTGAATTCTTTTCCCACTGGAATGTAGATGTGAGTGAGGTATGTAGGCTTCAAGTTTTTATCCTACCTAAGTG
The DNA here is from genome assembly GCF_048773025.1 of Camelus bactrianus. Lineage (NCBI taxonomy): Eukaryota > Metazoa > Chordata > Mammalia > Artiodactyla > Camelidae > Camelus > Camelus bactrianus. Next base: position 69,838,861 of record NC_133575.1, on the reverse strand, counting down.
GGCCTATGTATAAAAAACCTGGATCAACCAATATTTGACAAGAAAGCCAAGAAAGGGGGGGGGAGGGAGAAGGATAATCTCTTTAGCAAGTAGTGTTGGGCAAATTGGATAACCACATGCAGAAAAATGAAATTTGGCCCAATTTTTATATCATTTACAAAATTTAATTCAAAATAGATTAAAGACTTTAAACATAAGACCTGAGACCAATAAAACTCTGAGAGGAAAACATAGGGAAGAAACTCCTTGACATTGGACTGGACAATTATTTTTTAGCTATGACATCAAAAGTACAAGCAATAAAAGCAAAAATCAACAAGTGGGACTACATCAAAGTAAAAAACTTCATGGCAAAAGAGGCAATCAACAAATTGAAAAGGCAAACTATGAAATGGGAGAAAATATTCACAAGCTATCTATCTGATAAGTAATTAATATCCAAAATGTATAAAGAACTCCTAAACTTAGTAACAAAAAACCCTAAACAATCCAATTAAACAGTGGACAGAGGAGCTAAACAGACATTTTTCTAAAGAAGTTATCTAAATGGCTAACAGACACATGAAAAGGTGCTCAGCATCACTAATCACCAGGGAAATGCAAATCAAAACCAAAGTGAGTTATCACCTAACACCTGTCAGAATGGCTATTATCAAAAAGACAAGCAATAACAAGTGTCGGCAAGAATGTGGAGATAAGGGAATAGTTGCACACTGTTGGTGGGAACATAAATTGGTGCATCTACTATGGAAAACAGTATGGAGGTTTCTCAAAAAAATAGAAGTATCATATGATTCATCACTTCCACTTCTGGGCATATAGCCAAAAGAAATAAAAACTGTATCTTGAAGAGATATCTGCATTTTAATGTTCATTGCAGTATTATTCACAGTAGCCAAGATATGGAAACAGACTAAGTGTGTCCATCAGTAGATGAATGGATAAGAAGTTGTGTTATATAGAGATAAAGATATTATTCATCCATAAGAAAGAAGGAAGTCATGCCATTTGCAACAACATGGATGAAACTTGGGAGGTCTTATGCTAAGTGAGATAAGTCAGACATAGAAAGAAAAATATTGTTTGATATCACTCATATGTGGAATCAAAAAAATATTAAAGTCGTAAAAACAGTTTTTTTTTACCTAAAAGGCTCTCACTAACTATGCATATCTTACCAGGATATATTTGAGAACAAAGAACCATGTATTAAGGAAAAAAAAAGGAATACAATCTAAATGTTCATAAATAGAGGGAAAGATATATCTCCAGTATTTAACATAATACTCACAGCACATTGCAAACAATATTTGTTGAGCTAATGAATTAATGAATTTAAACTAAAGGACATGTGTGTCCATTTCCAATCCCAAGATTTTATCAGTAATATTTAGTATATATCTGACTCTTCATTAGACATTGTGAGAAATAAGCACCCTTATCTCTCCTCCTCTTCTAGAGATGTGGCTTATAGACAAACCCTCATTAGCTTATAAACCTTTAGAGACTAGCATAGATTTTGTGAATATCATCAGAAAGCCTTAATAATAACCTTTCTGAAAACCCAAGCTCATAGATCTTTACTAGGCCACTGTATGTCTAGGTGCCTGATTGGCCCAATTTGTAAATGCTTATTTTATTTTTACCAGACTTGTATATATGTAATATACATAGATCATGGTGACAAATAGTTTTATAGAACTTGTTATATACATACATATATATATATATATATATAAAATACATGTATAAAGTATATATAATACATATATATACATACATATGTGTGTGTGTGTGTATATATATCTATACACTGTCCTAAAACTGCCTGTAACCCACATTTCTAAGCTCTACAGAAATAAATGTTATCAACTATTTAACTGGTCATTTAAAACAGCTCCATCACTCTAAATAATGTGACTATATAGCTAGATGATTTTCTTGATTTTTTAGTGTCAGGTATTAACTATTGATGTCTTTACATTAAAAAAAATCCCATAAATCTCATCACCTGCACAAGAGCACTTCCTGTCTCCTCCCACCACAATTGATTCATATTAATTTTGGTTAAATTACTATTCAGTGTTTATAGTATCACGATTAATTCTGTTTACAAATGAACCATTTAATACAAATAATTGCTTTTACTTCCTTGCAGTTTTTTACCTCAAGTTGTTGAAAGGATAATTATCTGGTGGGCCTTTTTTGTCAGTTAGCTTTGTTTTTGATCATAATTTTATCCTCAAATTGAAAACTACTTAAGCCTCCTCTCAATGTGTTTGATCGCATTTGAATTTAATCTTTCTTCTTCTTGAAGAGATATTACCTGTAGCCATCTGACCTGCTCCAGTCTGGATAGGTTGATTGCTGTTTCTACTGCACAATTCTTTCCTACAGCCTTCTTCACCATTAACCTGAGACTTCCTTTTGTCTCTGTTTTGTGTTGGATTCCTTGTACTCTAGATCTGATTTTTTTCTTCTTCCTGGTTATTCTTCTTTGTATGTATAAAACCTATCCTCAAGGAGAAAATAGGTGCATGAAAGGAAACATTATTTAGGATCTTGCCTATTTCAAAATGTTGTTTTTCTACTCTTTTGCTTAATTAATAATTTAACTGTATATAGAATTCTAGGTGAGAAATAATTTCACCTAAGAATGTTGAAGGCATTACTCCATTATCATCTAGTGTTACTATTAAGAATCAGACATTCTGGTTCTTGAATTTTTGTAAATAATCTAGGATTTTTTTCTTTTTTTCCCATCTAAAAGTGCTCAAAGTCTCTTTGTTCTGAGTGCTCTGAAATTTTATGGTTATGGTTCTTTGTGTGAAACCATCATCATTCCATTGTGCTGATTATTCAATAAGACATCCAATTTGAGATTTAAGTTCTTCATTGACTTCTGGGACATTTTCATTCAGTTGTTTCTTTGACAATTTCAACTCTTCATTTTCCTTGTTATCTCTTTGTGGAATTCTTTTTTCTCAGATGTTGGTCATTATAAAGTAGACTTTTAGTTTTCTTAAGTTTCCTTTAATATGTGTTACCTCATTGTTGTTTTGTTCACATTTCTAGATTACTCAACTTTATTTCAACTGTATTTTATCAAGTGTGAGCTTCCTTATAAAAGCTTCCTTATAAGGCCATTTGGCTGGGGAATCACATATCATCAATATCTTTAAGTCTTTTCTTTTGTGCTGATCACATTCCTAAGATAAGTTTCTCCCAGTCTTCTGCTTAATGAACATAGGCCTAGCTGTTACTAGTCTAAGGGTGAGCATATAAATTTTCACTTAATTTTCTTATTCTCAGTACACTACCCCCATCTTCAGCTTTGCCTCATTGCACCATTCTAATCTAAAGAATCTCTGTTTTATGCTTTTCAAAGTATAAACCTCCAGTCTCCACCTGAGTAAATGAGGGAAGTCTTCGGCACAAAGTGAGAGAAGGAATCTGGTCTGATTCATAAATAAACTGAACAGATTCTTCCTAATTTTGTTTTTCTTTTTGCTCACTTTCAGAAGCACCTGATACTGACAGTTCTGGATACTTTTGAGGAACCTGATGAGAACACTGTAAATTTCATGGGATCAGGGAGTTTTGTCTATTTTTTAAGCAGCTCTATCCCCAGAACCTAGACCATAGTGCTCGAAACATAATAACCACTCAATATATATTTCCTGAGTTAAAGAAAATAATGTCCCAAGATTGGGTGAATAATTGTTGCAATAATCAAAGCTGAAAATGTTAATTAATTATCATATATGCTGTCTAAACCAAAGCTGTGAGAGGATTTATAATTTGATTTTATAATTTTACCTGTAATTTGGTTATCATATAAAATATGTTACTGTTGGAAAGACAACTGTGCAATAGATTAATTACTGTGTTTTATTCATTCACATAATCACTATTGAAAAAATAAATGAAAAGTTTTTTTTTAAAAATAAACATAACTAATAAAAGAATACAACCAGGGTCGCAAAATGTGAAAAGCTCTAATTTAAACTTCAATTTTTATGTAACAATGTTTTGTTTTAGTTCAAATAGAGAAACTTAAAAGTCGCATGATGGTATTGAGACGAACAAAGGTTTAAATATGCCACTCATTATCAAATGCTCCCTTTTGTTTAATTAGGGACTGATTATGATGGTAAAAAAGACATAAATTGTATAAACAAAAATTGGTCCGTATTGGACATATGTTATATCTAAACAGAAAAAATAAGAAGTCTAATAGTTTATATCCAAGTGCCAATGATCTTACAAATGTGAGGCTGGTATATCCCAAGGGTTAATTCTATTTATATTTTGAAAAGTTGGGCATCAATGGCCGTCGACCATATTAAGTACATTAAGATTTTTAATAAAAGTGTAATTTTTTGTCATTGTAGTGTAATACTGGCAGTCGAAGGGGAGCGAGTACATTCCTTTTTTTCCTTCCAATACAACTGTGTTAATTTTTAACTCAAGATGTCCCTCTGCTGGAGTATTGCATTATTGAACTACAAAGTAATTGTTTAAACAGGCATGTTCAGATAACTAAAATGAATTATCTAAAATGCTTCTGCTGTTTTCTAACAACTATCCATGTCAAGTTACTGTTGAATTGTGTTAAGAAAAAGCAACTGAAATATACATGTTTGTATAAATTGTTTAGAGAATATTTTTCCTAAGACATAACCCCTACAGCAATCCTTTTTCTGAGTACAAATCCAAGCTCCATCCCCGCTCCCCTCACATTCAACAGATAATTTCTCTTTTACATACAACATGATTGATATGAGCTCCCCCACCTATTAATTTTCTTAAAATTCCTGCTGCTTTGTTTATTTTTGCCTACCTCTCACCTACTCTTATTCATATATCCTTTGTTCCAAAGCAATTTCACTTCATCATTTTTTTTTCTCATCTCCTTCTGGGCCTTACCACCTTAAATGATGCTTTTTTATTATGTCAATTTTTACGGTGATAAAATACACAAACATAAAATTTATCAATTTAACCATTTTAAGTGAAAAATTCAGTAGCATTAAGAATAATGACATTGTTGTACAACTATCACTACTATCCTTCTCTAGATCTTTTTCATCTTTCCAAATTGAAACTCAGTACTCATTAAACAATGACTCTTCATTCCACCCTCCCTCCAGCTCTTGGTAATCATTATTCTAATTTCTGTCTCTATGAATTTGACTACTCTAGGTACCTCGTGTAAGTGGAATATGCAATATTTTTCCTTTTGTATCTGGCTAATTTCACTAAAAGTTTTCAAGGCTCATCAATGTTACAGCATGTACCAGAATTTCATTCTACTTTAAAATAGATATTTCATTGTATGTATATACCACATTTTAATTATCAGTTCATCTTTTGATGGACATTTGTGTTATTTTCACTTTTTGGCTATTGTAAATAATGCTGCTATGAGTATTGGTGTACATATATGTGTTCGAGTCCCTGCTTTCAATTACTTTGGGTATATACCAGATCTGGAATTTCTGGGTCATATGGTAATTTTATGTTTAATTTTTTAAGGAACCACTATACTGTCTTCCAAAGTGGCTGTGCCATTTTATATTCTTACCAGCATTGCACTAGAATTTGAATTCCTACACATCCATGTTAACACTTTCCTCCTCTTCCTCTTCTTCTTTATAATAGCCATCCTAAATGCGGTGAAGTGATATCTCATTGTGGTATTAATTTCATTTCCTAATAATTACTCACATCAAATAAATTTTCATGTGATTGTTAAATATTTGCATATCTGCCTTGCAGAAATGTCCGTTTAAGTACCCTACTCATTTTTCAATTGAGTTTTGTGCGATTTTTTTTTTTGAGGTGGGGGTAGGTAATTAAGTTTGTTTATTTATTTTTAATGAAGGTACTGGGGATTGAACTCAGCACCTCGTGCATGTTAGGCATGCACTCTACCATTGAGCTATATCGTGCCCACCCTGAGTTTTGTGGGTTTTCTTGTTGTTGTTGTTGTTGAGTTGTAAGAGGTCTTTCTATATTCTGTAAATCAATCTCTTTCAGATATAGGACTTGCAAGTATTTTCTCTCATTTTGTGTGCTGCTTTTTCACTCTTGTGCCAGTGTCCTTTGATGCAAAAAGTTTTAAATTTTGATGAAATCCAATTTATTTATTTTGTCTTTGGTGCCTGCACTTTTGGTGTCACATCTTAGAAATCTTGGCCAAATCCGGTGTTATGAAGACTTTTCTCATCTGCTTCATAGTTTTAGCTCATATGTTTAAGTTTTTGATCCATTTTGACTTAATTTTTATATTTGTTGTAAAGTAAAGTTGTAATGTTATTATTTTGCTGTGATATGCAGTTTTCCTAGCAGCATTTGTTGAAAAGGCAGTCCTTTCCTCATTAAATGGTTTTGAAACCTTTGTCGAAAACCATTAATCATATATGCAAAGGTTGATTTGGGGGTTCTCTCTTCTATTTCTTTGATTTCTATATCTATCTTTATGCCATTACCACTATCTTTTGATTATTATAGTTTATATATAGATACTATACTAAGTTTCAAGGTAGAAAGTGTGAGTCCTTCAACTTTGTTCTTGTCTCTCAAGATTGTCTTGGCTATTTGGGGTCTATTGAGATTACAAGTGAATTTTAGGGTAGGTTCTTCTGTTTCTGCAAAGTATCATTAAGATTTGATAGTGATTGTATTGAATTGCTTGTTCACTTTGGGAAGTATTATTATCTTATCAATATTAAATCTTCCAATCCATGAACATGGATATCTTTTGTATATTTGTATCTTGTTCAGTTTCTTTCAGCAATGTTTGTGGTTTTCAGTGTACAAGTCTTTAATCTTCTTGGTTTTGTTTATTCCTAAGTATTTTATTGTTTCTGATGCTATTGTAATTGGATTGTTTGTTTACTTTTTTTGAAGGTTGTTCATTGTTAATGTATAGAAACACTGTTGGCTCTTGTTTGTTGATTTTGTGCCCTGCAATTTTGTTGAATTTTTTAAATTAGTTCTAAGACTGACTTTGTGGAGTTGTTAGGGTTTTCCACATCTTAAATTATTTCATCTGTGCATAGATAATTTAGCTTCTTCCTTTCCAACTAGAATATCTTTCTTTTCTTTTACTTGCCTAATTACTCTGGCTATGATTTCAGAACTGTGTTGAACAGAAGTAGAGTGAGTGAGCATCTCATATTATCCCTGATCTTAAAGAAAAAGCTTTCATTTTCTGACCATTAATTATGATAGATGTGGGCATTTCATTTGAGTTTTTTATTATGTTGAGGTAATTTCTTTTATCCCTAGTTTGTTGAGTATCTTTGTCCTGAAAGGGAGTTGAATTTTGTAAAATTCTTTTCCTGCATCAATTGAGTCCATCTTGTGGTTTTTGCCCTTTATTGTGTTAATGTGATGTATTGCATTTATTGATTTTGTATGTTGTACTATTCATGAATTCAAGCAAATATTTGAATAATTCCCAATTGATAATGTTGTATAATCCTTTTAATGTGCTGTTGAATTCATTTGCTAGTATTTTATTGAGGATTTTTGCATCAGTACTCATCAACGATATTGATCTGTAGTTTTCTTCCAGTATTTTATCTGGATTTGGTATCAGGGTTATGCTGGCCTCATAAAATGAATTTGGAATTGTTCCCTCTACTTCAAATTTTTGAGAGAACTTGAGAAAGGCTTGGTATTTATTCCTCTTTAAATGTGCGGTAGAATTCTCTAGAGATGCCTTTTGGTCCCAAGATTTTCTTTGTTGGCAGGTTTTGGTCACTGATTCAATTTTCTTACAAATTATAAGTTTGTTCAGATGTTCTATTTCTTCATGATTTAATCTTGGTAGTTGTCTGAGTTGGAGCAGGCTGCAATAACAGAATGCAATATACTGGATGGTTTATAAACAACTAAAATTTATTTCTCACAGTTCTGAAGGCTGGAAGTCCAAGACTGAGGTGCCAGTATAGTTGAGTTCTGGTGAAGACCTTCTTCTGGGTTGCAGACTGCTTTCTTCTCATTGCACTCTCTTATGACAAAAGGAGAACTCTCTGAGGTCTCTTTTAGAATGGCACTAATTCCATTCATGAGGGCTCCATCTGCATGATCTAATCACCTCCCAAAGACCTCGTCTCTCACATTGAAGGCGTTAAGCTTTCAACATATGAATTTGCTGTAGAGGACACAAACATTTAGTTCATAGCATTACACCCCTGGCCTCCCAAAATTCATGTCCTTCTTGCATGAAAAATACATTAATTCTATGCCAGCAGCCTCAAAAGTGTTAACTTATTCCGTGTAAACTCTCAAGCATAAGTCCAAAGTCTCATTTAAATATCATCTAAGTCAGATCTGGTGAGACTCAATGCAGGATTCATCCTGAGACAAATTCCACTCTAGTTACATACCTGTGAAATTAGACAAGTTATGTGCCTCCAAAATAGAATGGTGGTACAGGCATAAGACAGATAGTTTTATGCAAAAAGGGAAATATAGAAAACAAGAAAGAAGTGAAAGATTCAAAGTAAATCTTAACAGGGTAAATTTCATTAGAACTTAAGACTCAAGAGTAATCCTCTTTGGCTTGATGCTCTACTTTCCAGATTCAGTGGGCACACCCTTAACCTTATCCTCATTCCTCAGTGGGACAGTCCCACAATGGCTCTCTGCCTGGGCCTTGCCCCTACTACGGTTCTCTGCTGGGGCCCCATAGCTACCCTGGGTTGGGGTCATGTGGTTCTGCCAGGTGGCCCCATCCACACAGATTCACTGGGTACAGCCCTCACTGCAGTTCTCAGCATGAGCCAAGCCCCTGAGGTACTTGGGGGACATCCTGGTCTGTCAGAACCAGAAAGGCAGTCCATACCATTTGAAACCACTCAGTAGCCATGTTCCCTTGCACCCTGGGCCTGCAGTGGGAGTGGCAGCCCGTGATGATTTCTGAATTATCTTGTGGGGTCATTTCTTCATTGTCTTGAAATGTAGTGTCTGGCCTCTGTTCAGATGACTGATTCATACTAATTTCCTTATCACCTTGTTGCTTGGCTACACACTTAGTGTTCTCATTTTTTTTGCAATATGGATGGACTGAAATTTTTCCAAATTTTTTGTGCTTCCTTTTTGCTTAGCATTTCCTCCTTTAAGTCATTTCTCTCTTCTCTTCTTTTATTATAAACAGTCAGGAGAAGTCAAGCTGCACTTCTAATACTTGCTTAGAAATTGCTTCAGTTTAATATCAAATTTCATTGATTCAAACAAGTCATAGCTCAGTGAAAAACAAAAGATTACAGAGGATCAGATCTCTCCGCTCTAGAAATAGACATTTCCCTCCTGCTCTAGTCTTAATTAAGTTATACTACCCTTGGAGAGATGAAAGTTAAACAGGACTGTGTAGAACTGCACATTTAACTAAAAACAAATAAATAAAGAGAAGTGATTGCATAACTTTTAGTGGGGAGATTAAGTTTATACTACGAAGAAGTAACAATGACTTGAAGACTGTGTTAATTTCAATCATACACATTTTAGATACATTTTTGCCCATCTGTGTTTATGACAACCAAATTTAATTATACTGTATTTAGTATCAAAAGATTTTCTCTAAATAAATGTACAATAATAAATGATTGGTTAATTATCACATATCAATAAAACAGAATATTATACAGCCACTATCATAATATGTTGCTAACAACTCTTTTCAACAAATGATGCTGGAACAATTGGAAAAATATGAACAAAGTTAACTCAAAATGGGTAATTTATCGAAATGTAATGAGAAGGAGTGGGTCATGTAGAAAAGGGACCAGAAATATGTGCACAAGTTCCCATAATTCTTTGACGTGGAGCTGGACTGCTCATTCACGGGATAGATTTCATTAGTCCTTAGCGTATGATGGCTGTTATAGAGTTGAAAATGAAACAGAGAACCTAGAAGTTGCATAGCTCTGAAAGACATTAAAGTTCCAAGTTTTGCAACCTCATTAAGACTTTTTGGTACTTAACTGAAATATCAGGAAGGTTAAACATTAGGCAAAAGGATCCACCTCTAGAATTGCCACCAAAATAGAGTAGGTGCCTTAAACCACAGAAATGTATTTTATCACTGTTCTGGAGGCTACAAAGCCGGGACAAAATGTCAGCATGTTTAGTTTCTCCTAAGCTTCTCTCCTTGCTTTGCAGGAGACCACCTTCTCACTGTGCCCTCTTATAGTGGTCCTTCCTCCATTCACATGCATCCTGGGTGTCTCTCCTTGTGTCCAGATTTCCTCTTACTATAAGGATTCCAGTCAGACTGGATAAGAGCCCAACCTAATGATTTAATTTTAAATTAATCACCCCTTTAAAGGCCCCACCTCCAGATACTGTCACATTCTGGGGCATTGGCAGTTTAGGGCTTCAACATATGAAATTTGGAGGAACACAATTTAGCCCATTAAAGCGAGATAGTGTTTTAGGTTTGTAGGCCATAAAATTTCTGTTGCAACTTGTAAATTCTGCCATTAAAGTATGAAAGCAGCCTTAGGCAATACATAAACAAATAGGTATGACATGACTGTGTTCCAATCCCTAAAGCAAGTAGTAAAAAAAATAATAATGAAAAGAGAAACATCTCAAAAGTCATTAGAGGAGATATATTGTAATTCTAAAAAATATTCTTTTAACCTAAAAGAAAACAGTAAAAAATGAACCCAGATACAAGAGATTAATTGGAAATTAAGAAAAGGTAAATAATTGTATAGAATTAAATCCAATTATATCAATAATTTCATTATATATAACTAAACACTCCAAAAAGAATGCATATATTATCAAACTATAAAAATGTAAGATCCAATATATGCTAACTTCAAAAGAAGACTTCAAATATAGAGTCAGATTGTGAAAAAAAAACCCAACTACACAAATGTTAAGTGTAAGAAAGCCAGTGTGACTATATTAATATCAATCAACAGGAGCATTACAGAGCTAAAGTTGCATATTTGTCAATGATAAAAGAGTAAATTCAATAGGAAGACATAAAAAAATATTAAATGTATATGAGTCTAAAATCAGAGCTTCAAAACACATGAAAAAAAACTGACAGAACTAAAAGGAAAATAGACAAATCAATAATCATTTTGGGAATTTTAATGCCTCCCCTGGAAAGGAACAAATACAGACATACCCCAGAGATATTGTGGGTTCAGTTCCAGACCACTGCAATAAATTAAATATCTCAATAAAGTGGGTCACACAAATTTTTCATTTTCCCAATGCCCCTTACACTGCTGGTGGGAATGCAGTTTGGTACAGCCACTGTGGAAAACAGTATGGAGATTCCTCAAAAGACTAGGAATAGACTTACTGTATGACCCAGGAATCCCTCTCCTGGGCATATATCCAGAAGGAACCCTACTTCAGGATGACACCTGCACCCCAATGTTCATAGCAGCACTATTTACAATAGCCAAGACATGGAAACAGCCTAAATGTCTATCAACAGGTGACTGGATAAAGAAGAGGTGGTATATTTATACAATGGAATATTACTCAGCCAATGCCTATAAAATTTATGTTTACACTATACTGTAGTATATTAAGTGTGCAATAGCATTATGTCTTAAAAGTGTATGTATCTTAATTAAAAGTACTTTATTGCTAAAAATGCTAATCATCATCTGGGCCTTCAGCAAATTGTAATCTTTTTGCTGGTGGAGTATCTTGACTCAACGTGATGTTGGCTGCTAAAGGTTGGTCTGGCTGTGGCAATTTCTTAAAATAAGACAACAGTGAAGTCTGCTGCCTTGATTGACTCTTCCTTTCACAAATGGCTTCTCTCTGGTACGCAATGCTGTTGAATAGCATTTTATTCACAGGAAAACTTCTTTCAATATTCTTCTTTCAACCCTGCATTTGTTTTATTAACTAAGTTTATGGAGTATTCTAAATCCTTGTTATCATTTCAACAATCTACATAGAATCTTCACCAAGAATAGATTCCATCTCAAGGAACAACTTTCTTTTCTCATCCATAAGAAGCAATTCCACATCTGTTAAAGTTTTATCATAAGATTGTAACAATTCAGTCACATTTTCAGGCTCGTCTTCTAATTCTACCTCTCTTGCAATTTCCATCACATCTGCAGTTACTTCCTCCACTGAAGTCTTAAATCCATCAAAAGTCATCCATGAGGGTTGGAATCAACTTCTTCCAAACTCCTATTCCTGTTCATATTTTGACCTTTTTTTTTTCAGGAATCATAAATGTTCTTAATGGCATCTAGAATGGTGAATTCTTTCCAGAAGGTTTTCATGTTACTTTGCTCAGATCTACAGATCTCAGGAACGCTATCTATGGCAGCTATAGCCTTATGGAGTGTATTTCGTATAATAAGATTTGAAATTCAAAATTACTCCTTGATCCATGTGCTGCTGTGTTAGGAGGCACGAAAACAACATTAATCTCATTGTAGATCTTCATCAGAGTTCTTGAGTGAGTAACCAGGTACATTTTCAAGCAGCAATAATATTTTGAAAGGAATCTTTTTGTCTGAGCAGTAGGTCTCAACAGTGGGCTTAAAATAGTCAGTAAACCATGTTGTAAACAGATGTACTAGCATTCAAATTGTTATTTCATTTAGAGAGCAGAAGCAGAGTTAACTGAGCATAATTCTTAAGGTTCCTGGGATTTTCAAAACAGTAAATGAGCATTGGCCTCAACTTAAAGTCACCAGCTGCATTAGCCCCTCACAAAAGAGTCAGCCTGTCCTGTTAAGCTCTGAAACCAGGTATTGACTTCTCCCTAGCTATGAAAGTCTCAGAAAGCATCTTATTCCAATATAAGGCTGTTTCATCTACACTGAAAATCTGTTGCTTAGTGTAGCCACCTTCATTAATGATCTTAGATCTTCTTGATAACTTGTTGCAACTTTTATATCAGCACTTGCTGCTTCACTTTGCACTTTTATCTTGTAGAGACAGCTTCTTTCCTTAAACTTTATGAACCAATTTTAGCTAGCTTCAGACTTTTCTTCTGCAGCTTCCTCACCTCTCTCAGCTTTCATAGAATTGAAGAGTTAAGAGCTTGCTTTGAATTAGGTTTTGACTGAAGGTGTGCCTACCCCACTAGTTTTCTACTAAGAATGCTGGTAAGGAAAATAACAGGCCAATTATCTTAGTTTATAGAAGAAACAACCAAAGAAATGACTACAGGTTTCACCACTGATAATGGGTAATTTTGGAGTGGTTCTTGGGCTAAAAGCAATCCCAAAGGACCATTTACAATACTGGCAAAAGACCCCAGAAGATTTCTAACTGCTATTTGCAGCATTTCTCAATCTCAATGTCTTGACTGACATGTATATCTACTGTGAAGTATGTCATAAAATCTTTGACACTGATAGAAAAAATAACTGAATAATCACTTACATCGATACATAAAATAATAAAATTTGCAAATAAGTTGCTTTTCAGAAAGTAAAGCAAATTAAATATAACCTCTATAATAATGTTCCTCTCCCTAACATGAATTTTGATATGCTTCCCTTAATGGAAGAGAAAGGTGGCTAGCATACCAGTAATTGTGCACCATCCTCAGTGTGCCCATAGCAGCCTGTTTTATATTTATGAACAACATATGTCTCTCATGCCAGAGGAGAGTTTTAATAATCAATCCAATAACAAGATGACTCTAGTCCTTTCCAGCTAGACTCTTGAGCTCTGTTTTTTGGACAGGTTAAAGAGTATCAGGCTTGACTTGTGAGAGGAATCAAATAAAGTAAAATGTAACTCTCCTTAAGAAGATGTTTAGACAGACATGTACAGGAACTCATTTAATGAAAGGAATATATCCTTTTCCTTCTCCCCACAAGATTAAAAACAAAACAAATGCAACATCTCCACTTAAGACGTAGGGCATTATCAAATTCTCAGAAGTTTTGAAATTTAATAAACTCATTGCTCTTGTATAAAAGCCTTTCCAAATACCTGAGTCAATCCCCTGAAGAATTCCTTCTTGTGCATGTGTAGGCGTGCACACACACACACATAGCTATATATATATATATATATATATATATATATATATATGTATATGTGCCTCTTTCCCTTTTGAAATCTTTAATGGAAGGATTAATTACAAATATGATTCACCCTACTTACAAAACAAAATTTAAAAAATTATTATTATAGTTAATCCGAGATTTTATGTTGTTATAGGTCTATTGATACTGCTATACTCTTCCATTTAGTGAGTAAAAATATAAATTGGAGGACAAAAAAATTAGAGAAAATATTTTTTAAATCTCTAAGGAATATCTAGGGAATAAAAATCTTTACATGGAAAAGAGTTATTTTGAGTTCCATAGAAAAGTCTTAATTTTACCAAGAAAAAAAAAAGGGAGAGGGAATACTATGAATAATTAATAATATAATTATGGATCGAATGTAAATATATTTTAAAAATAGAGGAAGAATTATTTATAGAAGTGTGCGTGAGTGTGTATTTGCAGTAACTCAAATCTTTGGGGTTATTTTTAGAATAATTTTATATAATACAGTGATGAACTATTTCCAAAGTAAATAAAATATGCCATGCTTTAAAATGAATAGTCTTCTGATACACCAATTGTAAGAAACATGGTTTGAACTCCTTCTTTTGTGTGAGGATTAATTTCAATGAGCCATTTAAATGCTCTCAGGACATTATTTAAGCATGACTGTTTAAAAGCAAAGAAGTTGTGGTATATTTATACACTGGAATACTACTCAGCCATAAAAATGATAAAACAATGCCATTTGCAGCAACACGGATGGACCTGAAGAATGTCATTCTAAGTGAGGTAAGCCAGAAAGAGAAAGAAAATACCATATGATATCACTCATATGTGGAATCTAAAACAAACAAACAAAGAAAAAAACAAATGAACTTATTTGTAAAACAGAAACAGACTCACAGACATAGAATACAGACTTGTGGTTGCCAGAGGTGAGGGGGGTGGGAAGGGATAAACTGGGAGTTCAAGATTTGCAGGTACTGACTGGTATATAAACAAGTTTATACTGTATAGTACAGGAAACTGTATTCAATACCTTGTAGTAGCTTATGATGAAAAAGAATATGAAAATGAATATATGTATATCCATGTATGACATTGTGCCATACACCAGAAATTGACACAACATTGTAAACTGACTAAACATCAATAAAAAAAAGCAAATAGATGGAAGAAGAGGGTGTGGATGTGAAATGACAAATGATTGACAAAACATTGAAAAATGTTGCCTTCTTCCTCTTGCCTTTCCTCCTTTAACAGCAATCCTGGAATGACAGTGTGATTATCATTTCATGTTATAATAAAAATCCCAGTCACCTAAGAAAAGCAATTAGAAAGATGTATCAGAAGTAGTTTCTGTGATTTTTTTCCAAAATGAATATATTTCCATTGAATGAAGGCAATATAAATACAAAACAATATAGAAAAAAATGTTAATAAAAAAGTTGGAATCACATACAATGCCACCACACAGAAATAACTACTGTTAAGGTCTTTTTGCATATATTTAAGGACTTAAGTCTTTACTCATATAAATAATAACTACATCATCAAATAGATCACATTATGTATGCTGATTTTATCACTGGAAAATTTATTTTGGGCATCTATTGATATAAAAAACTATTGATTGTTATCATTTTTGATATCTCTTTAATGGGTATAGAGAATGCCATTATATGATTGTTTCATTGTCTAGTTAAACACTTTCTTTGATGACTATTTTGGTTGTTTCTAAATTTTCAATTCAAGTAGTAGCTTTTACAAACATTTTAGACGTACAATGCTTTCTTATAATGAAAACTTGCACAAGACTCCCCAAATTCAAAATGTAATCTTTTAGATGCTCTTGGTTTTGTTTTGTTTTGTTTTAGATGCTCTTGTTGAAGCAGGAAATGGGATTCGGAGTTTCAATTTTTCAGCCAATTCTTCCTTTTCCTCTCAACTGGAAAAATCCACTGAAGGGGCTCCATGATCCCACACAATGTCTGTGTAGCTCTGGGCACTGAGAGTCTTAAAAACCAATGTTATAAAACATACTGCATTCAATTTTCTTGTGCATAGATCTGTATGTACTTGTATAATTATGTTTAGGAGATAAAAATGCCTAGAAGTAGAACTGCTGAGTCGATGACTATTGCAGTTTTAATTTTGATATAATTTGAAAATTTCACTCTAGATAAGATGTATCAATTTATACCCCTCCAAAGATTCTTGATATTTATTTGCATATATGTGTTAATTGGTGAGTCTGAACATCTTTTTTATGTATACTTACCACTTGTGCTTAGTACATAATACATGCTCAATAAATATTTATGGGATGAATGAGTGTATAGGTTTTCTTCTGTTAATTGCTCTATTCATTTTAATATTGCCATTTTCCTCCTTTGTATTGATGTATATAAAGAATTCTTTTGTAGCAAAGATATTAACCTCCTCTCTAACTTTCTTTCTTTCTTTCTATTTTCCTGATAAACTTTTTAACATTATGGTAGGCTTTTTTGTTTGTTTATACTTATGTTGAATAGGTATATTTACCAATATATTATGGTTTTCCCTTTTGTTTGTCTTGTGTTCAACACCCTCACCTTCAACTAATAAATAAAATATTCAGTTACACTTTTTTGCATTTTTGAATATCTAAAAAGTGATCTATATTCATGGAATAAAATCTGAGGCCTTCTATAACTTAACACAAAACATCACTTTGTTGGTATATGAATTTAGTGACAGTTGTCTTAATATATGTATCATTTTTGATATGCACAGCATTTTGCCTTGGCTATTCCACTAGCAAAGTGTTTATCTTTCTTAGTTAATATTCTTTTTCAAGCACTGGGCTCCTGCTGTCTGGAGTCTGAATGTGTGTAATAAAATAGTCTCATCAAATGGCTTGAGTAGCTGAATTTGTTAGAAAAGCACGATTAGGTTGGGAGGGGTTATCAATTAATTTCATAGCAAAGGCAGAATGACCACTTCACTAAAACTCCTGCAGGGCATATATCAAATCACAACTGTGATTCTAAATTGCAATTATTATAAGTTTAGAAAGTACCAGCATTTAGGGGATAGTTGAAAGCCTTCAAGGCTTTCTTTCAGACAAGATGGGGGTGTAACATAGGCAAGCTTATCAGCAGAAAAGAAAATAAAAATTTCCCAGTTTTAAACTCTTACTAAGTAATGTGTGCACAGGGTGTTTTGTACTGAAAGGAGAACAGATGTACAGATGTGATATAATCAATCAAGTGTGTAAAGGGCACCTAAAAAATGTTTAAAATTTTTTTTTCTCTGTAGCATTCAAGAAATGAACTAGTCAAAGTTTTGGCTCCAGAGAAATATAGATATAAATACAGATATATATATATATAGATATAGATACAGATACAGATACAGATATAGATATAGATATAGAACATACATATACGTATACATATGTATATAAAGTTGAGCCCAATCCCTGATGAATGTGATTTCTTTATTTCCTTCCCTTCAAATGTATGTCTATGTTATTGCTCAGAAATACATTATATGATATTACCATTTTTATTAGGCACAAATTCTACTGGTGTGGTATTTGGAGTTCACCAGCCTTCCTAATAGTATGTGAGGCCAGCATCTCAAAAGAAAAACTAAGATTTCATGTGGATCTTAAAGGATGGCCAAGTTGTCAAAGAAGGTATGGATAAATAAGTCATTGGTGAAACCATTGACTTCACTTTGAGACAGGTTATATATGAGAATTGTAGGGGAGGAAGGAGTCTCCAGCTTTTTAGGCTAACTGATGATGGTAACACTGACCACAGTAAAGAAGTGTGTGAATTGGAGAGAAAGAAGAAAGACAAATTCAGTTATTAGACATGTTGAGTTGAAGTAACAAAGCATCCAAGTGGAGATGTCTTTTAGATAAGTGGGACTATTTCACTGGAAATTGAAGACAGGATTAGCAGTAAAAGATGAGTATTGAAACTGTAAGAATGGGTACATTTTCTAATGTTAAGGAGAAACAAAGAGAAAATGATGAGTTCAATGAGAGTGAACAATAACCCCCTTTTAATTGGTTGATGATCTTACTTTTTTTTACTGCATGTGTGTATTCAGACACTGTCAATGTCCTTCTACTGGCTATGTGATAACAGTGGCTCAGGAATATCATGGTGGAATGTTTTCTTATTTTTCTACATTGAAGTTCATATCACATTTCTGGAAAGCCAAAATAAAATAAAGTAGATCAGTGTTTGAAAATTGGAAATAGGCCTATTTGTTTAAAATAACATTACTCTGTTACTAGTAAGTACTTGATTGAATAGCTAATCTTTGACACTGAGTAGTTTAAGAAAGTTAGATCAATAAAAAAGACTTTTTGAATCTATCATCATTTACTTGAAATTTTCAAATGTTCCTGAATCAGCATTCATTTCAGCATTGCTGACCTTATAGAACAATAAAGATTATGTGGATGAGAAGTACCTGGGGGCTTACATTCTTGGTCCAAAATCAGCAGGAAACTCCATATACCAAAGATTTATTTGGTGCCAGATAACAATCTCATAGCATGCTAGGGATCTAAGATAGTGTACACTGGAGTTTTTCTTTTTATTTCTTTCACTTTTCATCATGATAGTCAGATCTAAGACTGTCTAAGCAGTTTTCTGAATGATATACAGTTTTCTATTATATAATTCTGTTAAGTTTTCCTGTGTTCAAAAGTGACACCCTAATAACCATGATTATTATCTTGCCCTCCATTTAAAGGACTCTATGGATATATGCCCAGGAGTGGAATTGCTGGGTCATATGGTGAGTCTGTTTTTAGTTTTTTTAAGGAATATCCATTCTGTTTTCCATAGTGGCTACACCAAACTACATTCCTGCCAACAGTGTAGGAAGGTTCCCTTTTCTCCGCACCCTCTCTGTGTTTATTATTTATGGACTTTTTAAAATGAGTACTTTAATTTGAAAAGATCCATGCACCCCAATGTACTGTTTACAATAACCAAGACATGGAAACAACCTAAATATTCATCGACAGATGATTGATAAAGAAGATGTTGTATATTTATACAAGGGAATACCACTCAGTCATAAAAAGAATAAAATAATGCCATTTGCAGCGACATGGATGTTCCTGGATAATATCATTCTAAGTGAAGTAAGCCAGAAAGAGAAAGAAAAATACCATATGATATAATTCATATGTGGAATATAAAAAAAGACACAACTGAATTTATTTACAAAACAGAATAGACTTACAGACATAGAAAACAAACTTATGGTTACCAGCAGGGAAAGTGGGTGGGGAAACATAAATTGGGAGTTTGGGATTTGCAGATACAAAAAAAAAAAAAAAAAAAAAGAACCCTGTAGACACTGCACCAGGAAATAAATTAGTGAGATTATAGTTCTAAATCACTGTAGTTCACTATTGACATTTAGGTTTACCAAGTAATTTATAATAAACAAAAACTCAAGCTTACAATAATCTATTATCAGTGAAAAGTTTATCTTGAGAAGAAGATGAACATTTTAAACTTCAGGAAACATTTTGGTCCCTGCTGAAGGGAAAAGAATGTAGCTGTCATTTTCACTAGGACAAATGGATTAAGTAGAGAAATCACAGTGGAAAGATTATTGCCATAAAAACAGACTCTAGGTATCTTAAATTCTGCTAAGATTAAAATCACATGTCTTTTTATAGATTACAGTCTTTCACTGTGAAACTACATGAAACGGGGAAAGAAAGCTTGTAAAAGGGAACCTTGAGACTGTACAGGCCTTGATTCCAATAGGTGTTTAATAAAATGGAACATCAGAAAAATAATATGCTTATTTTAAGAGAAATTATGAATAAACATTGAAACATAAATGAAAACTCTTAAATCACCGTTATTGTCCAGGGATAATGCTAATACTACATGAAAGGAAACATCTATGTGGTGCCCATTCGTCTCAAAAAAGTATATGGTTTCTCATTGTAAATGGTTTCTTTTATTACTCCAGGTAGAGTAAGAAGTAAGACTTGCTAGAGAAATTGACCATTTTAAGAAATTAAAGAGATTAAGTTTTGATATATGTACAAAAATTTTGCAAATAATATAAAGAGATAGTTGGTGAAAAGTAAACAGAAAGTATTGAAAAATCTCATTTCATCGTAGAGGAATCATATCTCTTTGTGAAAAGATGTATTCTGGGGATGGGAGAGTCAGTACTTAGTAAACAGAATTAGATGCTCAAGGAGGATTTTGGAGGAACTGTGGATAGTGTGGATAAACTCTTTTCCAAGAGGAGGTAAATTCAGCTAAGTAGAAGCTGTTGCTTTTTGAGTAGTTTATGCAATCTAAGGACCATTGTTGAATTGCTAAAGAAGGCACAGGGTGTTTAGAGGTATGTGGAGAAACAGAAAGTGAAATGAAGAAGCTGACTTATTGTAATGAACTTGAGGCAAAATGGAGGTCATCTAATGAGAATTTTAAGAAAATTGTTCTGATGCTAACCCTTATCTCTCTCTAACATGATATCGTTAATTAAAAACACTTTCTAATAAGTCATAAAATTGAATCATTTTCTTTAGAGAGACAGTATAATATTGAATTTAGCTTGAGGATGAAAATGGAGTGAGAACAAAGGTTCTACATCAGAGTCTGATTGTAACTGAGTTATACACATGGGTCTTTGCCTTTATAGTGGCTATAGCAAGGTGTGAGAGATATTATTGTTTATGATGTTGAACAGGGAGTGTCTTAACATTTATGCTTCTGCTCAAGGAAGGATCTATTTTTTGTCTTCTGTTCAGTTTTTGTTAAAATACAACTTTGTTGAGGTATAATTAACATACATGTATTTGGCTGTTGGACACATAGTCTGTTGACATATGTGGTCACAAATGCTGTCATTTCTCTTGGGTAAATGCCTAGGAATAGGATGGCTGGACCATAGGGTAGATAGATGTTTACATTTATAAGGAATTGCCAAAAGGCTTCCCTAAATGATTTTACCATTTTATATTCCTATCACTAGTGTATTAAGGTTCCAGTTACTCCACAAAAAGATCCATTTTAAACTCAGATTTTCACCGGAAAATGCCTTTGGTAACCAAAGAGAGCAGAGTAAAGTGATCATTCATTCACACATACTCAAATATGTACCAAGAAGAGGACTAAGAGGACAAACTGAACACATGGAGAGCATGAAGTTTAGAAAGGGAGAACCATTCCAAAGTTAGTCATTAAAATAGGCAATCCACATGTAATAGGAATAATATTTTGAAACGCATGAGGAGCAGGGGCTGATATATCTATGAGAAGCAGTTAAAAGTACATGTTAGGAGCTTGATTGCCTGAATATATTTTGACTTTGCCACTTCCTGGGGAAATTTCTTAACTTCTGTATGTGTCAATGTCTTATCTGTAAAATGGAGATGAGTATCTATCTTGTAGTATAATAATAATGATAAAAAGAAGGAGGAGGAGAAGGAGATGAAAGAAGAAGAATAGGAAGAAGTAGAAGAGGTGGTAGTAAAAGCAATAAGGAGATACGGTCAGGGTGAGGTTTAAGTTAATTCATTACAAAGTTAACTCATTTAGAAGAGTGCTTGACTTATAAAGGGGCTCAAAAGTTTTAGCTCCTAAGTTCTACTAAACTGGGTAAGTTAAGAAAGGAAAGTATTTTTATTCAGCTTTTGACATTCAAAATTATCTTCTATAGCAAAACAATGGGCTCGAAAACCAAGGCTTGTTGAAAGAACACTTGATTATCAAAATATATCTAATGTCTCAGGAGCCAATTATAGAGAACTCAGATAATATAAATTCCTTGTTAACTATAGAGAAGATACACCTCTTTCCCTCTAACAGCTACACAAGGAGACTTGCTACCTTAATGTAGGAGGATATTACTTAGAGACTGGGGAGTCTGGTTGGTGACCACAGTAATGAAATTCCAAGGCTGCAGAATGATTAATAAAGAGGGTAGGTACTGGATATTCTTTGCTGCTGAGCAGAATTTGTTCTACCTTCTTTTATGTTCTTCCCTTTTTCATAGTGGCTGGAATCCTTGGAATTACATTTTGAAGACTATTTTGCACCTAAGGATCTGGATATGATTTATATTCTGTCATTGAGATTCAGAGACATGATAATTGTAAGGTAGAAGGGTGGCAGAAGAAATTCTTCCTCTGGCAGTAGTAGAAATCTGAAACATGAGAATTTTATTGGAAGTAGAATATACATTTCACTGCCAGTCCCCAGTTTGGGGACTGTGGGGCAGCTCAAATATTAGCAGTGATTTCCTTCACTTTCCTGATTACAAGATAGTAATAGCAATTCCTTGACCTTCCAGCAGAGTGGGTGCAGCATAACTTAAATGTTATGGCAGCCTCATGGTATTAGCTTCTCTAACCCTTCCAACAATTTTATAAGCACAAAATTCCCTGTCATAGATTTCCTTTTGCTTGAAATACCTATAGTGGTTTCTGGTTTCCTGAGCTAGATCCTAATTTATACTGGGAGCTGCAAGAATTTAGCTTCTCTAAACTGTGCATGGTGGTCTCCCAGTGGAGTAGACAAAGACAAAGAATTCCAGCATAACTTCTTAGTGGGATGAAGAGTAGATAACTAGGAAGCCAGAAGATGTGCCATGGGTACGATTATGGTGATGGGTGAAGTAATCACAAAGCAGAAATTTGAGGTAAGTCTCTAAGTCTAGCCAACGATGTGTCAGAGATTCAGAAGACTTTACAGTACAGATGAGAGCCAAGATGTAGTCAAAGATCATCAATGGACCATGAAAAACCTAAGAGATGAGATCACAAACTTCACACATGAACGCCAGCAGAAGGAACAGTCATCAAGCAGACAATGTCAATGATGTAACAGAAGAACAATCAGGGGACATTATGAAGATCTGGGGATTCCTTCATTCAAGTGCCATAAAGACACAATCTTCTTCTCATACCCCAGAGAAAGAGGAAGGGAAAATTATGAAAATCTTGACCTTTATGTAAAGAGACAGAATCATTCAGAAGAGACTTTTTTAGCCAATCTTGATAAGAAATTGAATTTTGAATAGACTGATTGTTCAAATTGGAAGGAGAATGTTTAAATCAGAAGAAATAAAACTATTATTAATTAGTAAGTCTAGGTGATCCATTCAATCCAGATGGGCAGGGATTATAAATAAACTACATTGTCTCTGTACATCTGAGTGTAATGTGAGTAAACTTGTGACTTTGTAACACAGCTAAACATATTACAGTGAGCAAAATCTGTTTAGTAATCACTATTTAAAAGAGAAATTAATGTAACTTTTGATTATGCAAAAACTAATACATTTTTATAAATAGTGCCAAAGCCTAGTTAAAGAACTCCCTTTTCCACCGGAGATGGAGTAACAGGAACTAGATTCATTCTCCCACTTGAAATATCTAACAAAAGCAGACAAAATATAAGAAATGATAATTTTCAAGACACAGGTTATCAGACAGCAAGGCCAGTGATCCCTAAAAGATGGAAAACAAATGAGGCCAGTTCTGTGATTCCTCCAGTCTATTTCTTATAAGGCGTTTCTAAGCCACAGCACAGAGAAGAAGCCCAGCAGACTCTCTGGGCTGAGGGGATATAACTGACAATCTGGAGTCATCTAGCATTTAGAGTTCACAGAACTAAGTACCAAAAACTAGAGAACCACACAGAAATAAAAAACCCAAAATCTGTAGAGGGTTCGTCTCAAGTATGTAACGAACGGCTAATTAGTGCAAGTTTGTTGAAGAAACTATTTGAGGCCAGGAAAAAAAAGTTTTTTAAAGGATTAATGAGTATAATGTCCAATATTAACACAATGTCAGGAATGGTTTTCCCACTGGTCAGACAGGGAAATTCCAATATTCACAGAGAAGAGTCCTGAGGAAAGTCTGCAAGAATAGTGAGAAATAATGAGCCCTAGACTTCTTAATAAGTCTCCAAAGCAAGACCCCAAGGTATCAAACTTTTCCCTACAACCTAACTACATTGCAGACCAAACCTCAAGAAGACTTATAGGAATACAAAAATAACTAACACCCAGTGAGGTATAGGAAAGATTGAACACATTAAATGGATAGCTGGAAAACAAGAAAAGACCCAAATCTAATTTTTAGAGATAAAAGTTCAAAAGTTTAAGATAACAAATTACATTGGATTGGACATTGCTGAAGAAAAATCAGTGTATTTGAAGACATAACAATGAAAAATATTAAAAGAAAAACATAGACCCCACATGCCCCA
Organism: Camelus bactrianus; assembly: GCF_048773025.1. Lineage (NCBI taxonomy): Eukaryota > Metazoa > Chordata > Mammalia > Artiodactyla > Camelidae > Camelus > Camelus bactrianus. The sequence goes on along the minus strand of NC_133575.1, from coordinate 69,814,572 downwards.
AAATGAGTTGTGCATCAGTGAGCTGTGGGAAAACTTCAAGGGGCATAATAAATTTTAGGTTAATCAATCAAACATTAATATAGGTACTATTGAGAAGAAGCTTTTCAGATGGAATTAAATTTACTAATCTGCTGACAATTAAAAAAGGGAGTTTATCCTAGTGATCTAAGTGTAGTTACATGAGCCCTTAAAAATTTTTTTATTGAAGTATAGTCAGTTTATAACATTGTGTCAATTTTTGGTGCATAATGTTTCAGTCATACATATACATACATATATTCCTTTTCATATTCTTTTTCATTATAGGTTACTACAAGAGATTGAATATAGTTCTCTGTGCTATACAGTACAAACTTGTTTATTTTATATATAGTAGCTCGTATCTACAAATCTTGAACTCCCAATTTATCTCTTCCCACACATGAGCCCTTAAAAGCAGTATAGAAAACAGAAGTGTCAGTCAGAGAGAGATGCCAGAAAGGGAAGTTGGAGATATTCAAAGCATGAGAGAGACTTGACCCACCATTGCTGGATGGAAGTTGCATGGAAACCATAAGATGGAAGGTGAGCAACCTCTAGGTGCAAAGACCAGTCTCTGGCTGACAGTCAACAAGACAATGAGGGCCTTAGTCCTACAAACACAAGGAAATAAATTCAACCAACAACCTGAATGAGCTTGATGTAGCTTCTTCCCAGAACCTCCATGAAAGAGCCAAATCTGGCAGATACCTTAATTTCCAAATTATGAAACCTGGAGCAGAAAAACCATGCAAGCCAAATTGGACTACTGACCTATAAAATCATGAGATTAAAAAAATTGTTTTGTTTTAATCCTCTAAATTTGTGGTGATTTTTTTAAGGTAACAAAAAAACTCACTAATAAAGTACAAAGGAAAAGACAAATCTCTATTTATAGTTCAATATTTCAATATGTCTTTCTGGATAATTGACAAAGTCATAAGTATAAAATCAGTAAGGATATGGTAGACTTGAGTAAGACCATCAACCAAGAGGATCTAATTAACATTTATAAAACATTCCACCAACAAATAATAGAATTCACAGTCTAAATAAATGATGTTATTAATCTGTTGCCTTTGGTTACTAAAGTCATTTACCAGTGGAGACCTGAGTTTTGAAGAAATCCTTTTGTGGAACAATTGGAATCCTTACACACTGCTGATGAGAATATAAAATGGCACAGTCACTTAGGAAACTAATTTATTGGTTTCTTCTAAATTTGATTATTCACCTACTCTGTGGCCCATCCATTCTACTTCTAGGTGTTCATCCAAAAGAAATGAAATCATGTGACCATATAAAGATTTGAACATGGACAGTCACGACAATTTTATTTTCAAGGGGAAGAAACTGGAACTAACCCACATATTTATCAATAAGCAAATGAATAAACATATTGTGATACGATCACACAATGGAATAATCTTTAGCAATAAAAAGAAATTAATTAGATATACCCAATAACAAAGATGGATCTGACAATTAGACTGAATGAAAGAAGCCAGATAAAACAGAGAACATATTGTATGATTCTATTCATATAAAACTCTACACAATGTAGTGTTATCTACAGTGATAGAAAGCACATCAGTGGTTGCATGAAGAAGGTTGCGTAGGGAGGGATATGAGTGAAGTTTTACAAAGGGTCAGTACGGATCTTTTGAGGGTGATGAGTTGTTCATTCTTTTGATAGTGGTGATAATTTCATGGGTGCCTACATATGTCAAAACTTATCAAAATTTATGCTATAAATATCTGCAGTTTATTGTATGTCAATTTTACTTCAATAAAACTGTTTTTAAAAATCCATGCTATTAGGTATTGATCATCCCAGAATGAAATGAAATGAGACAGAAGTATGTAGGACATTTAAAAAAAAATTGTCACCATATGGAGGAAAAGTCCGGATAGAATCAGAATAGAGTCTGCTCTTTTGGTCCTACTGCTTAAGAGCTATCACCAATTGCTTAGAGTAGAAATTGGAAATTAAAATTAACTGTACAATAGAGTTTTCAGAGTTTTGTGATATCATCTTGCATCTTTGTAAGTAAATACATTATAGAATGTATGTTGTTCTCATTCCTAAATAATTGTTCTTAGTAACGCCAATAACTCATTTTGATGTCTTTCTAAATTAAAAAAATCTGTCCCTCTTTCTTTGACTATCTTTGTGCATGTATGTGGTGGCCCCTCCTCGACTCTTTAATGCAGTAGCTAACCTATTGTAGACAATAAGCTATTTTTGTAAGATACATTTTTGTCTAAGTGAGCTATACATAATGTCTATATGAGAAAAAAAATCCAGTTTGGTAGACAATTTATCTGTTCAGTTCATAGTTCCCAGTAATTATCAACATAATAACAAAAGCGGGGAAGGTATAGCTCAAGTGGTAGAGTGTATGCTTAGCATGTGTGAGGTCCTGGGTTCAATCCCCAGTACTTCCTCTAAAAATAAACAAACCTAATTACCTACCCCCATCAAACTAAAATAATTAAATAATATAATAAAAATAATAAAAAGTGGATTCATTAATGCTTAGTACTTTGTTTTTAATAGAGAAGAAAAATCAATAAAACTTACACTTTAAGTGACATTGCTCCTTTGTCCCATGGAATTTTTACTGAGAAAAATATGGTTGTCCAACTAGCATCCAAAATGAATTACAAATTGGATGTTTATAAGTTATTCAAATTTCGATGTTCCCTTATAATAGCAGTTCATTGAATATCATAAAAATAGAAATATGCAGCTAAACATTTTGGTTACATTAATTTTATATAGTGAAACACATCAATTAAAAAGGATGTTGAGCAGAAAACAATTTCAAGAGATAGTCTTAAGTGAAACAGCAAATTACATTACTTTGTGTATAGCATCTTCTCTTCTTTTGTAAATTCATATAGATCAAAATGATGCACAAAGATTTATATGTCATTGACTCATGTAGCCTGCATATTAAAAAGCTTTGGTAAAAGATAAAATAAACTGTGACCAAGTTCTTATAAATATGTTTAAAATACACTCTATGATAGTCACAGTTTCTTCTGTCATAGAACCTTTTAAATGTTCGTTTAAGTGGATCAGTGCAAGAACTGGCATATGGATATAATGTGATTTAAGAGGATCTAGGAAATCGACTCCTAAAGCACAAATCACTAAATAGTAACAATGAAAACAACAGCAGCAGCAACAAAACATCGCAAGCGCCACATCACACACACTCTACTTCTCATTCTACAAATTGTCCATTTACTTGGTCCTACTACCTGTGCTTCTAACAAGTGATTCACAGAGAGGAAAATTCAGCTTATTTTAAAAAGAAAATAGTTTCCGGGAAAGTTACATGTCACTAAAGTCATTGCAAGGTGTATTTTTTAATCTATACAATTACACCTATTGAAACATTTACTGCATATCCACTATATGTCTGACGCTATGCTGGGGTCAGGGATACAAGGATAAATAAGGGTAAATAAGATGCATTCTTTGCCCACAAAAACATTACAGTCTACTGTAGAAATAGGCAAAAATAGATAAATCGTAATATACGGCAATATGTAGGTGCTCTGGAAATTCACACAAAGGTCATCTACTCAAATATGTATGTGTCAGGGAGGCAGACTGGGGAAATTCAGAGATGAGAAGAGAGTCAGGGAAGTCCTGTTACATGAGATTTCTCTTCAAATTACTTTTGAAGGACAATTAAGAGTTGAAGAGGCAAAGGAAAGGGGGCTACTGGGGATAGCTTAGGTAGCTACCCATTCAGAGGCTAGAGAATCTGGCACATTTGGGAACCTGCAAATAGTTGACTATGACTGGAGTTTAGAGTGTGAAGAAGAAAGCAACAGTGGGGAGAGATGAAAGTGAAAAACTTCACAGCATCAAGGCCATAAAGGCCCTTGTATTCTTAAGGAGTTAGGACCTCATCTAAATCTGGTATCTCCCTTCCAGTAATTCTTTTTAAGAATAATCATTAGGAAAATGAAGACCAGGAGAAAGGGTATAGATCAAGTGGTGCAGCATACGCTTAGCATGCACAAGGTTCTGGGTTCAATCCTCAGTACTTCCTCTAAAAATAAACAAACAAATAATTAAGTAAACCTAATTACTTCTCCCCCTCAAAAAATAAATAAAAAAAATTTAAAAAGAAAAAAATGAAGACTTTTATGGGGAGAATGAAAGCAGCATTAGTGTTTATTGAGCATCTGCTATTCCTAGTAGTAATAAAGAAACTAGGTCCATGTTTGATATTTGAATGTGGACAGCATCTAGGCTCTAGTGCTTCCCTTCCCTATCATAGCATATCTGGTGATATAGATAAGGAAATCTGCATTTTTCTTGGGATCTTGGCTCGTGTGGGAATTTGATTCTCACAGCTCTAGTCTGCAAGTGGAACTCTTCTTCAGCCCTGATCTCTAGCCATTACATAAGCCAAAGCAGCTCTCTGCTCTGCTCTTGCCATTCTGGACCAGCTTATACCTGTCTGGCCTCTATGCAAAAGTTCCTTGTAAGAATAATAAAGTTTCGTGCAAATTCTCAAGGTGTGTGAAGTGTCACCAGTCTCAGTATCTGATCTATTAACTGGATAAGGTTCAGCCTACCCTCATGCAAGTGATCATAAAACACTGAGACTGTTTAAAGATTTATCATATATAATCTTATTTATTTATCAATACAACCATTTGAGTTTGCTATTCTTATTTGTTATTTGCAGAGGAGAAAACGAATCTTCAGAGAGGTTGCTTAATCTGTCCAAGGCCTCACAGCTAATACGTGTCAGCATCAGGACTTGAATCCAGTTCTGTCAAAATCCAAAATCCCTGCAGAAAAGAGAAGACCTGGGTGGAGTGTCGAGGATCATGAGTTTGCATGTCTAGAGGTAACATTTTCTTGATCTGCAAATTGAAGAAGTCTGGAAAGAAAAATAAATAATTGGTAAAGCCCTATTGGCAGTAATCCATAGGAAAACTGTAGTGGTGTGGATCTAGTCTAGTCAGAATTTTTTTTCTGAAGTTGGCATGAGAGTTAATAAAAAGTGTCAGTGACCAAAGTCATTCTTAATAGGTTCTGCTAGAAAAGTAACACATAGTTCTTCCCTTTGGTCATTCTTTAATTTGTTATTTCTTTTTTGGCTTTGCCCAAAGAGAGTTCCGGCCTTTATCCTCCACTCCTGGGAGGCAACCTCTAAGTACTTGGAAGAGTCCAAACATAGGGACGTCTTTGTTTTGCACTGTGGGCCTTGTGGACCACACTTAATAGTTTACACTAATGCTATGACTCATAGTAGGCCATGTGATATCAGCCAGACCTCCAAGGAGTAGGGAAGATGGACACTGAGTTCACCCAATGGGCAATTAATCAATTAATCATTCCTACCTACCAAAGTCCCAATAAAAACTCTGGACACCAAAGTTTAGGTAAATTCCTCAGGTTGGCAATACTCTGAATACATTGTCACACATCAATGACAGGACAGGAGAGTACTATAGACTGAATGTTTATGTCTCCGTCAAATTCATATAGTGAAATCCAATCCTCAGTGTGCTGGTAGTAGGATGTGGGGCCTTTAGAAGGTGATTAGGTCATGAAAGTGTAGCCCCCAGGAGTGGAATTATTGTCCTTATGAAAAAAGACCCCAGGTGGAGGGTATAGCTCAAGTGATAGAGCACTTGCTTAGCATGCACGAGGTCCTGGGTTCAATCTCCAGTACCTCCAGTAAAAGTAAATAAATAAATAGACCTAATTACCAACCCCAAAAAAATAAAATAAAAAAAAAAAAGAAAAAAGACCCCAGAAATCTCTCTTTCCCTTTCCACCTTGTAAGATTGTAGTGAGAAGATGTCAGTCTATGAACCAGGGATCAGATCTCCAAAAGACACCAAATCTGCTGAAGCTCTGATCTTGGACTTCTCAGCATTCAGAACTGTGAGAAAGAAAATTCTGTTGTTTATAAGCCATCCAATCTACAGTACTTCTGTTATATCAGCCTGAGCTGACTAAGGCAAAAGATAGTATGTCCTGAGATCAATGGTAGTTTTTGTATTTGGAATCCTTCCAGACTCTGCCTTATGTATCTCTTCCTTTGGCTAATTTTCTGTATCAATTCCCTGTAATAAACCATAATAGGTTGCAATGAGTTCCATGAGTCTTTCTAGTGAATTAGCAAACTCAGAGTGATTCGGGGAAACTTCTAAAATTGTAGTGTCAGATGTGAGGGTGGTTTGGGTAGATTCTTCCTATAACTTTGTAATTGGTCCCTAACTGCTGTAGTTGGGGTCAGAAGCCTTAGGTTGACTTGGCTTTCTGGAAAACTGTGCCTTCAACCTCATAATTTAGCTAACTTCAAGAATTTATATGACTAAACTGCAATGCAGTCACTTCTGACTTGGGGAAAAGGATAGCAAGTACTTAAAAATTCCATCCATATCACAAATTTTAGCATTTGTTAATGACTTTTATACCAGAAGTATAAAAACAAACAGGTCAAACAGAGTCAGATTATTTTTAAATATCTAAATACCAAATGTTTCAGTAGATAATTAAATATTAGATAAATCTCACAGGAATTAACAGAAAATAACAACAAATTATAAAATACAAATACTTGTAGCATTTCATTACTTCATTTGGGAACAGTTATATCTTATTATTATAATATACATTATTTATATCCATAACCTGTTAGTCTATTATAAGCAACAGGACTTTATATTATGTTAAATTACAAATTATGCCACTAGAGTGTGCTAAAACATTTTCTTAGATTAGAAATTGATTTCTAAAATCAATACTCTTATAAACTGAGCTGAGCAAAAATTTCCATTTATTGCTAGGTTACTATTATAAAACATACTTGAGGAAAATAATGTAATAACATGAGTTTCCAAATTTTCTATTAAGTATCTTAGTTTTTTTACACCATTTTGTGATACCTATATGCTTCCAGATTATGAAAGTATTAGAAATACTAATTGTAATAGCTATCATTTAGTGCAGCAATAAATAAAGCCCTGGTTTTCACATCATTTATTCTGCTGAAGGAAGCCAATATAACTAATTGGTAGCAGGGCTCAAACATCAAGGGAAATTAGTACATCAATAAAAAATGCATTAGTATTGTGTCAACGTGAGGTTAAAATATCACTTCTGGAATTAGGCAAATTTAGAATACAGATGGCAAATATTTCAAATTTTCACTAACTTGGTTTCATTCACAAGATTGGTAACATATAGAAGTATACTTATATTTACCATATACAGTCATCCCTTGGTATCCATGGAGGATTGGTTCTTAGACCCCTCATGGATATCAGATTCTCTGGATGCTCTGGCCCCTTATATAAAATGGTGTTGTTTTTGCACATAACCTATGTACATCCTCTTGTATACTTTAAATCATCTCTAGATTACTTATAATACTTAATACAGTGTAAATGCTGTGTAAATAGTTTCTGGCATGCAGCAAATTCAAGCTTTGCTTCTTGGAAATTTGTGGAAATTTTTTTCAAATATTTTTTATCTCTGGTTGACTGAATCCATGGATGTGGAACTCATGGATACAGAGGGCTAACTGTAAATGAACATAAAGCATAAAGGATTTTTAGAGTGAAGGAACAAAATAAGAGATAAAAATATGACTGTAGCCATGCTCTTTTTTTATGGAAACGTCTTGCATAACCTGAGGGGAATTCTGTCAGAAAGTAGCAAATGCAGAAAGATGAACAAAACAGGAACCCAACAGATAAGTGTATATTTTACTTTCCTGTCACACTCCACCCCTACTTGAATGCCCCACAAGACCCATGGAAAAAGACAAGGCTGTCATTCATACCTAGGTCTCTTTCTTCAAGCTCACAAATGTTTAAATACAGACCAGGGAACTTGTGAACGTGTGCATCTGTTGCTCTAGAGGAGAAAAGAGGCATACCTTGCCAGTAGATTCTGCTATTTCCAAACTTAATATGTTCACCAGAATTTAAACTGACCATCTAAATCCCAACCTACCACCAAGACTCAAGTGTATTCTGAAAATTCACTTCCTAATGAGGATCCCTGACCTGCAAAATTAGAAATGGGAGACAGGCTATAACAATAGATATAGAGGGGATTTTAAAAAATTAATTCTAGTAATAAATTTAGCTTAATAGATGCTATACCTTTAGTATGTGGATTTTAGAGGAAATTTTCTTATCAAAATTGCTTTGAATCAGGTAGAGGCAACAATAGAAAAAAATCGTAAAAATGTCAAAAAATGCCTCCCCCTCAATATACCCTGTCCAGATGATTTTATAGGTAAATTCTTTCAAAGATACAAGAGACAGATGATTCATAAGTCATTTAATTTTTCCAGAAGGTAAAGGAGGACAATTCCTCTTTTTATTTTATGAAGCAAATATAAATACCTTGATACTTACACTTGACCAAGAAAAAAAAAACCCTCATATTGATGAAATCTAAAAACCAAAGTAATTTATGGAGGTAGGCACAATAACATTAAATGTTAAGTAATAAAGCCCAAGAGTATATTAAAAGACTCATACATCATAGTCAAGGACAATTTAACCCATAAATGTGAGGATAGTTCAAAATTAAGAAATCTATTATTATAATGGTTATCCTTAACAGATCAAATTAGATAACACATGCATGCACAAAATTTTCCTCTAAATGGTGAGATAGTATTTGAGAAAATACACTCCCAAATTTATTCTACAAGGCCACCATTACCCTGATACCAAACCCAGACAAAGATCCTAAAAAAAGAAAATTATGACAAATACCTTTGATGAATGTAGATGCAGAAAAATTTTCAACAAAATATTAAAAAACCAAATTCAACAATATGTAAAAAGGATGATATAACATGATCAAATGGGATTTATTCAAGGTATGTAAAGGTGGTTCAATATTCACACATTAACCAATGTGATACACCACATTAACAAAACAAATATAAAAATCAGATGATCATCTCAATAGACAGAAAAAACATTTGACAAAATTTGACATCCATTCCTGATAAAATCTCTCACCAAAGTGAGTATAAGGGGGAACATATCTCAACATAATAAAAGACATTTAGGACAAACACACAGCTAACTTGATACTCAATGATGAGAAGTTAAAAGCCTTCCCACTAAAATCTGGAGCAAGACAAGGATGCTCACTCTTGCCACTTCTACTTAATATAGTATTGTAAGTTCCAGCCACAGCAACCTGACAAAAAAAAAAGTAAAACATCATCCAAATTGGAAGGGAAGAAGTAAAACTGTCACTATTTGTGGATGACATGATATTTTATACAGAAAACTCTAAAGTCTCCACCCCAAAATTATAAGAACTAATCAATGAATTCAACAAAGTTGTAGGATGCAAGGTTAGTATACAGAAATGTATTGCTTTTCTATATACTTATAATGAACTACCAGAAAGAGGGAAAAATCTTACTTAAAATGACATCAAAAAGAATAAAATACCTAGAAATAAACTTAACTAAGGAGATAAAATACATACACTCTGAAAAACCATAAAACTTGTTGAAGGAAATTGAAGACAATACAAACAAATGGAAAGATATTCTGTACTATTGGATGGGAAGAATTAATATTGTTAAAATGGCCATACTACCCAAAATAATCTACAGATTTAATGCAATCTCTGTCTAAAACCCTTGACATTTTTCACAAAACTAGAACAAATAATCCTAAAATTCATATGAACTACAATAGACTTCAAATTGTTAAAGTAATATTGAGAAAAAAGAACAAAACTGGAAGTATCACCATCCCAGAATCCAGACTATACTACAAAGCTATAGTATTCAAAATGGCATGGTGCTAGCACAAAAACAGACACATAGATCAAAGGAACAAGATAGAAAGGCAAGAAATAAACCCATACACTTATGCTCAGTTAATCTACAACAAAGGAGGCAGGAATATACAATGGAGAAAAAACAGTCTCTTCCATAAATAGCTATGGAAAAACTGAACATATACACATAAAACAATAAAAGTAGAACATTTCCTCATACCATATACAAAAATAAACTCAAAATGCATGAAAGACTTAAGTCTTAGATATGAAACCATTAAACTCCTAGAATAGAACATAGGGAGAACTCTTTGACATAAATTGTAGCAGTAATTTTTGGATCTGACTCCTAAGGCAAAAGACATAAAGCAAATATAAACAAATGTGACCTAATTAAACTTAAATGTTTTTGCACAACAAATGAAACCACAGACAAAATAAAAAGACAAACTAGAAGAAGGGGGAAAATATTTGCAAGTGATATGACTGACAAGGGGTTAATATCCAATATATGTAAACAGCTTACACAACTAAACAGCAACAACAACAACAACAACAACAACAACAACAAACTCAATCAAAAATGGCAGAAGAGGGAGGGTATAGCTCAAATAATGGAGCACATGCTTAGCATACACAAGATTCTGGGTTCAATTCCCAGTAACTTCTCTAAAATTAAATACATAAACTTAATTACCTCCTCCTTAAAAAAAAGGGCAGAATAACTGAATAGACATTTGTTTTAAGAAGACATACAGATGGCTAACAGGTACATGAAAAGGTGTTCAACATTGCTAATTATTAGAGAAATGCAAATCAAAACAACAATGAGATATCACCTCACACCTTTCAGAATGGCTGTCATCAAAAAGTCTGCAAGTAAAAAATGTCGATGAGGATGTGGCAAAAAGGTAACCTTGTACACTGCTGATGGGAATGTTAATTAGTGCAACCACAATGGAAAGCAGATAATACTCAATGGTGAAAAGTTGAAAGCCTTCCCACTAAAATCTGGAAAAGACGAGGATGCCCACTCTCACCACTTCTATTCAATATACTATTGGAAGTCTTAGCCATAGCAATTAGACAAGAAAAAGAAATAAAAATGATCCAAATTGGAAGAGAAGAAGTAAAATTGTCACTATATGCAGATGACATGATACTATATATAGAAAACTCTAAAGGCTCCACACAAAAACTACTAAAGCTGATAAAAGAATTCAACAAGATAGCAGGATACAAGATTAACATACAGAAATCAGTTGCATTTCTTTACGCTAACAATGAAATATCAGGAAAGCAGAGGAAAGAAACAATCTCTTTTAAAATTGCATGCAAAAAATAAAATACTTAGGAATAAATCTGATGAAGGAAGTGAGACTTACATGCAGAGAACTACAAAACACTGACTAAGGAAGTTAAAGGTAACTTAAAAAAATGGAAAGATATCCCATGTTTTGGATTGGAAGAATTAATATTGTTAAAATAGCCATACTACCCAAAGCAATCTACAGATTTAATATGAACCCTATCAAATTACCCAGGACATTTTTCACAGAACTAGAACAAATAATCCTAAAATTTATATGAAATCACAAAAGGCGTCGAATTGCCAAAGCAATACTGAAGAACAAGAAAGAGGCTGGAGGAATAACCCTCTCAGACTTCAGAGAATACTACAGAGATACAGTAAACAAAACAGTATGGTATTGGTACAAAAACAGACATATGGATCAATGGTACAGAATAGAGAGCCCAGAAATAAACCTACAGACTTTTGGTCAATTAATCTTTGACAAAGCAGACAAGAACATACAATGGAATAAAGACAGTATGTTCAGCAAATTGTGTTGGGAAAACTGGACAGCTGTAATGTAAAGCAATGAAGCTAGAACACTCCCTTACACCATGCACAAACTCAAAATGGCTTAAAGACTTTAACATAAGACAAGACACTATAAACCTCTTAGAAGAAAATATAGGCAAGCCACCATCTGACATAAGTCTCAGCAATGTTCTTCTAGGGCAATCTATCCAAGCAATAGAAATAAAAGCAAAAAAAAAAAAAAAAAGCCAAAAAACCCCCCAGAAGAATATAATCAAGGGAAAGTCAGCCAAAAGATAAAAGGAAAAGGAACCTCTAGCCCAAGGAGCTAGAGGAATATGGATATAGTCAGAAGTATGATAAGTGCATACTGACATAGGAGAGACATTCTTTTCCAGGTCTTAGCAGGGTTTCTGACTCACTCTCTCCTTAGAAATCTGAAAGAAACCACTGATATGGTGATGGGAGAGGGTGGTGGTGGCAGTAGTAATTACACAATTGTACCAAAGATAAATAAATGAACCTGAGACAATGCTGATTCAGCAAGGCCTTCACATAGCATGCAGAAGTTCCTCATCTCTAGTGAAAAATAGAGATGTGTAGAAGGGATAAGTAGAGTAACAAGCAGAGATCTATGTCAGGATGAAGATGTCTTAGACTAGGGATGGGTGTGGGGCTGGGCAAATGATTCAGGGATTATGCTGAATCAGCTGCTCAATAGCTAAGATTTCATCAGGGATACAGAATCCTCACTCACATATGCACCTCTATTGCCACAAAGTCAGGTGAGCAACTCCCCACCTTCCACATTTCCCCAGGTGCTCTCTTGTAAAGAAATTCATGGAAGGAGAAGTGTCCTGAACATAAGAATTCACAGAAAAAATAGGTTTTGGTCAAAAGAAAATGTTTCACTGAAGAATACTGAAATATGGTAAACTGACAAGTTAGAAGTTTTATCTATTTTTTAAAAAAATATTACCATCCAACAAGTTGGGGATCAGAAAGATTGGATCAGTTATAGGAGATAGTTTTGCTGTTGCATTTATACCTTTCTTGTCAAATAGAAGGTCTATACCCTTGTTTCCTCTTACTCCAAGACCCAACAGTACATTATCCAATTAATGCCTATTGGAAGAAGAAATGCATCTACTAATTCAGAAGCAGTTTAGTACATTTGTTAAGCTTATTGGGCTACAGATTTGATTCCATTTATAAATAAGAAAGTTAATTAACATCCTCGTTCCTCAATTTCTTCAACTTAAAGTGGAGGTAATAACAGTATACATGACAACATGTAGAGCAATTTTCAACACGTGATAAATGCTTAATTAATACTACTTAGCGTTTTCTATTATTTTTTGCTTTAAGTGCTAGGAAGGCACTACAAGGAATTTCAATGGAGTGTAAATCACAGACACTGGATTGATTGATAGATAAGTGAGGATGGAGACTGGAAAAAGCACAGGGAAAGGGGAGTAGTCATATTTGTAGTCATAGTCGTAGTCATAGTCATAGTCATAGTATTAGCAAGTTCTGAGTGAAGCTAAAAGACCAGATGTTGTTGTTGATAATGAATAGAGGCAGTTTGAGGGGGAATTAGTTTGTGGAATTTAAAACTTCAAGGATTAAAAACAAATGTACAACTGAAAAGAAGGAACTAGCAATAGGTTGCAAATTATAAAAGGTAAACCTGCCTTTGGAGACTATATACGTATAGATAATAAATTAAATTGACTTTTTGATATTAACACATTTATGTTTATTACTAGATCTAACCAAGAAATCTCTAAAAACAAGACTGTTAAGAAAGTATTTATGTCAGTGGTTTATCATGGTCTTGTTTCTCTTCCTTTCCCCTAGCAATTGTATCATAGCACTTCTTAGCCTCCCATTTTGTTTCCTAGGAAACTCTCACCTTAGACTGCAGAGTGGGTAACGTTTGATACGTGGTGCTGCAAATATTACTGCTGTCCTTAAAAGAGAAACAGGCTAAGGGCAATTTTATTATCTTTATTGATTATAGGATAATAGAATGTCACTTTCTAATGAAACATAAGCACAACTTTGGTAAATGACTAAGAATCTATATATACATGGTCCCAAAACAGCCCATTGAAACAATACCCACTGTTCTATTTAGAAAAACTTAAATTACTTGACTTTAAAAGTAATCTAATCATTCTTCAGAGAATACATTATGCACTCTTTTTAATTTACTGCATTCTACTAATTTTAGGATTTTACGAAAACAAAAGAGCTATATTTTAATTCTTGTTTAGCTTGTAAGTGGGTGGGCATCGTCCAAATTAGCATTTCTAAGTCAGTAATATCCTGCAAGCTATTTTAAAATAATGCCATTTATTAATTTCATGTATAAATACTTTATTATTTATGGCTCTATTTATTAAATTATGGTATAAGATCATAAATATATTTTCAACTATTAAAAAAATAAAAAATATTCTGTCTGATCATAAGTCCATGCTGTTTCAATTAGGAAAATAATGTGACTACAAGACAGCCATTGATAAAAATTCAGAAGATACTTAGAATATTTAGATCTCCACAAAATAATATATCTTGATATTTTAAGAAATAAAGTTGACAAATATGATAAGTTTGTAATTTTTTCTATATGTAAACTTATTTAAACCTCATTACTTAGTTTTATCATGTGGCATCTGTTCTTTGTTTTGTTATAAATTATATTCTCTTTAAAATCATTAAATATTTGATACCCCTGAATGATTTTACAAAGCCCTTTTGACTGCTTTATCTCCCATTTCATTTCCTTTAATACCTACACAAACTGGGAGCCACACAAAAATGACATTGTTGCCTTGACATATTACCATATTATAGACATCAATAATTCCCAAAGCCAATTCTCACTATGGTGATTGAAATTTCCAGGATGATATCAATGGCACTTAAAAGACCTGAAAAAGTGATAGATTGTAAAGGTTGTACTTTAGCAATCTAATTCAGTACCATAAGGACATGAAATAACTCACCAGTATATCCTGATAAGGAATCTAACAACCTAACTGACTTTTCAAAAATCCAGACACCTGTTGAATGACTCTCTGAGGACAAGAGCGCTATTTGTGATATTCAAAGGGAAGAATGAGCTAAAATGAAAAATAACTTGGTGAACTGTATATAAATAAACACACTACAGAAATATCTATAAATTCCATAGTACTAAACAAAGCATCAAATTAGCCATATGTACTGAAGCTTATAAAGTAAGTGAGGTTTAAAAATTTTTGAGGGGGGAGGTTATATAGCTCAGTGGTAGAGTGTGTGCTTAGCATGCACAAGATCCTGGGTTCAATCCCCAGTACCTCCACTGAAAAATAAAATAAAATAAATACAAATATTTGGGTCATTATTAGGTACATTTCTCTTACTGGTAATTTAAATTCTTAATAAGTGAGATATAGTCAGATAATTTTCAGAGTTTTTCCATCTTACCTTAATAATGTAGCCATAGATATCAATAAAAACAAAAAAAAACTTTAAATCTCAATACTTTATGACATTTATGGGCGTGACTCTGTTAAAAATAATGTGCCTGTTATTTTACTCATATGTCTTCTACTTTCATAAAATAACATTTTGCAAATTAGCTCCTTTCACTATTTTTTAAACATTTTTATTGAGTTATAGTCATTTTACAATGTTGTGTCAAATTCCAGTGAATATATATATGTTCATGTATAACTTTCATTATTCTTTGAAGCAGGGATCCCAGTGTCTCATCTTTCACTTTTTCTGAGGGTGGAGGAGGTAATTAGGTTTATTTATTAATTTTTTTTTTAGAAGAGGTACTAGGGATTGAACCCAGGACCTCATGCTTGCTAAGCATGCACTCTACAGCTTGAGCTAAACCCTCCCCTCATCCTTTGCTTTTGCACTATCACAATAACTTAATATGGAATAGCATTAACAATATCTAAGAAATTCCAGCACAGAATTAAGTGTTTGACACATATAATCAAATAGATATTTCCGGAGTTCTAGATAATAGAAAAGGGAATTTCTTGTTGATTTTCTAAAATACTCTTGATGTTTCTATCAGTTAAGACATGCATTGTTCAATTACCAAATTGAATATGATGACCCTAAGATAAGTCATTATTCAGTCACATTCCTAAATATTTCATTCCTATAGTAAATGTCATTCTTTCCGTATCATTGGTAATGTGGAGGAAATGAATTATAGCTGGCCTGTAAGTATTCATAGATAATTTAAATTACTCACTTTACTGAATATCTAACCAAAAAAGTGTCATTTGAAATAGAGCTTGGTATTATTCTAGAAATTGATATGTTGTGATTTTTTTCTCTCCCCCAAATTTTACATTGTTCTATCATCACATGTTCTATAAAATTATGAGAAATTATTTTTATGTGATAAGCAATAAGATGGATAGATTTATGATTGTAAATTTTCCATTTTTCTTCTTAAAAGTGGTATCAGTCTTGTATAATATTATTCAAGAAAGAAGCATGTAAACAAATACAAATTTGTGTTTTCATAAGAAAATGCCCAAGATACAGTATACACATTTTGTCTCCATATTTTCTAAATATAGAGGTTTTCTTTTAGTGAAACATACTCCTAAAGCTTCTTAACTCATTTTCTAAAATAAATGAGAAAAATATAATTGGTATATTAAAATATTTATTATTTATGAAGAAAACCATACAACTAAGAATTTTAAACTATAATATTATCACAAATTACAGGTGCTTTAGTCCTTTTTAAGCAAACTGTTATAGTTTTTTCACTGTCTATAAATACAACGCATAAAAACTCCTTATTACAGAATGCTTTATTAACATCAGAAGACAGTCTTATGACATGATCTATGGTTGATTGATTTGCCTGAAAGCCACTTTAATACTGAGGAAGAAGATTATTCTTCTCTAGAAAGAATGACAGAGTGTAATAAATCATTTCTTCCATCATCTTACATAGCAATGAAGTTAAGGCTATCAGTTGATAAGAATCTAAATCAGGAGATGATCCTTTGTATAAAAAATAGAAAATGCATAGACAGCTTTCTCATTTTGTGAACCTTCCAATATTACAAATATATAATCGCTAAAAATATGATAAGGTACGTGAAAATAATTTGAACTTGGCTGAAACTATTCTGAGCTCTTGGCCTTTCAATTGGAGCCTGCTTCAGATCTGCATTAGATAATATTTTATAAAGTTTTCTATCTCAAAGTTATGCTTACATTAATGTAATAATTTACTAATGTGTATTCAGCATCAATTTATATTTAAATAATTTGATAAGATGATAGTATAATGCAATATTCTTCTGATACTATCAATTTATTACATCCATTGAATAAATTGCTTATTTTCAAATTTCGATAGACCTTAAAAATTCCCTCTTAAACGTGCTTTCTGTATCTAGTTAACATGCCAAATTATCCCCTTTTCTGAATAAAATTAATTCAGCCCTTTAAAATACTTTTCTTTCTCTATAGTATTTGAGAGATTAGGGCCTAAAATCCTATGATTTTAAATAAATTAACAAGCAAACAAAAACCACAGGGAAAACTCATTCTATTTCAGGAAGTATTTTTTCCATCAATAACATTTTTTAAATGAAGCAACAACTTTTATCTTAGGAAATCACCTGTGAAATATCTAAATTTACTTCCTTAAAACAAAAACAAATAGAACACACAACAAATTGTACCTTGACAGATATATTCCACTGGTGGATAAGCCAAGTCAATTAGATGATACACTAAAGTAAGTTTGCCTTTCCATACTAATCCAGGCTAGAAGGTTATTTTAAAAGGCGCATTATTTTATATAATATAATCCCTATTTCCATATTCTCCCCCATGGATATTTGTATTCCTGAAGCTTCATTTCTAAATACCTTTTACCCTTAAAGAATAGTGTACCAAATTTTCCATAAATTTAACACTCCCAATGGCATGGTTACCCCCAGTAACTGCTGTCAATACCTCCCACTGTCACTCCCAGAATGTTCAGGGATTACATGTGCTTAGAAACTATGGTTAACTTTCAAGAGCCCTCCAGGGCTTGGCTTTAGGATTACAAAATTTTGACGAGGTTTACTGCACTGAGCCTTCAAGGGTATTTAGGAAGCAAACCAGTGTGATACTTCCCATTTTACAACACTACACTGCATCTCATTTCTTGCTATAGTTTGTAGTGTATTGTTCACTGAAGCTGCTTCTCTAGTGGCACAAGATAAGTTCTCACCTTCTCCATACTTTATGGGGACCTCCTGGTATGAGCAAGGCTATGGAGTGTATGGACCCCTTAGTCCCACCCAGCAGTGCCTGAATTTGGAGATTCTGGAGATTTTGACACAAGCTTCTAATCTTTGTCATATATATTCTTTTTCGCCCCTGCTTGGACATAGTCACTTATATAGGAACAACCCTGCATATCTATCCATCCTAAATTCTTCAAATAGTAACTCTAGTACCTTAGTTTTATAATATAATAAAACTTATGTAAAACCTTAGTTTTATTACATTCTTTAACAATAGCCCTGGGAAACTTAGGAGGATTTTCTACATAGATATAAACAATATGACCCACATGACTAACCTTTTTTGGAGGTGAGAGGCATATAACATGAGATAACCTGTAGAAATAAGGGAATATTTTTAATTTGTTTGAGTTATAAAGTATAATCCATAATATAGTGCTTGATGACTAGCTGGCTCTTGAATCGAAGTTGAAAAGGCTGCTTGGAGCAACCTCAAAGTGAGGGTGAGGAACATTCTAAGAATGCCCTCCAAGTTCCACTGGTTTGACTGTAAAAGGGATAATATTTCTGGAATATACCTGTGACTGGGATCCATTGATTTATTACTGCTCCTGTTTTTAGGGAACGTTGTTCATTTGAACATAGAATAAAAGCTGGAGAATCACAAAAGGAAAACATGGTGTTTCAGGGAAAAAAGGCAGCCTATATAGAGCCTAGATGGAACTCATACATAAACCCTGGAAAAGAAAAATGTGATAAAGTTGAGGTGAAAAGAATAAATGTGAAAGTATCTATAAAGAATTAAGTGTCTATTTCAACCTAGAGCCAACAAAGAGAATGGTATAATACCTAGAATTAAGACCATGAAGAGTAAGGTAGCTTGTGCAAGCTCTAGGTTGGTTGGCTTAAGGCCATCAAACTGGTTCTATTAGTTAGTCTGGGTGCTGCCAATGTAATTTGTGTTCCCTACACAAAAGACAAAAGCTTTGGATTCAGACAGATCAGGCAGTAGATTCCCCTCTGTACTTATTTAAGCTCTCTTGGGATTGCTTTTAAGATATTTTTGGAAGAAACTATATATAGACATACTTAAACCAATGAAACTGGCTAAAAAGATAAAGATGTTTCCTTTTTACTAAAGCCTGGTGCTAGCTGTTCTACATTTAAGTAATGATTACTGGAAAAAGTCATTTTGGCCTCATCTTCTCTAAGTACTAATAATGAGAGATCTTAACAAGAAAAGTATATATTATCCCCTAGATATGTCTGACACTGAATGACTCATTATGATTACATTCCTCTGTGTGGGGGTTTGTGTACATTTAAAAACCTATAGAATGCTTAGGATAAACATGTTCTGTTTGGTTAAACTTTCAGCATAGGTAGGATTAAGTCGAACAAGTTTGCTGCAACTACTGTGTCAATGATGGCAATGATGACTAACAATTATTGAACATTTGTTTTCTTCTCGATTCTGTCCTAAGCTTTGTTTTATGTGCATTATTAGTGTGTTTAATTTCATAGAAATGCTCTAAGATAGATTCTATTTTTTTACATGTATGATAATTGAAGATAGATAACTAACTTGTCCTGATTCCAGAGCCCACATTCTTTAACATTTCACTTGTCCTAAAATTTCTGAATTCATTGTCCTACTTTGGTAATCGAAGTATACTAATGATGACATTAGTGTAAATCCTTCATGATTTTTAGCATTAAAAGTCATTTTAGGAAATTATGATAATAATAAATAGTTTGATTTTTATGTCATTACTTGACAAAAAGCTAGCAATTCTATGTTTCCTATGTATTTTTACATGGCTTTCATCTCAGTGAAATCCAAAGTATGATAGTAACTATCAATATAGTAAAATCTTCCTCAGTAATCAAGAACTTAATGAAATTTAGGATTATTTCTATCACTACAAATTATCAGTATACTGTTCTGGAAGTACAGGAAATCAACAACTAAATTTAGACTTTTTTTCTTTTTTAAATATTGTTTTAGTGGGTTCTTGACATCTCCTTTAGAGTCGAGATCAATTCTGTTTAACTGAGCTACAGTTTCAATTGTACTTACAGTTCTTTATTAGGTCAGTGATGATGGTCAGGTTAGATAACTTTATTCTTTTGCATAATAAAATGTTATTATTTTTGTCTTAATTGAAGTATGTTAAGCAAAAAAAAAAAATTGCATGATTAACCCTTCCAGGAACTTCTGCTTTCTCATATGCTTTGATGCTAGTCCAGCAATTTCTAAGGATGAATCACAACTTTTTGAGTGTCTGGACTAATTAAACCTGGGACTTTTATAAGATTGATCACAAGTACAATAATTAGGGGATTATTGGGTTATTGGTGCTCTCAGAGTTCCACATAAGTTAAAAATAGAGCTTGTTGCAAATGTCTGCTCCCATTTATCCTAGGTAGTGGGTGAGAATACTGATGAGGACACTTTGTGTATTTAGAATTTTTTTCAATTTTCATAAGCTATCAAGCCTTAGCTTTTCAAATAAATAAATTGTATCAAGAAGAAATCCAACTCAGGCTAGGATTCAAGATTCTCCTACATTTAGAGTCTGATCTCTTCTTAATTTGCTCTAGCAAACATCTGAAAGAACTACACTAGCCTAGTAACTATCACTGAAATATTCCTTGTGCATTTGTCTTTGCTCACATCGTTCCCCTATAATGTTCTTTTATTTCTACCCTCACATCTTTCCATTTCCAAATCCTACCCAGTTTTCAACATTGAGCTCAAATGCCTTTCTTTAAATCTTCCCTGAAAGCTTCAGTCCATAATAATTTTTTCCACCTAAAACACGTTACCAGCATCATTCTGATAGTATAAAATAATAGAGCTTAAAGATCATCTATGTCAACTGCCTTATTTTACAGATAAGAAAACTGAGGCCTCTAAATTGGTGCTTATTTATATATTTTCTCTTTTATTGCTTTTTCACATTTCATATATTTACCTTGTTTCCTCGGTCAGATTTGAAACCCAGGGATCTCAAACTCAAAAACATTTAACAACATAGCAGTAATTAAGTGGCTACTGTGGCCAAACTAGGAAATACATGCCCCTGTCTAAAGCTTATTTTTGAAAAATAAACAAAAATACTGTGCTGGCCAAACTATGTTTGGGGGCAAGATTCATCTCATGGATCTGCCTTATGTAATCCTTACAATGTAAGTAAGTAGAAGTCAAAGGCATGTATTAGATTAATTTTTGACTCTTAGCAATGGGCAAACAACTATGCACAGAATAACTGTCCAACTAATTTTTGACAACTGAGTGAATACATAAATGAGTAAATAAATGAACATAAACTTCATCAAGGGGATATCAAACACTGTCCAAAATTCCTAACACAGGCCAATATTACTTCTCTAGGTAGTAAGCTTCAAATGTTTGGGTAATTTCCTCTCAAGATAGTAAGTGTGTAGTTGAAAATGCTTAGATTGATGAAGGATGGACTGGGAAATATATAAAGAGGAACTAACTTATTGGGACTTGGAATAAAATTGTGCTTCTTTCAAAGTTTAGACCAGAGTTTCTCAACTCAGCCTTAGTGACATTATTTTGCTACTGTTTATTTATTGAAGTATAGTTGACCTACAATATTATATTTGTTTCAGGTATACAACATAGTGATTGGATATTTGTATAAACTCCATATAAATTTATCATAAAATGCTGGTTATATTCCCTGTGCTGTACATTACATCCTTGTATCATATTTATTTTATACTTAGTAGTTTGTACCTCTTAATCTCCTTCCCCTATCTTGCCCCTCTTCCCCCCACACTGGTAACCACTGGTTTGTTTTCTGTATCTGTGAATTTGTTTTGTTATATTCATTCAGTTGTTTTATTTTTAGATTCCACATATAAATGAAAACCTACAGTGTTTGCCTTTCTCTGCCTGATTTATTTCACTAAGCACAATACCTTCCAGATGCATCCATGTTTTTGCATGTACACAATACAATATTACTCAACTATGTGATTGTGAATATTGCTGTTGTGAACATTGAGGTGCATATATCTTTTCCAATTAGCTGTTTTCATTTTCTTTGAGTATATACCCAAAAGTGGAATTTCTGGGTCAAATGGTAGTTCTACTTTTAATTTTTTGAGGAGCCTCCATCCATTTTTCCATAGTAGCTGTACCAATTTCTATTCCCACCAACAATGTACTAGGGTTCCCTTTTCTCCACATCTTCACCAACACTTGTTATTTGTTGTCTTTCTGATGACTGCCATTTTGACAGTTGTGAGGTGATATCTCACTGTGGTTTTGATTTACATTACCCTGATGATTAGTGATGTTGAGTATCTTTTCATGTGCCTGTTGGCCATCTCTATGTCTACTTTGAAAAACTGCTGATACAGTCCTCTGCCCATTTTATAATTTTGAATCACATAATTGTTTATTGTAAGGGACTATCCTTACACTGTAGAATGTTTAGCAGCATTCTTAGCCACTATCCATTATAAGCTAGTAACACACCTCAACCCAGTTGTGACAATCAAAAATGTCTCTAGGCATTTCCAAGTGTCCCCTGGGCCAGGAGAGAGAGAAAATCACACCTGATTAAAAACTACTGTGTTAGACAACTATGCCAAAAGAAAAGAGTTCTTTAATTGAATATACCATATGTTTTTATTGAAAAAGCAACAGGCATATATGCCCAGGACACTGCCCCATTGAGAGCGTGATGAGGCTTTGGAAGGAATAAAGACTCCAGAGATAATGATAACAGTCCCCTGCTTTTATAAGATGACAGATTTGACTTCTGAAGAGGTATATCATCTATTAAAACACATTTTTTCTCTCAACAGTCCTGCAAGATAGGTTAGTCCAGGGTTTTTTCTTGCTCCCCAACCCATAGCTTTGACACATGAGGAAACTGAAAGTCAAGTTAAAGTCAAGTTATTTGTTTAAGGACCCATCATTTGACTAGAATTTAGATCCCCTAACTCTTAGACCTTTTTTTTTTTTCATTAGATAAGATTACCAAACCTTTTTCACTCTTAGTGATTCCACTTTCTGTGGTGTGGCTGATCAGAGGGCAAAACTAGAGAACAGTGACCCTTCATCCTTCCACTTTGTCCTTTTTTTTCTTGCTCTTATAGATATGTAGGACCTAAATATCAAAAGAGCTGAGATGGGAGAAAGTGCTCAGCAAATGTATACCCCATTTCCCAAAGTCATAAAACTGACTACAAACACATTCCAAATGTAGAAGCCTGATGGTGTGCATTTTAATAATTGACTATGTCACTATCTTTTTTTGGGGGGTGGATTTTATTTTTAACAACTTTATTGTGGTTTAATTTTTGTACAGTAAACTACACATATTTCAGATGTACAATTTCATGACTTTTGATAGATGTATATACCTATGAAACCACCACCACAATCAAGATAGCTAACATTTCCATCACTCCCCCAGAAGCGCCAATCTCCAACTCCCAATTTATCTCTTCCCACCACTTTACCCTCTGGTAACCACGAGTCTGTTCTCTATGTCTGTGAGTCTGTTTCTGTTTTGTAAATAAGTTCATTTGTGTCTTTTTTTATATCCCACATATAAGCGATATCTCATGGCATTTTTCTTTCTCTTTATGGCATACTACACTTAGAATGACGATCTCCAGGTCCACCCATGTTGCTGCAAATTGAATTATTTTATTCTTTTTCGTGGCTGAGTAGTATTCCATTGTGTGTGTGTGTGTGTGTGTGTGTGTGTGTGTATATATATATATATATATATATATATATACATATATCTATATTTATATACCACATCTTTATCCAGTCATCTGTCAATGGCATGTCTCTATCTTTATGAAAAAGTGTTAATTATCCAACTGAAGAAGTAAATTAACATGGGTTTCATTGTGTAATACACTTATAGAGTGTGGTAGTTAACTCTTCATCACCATGTAGAATGGAAATCAAACTAATGTTTATGGATAAACTACAGTGAAACAAACACTGGGCTAAAGATCCTACATACTTATCAAATTACCTTTTTTGTTACCCAAATGTGGGGGTGATCAGACTGCAGAGTTTAACAGCACAGTTGATGAGAGTACCTATCCTCATTGCCTTCTAGAGGACAAGAAATGGGCAACATATGAATTTTGGGTAGGTGTTTCCTAATTATAAGAACAGAATATGCTCTGAGGTATGCGTATCTTTGTGGGGGTGGAGGTGGCGCAGTTGTTATGAATACTATTTCTAAGAGACAAGCAGAAGTTTACTTGCTTTATTTTATTGACAGATCATGGAATTTCATGTTTCTACTTTAGAGGTCAGACATCTAATACAAATTGATCATAGAGTTGTGTTTATTGCTAGCCCACCCTGTTTTTTCTTTAATATTATTGGTGACAAGTATTTAAATATCAGGAAATTTTTCATAGAAATTGAGATTTTTGGCTTGTCATGAAAAAAAAAAAAAAAAGAAACTCAGAAGGTTAGGGAACTCTTGCAACATTCCCTTATGGCAAAAATCAGGTAGAGGTGAGAAGCCTGAGTCCCCATTAGAAAGGCACAAGCTGGTCCCCTCAGAGCACATAACTCCCTATTGCATCTCCAGTCTTACAGACTCTTATTTTTCCTGTCTGACCTGTAGGTATTTGCATTTGCAACCCGTGAGTTCTGGAGAAACCTAAGCTGTTGATTTTAGCTAGAGGTATGATTTTTCTCTCTTTGCCTCACCTCTCCTTTTATACTTGTCTCTTAGATGTCCATGAAAATATTTTTCTCCTCAGAATTCAAAATGGCAGCTATTCAGGGGCATTTCACACTCATAAATTTAGAAAAACATGAGGGAAACTACTTAATTTAATAACATGCATGGTAAATTGTGCAGCATTTCTGATTGAAATATAAGATAACTCGTTTTGAAATAAAGCACTGGCAAATTATTGAGGTACAGATACAGCATTGAAAGAGAGTCTTACAGTTAATGTCATGTTTTCGTCTTAATAAGATGTTGTATACCTGCTAAAATTTAAAGAAAAAGACTCAGCTTTTGAAAATTAATTTTTAAGGGCTTTCTGAAAGAATAACAGCAATCTCGCTTTTTTCCATTCCAATTTGGGAAGAGGAAGATTGATAGACTGTCACCAAACTTCAAAATAAACAAGGAAAGTGGCTCTATTCATACTCTAGAAGGGCCATATATTCGATCTGGGACAAATTAAACATGATTCAAAGACTTAACAAAAGTATTTTACATGACTTGGGCCCAGTAAAACTAGACACCTTGATAGAGATGGTTTAATAATCCAGTATAGATTGTACCAACAGATTAATTGTCAACTTTTCTTAGAATATTGACTTAAATGTAAACATATATATGTAAATTTTATATATAAAATTGCCCAAACATCTGAGATAATGAACTACTTTAGGATAATATATTTAGAGATGAATCACTTCTCAAAATTTTAATAGTCATAATTCTACCTTCAAATGTTTTCATGGTATATGTCATTTGATAATAAGCACATATGATTTATAGTAACTACACATACATAATAGTTTTAGTCACAACTAACTTCCGTCATGGAAAAAGCCCAATTTTAATTGCATATTACATTTTTATGACAGGAATTCTTCTTGATTTCTATCACAAACCTTCATTAAAACAAAAGCAACCTGGGGGCTTTTTTCCTTTTATTCATTAAAACATAAATTTTCGTTTAGGGTTTATATCTTCAAGATTATCTTCTGAAGACTTCTGTCAAATTAAGAAACACAAGCAATAAATACAAATTGTGTTATTGATGACATTAGACATGAAGATATTAAGGTATAGTATTTAATCACTTTGGCTCTGTAGTCAGACATTTCTCTATAGGTTATAGCCAAGACTCTGATATTTAGTGGATGTATGACCTTAGTCAAATTATTTAACCAATTTTGGCTAAATTTTCTCATTTGTAAAGGGAATAATAACACTTTTTTCACAAGATTATTTTGAGTAATGAAGTAGTAATATATGTAAAGTATTACAGATTATGCCACATAGAGCTTAATAAATTCTCTTATTACATGATCTAGATTCCACATTTCTGATCCTTTTTATTTTAATAGTGGACTCATTTTTGAAAGTTTTTAAATAAAATTTTATAAGGGAGTTTGTAAAAAAATGTTCCATGCACCTAGTTTTTCTACTCTTCTGAAGACTTAAAAATGATGAATTAAGTTTAAAAGATTCCAGAGTACTGTTCATGAGATAATTTCTATTTCAGTACAAACAAAATAATATATAAATATGTGCATTCTTATGAATGCTGGTATGAAGAAGGGTAAATATAGAGAATGAGATATACTAAGCTGTTAAACTAAAAAGAACACAGTTGAGGAGTGGATGGACTTTTGTCTTTAGCTTTGTGCATCTTTTTTGTATTGCATTGTTTCTCTGCTAATTTGAAAAACACCAAATAAAGAAAACAAATTTAAAGTACAGAGTAATAACCATCTTTCTTGTCCCAATTGGGAAAATACAGAAATATAATAAAATTCTCTTAACCTGTATCTACTGAACTAACTTACTGTATCTACCAGTATTATCCTTTTCCTCTTTCAAATCTAACAATAATTACTGTACAGTGACTTGTTCAGCCAATAGACTATTCTGTATAATATGTGTATTCATGTCTTTTTCCATCAGATGAGCTATATACTTACCTAGAATACATTCTATCTTTCCTCAAATCCTGTTAAAGCATTTGTATTTATGGATGTAATTACATATTTGTCTTTTGCATACAATAATAAACATAAGAGTGTGAAAAGAAATATATTATTTTTATAAGAACTTATCTGGAAAGTTTGAAAAGATTCAGTAAAAGTGTATCATTTAAAATTTTGCCATCAAATCAGTTATGAGGCAATGAAGAGAAAAATTGTAAATCTATAAAATTCTAGAAGCATTTTGTGTTCAGATTGATTTGAAAATGTTCTTTAACTTCCTGTTATTCTTTAAGGAAATTGAAGATTGTAGAATAATGGATAGTGGATGTGATATATGCAAAAGAAATTCTATCAGCTGACTCAGATTCAAAAATACCTTCTGTATATCAAAGACTGGTGAGTGAGTGTATACTTAGGCATTTTACTAAATAAAACAACAAAGGATAAGGAGTATGCTATACACTTTTCAGAGATTCTTTGCTTTTAGTAACTTTTTGGGTTACTAGATTAATTACCTGTCCTTAATGTATCACAAATTAGAGCTTCAAAACCATTGGGTAAGATTTTGAGCTTACCACCATATCTCTGTACTGAGGAGGCTGGTTTGGGAAAGTTTACTCTGATACACTCATAAGTAACAGCCATCTGTATGGCCCTGTTTGTGGCAGAAATTTTTAGATTCACTATAAAATTCTCAATTCAAACTATTTATCCAAGGGAAATTGAAAAGGAAGATATCTCACAAGATTTTCCCATACTTAAATCAGGTGTGCCAAAGTGTGCTTTTGAGGCCCTCTTATTCCTCATGGTTTCCCCCTTTCTCCGTGGCATTCTGTGTTCTAAAGTGCACAAGTTTACATGTCCCTTGCCAAAAAGGAGCTGCTTTTTTCCCTCTACTTTCTGTCAGCTTTCTACTGGCCCATATTACAAAGTTAAGTAAAATTTAAGTTATTAGGATTAATTGCAAATAGAATCTATAGATTTCATTGCTGAAAAATTAGGACAGGGTAATGTATTAACTAGAAAGAGATCATCGTTTACATTTCAAAATTGATATTTTATTTTGGAAACTGGAAGGTAAAGAGGCCAAGTTGGAAAATGGCGCAAAAGTTCACTTTCATCTGAAGAATATATTTCATAGCATTGTTGGAGTTCCAAAAGAGAAGTCCAAATATCAGAGTGGAGAATCTGACAAGTTTTAATATTTTGCATCATTTCTGAGTTATTATACCTTGAAATGTCCCTCCCTTGTAGGAGCTTTGAAAGGTCAGTGTATAAAAAACACTTTTCCCTCAAGAGGAATAAAGGCAAACAAGATGTTAAAAGGGCTTGCAGGTAGCATATGAACCTGACATTTTTCTATTGAACATGTAGGTATAGTGTCAAGTTATGGTGAAAATGCGTACTAATTGGAGAGGAAAACTATTCTGTTAATGTTTTTGACTCTTGACTTTTTGTGAATGTTAGAAAAGAGTATGGTTTAATTTCACACTTCAAATCACAACTCTGAAATATTGACTCCAATTGCATGATACTTCTCATCAAAACAAACAAAAAAACTCCACTTAATTATTTTTTTTTCAGGGATAAAGGGACTAAAATGGAGTCATAATCTTTCCTTCCAGGATATATACATATATATGTGTATGTATATGTGGTATATGTATCAGTATCCATATTGTATATGATTACTTATGTGAGTCTGAATGTGAATATGGATATTATCAGGCAACCCAGTGGGGATGATCAGCTAGTTGGGAAGGCTTAGAGTATGTGTCAGGGTATCTGAGTAACTATTTTCCTGGTTTGCAACTCTGGCCCTTGGGTTTTTGAACTAATAGACTGCCTAAAATTATTTGGAAAATCCACTGGGAACAGTTAAGTGACTGGTAAATAATAAGGAAGGTATGGTTTCTAAAAATGAGATTTGAAAGTCTCAATTACAGTGTCACAATAGTGCCAATAACATTCAACTCTAGGATATATCAAGAAACAAAGATGGTGGAGAGGAGTATAGCTCGGTGGTAGAGTGTGTGCCTAGCATGCACAAGGTCATGGGTCCAATCCCCAGTACCTCCATTTAAAATTAATTAATTAATTAAAAAACCTAATTTCCTCTCTCCTCCAGAAAAAAAAGACAAGTGAAACTAGACCACTGAGAGTCTAGTAGGTTTAATTTGTTACAAAGTATTGTCCTATAGAACATCTCTATTTGAGCTAACTTGTTTTACATTCACATCCTTTCTCTTTTTTTAATTGAAGTGTAGTCAGTTACAATGTGTCATTTTCTGGTGTACAGCACAATGTCCCAGTCATGCATATACATACATATATTTGTTTTCATATTCTTTTTCATTAAAGGTTATTATAAGATATTGAACATAGTTCCTTGTGCTATACAGAAGAAACTTTTTTAAAATCTATTTTTATATATAGTGACTAACATTTGCAAATCTCAAACTCCCAAATTTATCCCTTCCCATACCCTTTTCCCCAGTAACCATAAGATTGTTTACTGTGTCTGAGTCTGTCTCTGTTTTGTATATGAGTTCATTAGTGTCCTCTTTTTTTCTTTTTCCTTTTTTTTAGATTCCACATATGAGTGATATCATATGTTATTATTCTTTCTCTTTGCAGCTTACTTCTCTTAGAATGATGATCTCCAGGTCCATCCATGTTCCTGAAAATGGCATTATTGTATTTTTTATGGCTGGGTAGTATTACATTGTTTAAATATCCCACCACTTTATCCAATCATTTCTCAATGGACGTTTAGGACATTTAGGACATTCCATGTCTTGGCTATTGTATATAGTGCTGCTATGAACATTGGGGTGCATGTATCTTTTCCAACTAGAGTTCCCTCCAGATATACACCCAGGATCAATTCGGCAACTTTTTATAGAGTGCAGTTACTATTTTTGGTATTTGAGATGTATTAGTGAGTGACATAGGCAATGATCCTTACTTACCCTCATGAAATTTATATTTTAGTAAGGGAATCAAATATTAAACAATGAGAGTAAGAAATAAAAGCAAATATCCAGAGGAAGAGTCTTCTATATCAAGCAAATATCAAGAGGAAAAGTCTTTAAGGCGGAGCCAAAACCTAATATAAATATCTTAATGTGAGGGCATTATTGGCCTATTAGAGTAGCGTGACTGGAACAGAGTGAGTAGGAAATAGTAACAGATGAGATCAAAGAGGGATGGGATGGATAGGAATGTCCTCAGATCATGTCCTCAGATCATGAGGGACATTGCAGGCCATTGCAAGGACTTAGAATTTTCCTTTGAGTAAAATGGATTTTGAGCAGAGAAATGACATGATCTGGCTTATTAACAGGATGACTCTGTTGTATGGAGTACACTATAGGGGAATAAGGATAGAAGCAGGAAGACAAATCAGAAGGCTATCACAGGTTTCAGGTGAAAGATGATGGTGATTTAGACCAAGGTAAAAATAAATGGAGGTGGTGAGAAATGTTTTGATTCAAGATATATTTTGAATGTATAACTAACAAGATTTTCTTTTGGAATATGCGTGAATGGGAAAGAAAACAGTCAAAGGCAACTGAAAGGTGCTTGGCCTGAGCAATAAGAAGGATAGAGTCATCATAACATGAGATGTGGAAGGTTGTAGGAGAAGTTAGTTATGAGGTAGAAAAGATGAAGAATTCAGTTTGAACATGTTTAATTTGAGATGTCTATTACACATAAATCAATACTGTTACTCTGATATAAGGAATAACTTCATTAGCATGTGTTTAATCCAACTTGTTTTTCTTTTGGAATTCATAAATTAATTCAGATGTTATTATGAACACAATATGGTATATAAAATACTGCTTTAGACACAACTTTTCAGGGTGCATCTAGTACAATAAACAAGGTCAGACACATGTAATATTAAATATTAGATCTTATATTACTTTTTTTTTCCAATTTAGGGGAGAAAATAGAGTACAGAGATAATTTTGTTGTGTTCTCATCTAGTGTTCAGAAACATTTTATATTTAAAATGCAAATTTATACGTTGTGATTCACTGAATAAATTTTCTGAAAATATTCTTATTGCTGTGGAAATTGTGTATTAAATAAGGCATCCTGTTCAGTTTTTTATTGTCATTGCTGTAAGTTGGGAACAAGTCATCTTGGATTTTGTAGCAATGGAAAAATATAATGTGACATTTTTAATATGAAGACCATAATGGTATTTAAAGATGAACTTGAGCTCTGCTAATTTTATTAAACTACAGCCTGCCAATGAACTATAAAGTCTAATTAATCATTTTGTCAGATTAGCTTTCTGAAGCTAGTCAATATAAATTTGAGTAAATAGGAAGCAGTTGACCCAGGAACCTTTGAATATTCTGAATAGAGATGAAGCAGCTGTAAAATATTGTACCTATAATCTATTGATAGAGCAACACATCCATGCCCCTGTCAGCCACTCATCCTGTTTCATGGAACATATGCTCTGCCATTTTAAACGTTCCAGTCAGTGAGGAATAGATCAATTTATTTTTAAACACTATTGTTAAAGTTTTGATGTTATATCATGCAAAAGTAGGTTTGTGAGGAACAGTTTTAACTCAGAATTTTTGTAAATGACATTGTTCAGTGACTGTCACGTCAAACTGCATCAAAATGCTGTGTTACATCAAAGTAATGCAAAGTGACGGATGATATTCAAGCAATAGTAATGCCCCATGTTGAGATGTGTCAGCATTTTTATTGGTCACTTTCAAGGAGTGCTTATTTGGTAAGGATGCTTAGAGGGGGAAAAAAAAAAGATTTGTAGTGCTTAAGGTTAATTTGCATTAGAAAAGCAAATATCTGCTTTATTTAAGCATTATCACTCTTTGAATTAGCTATCTCACTCCACTTACATGCATTGTTTACTAACAATGGGCTTCTCATTAGGCTGTCCTCACCCATCCTTCACAGTATGCATTCAGAGCCTGGACTGAAAAATAGCTACCCTGTGTGTCAGCTAATGTTTAAAGAAAACAACAAGCTTAAGCATCAGTCACTTGAAAAGTGCAAGAATTGGGTCTTAGAGCATAACATTTATTCCAACAAGTCCCCTGAGACCAACATTTGGACCTACTTTGGAAATCAGTTATTGAACTAAATTGTGCCTAAAATCTAAAACTAAGGATTTTTTTTTCTAATTTTTGTACAACCAAATTATACAACCTAGAATCAATTTAGCTTTCATGACTATGGCTCAACCATCTATACTGGTTACATGGGAGAACCTAAAAAGACAGAGCTTTCTGCTTAAGTAGCATAGACTGTCCTGAGCATTGGCCTAAACAAATTTTAAGATCTGGTGAAAAGACTCCAATTTAATTGGGATTTAATAAGTTTTACTGAGATTATGGGGTAAAAGAAATTCATTATGGCTTTAGTGTGTTGTTCTGTGCCTTGATGATGCCAGTGATTTGTTTTCAATATAATCATTTATGCTTGAAGGCTTCGATGACAAGGAGGAAAGAGAGAAGAAAAATGGTTCTTTTATGTGAAAGCAATGAATTTAACACAAAGTATAAATTGTTAAAAGAATTAAGATTGGGCCCAAACACATTGTTGAAAAATGAAAAAAAAAAATTCCATCATCTGGATGTTTCCAAAATCCTAGTTATTTGACAACATGTCCAGCTAATTGAATTTCTTCAGTGGTTTTCTAAATGCCTGCTATTATACAGCTCCAGGGTTTCAGGCGCTTATGATTCCTGAGCATCTTGCCAGAAGCCTTGCATCTGCATAGTACTAAATCCACCCTTGATTGAGAGGGACACATCCTTAATCTTTGTTTCTTATTAACTTTCTCAAGAATATCGTGTGGCTTTGTTGCTACCACTGTTTTGTGATCTACTGTAATATCTGCTAAATACACTTTAGAAAAAGCAAGTACATGTATTTGTAAATACTTTAATTTATTAGCTTTAAAGGTCATATTCCACATGCATGGTTCATATTATCTTCAGTTAAACTTCTAATGCAATTTGTTGACACCCCTTGTCTCACAATAAACATAAGGTGATGCCAAAAGATGCTAACTTGGCAACAAGTTTCTATATAAGAAGCAACAGATCTGGAAACTATCATATGACTATAACAAGTTCTGAAAGTTCTTTATTTCACAGTATCTCTCCTAACATGTACCCCCAAGCTCTAGGACAGGTTTGCATCCCATGGGCCATATCAAAATGAGCAGGCATTTGTTCAAGGTATGGTTTAAACAAATACTTAACTCTTTGATGTAAACTGGCCCTTGGACCAGAGACTTCCTAATTAGCTATGGTTACTTCTTGGAACCTTCTTTCCTAAACAATGCTCATCTTGAATCCATCTTGTGATCTACTTCCAGAGTCTTATAGAGGGACTGTAGTCCATTGGCATCAGTATTTGCACTTAATGATAGGAAAGAGTATGCTGGTTTTAATTCAATATTTCCACCATAGAAAAATTAGCCTTTTGGATTTCAAATGGTGATTTTAAACCCTTTTCAAAGGTTTTAGACATTTAAACCAAATATGTCTGTCCTACTTTCCTTTACTTTTTCATTTACCTGTTCAAGCCTGCCTATCTTTTCAACATGTACTCAAAACACTGCAAAATTCCAATTTCTAAAAAAAAAAAAAAAATGGTGCTGAGATTATTTTAAAACATTCACAAATTCTGAAAATATTTGTGTGTGTGTGTGTTTGGATATAGGAAATAGTTTAGAATGGTAGTTATACAGAGCTCCCAATCACACAAGAATATCTTCCCATTGATTTTGTTGTTGTTTTTACCTTCTTGCCGAGATGCTCTTGATTTTCTTTCTTTTTTTTTTTCTGCTTAGAGGAAAATTTATAACTTTTATAATCGGTTGCAATGCATCAGTTTCTGGTGTACAGCATAATGTCCCTGTCATACATACACATACATATATTCGTTTTCATATTCTTTTTCATTAAAGGTTGCTACAAGATACTAACTATAGTTCCCTGTGCTATAGAGAAGAAATTTGATTTTTTATCTGTCTTTATACATAGCAGTTAATATTTGCAAATTTTGATTTTCTTTTTAATTATGTATTCCCTAATTCAATCATGGAATTTTTTAATGTTAAAAATCATATATTACATTAATGGGAAAATAAAAGAAGACTATTGGATGCCATTTCTTAACATCTCACTAAGCTTTTGAGCAGTAGTGGAATAGTATTACTTGAAGAATGTGACATATAAAGCTTCATTGCCACTGACATGCTCCCTCTGAAGATGAAAGACAGTAAACTGTTCATCTTCAGCAGATTAACAGGGAGGTTGTTTTGTGTTTGTCTGACTGGTCAAGGACAATTTACAGTTGACTTACTCTGAAGGAAAGACTTGTTGATGTGAGCACTCATTATAGCTTTAGGTAGAGGATGATGGATTCTGCCGTCATTGTGATAAACTGCAACCTATACGTTTGCAATACAAAAATAAATTAAACACTAGTAGATTTGTGGCTCAGCTACTTAACAACTAGCAATGAAATCTTCCTTTGAGAAAGTTCTAAAGATTTCAATCTCAGAGACCCGCAGACTGGCCTCACTTATCTTTAAGTTGTTTCATTGGCTCAGGTTTATAGTTAACTCCTCTGATTTTTGTTTACTTACAGGTATAAAATGTCCATTATTCTCTACACAACCTCACTTTCTGTCATTCTGCTGAAACTAAGGATAAATGTTTATTATAATGCCTCTTTTCAGAGCTTCTAATTCTGCTATAATAGCCTTGTGAAAATAGATAAAACATACTATTCTTTAGCAAGTTTTCTTTCATGTTACAAGAAGCAGAGATGATTTTTTTTATCCAGTTTTCTCCCATCATTAAAACTAGCCATTTACTAAAAAGGAAATTTTAAAAGGTGGGTAAACTGAAGTAGTGTCTACAGATTAAAGGTGAAGTGATCAATGCAGCCTGATTTTACAGAGAAAAAAGTCTTTGTAGTTATAGAACTTATTAGATACACTTCAAGAGCAATTGTGTAACATCTTTCTTTTGGCTATATTTTGTCCCCATACTTTTTATGGCACTCCCTCCACCATACTTTTTACTTTATTACTTTTACTGTGGTAGATGGTATTGTTAGACACTATATTTGACTCCTTCCTGCATCTATACTGTCTGCCATGCAATTCTGCAGTTTCTTCAACAAAAGGCGCCATGTGCTGCCTAGATCCTTTACTTTGGGGTGTGGCATTGACTTGCTGTGGACAATGGAATGTGGGTAAATGTGTGACACTGTGCTAGATCTGAGTCTACTCTAGGTTTTTAAGAAGTCTCACATGCTTCTGTTCACCCTCTTGAACCTCTATTGTTACCATGAGAAGAATTTCTCTCAGGGGGCTGGGTAATTGTAGCTCTGTCAGTTTGGCTCCCAGAATTAAATAAATGGAACAGACCAGAGTTCAACACACAGTGAGAATGTCAGGACCAACCAGATAAAAAGCAGACCTTCCCAGCCAAGTCAATCCTAGATCAGCTGACTCCCAGCCAATTAGTAGATATGTGAGAAATAAATGCTTATTGTAGTATGCCACTGTGATTATGAAGTCATTTGTTGTGCAGCAATAGGTGACTTATGCATAGACCACATGTGACTAGGTTTACAAGATTTTTTTTATGCAGTCTTTTCTTGTCCTTTTGTTACTGGACAAGAACCGGTGTTCCAGGTTCTTGTCCCATCCCAGAAAGAATTCAGAGACAAGATGTAGTGGTTAAAAAAGTAAAGTGAGGATTTATTAAAGGATGGATAGTACACTCTCAAGGGGAGAGGGGGCAGGCTCAGGTGAGCAGCTGCCCTGTGTTTTTTTGGCAAGTTAGTTACATAGTGTGCAAAAATGAATGGGTGGAATATTCATTGGGGAGGGAAGGGTTTGGGGTCATATTCCCTGATTTTCATCCCAACTCCACCTTCCCAAAGGGAGGAGGGATTTTTGTCCCTGTTTAGTCTGGATTGAAAGTGTCATGACATTGGTGCATGATGGGTACTTCTAATCTGCAAGGATAATTTTATTGAAATGAGTGCATAATGAGCAAAAGGTTACATTTGGACACTGGAAATTCCTGCCTTTTCTCACCTTTCTTTGTTTCCAGGCCAATCATCACCCCAAAAGTTGTGACCACTTATCAGCCCAAAGGTTCCTACTTTTCTTTCTCTCCCTGGGGACCCCTAGTACTTACATGATGTATGATTTCCTGCATTTGGTCTGTGCCCCTCTTTCTGTCCAATTCCTGCCATTCGGTCTACATCCCCGTTTCTCTGCTCTTATCTAGCTAGCTGCCTGCCCTAACACTTTTTCCCTCCAGAATCATTGTGCTATTGATATTTCCAATGAAATACCTTTGAACTAGTTATTGAGAGCCAAGAATTGCTTAGTTTTTAATGTATATTAATACTTTTAATCTTACCAACATTGCTAAATGATAGATGTTGTTATTAATATCTCTATTTTCAGAGGAAATCAAGTAAAAAAGATTCAGTACTTTTCCTGTGGTCACTCAAGTAGTACGTGATGAAAGTAAGAAGCAAATCTAAATCTGATGAGAATTCTGTGTTGCATCTTATGTGTAACTGGAAGTCATTGGTTTTGAGTTGGAGAATTACAAGCTCTCTCTATATACATATACACATATATGTACATATATACATACATAAGTGTGTGTGTGTGTGTGTGTGTTTGTAGGCTGATCTATGGGGAATAGACTGCTGCAGGGCAAAAGTAGAAGCAGGAAGGCTTGTTAAGAGGTACTTTGCAATGTTCTAAGTTAGCACTGATGGTGGTTCACACCAAGGGTGGTCGCCATGGACATGGTCAAAGTGGTCAGAATCTAGATATATTTTGAAGATAAGCTTGGCAGAATTTGCTGATGGAAGGAATGTGGAAAAGAATGAATTAAAGAAAGAAGTCGAAAATTATTCTTAGGTTTCTGACCTGAGAAATTGGGTGAAGGAAGAAGAAACAGGCTTTGGGTGAGGTGGCAATCATGAATTTACTTTCGGTCCTGTTAATTTTGAAATGTCTATTATACTTCCAAATGGAGTAAGTAGTTGCATATAGGATCCTGGAAATCAAAGGAAAGTTTAGAGTTGGAGACAATTCTCATAAATGGCCCACAGGTGTTTACATGAGCTTTAAGCCTGACCTATAAATGAACATTATAGTTAAAGTGACTTCTCCAGTCTTTCTCACATTAAAAACGATAAATGAATTCCACTTTAGATAAAAGATAACTTTTAATGAAATACTTTTGGTTTACAAACATAAATCACCTAAGTGCTTTTTAGTAATAGAATTGCGAGATGTTTAAACTCCATTTCAGAGAATTTACAATGCAGATGAAGTAGCAAGACCAATATACAGGGAAAATTAGCAAACAATTAAGTATATATTATAGTTTATTGTTAAATTCTATAGTACAGATTGGATTGCAGGGTATGGCAATCATAGGGGAGGTAAAAACTGACCTGAACTTTGAAAAATGGTTAGAATGATAATAGGCCTATGCAGAGAGAGACATTTAATTAAGCAAAACAATGTGAGTAAAACAATGTAGGGTAATTGCCATGGTTCAAAATCAATATTAGATTTCAATATTTGCAATGTAGAATTTGAAGAAGTACATTTGAAAACAAATTCTTTATAATGTTTCTCAGAACCAAATTGTTATCACAATTTTTCATGTTTTTTTAACTTATAAGAATGCTAATAAACTGGTGTGGACAACATATACTCATATACAATTTTGGGGCATGGATTTAAATTAACTTAAGAAAATGTGTTTAAAGAGGTAGAAGAGGATATCAGAAAACCAAGAAAAAAAATCTGTTTTGATTGCATTTGTCAACTCATTCATCATTGCCTTATAAACAGAAACTAAAAAATAAACTGTTATAATGGTTAAAATCAAACTATGTATTAACCACAAGATCTCTATCCTAGTGTCCTATTTATAATTTAACATAATGTCTAGTGAGAAAAAAAGAAAGATCTAGATATATTTTTCAAGTTAAAGTGCTTATAAAAATTTAAGTTATTAGGAAAGATACATGGAAATTGTACAATGAAGGGAATAGGAACTATGATTTTTTTAAACAAGCAAAAAAGCTTTGATTTAATTTTATAATTTATGAAAATTCTACAATTTAATAATTTTAGTTATCAGACATTAGACATCATTTGTTTAAGTTTAATTTTGTTTCTTATGTTAAAAATAGAATCTTGTAAGTTTAAAAACTATTTTCATTTAAATACGAATTTTTTTCTGGCTTTTAAAATAATTTATGAGTTAAATATAATAATATCTGTGCACACAGATTCATAGATTCATAATTATGATGTCTATTTTAGCTTCCTATTTTGGGTCTTCTTTGAATTGCTTTATATTAGGAAAACAGAAAGCTGTGCTTTGTCTTTCAACTATACAAATAAATTTGCAAATTTAAACAAGAGTCCCTAGGAAAAATGCACTGTTGTTTCCTTTACTCTCACACTCACTACACTTCTGACATGAGATGTGTGGGTTTTTTCCCCCACATTGAGAAAATCCCTAACACCAGCTGGATGTCCTATAATTCAATTTAATTCTGACACTAATTGGAGTTAGCATAGACCCCACAAGTTAAGGGTTCAGCCCTATGAAACTACCCCCATGTCAGATGACTGTTGCAAGTAGTGGGTCCCCAGGTTACCACAATTTCTATCCAACTTGGTTAGAAATTGGAGGTTCCCAAGATCCCCTTTCTGGGGTCTGATAATTTGCTGGTGCAGGTTACAGAACCCAAGAAAATGTTTTACTTATTATTTCTGTTTTATTACAAAAATATTTTAAAGGTTACAAATGAACAACCAGATGAAGACATACATAAGGCAAGGTCTATAAGGGTCTTGAACATAGGAACTTCTGTCTACATGAAGTTGGGTGCACCACTCTCTTGGCAAATGGAAAAATTCACAAAACTGGAAGCTTTGACTGTACATTAAAGATTTTTAAGGAGGGTTTATCATGTAGGCATGGTCAATTACTAACTCAATCTCTAGCCTCTTTCCTTCTCCAGAGGATGGAAGGAGTGGGTTGACAGTTCCAGGCTTTTAATTATTGCTTGGTCTTTCTGGTAATCAGTCCCCATTCTGAAACTATTGAGGAGCCCACTAGAGTCATCTCATTAGAACAAAAGATGTTCCTAATACCAGGGAAATTCCAAAGGACTAAGAAACTCTATGTCAGGAACTGGGGTCAAAGAGCAAATATTAGAAAAAAACCATGCTCCTAGAACCTAAATAACTTAGGGAATTACAAAGGTTTTAGGAGCCTGGCTAAGAGCCAAGGAAGAAGACCAAGATATATATTTCTTATTATTTCATAATGTCATAAAAATTCAAGAAGATCAGGTCAAGAATGTTCATATTTCTGACAGGAAAAAGACTTTCTAGATTGTCCTTAGGCTAACTCCAAGGTTCTACTGTTTATCATTTAATATTTGTAGCATGAAGTTGGTGGAAAGAACTCAACAATGTTAACTTGTTTGTCATTAGTTGTTACACTTCACTTTTTAAAAATACAGAGTTGGTTCACAGAAAGTAACACTTCACCCTTTTAGAATCCAAGCTGCTTTACAAAGGGTGAGTGAGATTTGATTTGGAAAAGTTGGATAAATTTTGATAAATTGGTGTTAATGGGACCATAAAAATTCATGTGTTTCTTCACCTTCCACAACCCAGATAAAGTCAGCTTGAGGGATAAGAAAGTAATCAACTCTTATTTCATTCTTTACTTCTGGGTGGCTTATACAGATTTGAGGGCCTTGTATGGAAAAACAGTACAAAATAAAAAATATAGCAGGGATCCAAGCAAGGAAGTGCTAAAGTTCCTTTGTAATCTGACACCAGGCGAAAGCCCAGGATCCTAGTACCAGAAAAATGCAAAGGGATGATACGTGGACATACTTATGCAAGAAAGAGAGTACAAAATGAAAACAACCCATTGTTTAACATTCATGGTAATTAGAACATAAAATTATTTTCTAAGTATTGGCAAAGAGAAAGAACTAATGTTTATGCTCTCATTTCTGTGTTTCAATGTATCCAAATAGTGCTAGTTAATGAGGGAAAGGATTTTTCCCTGAAGATTACAGCTAATGAATATGCAAAGAATTATAAAATTAGAAATAAACTTTTTGGACACCCTAATAAAACATTAATTCAGACAAAAATTATCAATGGTTAAAATAATTAGATAAAAGATTAAATGGGGGATTTTACAAAGGTGAGGTCAGGCTGTCACATATAAATCCATAGAATAATCTTAACAGTACTAAGATTGGGACACCTTCTGATGCAATGCAATTTGAAATAAACATAAGCATCTAACCAAGTATTCTTAATCTAATTAAGAATTTAGAGATCACTACTGTTTTCCAAGAGTAATAGGGGCTAGAGGAATAAGTTAAATGACAGCAGAAGACAGCAAAGAGACACATCCAGAATATAGGCCATTGTATAGATTAATTGACCTAATTTCTCCAACTTAAAAAAATGAAAATTTAAAGAAGGAACTCTCTTCTGTAATTTATGCTCAAGTTTTCTGTACACTTAAAACTGCTATAAAGTTAAATCCATTAGTAAAAAATTAGTAGAAATAAGAAATTATTATAGAATAAAAGCTATTTGACACATAATAAACAAATATCAGAACTTGCTTGGATCATGATTTGAATAAATCAATTGCAAAGAGCAATTTTTGAGAAAAATGGTGAAAATTTAATATGTATTACTGTGTGATTGAGAAATTATTATAAATTTAAAAGTGTGATAATGGCATCATGTAGAAAATGTTCTTTTTAGAAATTCAAACTGAAGTGAATGAAATATGTAAGGGTGAAATGAGATAATATCTAGGAGTTAAAAATACTCAAATTTTAAAAAGAAGAAAAATGGACATATGAAGCAAGAGTGGCAAAATCTTGATAATTGTAGTATACGTCAAATGCATTTATGCAAGTTCATTATATTATCCTCTATATTGCTCTGTGTTTTTGAAATTTTACATAATACATTTTTTAAAGAGAAAGAACACAGTTTTTAGAATAAAGGATATTTCTCCAAATTAAAATATTTTCCTATGTGGAATTTTTCTTATATTGTTATCTTTTTTTTGGGGGGGGGTGGAATGTGGTTAACACTTCATTTGAGAGAGGAGAGTAGGAAGCATCAGAAATCCACTTCTCTACCTTGATATCAATTGTGCTGATGGAAGTTCTCTGAGTGACTATTTTTGAAATAGTTTATTTGGGTGCTTGAAGCTTCTGGGGAAAGTTTGTTTGGTAAATTGAAATTTATTAATAATAGTTCATAAATAACAATTTCATAAATAATAAAATATTAACAGTGATTTATAAATAATAAATTAATTTCTGTCCATTTCAGTCATCAGTGCACTGGAAGCTGCACAAGCCCAACCAACTAGCCCAGTGGCAGGAATCTGTGGGGACAGTAACCCAAATTTCTGGTGCAGCATGCTGGACCCATGATGGACAATAAGGATGTTGTCCTGGAAATATCAGAGCACTGTGTTGAAATTAAAAAAAAAAAACATACAGGGAACTTCAAAAGCCAACATACATGTACAGGTAAAGATAAAGGTTCAGAAAAGACCTGAGAAAATCTGAAGTATTCACTTAAGATTGATCCTTGGAAAAGAGAAACCGTACAGCAAATACACACAAAAAAGTAATTATAACAACCATAAAATGATAAACTCTGGGGAAAGGGAGAAGCTGAATTTTCTGTGTTACAACATTATAAGATTCAAAGATCCAGTCTTCAACAACAACAACAACAAAATCACAAGACATAAAAGAGGGAAATATGGTGCATTCAAAGGAAAAAAATTAATTGACAGAAAATATATGAGAAGATCCAGACAACGGACTTACTAAAGACTTTAAAACATCTTTCACAAAGTAGCTCAAAGAGATATCAATTATAAAAAAAGAACCAAAAAGAAGTCCTGAACCTCAAAGTACAATAATAACTGATATGAAAAACAGAGGAGCTCCAAAGTAGATTTGAACAAGCAGAAGAAACAGAACAAGCAGATATTATCTCATTTCACCTCTACATAATTTATACTTCATACTTCAGAAGAAATAGTCAGTGAACTTGAAAATAGAAATAGAAAATGATTTTCCTAGGGACAGAAAGCAAAAAAGAATAAATAAAAGTTGAACAGAGCCATCAAGTGGACAAACATATATATTGTGGAGATCCCAGAAGAGAGGGGAAAGAAAAGGACAGAAAGCATATTTGAAAAAAATAATTGCTGAAAAAAAATATGGTAAAATATATGAATTTACAAATCTAAAAATCTCAATAAACTTAAAGTGGAATAAACTGAAATAGACCCACACCAAGTTACATTATAGTCAAACTGTCAAAAACCAGAGATAAAGAGAGAATTTTGAAAGTAGCAAGAGAAAAGCAACTTGTCACATACAAGTATTCTTCAATAAGATTATCAGCAAATTTCCTGTCAGAAAACTTGAGGACCAGAAAGCATGAGATATGTAAAGTGCTGGAAAAAAAAAAAAAAACAACCCTGTCAACTGACAGTTCTATATCTGGCAAAATGTCCTTCAAAATGAGGGAGATATTAAAACAATCTCACATAAAATCAGAGGGAGTTTGTTACCACTAGACATGTCCTGTAGGAAAAGCTAAAAAGAGTCCATGGTGAAATAAAAGTAAGCAAGATGGTAACTCAAACTGTATTTCTGGTATAGGTAAATACATATATACTTATAAAAGCTAGTATTATTGTAATTTTGGTTTGTAACTTTACTTTTCATTTTCTACATAAATTAAAAATTAGATATGTAGAAAAGAAATTATTAGCCTATGTTATTGGTCATACAATGTATAAAGATGAAATCTGTGACATCAATAATGGAAGGGAGGTGGAAAAAATGTATGGGAGTAGAATTTTTATATGCTTTGAAAATTAAGTTGGTAAATTTCAAATTAGATTTTAACAGCTTTAGGTTGTTAAAAGTAATCCCTGTGGTACAATAAATAAAATATCTATAGAATATACACTTAAAGAAATGATAATGGAATAAAAACATTTGCTACTGAACACAACAAAAGGGCACAACAAAAGGGCATTAATGGTGGAAATAAGGGCAAAAAAGCTGTAAGGCATTTAGAAAATTAATAGTAATAAAGTAAGATGTCAGAACTCCCTAATAAAAGTAATTACTTATTGCAAATTAATTAAATTCTCCAATCAAAATACAAAGATTGGCAGAAGGTATTTATAAGAAAATTATCCAACTATGTGCTGTCTACATGAAACATACTTTAGATCCAAAGACACAAAATAGGTTGAAAGTGAAAGGTTGGAAAGAGATATTATATACATACAGAAGAGAGCTGAATAGTTATATAATGACCTTTAAATCAAAAAAGGTAAGACACCAGAAAGGAAATGATATATTAGTAAAAAGTTCCACACAGAAAGAAGATGCATCAATTACACACATTTATATACTGAATAACAGACCCTTAAAACATGTTTAAAAATTGACAGAATTGAAGGAATAAATAGTTCTACAAAAATAGTTTGAGACTTCAATACTCCACTTTCATTAATAGACAGACCAACTAGACAGAAGATAAGTTTTATGAGCTGAGTTGTTCCATCACAAATTCATATGGTATATCCTAAATCTCAGTACCTCAGAATGTGACTGAATTGAATTTTAAAAGGTAATTAAGGTACAATTAAGTCATTATGGT
The DNA here is from genome assembly GCF_048773025.1 of Camelus bactrianus. Taxonomy (NCBI): domain Eukaryota; kingdom Metazoa; phylum Chordata; class Mammalia; order Artiodactyla; family Camelidae; genus Camelus; species Camelus bactrianus. The sequence continues at coordinate 69,771,069 of NC_133575.1, read as the reverse complement.
GAGTGCTAATCCAATATGACTGGTGTTCAAAGAAGCAGAGGAAATTTGGACACAGACATATAGAGAGGAAAGACCATGTGAGGATACAGGGACAAGATGGCCATTTACAAACCAAAGAGAGAGGTCCCAGAAGAGTCCAACTCTGACAATACCTTGTCTTCAACACCTAGTCTTAAAAACTATAAGAAAATACATTTCTATTTTTTAGGCCACCCAGACTGTAATAATTTGTTATAGCAGTCTTAGTGAGAATAATGCAGATTTTGGTACCAGGAAATGGTGCACTATTCTAACAAATACTTAAAAATGTGGAAGTGGCTTTGGCACTGGGTAATAGGTAGAGGATGGAAGAGTTTTGAAATGTATGTTAGAAAAAGCCTGGATAGACTTAAACCGACTGCTGATAGAAATATGGACATCAAAGGAAATTCTGGTGGGGTCTCAGACAGAAAAGATTGACAAGATTAACCATACAGAACACAAGTAAGAAAATAGAGGTCTTAAACAACACAGTAAACCAACTGGAACTAACAGAATGATGCACAATACTCCACCCAACAACAGCAAAATACACATTCTTCTCAAGTGCACATGGGACATTCTCCAAGATAGACTATATGTTAGGCCACAAAACAAGTCTCAATAGATTGGTATGATATAAAATATCTTCTTCAACTATAATATGATTTGTTAGAAATTAATAACAAAAATAAAACTGGAAAATTTATAAATCTGAGGAAGTTAAGCAACAGAATCTTCAAAAAGCAATGTGTTAAGGAAAAAATCTCAATAGAAATTAGAAAATACTTAGAGACAACAAAAGCAAACATAATATATCAAAATGTATACGATGCAGTGAAAGCAGTGCTTAGAGGAAAATTTGTAGTTATAAATGACTACATTAGAAAAGAAGATAGATCTCAAATCAACAACCTAACTTTACACATTGAGGAACTAGAAAAAGAAGAACAATTTAATCTTAAAGTTAGTAGAAAGAAAGTGATAATAAATATTAGCATGAAGAAAAAAATAGAGAATAAAAAAGCAATAGAGAAAAATTAATGATCCCCAAATTTAGTTCTTTGAAAAGATCAACAAAATCAACAAACCTTTAGCTAAACTAAGAAAAGAAAAAGAGAAAATGCAAATAACTAAAATAAAAAATCTCCATATGGGCACTACTAATGACCATATGGATATAAAAAGATTTCTAAGGGAATACTATAAAAATTTTAAGCCAACAAATTAGGTAACCTAGAAGAAATGGACAGATTTCTCAAAACAAACAAATTATATAAATTGACTCAAAAATTTAAAAAAATTAACAGACCTATAACAAATGAAGATACTGAATCAGTAATCAAAATATTACCAATAGATAAAAGTCCTAGACCAGATGACTTCATTGGTGAATTATGCCAAGATTAAGACCAATCTTCTCAATCTCTTCCAGAAAACTGAGGAGGGAGCTTTTCCTGAACTGATTCTATAAGGTCAGTATTAATCTGATACCAAAGCCATATGAAAACATCCCAAAAATATAAAATGAGAAACCAATATACTTTATTAATGTAAATGCAAAAATTCTCAACAAAATTTAACAAATAATCCACTAGTTTATGAAAAATAATTATTTACTTTGAGAAAGTGGGATTCATCTCAGGATTGCATGGGTGGTTTAAAATAAGATAATCAATGGAATTCATTAATTTAATAGAAAAAAGAGGACACATGATTATCATAATTGATTCAAAAATTCATTCAACAAAATCCAACACCCTTTCATGATAAAAAATAATTTCAGAAAACTAAGAATAGAAAGAAAATTCATCAACAAGATAAAGGAATTTATATATATAAACCCCCCACTTAACTATATACTCAATGGTGAAAGACTGAAAATTTACTCCTAAGATGAGAAACAAGACAAGGATACCTGCTTTTATTACTGCTATCCAACATTATACTGGATGTATAGACAGAGGTATTAGACAAAAAAGAATTTAAGTGTATCCAAATTTGCAAGGAAATGGTATAACTTTATTCTCAGATGAGATGATCTTATATAGAGACATACTCAAAGAATCCACAAGAAAAAGTAGTGCTAATAAATTAATTCAGCAAAGTTTCAAGGTACCTGATCAACACTTGAAAATGTTTTCTGCAAAGTAGCAATGAACAGTCTGAAAAATGAATTAAGAAATGTTCCACAGCTCATACAACTCAATATGGAAAAAACAAAAAACCCAATCAAAAAATGGGCAGAAGACCTAAACAGACATTTCTCCAAAGAAGACATGCAGATGGCCAACAAGCACATGAAAAGATACTCAACATCACTAATTATTAGAGAAATGCAAATCAAAAACACAATGACGTATCACCTCACACCTCTCAGAATAACTATCATCAAAATTTTATAAATAATAAATACTGGACAGGATGTAAAGAAAAAGAAAATTCCTACACTGTTGGTGAGAATGTAAATTGGTGAAGCCACTATGGAAAACAGTATGGAGGTTCCTTAAAAACCTAAAAATAAATGTACCATATGATCCAGCAATCCTAGCGCTGGGCATATATCTGGAAAAGTCAAAAACTCTAATTCAAAAAGATACATGCACCCCAATGCTCATAGCAGCACGATTTACGATAGCCAAGACATGGAAACAACCCAAATGCCTATCAACAGAGGATTGGCTTAAGAAGATGTAGTATGCATTTGTGTGTGTGTGTATATATATATATGATATATATGTAAATTTTATATATATATATATATATATATATATAATGAAATGCTACTCAGCCATAAAAAAGAATGAAATATTGCCATGTGCAGCAATATGGATGGACCTAAAGAACATTATACTAAGTGAAGCAAGTCATAGAGAGAAAGACAAATGTATACTATCATTTATATGTAGAATCTAAAAAATAATATAAATAAACCTATATATAAGACAGAAACAGACTGGCAGACATAGAAAATAAACTTATGGTTGCCAAGAGGGAAAATGGGGGAGTGGGAGGGATAAATTAAGAATATGGGATTAACAGATACAAACTACCACATGTAAAATAGATAAACAACAAGGATTTACTGTATAACACAAGGAACTATATTCAATATCTTGTGATAACCTATATTGGAAAATAATCTGAAAAAAATATATACCCATATATAACTGAATCACTTTGCTGCACACCTGAAACTAACATGATATTATAAATCAATAATACTTCAATTTAAAAAAAATCAATTTCATTTACAATAGCATCTAAAAGAATTGAATATTTGGAAATAAATCTAATCAATGAGTGAAAGACTGGTGTTTTGATAATCTATACAACATTGATGAAGGAAACATAAAAAGACCTAAATAAATGGAAAGGCATTTTGTTTCATGAATAAGATGACTTAAAATTGTTAAAATGTCCATAATATCCAAAGCAATCTACAGATTTAATGCAATCCCTATCAAAACTTCAACAGCCTCTTCACATAAATGGAAAAGACAATCCTCAAATTCATATTGAATCATGAGGCCCTGAAGAGCCTAAACTTTCTTGAAAAAGAAGAATAAAGTTGGGGTACTCACACTACCAAACTTCAAAGCTTCCTATAATGTTACAGTATTAAAATGATATGGTGCTGGTATAATGACATACAGATCAATGGAATAGAATAAAGAGGTCAGAAAAAACCTCTCATATAAATGATGAATTAATTTTTGAGAAGGGTGTTAAGACTATTCAATGGTGAAAGGACAGTCTTTTCAGCAAATAGTGCTGGAAAAACTATATCCACATGCAAAAAATGAAGTTAGACCCTTATCTTACTCAATATACAAAAATTAACTTAAAATGAATCAAAGACAAACTTAAGTGCTAAACCTATAAAACCCTTGAAGAAATCAATAGAAAAAAATCTTCATGACATTGGATATGACTAACTTTATGAATGTGATGCCAAAAGCACAGTAAAAAAAGAAGAAAACAGATAAACTTCATCGCAATTAAGAACTTTTGTGTATCAAAGGATTATATCAACAAAGAAAAAGATAATCTATTGAATGGGAGAAAATATTTTCAAGTCATGTGTTTGATTAAGGAGTAACATTCACAATATGTAAATAATCCCTACAATTTAACAACAAAACAAACAGCCTGATTCAAAAATGGGCAAAGGACTTGAATAGATTCTTGAATAGACAAGTATCTACAATTGGACAATAAAGACGTGAAACGATGCTCAACATTATTAGTTTTATTTTTTAATAGACTTTATTGTTTTAGAGCAGTTTCAGGTTCACAGCACAACTGAGCAGAAAATACAGAGAGTTCACATATAGCCCTCCCCATCCACACATACACTTCCCTACCCTCAACATCTCTCATCAGTGTAGCTTATTTGGTACAATTGATGAACCAACGTAGGCACATTATTATCAACCAAAGCCCATAGTTTACATTAGGGTTCACTCTTTTTTTTTTCATTTTTTATTGAGTTATAGTCATTTTACAATGTTGTGTCAAATTCCAATGTAGAGCACAATTTTTCAGTTATACATGAACATACATATATTCATTGGGTTCACTCTTGATGTTATACATTCTATGCATTATGACAAATGCATAATGACATATAGCCACCACTATAGTATCATACAGAGTAATTCCATTGCCCTAAAAATCCCTTATGCTCCCTCTATTAATTCCTGCCTCCCTCCCGCTCCCCAAACCCCTGGAAATCATGATCTTTTTATTGTTTCTGTAGCTGTGCCTTTTCCAGAATGTCATTTGGTTGGAATCGTACAGTTTTGTAGCCTTTTCAGACTGGCTTCTTTCATTTAGTAATATGTCTTCTGTGTCTTTCATGGCTTGATAGATCTTTTTTTTAACTGCACCTATTTTTTTTATTTACATATATGTACTGTTCATTGTTTCTAAGAATGTTTAGAGCTTTAGCTTTTTAAATTTACATAGTTATCAAAGGAATAAAGCCAACTACAAAATAAGAATTAATTCAAAAAGATACATATACCCTGTTATTAACAGCAACATTATTTATAACTGCCAAGATATGGAAGCATCCTAAGTGCACATCAATAGTTGAATAGATAATGACGATGCAGCATATATATATAATGGAATACAACTCACCCATAGGAAATAAGGATATTTTGCCATTTGTGGCCCTTCAATTACTTTTCTTTTCACTTCAAAAAATTCTGATTTTTGAAGTCAACATCATTAGTTTTAAAGGAAATACAAATCAAAACCATGATGAAATATCACTTCAAAGTTACTAAGATGGCTATAATAAAAACAGAAAGTAACAAGTGGATATGGAGAAATCAGAACCTTTGTTCATTGCTGGTGGGAATGTAAAATGGTGAGACCACTGGAAAAACTGTGGAAGTTTTACAAAAGTTTAAACATAGTACTATCATATGACCCAGAAATTCCTCTCCTGTGTATATATTGAAAAGAATCAAAAGAAAGGACTTGAACTGATACTTGTACAACCATGTACATAGAAGCATTATTCATAATAGCCACGAGATGGAATGAACCCAAGTGTCCATCAACACATGAATGGATAAGCAAAAGTGGTATATTCATACAACAGAATACTATTCAACAAAAAGGAATGAAAATTTGATATATGCTATACTATGTATGGACCTTTAAAACATTGCACTAAATGAAATAAGCCAGATACATAATGACAAATATTGTATGATTACACTTACATGAGGTACCTAGAAAAGGCAAATTCATAGAGACAATAAGTAGAATAGAGATTACCAGAGGCTGTTGGAGGGGGATAATGGTATTTATTGTTTAATGGATACAGAGTTTTTGTTGAGGATGATAAAAAAATTGGGATTATAATGTTGGTGATGGTTGCAAAACATTGAGAATGTGTTTAACACCATTGAATTGCATATTTATGAATGGTTAAAATGATAAATACTATGCTTTGTATACCTTACCACAATTAAAATATAAAATTTAAAAATCACATTAAAAAAACTTTGATCTGAAAGCTTCCCAGAACAGGAACTGGCATTCATGAACGTCTTAAATGAATGATCTCTCTGGTCCCTCTGAATTTTTTAGTCTAAATTTATATGATGATGCTGATATATCTGGGCTACATTGTGGGATAATGGTATTACTTGCCTAGATTAATTTTGACTGACTGTTACTCAACCTAGTTATTTGCAAAATCAAGAATCTTTTTTCAAAGTGATTAGCTATTGGTTGCATGTATGTATAAAGCCTTAGGCTTCTTTCTTTGTCTATTTGGTAGACAAAATGTCAAAATCATTCTTCTGAAAAATAAACAGAAAAACTATATTTCCCCTATTTAGGTGTTCAGTAAATTGGAAGGGGAGAAAATGAGTAAATCCAGCAAGACTAAAGAACAATAGCAGAAATAGGAGAAAAAAGAGTAAAGGAGAATAGAGAACTTTAGAAAATAACAATTAATCAAAGATCTTTTAAAAATACAGATATACTGAGTTCATGGATGTAAATACTCAACATACTAAAGATGTCAAATAGTTCAAGTTTATAAGTAGATCTAATGCAATTCGTATGAAAATCCAAGCAAGATTTTTATAAACAAATTTATTCTAAAATGTATTTAGAAAGGTAATGAAGTTAGAATACCCAAATCAATTTCAAATAAGAAGAATAAACTGGGAGGAATCACTCTAAAGCATCTTAAGACCCATTGTAGAGGTACTAATAATCAAAACTGTGTGGTAATAGTGAAGGGATAAGCATAAAGATCAATGGAACAGAATATATAACCCCAAAATAGATCTCCACAAAATAGGCCAATCTCATAATGTCACATTGTATCTGATCTCATGAATATAACATTCTCAAAATAATAAAACTATAGAGAAGGTGAACAGATTAGGGGTTGTAAGGGTATGGGGAGAAGGGGAGAAGGTGGGTACAATAATGAAGGAGTAGCATGACAGATATGTTTGTGGTGATAGAAAAGTACCATATCTTGATTGCTATGCTTTACACAAATCTACACATGTAGTAAATTAACATAGAACTGTATGCATATATTGTCTAATGTCCACTTTCTGGTTTTGATATTGTACTATAGTTATGCAGGAGGTAACCATTGGGGAAACTAAGTGAAAGGTACATGGTGACTCTATATTATCTTTGCAACTTTCTGTGAATTTATAATTAAGAATTTCAAAATGAAAAAGTAAAAAAAAAATCTTCCAGTGAAAGAAAACTTCTTAAGAATAAAACAATAGTAATAAACAAATGCAAATAGCTCCAGTGGCTGCCAGGTTTCTCCCAACTGCCTGACCACCCGGCTCATTCCCCAGCCAGACAGGAGCAAATGCTTCAGCCCCGGCGCTTACCTCACAGTGCAGCACTGCACTGCTCTGAGTGCTGACATAACTAGGAACAGAGCTCTTTGTGGGACTCAGAATCAACTCAGACCCCAGGGCAGCAACTGAGCTGGAGAGGGGAGGCTATTGCTGACACTTACACTGGCAATGCATCAGGGGCGGCCTTGATCTCTAACTGAGGCCAGACCACCAAAGCCCTTGCACGCTGATACACTTGGAGAGCACACAGGGGCCCCTGCCTCAGTCCCACAGCTGAGCTCTCTCCCTAGTTATGCCAGCTCTCAGACCAGTTCAGATCTGCAATGATAAATAAGCAGGGCTGAAAATTTGTTCCTTTCGGGCTGTTGGAGGTAACCTGGCAGCCACTGGAGCTGTCCTTAAATCCACCCTTTCCTCCCTGCCTCGGGAACAAGTTGGTGCTCTGAAGCATCTAGTGAGTGTATTCCAGGCTTCCCATAGCCATCCTACTAGTCCCAGTGGGCCGCCAACCAGTCAAGGGTCCTTGTCTTTCCTGTGTAGGGACCCAGGACTGTGGTGCCCAATATGTGGCTCGAACTGCTTACTCCCTAGAGCAGATCTCTACCTGTGTAATCTATTTGCTCTGAATCCTGTCCTAGGAGCACAGGTCTCAACCTGATGGCTTCTTTTTCTTTCCTACACAAGTACGTGTGTTTCTTTCTTACAGCTTTGGTTGTACAGAAGTCTTTCTGCCAGTTTCCAGTTAGTTTTCAGTGAGCATTGTTCCACATGTAATGTCTTTTTGATGTGTTCCTGGAGGTGGGTGAATTTTACATCTTCTTACACTGCCATCTTGATCAATCTCTTATTACCAACATCTCTTAATTTTTAAAATACCAGCTGCATATTTTTGAGTATGTTATGGTTCTCAGTTCACATGAGTTAATGGAAGGAGCTTATATTCTATATAATTCAATTTATTACTTTACTGTAGCCTTCATAATCCTAATTGCAGGTTAATAGCAAACTAGTCTTGTAGTACATCTAACCTTACTATGATATATTTCTACAAATTATTATTTTTCTTTTTTGATTAAATATATTCTCCAATTCTGTATTCTACTGAAGAGCTCAAGAATCTGTATAAATATTAACACCATTCTCCATGATCTGTGCTTCTTCCTTCTAATATTGGAGTCTTTTACTTATTTTTTTCTGTTACCATAGCTGCCACTAACAATTTTAGTCTCTTTTGATATACATTGTAATGAACATTTTGTATCTGAAAATTTTCAATTGAATGTTAATAGCAGTCTTATGGAAGTTGTTGTGTGTATTAAAAATTCATATTTCATTGGGATAATATGTTGTATTTAATTCTTTCAAATCAGAGGAATTCTAGGTATCTTTAAGTAATGTGATTGTTTTTTCTAAAATTATACAGTGAATAACTGTTTTAAGTATAAGCTGAAAAAGGGAGCATTCTTTGGCTAAATGCTGTACGATGATTCTGAATTACTGTCCTAATATGAAGTAACTTTTTGAGATTTTTTTTGATTTTTGAGGATACCATGACAGTAAACAAGTATGATATTTTGATGCAGTTATTTTCATGCAACCTTAAAACATCAACCCATTCAGCTTTGTTCTTAAAGAAAGATTACCATATTAAATTTGAAATAAAATATTACCACATCCCCTTGAGTTTTCCTTGCCCTAAGATTGGGTGTGGTTTAGGAACCATATGGCACATAAAGCACATATCACCTAGAGACATATAATTGCCATACATGCTAATCACAGAAAACCTTATCAAACATTCTAAGCAAACAGTCTCCTTATTCTCTTAAAATTCACTAGTATCAATAATTTCCCTGATTTTTCTCAGAGCCATCTGCAAAAAAATATTTAAAATTTTTTAAACAGGGAGTTCATTATATTTGGGAAGAGAAATTAACAAAATAAATCTCTCAAGTAGATACATTCCTGTAAAAATTATTTTAAAAGGTGATTTTTAAAATTCTACTAACATATAGGCAGTAAAGAAAACTAATAGTTTACCTACAAAAGAACCAAAGTCAGATAGTTTCATATTTCTCTGCAACAGTAAAGACAAACAGAAAGCTATTCTCAAACAAGCAAAGGCTTTGCGAATATATTATTCATGTGTCTTTTATAGAAATAATTACTCAAAAACATAGTCCAACTACATGAAAAATTGATTAAATCTTAACAGGTCAAGAAAGGAGAAGTAGTATAAAAGGACAGCTGGTAAGTCTTAAAAATCAATGAGTCATGTAAGATTAAGTATAACTTATATGAATATATTAAAAATAAATGAGAGCTTAAAAATTCTTGAAAAGGAAGAATTACATGCTAAATTAAATAATTGTACCAAAATTGGTTTACACTCCCTGATTGAATGAACAGAACTCAGAAAATGAGGAGGACAGAGTAGAAATAAAGGCGCTCTAAATCACTCATAATAATGAATATAGTAATGACATCTTAGGTGTTTTCTTCCCAAATGTAGTCCGGGGAATTTCTACACAAAACAAACACTTTTAATTTTAAAACAAAATACAATTTTAAAAGGATTGGAATCAAGTTTTGGTGGCTCTTAGTCTAATATATTCAGTGTGCTTTAGTGCAATCAATAAGATTAACAAAGGGCAAGTTCTTTGGTATGTTCTTGATGGAATTACAGACTCGAAAGCAAACTTGGAGGTCACCTAATTCAGTCTCCTATGAGACGTCTAACTTTACCTGTTGTTATTAATTTATCTTAATAAAATGGAAATTTTTATCCATGTTGGAATAAATCAACTTGGTATACAAATTGTTTGACAGTTATAGCAATGTAATCATACTGAAAACATTACTAACTGCCTGGGGCTAGTCCTTAATTTGATAGTTTATATAAATAAAGAAGAGATATTAAATACTGCTCATGTGGTGAAGTTACCAGCTTGAGGCAAAATTGTATTTTTCCCTAGATTCAAACATCTTAGGCCTGCCTGGAGGCCTCAAGAAAACTGTGAGTATTTCCATGCCAACAACTATTGTCTTCTTTACCTAGAGCAGGATTTCTGAAACATTATTTGACCAAGGGATATGTTAGAAAGCTAATCTTAAACTAAGCTTTTATTTGACCATTTACTGCCTTGAGATGCCCTGTGGTACCTGTTGCCTCTATCATGTCCTCTACTGCCTTTTACTGTATGAAAATTTCCACAAATGACTGACAGTGGTCTTCTAGATACTTTTCTTTGATTAATATGGTGGGAGTCAACATGGCTTATTGTTTTTCAAAATCCTAATTCAAACAGTCCTATTATACAGGTTTCTTGGTGCTCTTTCCCTGAGTGATTCTTTGAGTTAAGGATGTATCTGAGCATGGACATACTTACTTTTACTTTTTAGTGCTGGCTTTCCTATACATTATCAGTGGGAGAAATGGCAAGTACTTTAGTCATTACTCAGAGGTACCTACTGGCCCTCACACACACATGATCTAGTTCAACAGGACACAATTTAAATTATAATGTGATGAATCCCGATAATAGTCCATGAAATATAATGTATCCTTGGCTTGAAATAGACATAAAAATAGTAAAAGCTGATGGAAATAATCTAAATATAGTTTATATGTTTTTAGAAAACTCATTTTAGAAAAAGCAAAAAATAAGTCAAACAAATGAAAACAGTTGCATTAAAACCCAAATAAATGAATAACATAAAGATAAGATGACTCTTCTCTTAAAATGCTTATTATAAAATATGATGTACTTCTGTTTTAAACTATAAAGTGTATGTTGATTTTAAAAATAATTTTTATCCTTGATAAGGGTTATATCCTCAACTTTGGTGAAACATCAAGTCTATCCTTTACTATTTCCATTGTATTTTTTACACAGATCCTCATCAAATTAAAGAGGAAGGCAGAATACATATTTTCCAATATTTGTGTTATCTTGACTAGTCTAATTCAAAATAATTTTTAGTTAAAGTTTTATAAGAGTTATGTTTTTGTTTTGAGTTTGATGTCTTATAAAGGAAACACTATCAGTGACCATGGATATAGAAGCCAAGAATTTTTGTCAGAGGAAAATATTATAACACAGTGCAAATCTCTTAGATGCTATGTGATGGTAGTAGAAACATTTCTGTTATCTCTGGAATTAAATTCAATCAAAAAGTCACTGAATGTAAGAAATTATATGTTATTCTTAGGATATGGCCTCCAACTAAAGTTTCCTTGATAAATCATAAAATCTTATCAACTGGCAGAAAATTTGCCTCATTCTTCCATTCATTGACAGATTCACCATGTGTAATTTCATACAAAAAAATCTATAGAGAACATATGTCTAAGCTGCCATGGGGAATGTGTCATTAGACAACAGATGGATGGAAAGTGAAACTTATGAAAGAGCTCAAAAATTTTTGTATTTTGTTATATGAAAATTGCTTTATTTTCCTATGTAGAAAAATGTTTTTTTCTTGGAATTAACTTTTATATGGTCTAGTTTTACATGAGCAAATATAATTGACATGGTCAAAAGTAGTATAAATGAGGATTAGATAATTTTAATGAGGTAGATGTACATTTATGTACTGCTAATTCCACTCTATTTTGCATGCAATGACTATATTTTCTAGTGCCACAATTCTGATATATGATACAGCCCTTGTGATATTTTTCTCAAATATTGCAGTTTCAATCTTTTCACATATATAAAAGCATATTAAACATTGGAATATTTGGGTAATTGCTTTTTGGTTTTTAATTTTTTATTTATTTTTATTTTTTATTTTATTACAATATATTTATTTTATTTTATTTATTAAAGTATAGTTGATTTACAATGTTAGTCCATTGACATTTAAGGTAATTATTGATAGATATGTACTTATTGCCATTTTAAACCTTGTTTTCCAGTTGATTTTGTGTTTCTCCTATGTTTCTACTTTCTCTTTTTGTTTTTCTTTTTGTGGTTTGATGATTTTATTTTGTATTATGCTTGAGTTCTCTTCGTTTTGGTTTTTGTGAATCTATTGTATGTTTTTGATTTTTGGTTACCCTGTTTATCAAAGTATGTTAACCCATTACTATATCTACTTGCTTTAGACTGGTCATCTCATAGACTCAAACACATTCTGGAAAAAGAAGGAAATGTCTACTTTTTCTTACTCCCCTTCCTCACATTTTATGATTTTTATCTCCTCTTTTACATTTTCATGTTTATTATTTTGCTGTTCAATGTAGTTAACATCACATTCACAATTGTGAATTTTCTCTTCTATAGATTTTTGCTTCTTTTCTATTTAGAAAAGAACTTTCAATTTTTCTTTTAGGATAGGTTTATTATTGCTGCATTCTTTTAGTTTTTGCCTGTCTGATAAATTATTTACCTCTCCTTCTATTCTAAATGATATCTTACTGTGTAGAGTATCCTAGGTTGCAGATTTTTCCCTTTCAGGATTTTGAATATATCTTGCCACTCCCTTCTGGCCTGCAATATTTCTCTGGAGAAATCAGCTGATAGCCTTATGTGAGGTTCCCTTGTAACTGACTCTTTGTTTTTCTCTTACTGCATTTAGAAGTCTCTCTTTAAATTTTACCATTTTAATTATGATGTGTTTTGGTATGGGTATGTTTGGGCTCATCTTGTTTGGGACCCTCTGTGTCTCCTGTACTTGTATATCTGTTCCCTTCTTTAGGTTTGGGAAGTTTTACCCATAATTTCTTCAAATGCATTTTCTATACCCTTTTCTCTTTCTTCTCCTTCTGGGACCCCTATTATGCAGACAGTTGCATGCTTTATATTATCCAATAGATCTCTTATATAGCTTTCATTTTTTTATTTGTCTTTCTGTCTGTTGTTCTGATTGGGTGATTTCCATTATTCTACCTTTCAGATTACTTATTTATTCTTCTGCATTATTTAATCTGCTATTTATTGCCTTTAACTCAGCTTTTGTCTCAGCAAATGACTTTTCTAATTTTAATTGGCTCCTCCGTATAGTTTCTAATTCCTTGTTACAGTAATCTGTATTACTATTGCTAGCCTTTCTTAATTCCTTCAGTATTTTTATTATCTCCTATTTGAACTCAAGATCTGGTAGACTGGAGACATCTGTTTCACTGTTTGTTCTTTCAAGGGATTCTTTTTGTTCTTTTGATTGGGAGTGGTTTCTCTGCTTCTTCATTTTACTTAGATTTCTCTGACTCTGTAGGAGCTCTCCACTGGGCCCTTTTCAGCCATGGGAATGTAAGCAACCTGCCCAGGTGTCCCTCAGGTGCTGTACTCTCTAAGCCACCAGGGCACATCCACTGAAGTCAGGCATCAGGACCCTTTGTAATCATGTGTAGTTGTGCAACTGGACCCACTGTGGGAGCTATAGAGTCAGCCTAGACCCCTGCCCCACCTCTTCATGCATAGGCCAGCAATGCCCACACTTGCTAATGCCCAACATACCCCAGCTGTGCACCAGTAATCTGCTCAGATGTCCTGCAGGTGCTGAGCTTGCAAAGCCACTGGCAGCATAAATCCTCCAAAGTCACCTGTGACAAGGCTCAGTTTCAGCCTCACTTCTGAAGTTGTGTGGCCCTTGGAAATCAGCTAAGATTTCAGCCCCACCTCCATTTGGGGGCAACCTGCTAGTGCTTGGAGGCTCCTAGAGCTCACAGAGCTCTGTGAGCATGCTGAGAAGGGGGCTGCTATGGCAAGGTCCCACCCCTCCCTTAATGCCCATTAACAATGGGGATTTTTATGGCAGATTCAGGCTCTATTGCACACACTCCTGGTTGCGGCCCATACCACAATCCAGACCATTCATGCTTTCTCCATGCAGCCAACACCAGTCCTCTCCCCAGGTTTGTCCTCTGAAGCTCAAGTTTCAGCATACAGCCTCTATGTGCACCTGCAGACACATGTTCTGGGCTGGGGAGTGCAGTGAGGTGGAATGGACCCTCTGCACTGGTCTCTCTCTGTTCTGTCAGCCACAAACCAGCTGCTGCAATCTCCTCCAAACCTCTGAAGCTCCCTATCTGTCCCAGATGATCTCCCTGATGATGAAGGGGGGTGCTTCCCAGGGTAAGGGAAACTTTCTTTTTCCATATATCCCTCCCAGGGGCACAGGCCCCACCCCAATTTTTTCTTCTGTCTTACCCAGTTATGTGGTGATCTTTCTTATAGTTTAGATTGTATGAGATCTTCTGCCAGAGTTCAATAGGTATTCTGTGAGAATTTTTTCACATGTAGATGTATTTTTGATATATTTGCAGGATGAGGTGAGCTCCACGTCCTCTATTCTGCCATCTTGATCTCACCCAGGTTAATTATTATTTTGGTTGAATATTCCTTCACTACTAAGATTACTTAGCAAAAGCGTCATGAAACAGTCCTTGTCAATAATTTTTTTAAAATTGATATTGAAAGAGCAATAACCACAGTAATCTCTGAGCTATAATTCAGCTTATCATTAAATGACTACCAATCACAAGAACTCAGTTAGCAGATCAAATCTTTTTCATTGTGAGTAACAGACTACTTAATTTGATGTGCAGGAGCAATAACAAGACCTTTACTACATCCAATGCTTTATATTATTCACATTATTCCATATTTCAATCAAAGCTTGATAAGGAGTTCTCTAATTTTCCTGGTTTCTCCTGGGAGTGCTATATGGTAACATCACTTTGTAAAATAACACTTGCACTTTTATTTTATGACTTGAACATTATATATTAAGTAATTGTTTTCAGGATTAAGCAGTTTCTTAAAAAATCAAACACATCTAATGTATAATCCAGTCATTCCACTCATAGACATTTACTCAAGAGGAAAAAAATAACATATGCTCATACAATGACTTGCACATAATTGTCATAGCAGCTTTATCTCTAATAGCCTCAAACTGAAACCAACCCAAATTTCTATCCACAAGTTAATAGATCAACAAACAATGGTATATCCACACAATGGGGTACTACTCAGGGATAAAAATAATGACTATTGATACAGATAACACTATGGATAAATTTCAAAATACTTATGCTAAAAAAGCAGTCAGACTCAAGAAAGTACTGTATGATTCCATTTAGATAAAATTCTAGAAAAAGCAAATCAACATATAGTGAGAGAACAGGTGAGTAGTCCCATGAGTATGGGAGAAAGGCCCAGGGAGGATCAAAAGAGTGGGATTACAAGGGGACAAGAGGAAACTTTTGTGTATGTTGGATGTGCTCTCTATCATAACTGTGGATGTTTCAAGCCCCTTTCTCTTTTTCTTCTTTTTCTGAGACCCCTACAGTGTGAATGTTAGTATACTTGATGTTGTTCAAGAGGTCTTAACCAGTCCTAATTGTTTACATTCTTTTTTGTTGCTGTTCAGCTTGAGTGATTTCCATTATGCTTTTATCCAGTTTGCTTATCCACTCTTCTGTTTCTTCTAACATACTGTTGATGCCTTCTAATGTATTTTTAATTTCAGTTACTGTATTCTTCAACTCTGTTTTATTTTAATATATCTTTTCTGACTCTTTTAAAGAAACTTCTAATTTCTCACTGTTCATTCATTCCTTTCTCAAGTTTTTTGAGCATTTTTATGATCATTACCTTGTATTCTTTATCAGGGTGATTGCGTTATCTCCACTTCTCTTAGTTCTTCTTCTGGGGTATTATCTTGTTCCTTCATTTGTTACATATTCCTCTGTCACCTCATTTTGCCTAATTCTCTGTGTTTATTTCTATGTATTTAGTAGGTTTTTAATGTTTCCTGATTTTGAAGAAGTGGCCTTATGAAGGGGATATCAAGTAGCACTCTCCCTTCTGGACACCAGAGCTATATTCTCTACGGTGCCATTGATGTGGGCTGTGTGGTGAGTGTGGCTAGCCCCTGGTCCAATTGATTGCCAGGCCCTGCCTAGGGAGGAGGTGCAAGCCACTGGTAGGCAGAACCACATCTTGGCAGGACTGCCTGCACAGCCCAAGGTGTCCCAGCCTTGGTGTTGGCCCACTGTTGGAGGGAGGGGTGTCATGAACTGGCTGCTTGCAGAGAATTCTAGAGCTAGTTCTGCCCCACTGGTGGATGGAGCTGGGTCCCAGGCTGGCTTGCTGTGGGTCTGGGGGTCCAAAAGGTGGTTGGACCACTGTTGGACAGGGTTGTGCCCTCTGGGGGTGTCTCAGGGTTGGTGCCAAACTGATGGTGGTTGGGACCACTTTCTGACATGGCTGGCTGTGGGTCCAGGGTGTCATATGGCTGATTTTGGCCCACTGATGGTTGAGGTCATATTCTGGCACAGTTTTCTGGTGGGCCAAAGGTGTCTCAGAGCTGGAAATTTCTAAGTTTATAGAATTATTATAAGTACGGTTCCCATATACCATAATAATTTTCCTTATTTTAATATGTTACACTGGTAATGTATATTTATCACAATTAATATACCAACATTGATAAACTAAGTAAAGCCCATACTTTATTTGTATTTTATCTATTTTTTTTACCAATCCCTTTTCTGCCCCAAAACACCAGATTACATTTATTAGTCATGTCTCCTTAGACTCCTTTGACTGTAACAGTTTCTCAGCCCTCTATTACTTTTGATGATCTTGATAGTTTTGAGGATTACTGGTCAGAGATTTTGTAGAATTCTCTTTAATCGGTACTTGTCTGATGTTGTCTTTGTGGTTAGACAGATAATGTGTTTTTAGAGGAATACAACAGAGGTAAAGGGCCATTCTCATCACATCATATTAAAAGTACATACTATCAGTATGATGTTTCCTTGTTGAGGTTGACCTTGATAACCTACCTTGAAATAGTGTTAGTCAGGTTTCTCCATTGCAAAGTTACTCTTTTTTTTTTCCTTACTGTAATCTTAAAAGAAATCACAATGTGCATCCCACAGTTAAGGAGTAAGGAATTAAGTTTCACCCGTTTGAAGGCAGATATTTAAATAAATTATTTGGAATTCTTTTGTTTTTAATGTTTTTTATTGATTTATAATCATTTTACAATTTTGTGTCAAATTCCAGTGTTCAGCACAATTTTTCAGTCATTCATGGACATATACAAACTCATTGTCACATTTTTTTCTATGTGAGTTATCATAACATTTTGTGTATATTTCCCTGTGCTATACAGTGTAATCTTGTTTATCTATTCTACAATTTTGAAATCCCAGTCTATCACTTCCCACCCTCCACCACCCTGGCAACCACAAGTCTGTATTCTCTGTCTATGAGTCTATTTCTGTCCTGTATTTACGCTTTGTTTTTGTTTGTTTGTTTGTTTTTGTTTTTGTTTTTGTTTTTTAGACTCCACATATGAGCGATCTCATATGGTATTTTTCTTTCTCTTTCTGGATTACTTCACCTAGAATGACATTCTCCAGGAGCATCCATGTTGCTGCAAATGGCATTATGTTGTCAGTTTTTATGGCTGAGTAGTTTTCCATTGTATAAATAGACCACCTCTTCTTTATCCAGTCACCTGTTGATGGACGTTTAGGCTGTTTCCATGTTTTGGCTATTGTAAATAGTGCTGCTATGAACATTGGGGGGCAGGCGTCATCCTGAAGTAGGGTTCCTTCTGGATACAAGCCCAGGAGTGGGATTCCTGGGTCATATGGTAAGTCGATTCCTAGTCTTTTGAGGAATCTCCACATTGTTTTCCATAGTGGCTGCACCAAACTGCATTCCCACCAGCAGTGTAGGAGGTTCCCCTTTCTCCACAGCCTCTCCAGCATGTCATTTGTGGGTTTTTGAATGACGGCCATTCTGACTGGTGTGAGGTGATACCTCATTGTAGTTTTGATTTGCATTTCTCTGATTATTAGTGATATTGAGCATTTTTTCATGTGCCTTTTGATCATTTGTATGTCTTCCTTGGAGAATTGCTTGTTTAGGTCTTCTGCCCATTTTTGGATTGGGTTGTTTATTTTTTTCTTATTGAGTTGTATGAGCTGCTTATATATTCTGGAGATCAAGCCTTTGTCAGTTTCATTTGCAAAAATTCTCTCCCATTCCGTAGGTTGTCTTCTTGTTTTACTTCTGGTTTCCTTTGCTGTGCAGAAGCTTGTAAGTTTCATTAGGAATTCTTCTGCATAGAGTATTTATCTATTCCCAGCAATTAACTTATTTATTCAATCCTTTATTTATATCAGTATGAACACATGGATATTTATGTCAAACTTTGGGTTAAAATCCAATATTACTTTACTTGTTTTGTTGCTCAAATTGTTCCAGCTGGCTTTGTTCAATGGAAGCTCTTTGAGTTAGCTCCTTTACCCTTTGATATACACCCATCACTTTTTGAGCACTCTCTTACTCTGTGAAAGTACAAGATATTCTAGAATCATGATCTTTATTTTCTTTCCTAGCCCTAGAATCAGCCATCTTATAATAATCTATATTTCATTTTATTGCATAAATGTATTAGAAATCAAGATTATGGTAATAGATATGCTCATTATTCTTGGAATATCATTGCTTCTGGACCCTCCTAGCTGAAAAAACAGGGCCATGTAAGCCATGTATGTACACATATTTATAAATATTTTTTTATTACAAACATTTGTATCTATATTAAGCAAGCCAGACATGAGTTCATCCTGCTATCTCTAACTCTAATTCATTAACACAAAGATCATTGTATTCTCTTCTACTTGCTTAACTCTGTTCTACTCCAATAGTGAGAAATCTAGTGTATGTTTTGAAAATATATTATTTAATCATCATAAAAGCAGAATTTTTCACTGCTTTCATTAAAGGACCTCAATGACATGGAACATTCTGGTGTGATTTTATTGTTAATGATCTCTATAGTTTCATACACATAATGAACATCTGGCAACAAGGCATTTGGAGTCCTAAGTAACAAGAGAAAGAAAAGAAAAAAGCAATAAAATTTTAACATTCTTGTCACTTTTATGGCTTTAAATATTTTTTCTTTAATTAGTGAATCTAGGAAAACTTTTAAAATGGTAACATTTAATTTTAAACAAGGAAAAAATATGAACTTATAAATATGGCATTATTAATTGTGAAACTTAATGAAACATTTTATGTTTCTAAGTAAATTGTTTACATAATTAAAATCTTTGATCTGTAAGTAAATAATTTAATCATACTGCTAATTAGAGTAAATATAACTTTAATTCAATTATATCAAGATAGCATGGACAATTACCAGATCTTTAGAAAACATTTGCTTGATTGTAAAGTAACCTTAAAAATCTATTTGTGAGCAAATATCTGTTCTTTTATCTTTATGAAGGTTATTAATTCTGAAATCATTTAAAATATTTTATTTACTTAATCTAATTTAACTTATTGTAATAAGAGTCCACTAGAATAAGTACCATCTTAATCAATTTATGTCATCAACTACCTCACTATCAAAAACAGACATCCATAAATCAATAATACCTGCATTGCATGGGGAATATGAATGCTTTATTTTTTTAAAAATTATATAATATAATAGGTTTAATCTCAATTAAAATAATACAAGGTCTTAAAAAATACTCATAAGTGATGAATCTCAAATATTTTATATATTATATATTATACCAGTTATTATTTCAAAAACTAAATATGGTAAATAAAAACTAATTATTTTGCTTGCAAAAACCATGGAGCAGAGAGGAAGCCCCACCTCATATCCTGTATGGGATCTATATACTACAATACCAACCACACTCTATGTCAAGAGGATAAGAGCCAGAACACCCTGAGAAAATATGTGGCTGGTATCCATGGTAAAACCAGCACCCCCAAAACAAACATTGACACAAACAGTCTACACAGGGATGCTCCTACATAAAAAATCCCCTTTGAGAGCACAGTAGATATTGATTTCTCCTAAGTTCATAGAAATAGAGACAATTAAGTAAAATAAAAATGCCTAGGGACTACTCTCAATTTTTTAAAAAAGAGAAATCTCCTGAAACAAAATATAATGAAACAGAGCTTCCCAGTCTACTAGACCCCAAGTTCAAAAAGGAGGTAATAAAAATGTCAACTGAATTAAGAAAAATTATCAATAAAAATGCAGATCACTCTATAAGGAAGTAGAAACCATAAAGATGAACCAATTAAAAATAGACAATTCAATTATTGAGATTAAAACCCAGCCCAGAAGCAATAAATAGCAGATCAAATGACACAGAAGAACAAATAAGTGATCTGGAAGATAAAATAAAGGAAATCACCAAGTCAGAACAGCAGAGAGAAAGGTAAATTAAAAAAAAAAATGAAAGCAACATATGAGATCTATGGGGTAATATAAAATGCACGAAACTACACATAATAGGGTTTTCAGAAGGAGAAGAGAGAAGGAGGATGAAAATGTATTTGAGGAAATTATGGATGAAAAGTTCTCAAACCTAAAGAAGTAAATAGATATACGGGTACAGGAAGCACAGAGTGTCCCAAACAAGATGAGCCGAAAAAGACACACAGCAAGATATATCATCATGAAAATGGCAATGGTTAAAGATAAAAAGAGGATTCTAAAGGTACTAAGAGAAAAACAAAGAGTCAGCTACAGGGGAACCCCCATAAGGTTATCAATGGATTTCTCTGCAGAAATGTTGCAGGCCAGAAGGGAGTGGCAAGATATATTCAAAGTCCTGAAAGGAAAAATCTGCAACCTAGGATACTCTACACAGCAAGATATCATTTAGAATAGGAGAAATGAAGAATTTTTCAGATAAGCAAATACTAAAAGAATTCAGCAATACAAAACATATCCTAAAAGAGATACTGAAGGGTCTTCTCTAAATAGAAAAGAAGCAAGAATCTATGGAAAATGGAAAATAAAATTAGGAAAGGCAAATATAAAAAAGGAACAAAGATCATTTAAAATAAACTAGTATGTACATTAAAACAATTGTAAAAATGATTCTAACTACAATAAACAGTAAAAGGATAAGCATGAAGATGTAAATTAGCCATCAAAATCACAAAGTTTGGGGGACAGGAATCCACAAATGTAGATATTTTAGAATGGTTTTGAACTCGAATCACTATTAGTTTAAAGTAAGTAGATATAGTTATGGGCAAACATTCTTGAAATCCATCATAACAACAAATCAGAAGAGTAGAATAGAGTTACAAAAAACAAAAATAAAGGAACTCAAATATACTACAAAAAATTATGAAACCACAAAAAGAAAAAAAAAAGATTGAATTGAGCAAAGAAAAACTACAAAAACAACCGGAAAACAATTAAAATGGCAGTAAGTACATGCCTATCAATAATTAAATGTCAATGGACTAAATGCTCACACATAGTGGCAGGTTGAATAACAAAATAAGAACCTAGAATATATTGCCTAAAAGACACTCACTTCAGGGTGAAAGACACACGGACTGAAAGTGATATGATGGAAAATGATATATCATGCAAATGGAAATGACAAGAAAGTGGGGTAGACTTTAAAACAAAGTTCGCAAACAGAGACAAAGAAACACATTATGTAATGATAAAGGGATCAATACAATAAGAGAATATTGCACTCATTAATATATACACACCCAGCAAAGGAGCACCAAATATATAAAACAAATACTAAGAGACATTAAGTGAGAAATTGACAATATCATAATAATAGTAGGAGACTTTAACATCCCATTGACATCAATGGCCAGAAAATCCAGACAGAAAATCAGTATGTCATCAAAGGTCCTTAATGACACAGTAGACCAATCAGACTTAATTGATACCTAAAGAACAGTACATCCAAAAAAATACACATTCTTTTCAAGCACACATCGGATGTTCTCTAGGATAGAACATATACTAGGTCACAAAACAAGTTTCAACAAATTTAAGAGGATAGAAATTATGTCAAGCATCTTTCTGACCATAAAAGTGTGAAACTAGAAATAAACCACAGAAAGAAAAATGGGAAAAGAATGAACACATGGGAGGAGAGGCCAAGATGGCAGAGTAGAAGGACGCTCGTAGCTCACCCTCTCCCACAAATACACCAAAACTCACATCCACGGACCTACCCAGTCAACCAGAGCACCTGCCAAACTCTGACAGAACATCGCCCTCTTCAAAAGACAAAGACGCCACGAATCTGGTAGGAGAAAAAAAAAGAAAGAAGAAAAAGCAAAACAGTGTGGGACCGGTCCCACAGGGTGGGAGTGGCAAAGGAGGAATAGTGCTCGTTGGCTGAATCTCCCTCTCTCCAACAGAGAGGTCAGCTGGATGGAGGGGCAACCTCCAGGCTCAGATCTTTATGGAGCAGCCCTTGACAGACATAACTAAGTTAAATGGGAGGGGGCGAAATCTGCTTGCAACAGGCACTGGGAGCAGCACAGATGAGGGACGCCAACTGAGGGCCTCTGGAAGTAGCAAGCTGAGTTCGTGAAACAGGGCAAAGACAGAAAGACTTCTCGATAAAATCATTGAGAGCGCACAGTCTCCACAAGAACACATTCCCCGCCTCTTTTTAATCTTTTTTTTATCTATTCTATTTTCTATTACCTTTTTAATTTTTACTTTTGAAACAATTGTATATGCTCCCAGTTTTAATCCCTTTAAAATTTTTCTTTTAATATATATTTATTATTATTATTTTTAAAAATCCACCTGATTTCATTTTCATTTCTCTTGGTTTTGACCTCCAATATTGATTATACACAGGTTTCAAATACTGCTTTTTGATTTTTTCTCATTTTTTAAAGGTTTTTAAAAGAAGTCTCAACTCGATTTCTATTCTGCTTCAACTTGCTCTTCTATTATTAATTATAAACTGTTTTCCAACCTTGTTTTTAATTCTCTCTTGTTTTATATTTTTTTAATTTTGTTCTATTTTCTATTACCTTTAAAAATTTTACTTTTTAAACAATTGTAGATGTCTCCAGTTTTAATCCCCTTGAAAATTTTTCCTTTAAAATATTTTAAATTTTATTATTTTTAAAAATTCACCTAATTTCATTTTTATTTCTCTTGGTTTTGATCTCCTGTTATTGATTATACACAGGTTTCAAATATTTTTTCTGATCTTTTCTCCTTTTCTAAGATTTTTAAAACACGTCTCAACTCAATTGCTATTCTGCTTCAACTTTCTCTTCTATTATTGATTATACACTGTTTTCAAACCTTTTTTTCTCTATTCTTTTAAAATTCTTTCTCTTTATTTAAGTTTTATTCCTGAATAGGCTTCAGATAGATAAATAAATAAACTCCTTAAGGACCACAATAGATAACTGATACTCCATAAGCCACAGTGCCAGAGAGATATGAGCAATATGAAGAAGCAGACAAGCCACTTCCAGTTAAAAGAACAAGAGAAATCCCCTGAAAGAATGATCAATGAAATAGACGTTGATAGCTTACTAGATCAAGATTTCAAAAAATGAGTGATCAAAGTACTGAATGAACTAAAAGAGATAGTGTTTAGAGATATAAAATATGTCAAAAATGAAATAGAAGCTATAAACAAGAGCCAAGTAAAATTGGTAAACTCATTTGCTGAGATGTGAGCTGATCTAAAGGCTGTACAAAGCAGGCTAGATAGAGGGAGAGGCCAAGATGGCGGAGTAGTAGGATGCTCATAGCTCATCCTCTCCCACAAATACACCAAGACTCACATCCACCGAACCACTCAGCCAACCAGAGCACCTGAGAAACTCCGACAGAACATCGTCCTCTTCAAAAGACAAAGATGCCAAAAATCTGGCAGGAGAAAAGGAAAAAAGAAAGAAGAAAAGGCAAAACAGTGCGGGACGGGTCTGGTGGGGACGGAGTGACAAAGGAGGACTAGCGCTTGTTTGCTGAACCTCCACCTCTCCAAAGGAGAGGCCAGTGGGATGGAGGGGGAGCCTCCAAGGCTCGGATCTGTACAGAGCAGCCATTGACTGACAGAACTAAGTTAAACGGGCACCCAGCCCGAGACGCGAGCAGACAGCTGGGGGCCAGGACAGGCTGTCCGAGCCAGGCGGAGGATGGGGGCAGCTGCACTGAGGCAGCCCAGGGGGACTGCAGGATTCTGCGCGTTGTGGTGGAATGGGTGCACAGGGCAGAACAACCTGGGCCCTCCATAAAACAACACGGCTGATGTGCCCTGGGGGGAAGGGTGCATTCCCCCATCTCTGAAAACCAGTGGAAGATTTTTGGGCAAAGAGAGGCGGGGCCCAGGCACAGCCGCCATACCCTCCGGTGCTTAGCACCCAGGCTGGGGCTGGGTCGAAAACTGAACCCCTGCCTAAGGGCTTAGCAGCCTCAAAGGCCAGAAGGAGACTTGTCTACAGCCTAAGGCAGATGGGACCCTTCCATCCTGATCCCTCAGAGAACTCACACGGCCAAGACAAAGAAGGAGCTGAGTTTTGGCACGGAGCAGGGGCGAGGCTGTACCGCGGTCTTCCCCAAGCCCACCTATGGAGCGCTGACCCTAGGCGGAGCAGGCAGTGGCACATTGCTATGGAGCGACCTGTGCTGGGAGAGGGTGGGTGGCCACCTGTATTCCCGGCAGGAACGCAGCATCTGACCACAGTGCTGGGAGGGGGCGCGATCTGCCCTCCTACCTGGCCAGTCTGCACATCTGACTGCGGCATCAGGAGGGGCAGTGACCCGCCTGCCCAGAGCAAAGGAGAGCTGGGCCTGACCCAGTGTTGGGAGGGGGCATGATCTGCTTGCCAACAGGCACTGGGAGCAACACAGACAAGGGTGCCAACAGTGGGCCCCAGAAACAGCAAGCTGAGATCACGAAACAGGGCAAAGACAGAAAGACTTCTCATTAAGAGCACACAGTCTCCAGGAGAACACCCACTTTGGGTTTAAATCTGTTTTTACCTGTTCTATTTTCTATTACTTCTTAATTTTTACTTTTTAAACAATTATATATGCTCCCAGTTTTAATCCCTTTAAAATTTTTCTTTTAAAATATTATTATTATTATTTTAAAAATCCATATCATTTCATTTTTATTTCTCGTTTTTGATCTCCTGTTATTGATTATACACAGGTTTAAAATATATTTTTTCCCTCTTTTGTCCATTTTTAAAGGTTTTTAAAAGACGTCTCAACCTGATTGTTATTCTGCTTCAACTTGCCCTTCTATTATTCATTATACACTGTTTTCAAAACTTTTTTTCTTCCCTTCTTTTAAAATTCTCTCTTTATTTTATCTTTTTTAATCTCTTCTACTTTCTATTAACTTTTTATTTTCTACTTTCTGAAAATTGTATATGTTTCTAGTTTTAATTCCTTTTAAATTTTTTCTTTTAAAGTAGTTATATTATTATTATCTTAAAAAAATCCACCTGATTTCATTTTCATTTCCTTTGGTTTTTATCTCCTGTTATTGATTATACAGAGGTTTCAAATATTGGTTTTTGAACTCTTTTCCATTTTTTAAAGGCTTTTTAAAAAGACGTCTCAACTCAAATTGCTAGTCTGATTAAAATTGTGCTTCTATAACTGATTATACACAGTTTTGAAACCTTTTTTTCTCCCTTCTTTTAAAATTCTCTTTCTCTATCTTCTCTTTTTTTCTTAATTTTATTCCTACATAGGCATTAGATAGATAAATAAGTAAACTTCTTAAGGATCACAATAGATAACTGATACTCCATAAGCCACAGTGCCAGAGAGATATTAACAAAATGAAGAAGCAGAAAAACAATTCCCAATTAAAAGAACAAGAGAAATCCCTTGAAAGAACGATCAAAGAAATAGACATCGATAGCCTACTAGATCAAGATTTCAAAAAAGGAATGATCAAAGTACTGAAGGAACTAAAAGAGATAGTTTTTAGAGATATAAAATACGTCAAAAATGAAACTGAAGCTATAAAGAAGAGCCAAGTAGAACTGGTAAACTCATTGGCTGAGATGAGAGCTGACCTAAAGGCTGTGCAAAGCAGGCTAGATAATGCAGAGGGACGAATAAGTGACCTAGAAGACAGGACAACAGAAAGCAACCAGTCAGAACAGCTGAGAGATAAAGAAATAAAACCTGAAGAAAACAACATAAGAGACCTATGAGATAATATAAAGTGTGCCAATCTTCACATAATAGGGGTCCCAGAAGAGGAAGAAAGATCAAAGGGGGTTGAAAAGGTATTGGAAGAAATCATGACTGAAAACTTCCCAAACCTAAAGAAGGAATCAGATATCCAAGTACAGGAAGCTCAGAGGGTCCAAACAGGAAGAACCCAAACAGACCCACACCAAGACATATCATAATCAAGATGGCCAGAGTCAGGGATAAAGAAATGATCCTAAAGGCAGCAAGAGAAAAGCAAACAGTGAGTTACAAGGGAACCCCCAAAGGCTCTCAGCTGATTTCTCTACACAAACGCTACAGGTCAGAGGGAGTGGCAAGATATATTCAAAGTCCTCTATGAAAGAAAGATGCAGCCCAGAATACTTTATCCAGCAAGGCTATCCTTAAGGATAGAAGGAGACAAAAAGAATTTCACTGTCAAGAAAAAACTACAAGAATTTAGCAACACTAAACTCATGCTAAAAGAAATATTGAAAGGTCTACTCTAAATAGAAAAGCAGCAGAATGCTACAGAAATGATAAGCTCACAACTGGTAAGGTGATAACTCATGAATTACAAATAAAATAAATATGAAATTGTAAAGAAGACATATAAATCATTAAGAGTGGGAGAAGGAACCAAGAAAATATAGACAATTTTTTTTCTTTCTTTTAAAAACATTTTTTTCTTGTTAGGATGCGTTATAGATTATCTTACTATCTGTTTAATACAAACAGTTATATTAATGGGTTAATAGACTTACAAAAAAAGGATAACCACAAGCCAAAAACTTACAAGGGAGTCACAAAAAGTACATAAAATCCATGATAATACAAAGGAAAATTACGAAACCACAAAAGGAAGAAGAAAGGAACAAAGAGGAAATACCAATTCAACTGCAAAGGTAAGTTCAAAATAGCAATAAACATACACCTATCATTAATTACTGTAAATGTTAATGGACTAAATGCTCCAATAAAAAGACATAGAGTAGCAGACTGGATAATAAAGCAAGAACCTTCAATATGCTGCATACAAGAGACCCACTATAGGGAGAAGGACACATATAGATTGAGAGTGAAAGGATGGAAAAGGATATTCCATGCAAATGGAAAAGCCAAAAAAGCAGGTGTTGCAGTACTGATTTCAGACAAAATAGACTTTAAAACAAAGACCATAAAGAAAGATAAAGAAGGACATTTTATACTGATTAAAGGAGTTATACAAGATGAGGATATTATGCTCATTAATATATATGCACCCAATTTATGAGCACCTAAGTACATAAAACAATTACTAACAGAGATAAAAGGGGAAATTGATGAGAATACAATCATAGCTGGAGATTTTAACACCGCATTACCATCACTAGACAGATCTTCCAGACAGAAAATAAATAAGGCAACACAGAATGATACAATAGAAAAATTACATTTGGTGGATATTTTCAGAGCATTAGAACCCCCCCCCCCAAATAGGATATAGATTCTTTTCAAGTGCATATGGAACATTTTCTAGGATTGATCATGTACTTGGGCACAAAAGAAACCTCAACAATTTTAAGAAGACAGAAATTTTCTCAAGCATCTTTACTGACCACAATGCCATGAAACTAGAAATTAACTACAGAGAAACAAAGGAGAAAAAAAGGAAAGCATGGAGATTAAACAGTATGCTATTAAAAAACCGATGGGTCAATGAGTAAATCAAAGCTGAAAATGAAAAAAATACCTTGAGACAAATGAAAATGAAAACACAACGACACAAAATTTATGGGATGCAGCAAAGGCAGTGCTTAGAGGGAAGTTTATAGTGATACAGGCCTTCCTCAAAAAAGAAGAACAATCTCAACTAAACAATCTAACCCACCAGCTGAAAGAATTAGAAAAAGAAGAGCAAAAAACCCTAAAAGGCAGCAGAAGGAAGGAAATAATAAAGATTGGGGAGGAAATAAATATAATGGAGATATAAAAAAAAAGAAAAAAATGAAACCAAAAGCTGGTTTTTTGAAAAAGTAAATAAAATCAACAAACCTCTGGCCAAACTCACAAAAAAGAAAAAAGAGAGAGCACAAATAAGCAAAATAAGAAAGGAAAATGGATAAATTACAACAAATAACACAGAAATACAGAATATCATATGAGAATATTATGAAAAACTATATGGAACCAAAATGGATAACCTGGAGAAGATGGACAAGTTTCTGGAAACATACAGTCCACCAAGACTGAACCAAGAAGAAACTGACCACTTGAACAAACTGATCACTAGAAATGAAATCGAATTAGCAATAAAAAACCTCCCTACTAATAAAAGTCCAGGACTGATGGCTTCATTGGGGAATTCTACCAAACGTACAAAGAAGAACTCATACCAGTCCTTCTCAAACTCTTCCAGAAGATTGAAAAGGAAGGAATACTCCCAAACTCATTCTATGAAGCCACCATCACCCTGATACCAAACTAGGCAACGACACTACCAAAAAAGAGAATTATAGGCCAATATCACTGATGAACACAGATGCAAAAATCCTCACCAAAATATTAGCAAATAGAATCCAACAACACATAAAAAAGATTATGTATCATGACCAAGTCAGGCTCATCCCAGGGGCACAAGTGTGGTTCAACATACGCAAATCAATCAATGTAATACATCACATCAACAAGAGAAAGGACAAAAACCACATGATCATCTCAGTAGATATCAAAAAGCTTTTGATAAAATTCAATAGCCATTTATGATCAAAACTCTCACCAAAGCGGGTATAGAGGGAATATATCTTAACATCATAAAAGCTATATATGACAAACCTACAGCCAGCATAGTACTCAACGGTGAAAAACTCAAAAGCTTCTCACTAAAATCTGGGATAAGACAAGGATGCCCACTATCACCACTCCTATTCAACATAGTCTTGGAAGGCCGAGCCACAGCAATCAGGTAAGAGAGAGAAATAAAAGGGATCCAAATTGGAAAAGAAGAGGCAAAAGTGTCACTATATGCAGATGACATGATACTATATATAGGAAACCCTAAAAGGTCCACACAAAAACTAGTAGAACTGATCGAAGAATTCAACAAGGTAGCAGGTTACAAGATTAATGTTCAAAAATCAGTTGCATTTCTTTACACTAATGATGAATCAACAGAAAAAGAGAGTAAAGAAACAACCCCCTTTAATATAGCACCCAAAGTAATTAAATACCTACGAATAAATCTAACCAAGGAGGTGAAAGAATTATACACAGAAAACTATAAAACACTGATGAAGAAAATTAAATAATCTTTAAAAAATGAAAAGATATCCCATGCTCTTGGATTGGAAGAATCAATATTGTTAAAATGGTCACACTGCCCAAGGCAATCTACAGATTTAATGCAATCCCTATCAAATTATCCAGGACATATTCCACAGAGCTAGAAAAAATCATAATAAAATTTATATGGAACCATCAAAGACCTAGAATTGCCATAGCATTACTAAACAGAAAGAAAGAGCTGGAGGAATAACTCTCCCAGACTTCAGACAATACTATAGGGTCACATTCATCAAGACAGCATGGTATTGGTACAAAAATAGACATATAGACAAATGGAACAGAATAAAGATCCCAGAAATGAACCCACAAACATTTGTAAACTCATCTTCTACAAAAGAGGCAAGAATATACAATGGAATAAAGACAGTCTCTTCAGCAATTGGTGTTGGTAAAACTGGACAGCAGCATGTAAATCAGTGAAGCTAGAACACTCCCTTACACCATACACAAAAATAAACTCAAAATGGATCAAAGACTTAAACATAAGACAAGATTCAATAAACCTCCTAGAAGAAAATATAGGTGAAACATTATCTCACATACATCTTAAAAATGTTCTCCTAGGGAAGTCTACCCAAGCAATAGAAATAAAAGCAAGAATAAACAAATGGAACCTAATTTAACTTAGAGGCTTCTGCACAGCAAAGGAAACCAGAAGTAAAACAAAACGACAACCTACAGAATGGGACAAAATTTTTGCAAATGATGAAACCAGGAAAGGCTTGATCTCCAGAATATATAAGCAACTCATATGATTTAATAAGATAAAAAACAAACAACCCAATCCAAAAATGGGCAGAAGACCTAAACAAGCAATTCTCCAAGGAAGACATACAAATCATCAACAAGCACAAGAAAAGATGCTCAGTATCAATAATTATCAGAGAGATTCAAATCAAAACTACGATGAGGTATCACCTCACACCAGTCAGAATGGCCATCGTTCAAAAATCCACAAATGACAAATGCTGGAGAGGCTGTGGAGAAAGGGGAACCCTCCTACACTGCTGGTGGGAATGCAGTTTGGTGCAGCCACTGTGGAAAACAGTATGGAGATTCTTCAAAAGACTAAGAATAGACTTACCATATGACCCAGGAATCCTGCTCCTGGGCATATATCCAGAAGGAACTCTACTTCAAAAAGACACCTGCCCCCCAATGTTCATAGCAGCACTATTTACAATAGCCAAAACATGGAAACAGCCTAAATGTCCATCAACAGATGATTGGATGAAGAAGAGGTGGTATATTTATACAATGGAATACTATTCAGCCATAAAAACTGACAACATAACGCCATTTGCAACAACATGGATGTTCGTGGAGAATGTTATCCTAAGTGAAGTAAGCCAGAAAGAGAAAGAAAACTATCATATGAGATCGCTCATATGTGGAATTAAAAAAAAAAAAGAAGAAGAACATAAATACAAAAGAGAAACATACTCATAGACACAGAATACAAACTTGTGGTTTCTAAGGGGGCAGGGGTGGGAAAGGACAGACTGGGTTTTCAAAATTTATAGATACTGACAGGCCTATGCAGAATAGATCAACAAGATTATACTGTATAGCCCAGGGAAATATATACAAGGTTTTGTGGTAGGTCACAGCCAAAAAAAAAAAAAAAAAATAAAGTGTGACAATTAATATATGTATATTCATGTATAATTTAAATATTGTGCTCTACCCTGGAATTTGACACAACATTGTAAAATGAGTATAACTCAATAAAAATGTTTAAAAAAATGAACGAACACATGTACACTATAAAACATGTTACTCCAAAACTAATGTGTCAATAATGAAATCAAAGAAGATATCAGAAAAAACCTTAAAAGTAATGAAAATAAAAACACAACCTTACCAAATCTATATTATTCAGTAAAAGCAGTTCTAAGAGGAAAGTTCACAGTCATACAAGACTTTCTTAAGAAACAAGAAAAATGTCAAATAAACAATTTAACCTACCACGTAAAAGAATTAGAAAAAGAAGAGCAAAGAAGACCGAAAGTCAGCAGAAGTAAGGAAATAATAATGATAAAAGGAAATAAATAAAATAGAGTAAAAAAAACTATAGAAAAGATTAATAAAACCAAGAGCAGATTTTTGAAAGAGTAAACAAAATAGACACATCTCTAGGCAGGCTCACCAAGAAAAAAAGAGAAAGGACCCAAATAAACAAAATAAGAAATAAAACAGGAGAAGTACCAAATGGTACCATAGAAATACCAAAAAAAAAAAAAAAAAAAAGTCATAGGACAGTAGTATGAGCACTTACATGCCAACAAATTCGACAACCTAGGAGAAATAGACAAGCTTCTGGAAACATGAAGCATGACAAATTTGAGTCAAGATGAAACAAATAATTTGAACAGACAAATCTCTAGAAGCAAAATTGAATCTCCTATGAAAAAAAAATCCCTGAAATCAAAAGTCCAGGATCAATGGCTTCACTGGGGAATTTTACCAACATACAAAGAACATACATCTTTACTTCTCAAACTATTCCAAAAAACTGAAGAGGTAGGAAGACTACCCAATTCATTCTATTAGACTACCATCACCCTGATACACAAATGAGACAAAGACACACACACACAAAAAAGAAAAGAAAAGAAAAGAAAATTAGAGGCCAATATTTTTGAATGTATATAGATGCAAAAATCCTCAACAAAATATTAGCAAACTGAATCCCACAATACATAAAAAGGATCATACACTGTGATCAAACTGGATTCATTCCAGGGTTGCAAGGATGGTTTAACATAGTCAAATTAATCAATGTGATAGACCACATTAACAAAAGAGAAGACAAAAACCACATGATCATCTCAATGGACACAGAAAAAGCATTTGACAAAATTCAACAGCCATTCTTAATTAAAAAACTCTTACTATAATGGGTATAGAGGGAACACATCTCAACATAATAAAAGGTATTTATGACAAACCCACACAAACATAGTACTCAATGGTGAAAAGTTGAAAGCCTTCCTGCTAAAATCTGGAACAAGACAAGGATGCCCACTCACCACTTCTATTCAACTTATACTTAGAAGTCCATAGCAGTTGGACAAGAATAAGAAATAAAACATATCCAGATTGAAATGGAAGATGTAAGACTGTCACTATTTGCAAATGATATAATGCTTTATATAGAGAACCCTACAATTCTCCACAAAAAACTATTAGAACTAATTAATGAACTCAGGTAGAAAAAGACAAGATTAACATACTGAAATCAGATGCATTCCTTTATTCTAATAATTAAATATGAGAAAAGGAAAGTTAAAAAAAAGGTTCATTTAAAATTGCATCAAAAAATAAAATTACCTAGGAATAAACTTAACCAAGGAGGTTAGTGACCTATGTGCTGAAAACTATACTATAAAACATGGATAAAGAAAATTAAAGATGATTAAAAGAAAAGATTTCTTATGCTCTTGGGATGGAAGAATTAATATCGTTAAAATAGCCATACTGCCCAAAGCAATCTACATATTTAATACAATCTCTATCAAATTACCCATGACATTTTTCACAGAACTAAAACAAATAGTCCTAAAAATGTTCTTGAGCCCCTAAGACCTAGACTTGCCAAAGAACTAAGCTGGAGGTATAACCCTTTCATATTTCAGACTATACTACAAAGCCACGTTAATCAAACAGCATGGTATTGCACAAAACCAGACATGTAGATCAATGGAACAGAATAGAAAGCCCAGGAATAAACCCACACACCTACAGTTAATTAATTTATGACAAAGGAGTCAAGAATATACAATGGAAAAAGACAGTCTCTTCAACAAGTGGTGTTAGGAATACTGGACAGCTACATGTAAATCAATGAAATTAGAGAACTCCCTCACACCATATACAAGAATAAACTCAAAATGGTTTAAAGACCTAAATATAAAACATGACATCCTAAAACCCCTAGAAGAGATTATAGGCAAAGCATTCTCTTACATAAATTGTAGCAATATTTTCTTACATCCATCTCCCAAAGCAAAAGAAATAAATGCAAAAAATCAACAAATGGAACCTAATAAATCTTAAAAGCTTTTGCAAAGCAAAGGAAATCATCAACAAAATGAAAAGACAACCCATGGAATGGGAGAAAGCATTTGCAAATGATGTGGCCAACAAGGGGTTAATATCCAAAATGTACAAACAGCTCATACAACTCAATATAAAAAAATTAAAAATGAACAGAAGACCTAAATAGACTTTTTTTAGAGAAGAAATACAGATGGCCAACAGGCACATTAAAATATGTTCAAAATCACTAATTATGAGAAATGCAAATCAGAACCACAATGAGGTATTTCTTCACACCAGTCAGAATTGCTATCATTAAAAAGTCTACCAATAATAAATGCTGGAGATGGTGTGCAGAAAAGTGAACACTTGTACGCTACTGATGGGGAGATAAGTTGGTACAGCTACTGTGGAAAACAGTATGCGGTTCCTTGAAAAACTAAAAATAGAGATACCATATGATCCTGCAATCCCACTCTTGGGCATATATCTGGAAAAAATGAAAACTCTAGTTCAAAAAGATACATGCACTGCCATGTCCATAGTAGCAGTATTTACAATATCTAAGACATGGCAAAAACCCAATGCCCATCAACAAGATGATTGGCTTAAGAAGATGTGATTTTATACACACACACACACACACACACACACACACACACACACACACACACACACAAGCATACTATATATATACAATGGAATATCACTTAGCCATATAAAGAATGAAATATTGCCATTGTGACAACATGGATAGACCTAGAGAATATTATACTTAGTGAATTGTCAGACAGAGAAAGACAAATACTGTATGATATTACTTATATGTGGAATTTAAAAATAATACAAATGGATCTATATACAAAACAGAAACAGTCTCACAAACATACACAAATCAAACTTACAGTTACCAAAGTGAAGAGAGGGGAGAGGGACAAATTAGGAGCATGGTATTAACAGGTACATACTACTATACATAAAATGAGCAACAAGGTTTTACTGTATAGCACAGGGATTTATATTCAATATATTATAGTAACCTATAATCCATAATGAAATATAATCATAAACAAATAACTGAATCACTATGCTGTACACCTGAAACTAACACAATTTTGTAAACCAATTATATTTCAATAAAAACTGCAATGCCATATCACTACACATCCACAGAATACCTTTAATGAAAAAGACAATATCAAGTCTTGACAAGGGCATGGAGAAATTAAAACTCTCCTACGTTGCTTTGGAGAGAGGAAATTGTTCAAACATTTTGGAAAACTGTCAATATCTAGGGGAGCTGAACATAAGTATTCTCTATTAAGCAAGTATTCCATGCTGAGTTACATATCAAACTGAAATGCATACAAATGTCCACTGAAAGACATGTATAGGAATGCTTACAGCAGCACTATTCTTAATAGTCGAACAGAGGAGACCACCAAAAAGCTGTCAAGAGGAGAATGGATAGAACATTGTGATATACTCATGTTATGGAATATTATACAGTAAGGAGACTATGAAAACTCAATGAATCTCATGAATAAAATGTTGAGAAAAATAATCCAGCCACAGAATAGCATGTACTGTGTGATTCTGTTCACATAAGTTCAAAAGCATGAAAATCTAATTTGTGGTGTTAGAAGGCAGGATAGTGGATGCTTCCAGATGATGGAGACTGAGGCAGCACAAACAGAATCTTGGGTTCTGGTAACTTTATGGAAATTCATTAAGCATTTCAGTTATGATCTGTACCTTTTTCTGTAAGTATGCCATATTTCAATAAAAAGTTTATATTAAAAAATGCTTAGTAAACTCTGATCTACTAATATTGCATCATAAATGGAAGTTCCATGAAGGGAGAAAATAAAGTGCTGTAAAGATACAAGTAAGACATTCCAAAGGCTTGGAAACTAATATCAGAGATTGAGAAAAGTGATGGATATATTTGAGAAATGTATAGGAAGTAACATTGAAAGAATTTAGTAACTGACTAGACATGAGAGATTAAGTAGAAGGAAGAGTAAAGATTTCTGCCTTGTTTCTGGTTTTGTTAACAAGATGATGGTCAGTATTTCGTACTCTGACATAAAAAATACAGAAGTAGGTAGATGTGAGTTATAAGGGAAAGTTTAAATTCAGTTTTTGACATGTAGAGTTTGAGATATCTGTGGAAAATACAAGTGAGTCTGCCCAGAAGGTGTTTGGATACAAGGGGTTGCATATTGGATAAATGTCACTAATGAGAATATGATTTGTAAGTCAATAGATGATATGAAAATGAATGAGGTCACTCCAGGAGAGCATGTTTAGATGAGAAAATTTGAGGTTACAGAACTGAATTATGAGAAGACTGAAAGTTCAAGAGTCAGTTCGAGAAGCAGCAACCCACAAAAGAGTTATCAGTGTGGTAAAAAGGGAAGTAGGGAAGTATATCAGAAGGAAAACTAGAAAGCAGAGAATTTCAAATGAGTGACTAACAATTTAATCATGTACTTTTTTGTTTTCTTTTTCTGATAATTTTTTTGAGAGGTGGTATGTGTAGAGGTGGGTAGAACAATACACTCATAGACTCTATTTCAGTGATGGACAGCAATAAAAAGGGAAGTAATCAGACTGTGGTGCTATTAGAAAAGGTACAGATTAAGCAAATTTTATTGACTTTTCAAAACTATGGATAGATATAGATATAGATGATTTTGTCTGGGTCATTGGGCATGATCAACTGGCTTTAGTTATTCCTTTAAGGCTTTCCTTCATCTCTTTGCTGACATTTAGAAAATTTTGGAGAGTGCATGAAAATATGGAAGTCTTTTTTAAAAATGTCAAGATAAAAAGCATAATGCCTGAAACATCATTGTGTTCACAGAAACTGTATATATCTGGTCTGTATGAAACACCAAAAAGACACTAGTCATCTACTAAGGTGCACTCATGTCCTTGAATATGGTTCAATCTTTATATTAAATAGCTATATTAAATAAGTATAATTCATTTAAAATGGTTACAACCTTTTCAATTCACTGAAAATAGTATTACTTCCTAATGCTTCAAATATCTAAGTATCTAGCAGTGATATTTTACATAATATGAATATTTTATCTAAATCTTACTGTTTTCAGCAATTTTAACAGTTAATTTAAAATGCATGCCTGCATAATTCATACAGAAGGCAAAATAATGTTGAAGATTATTTTATTTTACAAAAAGACCAGTTGTATTCAAGGTTTGAGAAGAAATAAGTATTAAAATGTGTAAATGCTTTCATAAGATTTAAATTTTAACCTATGTGCAGTCCAGTCAATGAATATTATCCAACCTTCAATGGCAACATACTAACATAAATGCACAGTTGCTGAAAGTTATAAATTAAAAATCAAGATCATGTTTATTTTGGAAATGATGAGAAAACTTTGTTATAGCTGTTTAATATTCATTTATCTTGAGAAGTCCCTTTGCCCCAAGAGAAACTGATCTATAGCTACTGTGTTTATTTTTTATTATTCATGATTCAAATGTCCAGAAAGGGCTGTCAAAACAGCAAGCAAGGTATAGACCACAGTAAGTCTTTCTCCTTTTCCTTATCTTCTACAGTATTCATTTTCTGAAACAGTCATTTCCCCTTGTATTTAGTGTAATAGTTAAAAGCACAGGCTCTGGAATAAAACTCTCAACATTCGACTCCTAACTTTTTACTTACCACTTATGTGACCTTGACCTAATAATTCTCTGCTTTAGTGTCTTCATCTCTTAAAATGAGGAAAGTAATAGTGCCTATATCATAGAATTGTTGTTAGGATCAAATGAGTTAACTCTCATAGACAGTGCTTAGAAATGATGCTTCACATATAGAAAACAGTCAACACTAACTACTAAAATACAATAATAAATATTTCCTCATATGGTTAAATTTATGAGCAAGGTCAATGTTAATATTTTGTATTCTACCCCCACCAAAAAAGCCTTCCAAAACTTCAATACATATTTATTTAACCAATGTAGATAATTTGTGATTACTTTCTCATTTACAAACTTAAGAATTATGTGTTCAATTCCAAAAAGAAGTTTAGAACATGATGCCAACTATAAATAAGGGCCAAATTGAGTAAAATGCATATTTTTCAATACATTTTACCAGAACAAAAACCATGACTATCTAGTGTGTCACTTTGGTGGAAGTAGTCAATATATATATATCGTATACATATATATATGGGAGAATGCTTTTGCCAGCTTTTCACTTATCTCCTATTTTAATTTTATTTATTCCTCTCATTTTAGCCTTCAAAGTTGTGTGAAATCAACTTAAGAGGACAAAACTACCCTTCTCTTTGCCC
Organism: Camelus bactrianus; assembly: GCF_048773025.1. NCBI lineage: Eukaryota > Metazoa > Chordata > Mammalia > Artiodactyla > Camelidae > Camelus > Camelus bactrianus. The sequence continues at coordinate 69,732,992 of NC_133575.1, read as the reverse complement.
ATATAATCAATACACTGCCAATATATCTTCATTATTTTATACAGTGCTTCAGGTTACCATGAATGTGAAAAATGTTATTTAAATTTTTCATCCGCTATCTTATACTTACAGATAACTTGTACATGGAATTAGGAAAATTCACCTGTTTGATTTTTCATTTCTCTTACATTAACCCAAACAATTCTTGCTTGACTTTTTGCTATGCAACTGTCAGCAATGGTAGACAGATGAATCACCTTGACATTTCCACTTTCATGTAGCACCTAAATCAAATGCATCTGTAAATGTGTGCTATAAACTATACGTCGCCTGCTCAGATAGGATGGCAAGTGAGTGATGCAAATGACAATGACATCTCCTCTATAAGAAAAAGTAAAATAACTGGACAATGTTTAACTGCAGCATTTGGTATAGACTCAGGTTCATTTCATCTTTAGCTTTCAGAATTCTTGATCAACAGTATTTTACCAACAGCAAAACAGCTAAATCATTAATATAGCATTTCCCCCATTTGCATCTTCTCACCTACTCATCAAGAATTATTGCTTGCATTTTACAAGTAAATTGAACTATTCATTTATATTTCAAGCCAAACAATTGCTTTCAGAAAAATCTAGTAATAAATAACAATACAAACAACTCTTGTTTTCATAGCCTGTCGGGATCATTTTCCATGGATTATTACAAGACTTCAATAACAACAAATAAATTAGGCATAAATCCACAGAATTTCAGAAAGAAAATCATTTTTAGTCTATGCCAAGTTTTGTAAGTAATTTTTAAAACTCTCTAGTAATATAAAATGCACCAAAATGACACAAGGACAGAAACTGAAGAGTTGAGGTTTTGGTTAAAAACCTATGTGTAATTTTTCAGCTGTGACTATAAGCAATTACAAAGGTTTATCTGACAGGCCTCATGGGGGAAGCTGCCCTCCCCACAGCAGACTTGGTACACAGCCAGTGCATCGCAGTCTCTGAAGTGAGTTGCAATCAAGAAATCAGGCCACCTTTGCTGGCTATGTTCTTTCATAGATTTGTATTTTTACCCCAAGTGCCTTCATTCCTAGGTCTCTTTTTAAAAATTAAAAAAAAAATTGAACTATAGTTAGTTTAGAATGTTGTGTTAATTTCTGGTGTATAGCGCAGTGCCTCAGCTATATATACACCTACATATATTCTCTTCATATTCCTTTTCATCACAGTCCACCATGAGATACTGAAAACAGTTCCCTGTGCTACACAGCAGAACCCCACCATCTATCCATTCTATGTATAGTAGTTAGTATCTGCAAATCCTGAACTCCCAATTTATCCCTCCACCCCCATTCCTAGGTCTCTTTATGAGGCTTGGGTTGAAGTCTGCTTCAGGTGCCTCTGTGTAGATCTCCTTATAGGGTAATGAGCGGGGAGAAACTTGAAGACATTTTTCCCCACTCTGATTCAGTGAGTACCCAGTAATTTTCCCTTCCTAGACCTGTTCCTTTATCTTCTCCCTACCCCCATCCTAGAGTTCATAAAACTGCTGAAGCCTTTTGTTGAGGATTTCTTCAACAGTGAGACAACCATCACATCTATGCTGATCTACCTGATCCTCAACTGGTGCACCATTCCATGGGGAAAAATGAAACAAGAGGAGTCTGCACTACCTCCAGTATTACTCTTGCTTATATCATCACAGTAAGTGATTAAAAGCTTAACTCTTACATTTTGGCTCATTGCTCTAATTGGCTACTCAGCTGCTCTGACACCTGACAGCTCAGCAATCTCTTACCCACCTCAGCTGGGCTTCTGCCAGAAATGGAAGTGACAAGAGCATAAAAAGAAGTGTTTCAAAATTCTTTCTACATAGTCACACAGGGGTAGCTGATAATAAATTTAATATATGATAGTGATCAGTAAATTCAGTTAAAAAGGTAAATCCAGAAATATTGTGCAGACGCAGAGGGTCTTCAGAAAATGTGGACTATAGCCTATATGCCTAAATTAAGTCATTTGATTTTCCTGATCATAGAATATCGTTCAACCCATATCAATTCCCACAAGCTTGTTTTAGTGCATCTTGTAAACATTCAGTATTACAAAAGAGTGGTGAAAAGATGGCAGTGAAGAAGGCAGTAATGGATAGAGATTAAAAGTGTGTGTTCTGATATCGACCCACCTGTATTGAAATTCAAGCTCCGCTAGTTCCTGACTTCCTAGCTTTGAGTAAATTTTCCTTTCTGTGCCACATTTTCATTTATAAATTGAGGTAGTAGTGGTCCTTATACTGCAGCATTGTTTTGAGGATTAAATGAGATAATGGCCAGTGTCAGGCAAATGTGCTAACCACTATGCTACAGAAACACAAAGCCGTGTCCAGAGTAAGTGCTTCAATATGTATAAATTATTGTTAGTAATATTGTGATGGTGTGATATGTTCTTTTACTTTATGTTTCTTTAAAGGAATCACTTTTCTCAGAATTTCCTGGGAATTTTGTTAAAATGCAGTTCCTCATGTCTTACCACAATCCAACTGAACAGAAGACCTGAGTGTGAACCCTGGAATATATATATATGTATATATATTTAACAATATGCCAAGGTGGCTCTGATGCACCCTCAAGTTTGAGATCCATTGCTTCAACCTCTTTCATTCAGATGCTGCTTTTGACACTGATTTCAATACACTCTTGCTAGTTTTATTCTTTGGTGTTAGATTTATACCCCTCCCTATAGTTAGTCAACATGAGGAACTTGCCGCTTTCCCCCTTTATGCTGTAAATACTTATTTTCATGTCTTATATTTTCAACTTTATTTTTAGTTCCTTGAGATCATACTCATATCTGATCTTTTTGAATCTTTCTCACACTGTTTTACACATAATATAAACTTACTGAATATTAGCTTACTATATCAGTAATTTCAGTGATTACATATTATTAATTAAACCATGTACCAACATAAGTGCTTAATTCCTATTACTCCTAAGGAAATTTTCACAAATGCTTATAGGTATTACCAGTCAACAATGAAATGATCAAGAGACTCTTACACCAGCATAGTTAGAAAGATAAGCCTAAACACTCAAGAACTAATAAATTTTATATTCTCCATTATGACTGAGATGAAAAAGTATTTTAAAATATGGGCTAAGTCAGAGAATAAAGCCTTAATGGGAGTCTTACCTGCAAAACCCTAGTGTAAATTTATTTTGACAGTATTTTCTATTCATAAAAAATAAGCAAGTGGCAAAAATTAGAGATAGTAGAATTTGTTCCCTTTTATGATTCTAAGATGGTGTAATATTAAAAAATTATTAAAAATAAGAAAAAACATATTTTGAGTTGGTTTATCTGAGTTATATGTTATTTTACAGACATAAAAATGGCTGGAATAAGATAAACACTTACCTTCAGCCTGTAATTAAACAAAGTATTTCCTTTAAGAAAATTCACCACCAACTCTATAACCACTAAATACCACAGTCTTCTATCATTCTTTCATCTATTCCAAAAAGTGATTGAGAGATCCAGAAAGCACGTCCAGACTATACAGTAGGAAGTGGGATTCATTCTTTTTGCTAACTTTAATAGATTTTAAAGAAAAACAAAGACATAATTGTGACATTATTTACAGGATAATTAGACAAGAGGAAAAAAGAAACAACTTCCTTCTACTTGGATTGTATAAGTACATATATTACTACATAAAATATTTTTGTGTACAATATTTCTAAGAAGTTGGTTATGTGATGTACTCTATAGACAAGGCTGTAACTACAATTATCTTTTAAAGATTTGATATGAGAAGTAAATGCATGGGTTCAAAATTATAAATCATACTTTATATAATGCAATGACTAAATTTAAAGCTTGCTGGTGGAACCGTTAAAATAAACAAGGTCTCAGATGATAGTGAATAAAAGTTCTCAGCATGTCTAGAAGTGTAATTGATTTAGCCTGTCTTTTCCTCAGTTTTCAAGACAAACTCACATTAAAGATAATAGGAATTTCATAACCATGGCATGCTCGCCATGGCCCCACATCCTCTTTGGCAGATTGCGTGTGCTTGAGAAGAGACTGCCCAATTCCAGGTACCTCCCTTGGAAAGAAGGAAAAGACTGGAACTTGCTTGCAGTTCTGGTTGTCTGGGAGCTTTTTAAGGGAATGACTTGTCAGATTTAGAGCACTGATGGGAACAATGGCATGGTTTGGCTATCAGATTGAAGAGCACTGAAACCAATGGCAGGCAGCATGGTGAATTAGAGCTGTAGAAGGTCTGTAGTCCTGCGGGTGCCTGAGGGCAGATATTATGGGCAGGAATGCAATAGAAATCTAAGTCTTCCGAGAAGTGAAAGTGAAACTTTTTGGGAAATCAGGACAGTTAAAAGCAGCCTTGTTTACATGGGAACTGCAATAAAAGCATAGACCTAGGGAAGATGCATCCCCAGAAAAGGTTTGAGAGGATGCTTTACACTGGGCTGATTAGTGAAGACATGATTAATGAAGGTCTACATCTGCATGAAGCCAGTCCAAAAAGACTGAGAAGCAGCTGATTTTTCAAAAGCCCAAATATCAATAAAAGATCACAAGGCATAAAAAATACTAGGGAAATTGACCCATTAAAATGAACGAAATAAATCTCCAGAAACAAACTTTTAAGGCAGACAGGTTTTTAAGTTCAATGAACTCAATGAGCTAAAAGAGAACACAGACACACAATTAGGAAAAATAAAGAAAACAATTTACAAACAAAATTAGAATATCAACAAAGAAAAAAATATTTTTAGAGAGACCAAACATAAATTCTGAAGCTGAAAAATACAATAACTGAGTTAAAAAATTCACTAGAAGGATGTTACAGAAGATTATGCAAAAAAAAAAAGGAATTGGAAAACTTGAAGACAGGTCACTTGTAATTATCAAGATTAAGGGACAAAAAGAGGAAAAATTAAGAAAAATTAACAGATCCTAATGGACTTACTGAACACTTTATGAAGATCAGTATATGTATTCTTAGATTTTCAGAAGGATAAAAGAGACAGAGAGAGAAAGCTTATTTGAAGAAATAATGGCTGAAACCTTCTCAAACTAGAGGAAAGAAATGGATATGCAAATACAAAAGCTCAATTAACTCCAAGTAAGTTAAGCACAAAGAGAATCACACTGAGACACACTATACTTAAGCTATCAAAAGTCAAAGACAAATAGAAAATTTTGAAAGCAGAAAATCCCAGAAGAAATTCTACAGGCCAAAGGTAATACGATGACATATTTAAAGTGCTGAAAGAAAAAAGAAACTGTCAACTGAGAATACTACATTTAGCAACTCTGACCTTCAAGAATGAAGGAGAAATGAAGACATTCCCAGATAAACAAAAGCTGAGGGAGATTGCTACCACTATACCCATCATACAAGAAATGCTAAAAGAAGTCTTTCAATGGTATCGATACAAAAACAGACATATGGATCAATGGAACAGAATAGAGAGCCCAGAAATAAACCCACAAACTTTGGGTCAACAAATCTTCGACAAAGTAGATGAGAACATACAATGGAATAAAGACAGTCTCTTCAGCAAATGGTGTTGGAAAAACTGGACAGCAGCATGTAAATCAGTGAAGTTAGAATACTTCCTCAGACCATACACAATAATAAACTCAAAATGGGTTAAAGACTTAAACATAAGACAAGACACAATAAACCTCCTAGAAGAAAATATAGGCAAAACATTATCTCACATACCTCTCAGCAATGTTCTCCTAGGGCAGTCTACTCGAGCAATAGAAATAAAAGCAAAAATAAACAAATGGGACCTAATTAAACTTACAAGCTTTTGCACAGCAAAGGAAACCATAAGCAAAACAAAAAGACAACCTACAGAATGGGAGAAAATATTTGCAAAAAATGAGACTGACAAGGGCTTGATTTCCAGAATATATAAACAGCTCATATGACTTAATAACAAAAAAACAAGCAACCCAATCCAAAAATGGGCAGAAGACCTAAACAAGAAATTCTCCAATGAAGACATACAAATGATCAATAGGCACATGAAAAAATGCTCACTATCACTCATTATCAGAGAAATGCAAATCAAAGCTACAATGAAGTATCACCTCACACTAGTCAGAATGGCCATTATTCAAAAGTCACAAATGACAAATGCTGGAGTGGGTGTAGAGAAATGTGAACCCTCCTACACTGTTGGTGGTAATGTAGTTTGGTGCAGCCATTGTGGAAAACAGTATGGAAATTCTTCAAAAGACTGAAAATAGACTTACCATATGACCCAGCAATCTCATTATTGGGCATATATCCTGAAGGAACTCTAATTCAAAAAGATACCTACACCCCAATGTTCATAGCAGCACTATTTACAATAGCCAAGACATGGAAACAGCCTAAATGTCCATCAACAGATGACTGGATAAAGAGGTGGTATATTTATACAATGGAATACTACTCAGCCATGAAAAGTGACAACATAACACCATTTGCAGCAACATGGATGTCCCTGGAGAATGTCATTCTAAGTGAAGTAAGCCAGAAAGAGAAAGAAAAATACCATGTGATATCACTCATATGTGGAATGTAAAAAAAAAAAAAAGACAAATGAACTTATATATAAAACAGAAACAGACTCACAGACATAGAATACAAACTTGTGGTTTCCAGGGGGAGGGGAGTGAAAAGGGATAAACTGCAAGTACAAGATTTGCAGATATTGACTGTTATATATAAAATAGATAAACAAGCTTATACTGTATAGCACAGGGAAATATATTCAATATTGTGTAGTAACTCACAGTAAAAAAGAATATGAAAATGAATATATGTATATTCATGTATGACTGAATTATTGTGCTATACACCAGAAATTGACACAACATTGTAAACTGAATTATAAAAAAAGAAGTCTTTCAAGTTGAAACAAAAGGACACTAGACAGTAACTCAAATCCACTGAAGGTAAATATTTGGAAAAATATAAAAATGTGTGTACTGTACTTCTGGTTTGTAACTCCACTTTTAATTTTAATAGTTTAAAAGACAAAAGCAAAAAAAATCTATAAATCTGTATTAATGATATACAAAGGTAATATGTAACATCAATAGCTGAGAACTTCTCAAGCCTCAAAATAGATTTAGAAATCCAAGTCAGTGAAGCTAACAGGTGACCCCAAAATTTGAGTTCAAAATGACCTCCAAAAACCATCATGATACATCAGAGACAGAGCATGCCCCCCCACCAAAAGCAAGAGAATACAAATTCTCTCATACAAGGAAACCTCCCTAAGCCTCTCAGCAGATTTCTCAGCAGAAACCACACAGGCTAGTAGAAAATGGGTTGATATATTTGAATTACCAAAAGAAAAACATCCTGCAAACCAGGAATATTTTATCCAGAAATATTGCCCTTCAAAAATAAAGATGAGATAAAGACTGCACCCTCAAAATCAAAAGCTGAAGGAGTTTATTACCACTGGACCTATCTTACAATAAATGCTGAAAGGGGATCTTCATGCTGAAAGAAAGAATTCTAATTAGCAATTTTCATATGAAAATATATGAAAATATGCAACACATTAGTAAAGAGATGTATAGAGTCAGATTAAGAATACTCTAATACTGTAATATGGTGGTCTATTAACCACTTAACTCTAGCATAAACTTTAAATGATAAAAGTATTAAAAATAAATATAGGTACAATAATTTTTAAAACATTTTTATTGAGTTATAGTCATTTTACAATGTGTCAAATTCCAGTGTAGAGCACAATTTTTCAAATATACGTGAACGTACATATATTCATTGTCACACTTTTTTTTCACTGTGAGCTACCACAAGATCTTGTATATATTTCCCTGTGCTATACAGTAAAATCTTGTTTATCTATTTTGCATATGCCTGTCAGTATCTATAAATTTTGAAAACCCAGTCTATCCCTTCCCACCCCCCACCCCCTTGGCAACCACAAGTTTGTATTCTTTGTCTATGAGTATGTTTCTTTTTTGTATTTACATTTTTTTTTTAGATTCTACATATGAGTGATCTCACATGGTATTTTTCTTTCTCTTTCTGGCTTACTTCACTTAGAATGACATTCTCCAGGAACATCCATGTTGCTGCAAATGGTGTTATGTTGTCATTTTTCATGGCTGAATAGTATTCCATTGTATAAATATACCACCTCTTCTTTATCCAGTCATCTGTTAATGGACATTTAGGATGTTTCCATGTCTTGGCTATTGTAAATAGTGCTGCTATGAACATTGGGGTGCACGTGTCTTTTTGAAATAGGGTTACTTCTGAATATATCCCCAGGAGTGGGTACAATAATTTTAATGGATATAAAAATATAAAAAGATGTAAATTATGACATCAAAAACAAAATGTGGGGAGAGGAGTAAAAGGGTAGGATTTTGTATGTGGTTGAAGTTAGGTTGTTTTCAGCTTAAAATAGACTATTATATTTATGAGATGTTTCAAATAAGCCTCAGGGTAACCACAAAGCAAAAACCTACACTAGATACACAAACAATAAAGAGAAGTGAATCGAATCATCTGACCACAGACCCTCATGAATTCACTAAGAAAAACAAAAAGAGAGGAAGAAAGGAGCAAGAGAAATACACATAGCCAGAAAACAATACAATGGCATGAGTACGTCTTAACCTGTCCATAATTATGTTAAATATAAATAAATTATATTTGCCAATCAAATGGCACAGAGTGGCTGTGTGGATAAAAATATAGGACCCTACTATATGCTGTTTACAAGAGACTCACTTGAATTTCAAGGACACACATATGCTCATAGTGAATGGGTAAAAATGATACTTCACACAATGGATCTCAAGAGAACAGGGGTAGCTATACTTATTTTGTAAAAATGGACTTGAAGCCAAAAACCATAATAAGAGACAAATAATGTCATTACATACTGATAAAGGGGTCAACAATCAAGAGAATATAACAATTGTATATTGACTCCATGACTGGAACTTCTAAATATATTAAACAAAACCTATTTGAAGGGAACAACAGATAATAACACACTAATAGAAACTTTAATACCCTACTTTCAACAATGGATATATCTTTAGAATAGTCTTCTTTATTTTTCAGATGCTTCATCATTAGCTTAAAGTAATGCAAATAATTTCTATATATTGATTTTGTATCCTGCCACTTTACTGAAATCATTAATTCCAACAGTTTTTTGAATGACTCTTTGGGATTTTCTGTATATAAGATCATATCATCAGCAAATAGCAGCAATAGCAGCAAATTCATTTCTGATTTGAGTGCCTTTTATTTCTTTACCTTGCCTAATTGCTCTAGCTAGAACTTTCAGTTCTATATTGAATATGAGTGGTGAGAGTGGGCATTCTTGTCTTGTTCCTGATCTTAGGAGGAGATGCCTTCAATTTTTCTCCATTGAGTATAATGTTAGTTTTGGGTTTGTCAAAAATGGCCTTTATTATGTTGAGGTTTATTCCTTATATTCCCAATCTGTTAAGGTTTTTTATCATGAAACAATGTTTTATTTTGTCAGATGAATTGTCTACATCTGTTGAGATGGTCATGTTTTATTTTTGCCTTTCATTTTATTGATGTGATATATTACAATTATTGATTTGTGTGTATTGAACCATCTTTGCATCACAGGGATAAATCTCACATGATCATGATGTATAATTATTTCAATATGTTCCTGAATTTGGTTTGCTAATGTTTTGTTGAGAATGTGTCCATCTGTATTCACCAGGTATATTGGTCTATGGTTTTATTTTCTTGTGATATCTTTCCTGTGGTATCCTTATCTGGTTTTGGTATGAAGGTAATGCTGGTTTCATAGAATGAGTTGGAAATGTTCTCTTCTCCTTGACATTTTGGAAGAGTTTGAAGAGAATTTGTTTAAATTCTGCTTTAAATGTTGGCAAAATTCTCCAGTGAAGCCATCTGGTCTTTGGGTTCTCTGTGGAGTTTTTGATTACTGATCCAATCTCTTTATTCATTATTGGTTTGTTCAGATTTTCTGTTTCTTCTTGATTCAGTCTTGGTGTGTTGTGTGTTTCTAGAAATGTATTCATTTCTAAGTTATGTAATTTGTTGGCATATAATTTTTATAGTAGTCTCATGATTCTATGTATTTCTGTAGTATCAGCTGTAAAGTCTCCTCTTTCATTTCTAATTTGATTTATTTGAGTCTTTTTACTTTTCTTAGTCTAGCTGAAATTTTGTTGATTTTGGTTATCTTTTTGAAGAACCAGGTTTTAGTTTCATTATTCATTTCTCCTGTTTTTTCTGTTCTCTATTTATTTCCACTTTGATCTTTAGGATTTTCTTCTACTAACTTTGGGCTTACTTTGTTCTTCTCTTTCTAGTTTTTTGAGGTGTAAAATTAGGGGGTTTTTTTTTTGAGATTTTTCTATCTCTTAATATATGAGTTTATTGTTATAAACTTTCTTTTCAGACCATTTTAATTGCATCCCACAATAGTTGATATGTTGCATATCAATTTTACTTTATTTTGAGATTTTTCTTTCCTTTTGATTTCTTCTTTGAACCCTTGGTTGTTTTGAAGTGTGTTGTTTAGTTTCCACACATTTGTTTGTAGATCTTTTTACTTTCCTCTTGTTGATTTCCAGTTTCATACCATTGTGATTAGAAAAGATAGTTGGTATGATTTCAGTCTCAAATTTGCTAGGGTTCACTTTGTGATGTATCATATGATCTATCTTGGAAAGTATTCTTTTTGCACTTGAAAAGAATGTATATTCTGTTGATGTTAGATGGAATGTTCTGTATATGTCTGTTAAGTCACTTTGGTTCTAAAGTGTGGTTCAGTTGCAAAGATTCCTTGTTGGTTTTATGTCTGGATAATCTATCCATTGTTGACAGTGGAGTGTTAAAGTCCCCTATTTTTATCGTATTGCTGTTTATTTCTCCCTTAAGATCTATTAGCAGTTGCTGAATATATTTCAGTGTTTAGGTCTTGGGAACATATATATTTATTATTGTTAGAGCTGCTTGATATATTGATCCTTTTATTTATATATTGAATATCTTTGTCTCTTGATATACTTTTTGGCTTGAAGTCTATTCTATCTGATTTAAGTTGATTATGCCCACCTATTCTCTGGTTTCCATTTGCTTGGAATATCATCTTCATTCTTTTCCTTTGAGCTTATATATGTCTTTAGAGTTGAAGTAAATCTCCTGTAGGCAGCATATTGTTGGGTCTTTTTTGTTGTTGTTGTTGTTAACCATCCAACCACTCTGTGTCTTTTGATTGGGAATTCAATCCATTTAAATTTAGGGCAATTATTGATACATTAGGATTTACTACTACCTTTTAACCTTTTGCCTTCTCATTATTTTGTCTCTGCATTATTTCTTTTTCCTCTGCTTCTGTCTACCTTTGTAAGTTGGTGATTTTCCATGGAGATTTACACAATCTGCCCATTTTTACTGTTTTGTGTGTCTGCTCTAGATTTTTACTTTGAGGTTATGATGAAGTTTACATAAAACATCTCATAAATAAAATAATCCTTTTTATGTTGATGGCAATTTATCTTCATTCACCTATAAAGATTCCATCTTTTTACTCTACTCCTCCTATACTTTTATGTCAAATTACCACAGTTTATGCTGTGATTTTATTACCAATTTGGAGTAGCTATAGTTATTTTTAATGTTCTTCTCCTTTAATCTTTGTGCTATAGTTAAGTGTTTAATATACTATTCTAAAAGTTATGATTTTTATTCTAAGAGTTACAATTTTCTAATTCTGTCAGTATATTTATCACCTTAAGCAGAGTTTTGTGTATTTTCATCAGCTTGAAGAGATCCTTTGAACATTTCTTGTAAAGCAGGTCCAGTTTTGGTGTACTTCCTCATCTTTTATTTGAGAAAAACTTTCTATTTCATATCTAAAGGATAACTGCTGAATAGAATATTGTTGGCTAGAAATTTTTAGCCTTCAAAAGCCTGACTATCCCACTATCTCCTGGTCTATAAAGTTTCTGCTGAAAAATCTGCTGATAGCTTAATGGGGTTTCCTTTGTATGTTTCTATATTTTATTCCTCTAGCTGCTTTCAGTTTTTTCTTTATCATTGACATTGACAGTTTTAATATAATGTGCCTCAAGAAAGATCTTTTTGAATTGAGATAATAGGTGTTCTATTCGCCTCACTGACTTCTATGTATATTCAGTTTCTTCCTCAGGTTTGTGAAGTTCTCAGCTAATATTTCTTTAAATACACTCTCTGCTCCCTTCTCCCTCTCTTCTCCTTACATTAATCTGATGTTAATTTTTCTAATAGAGTCTGATAGTTCTTGTAATGTTTCTTGATTTTTAAAAAACTTAGTTCTCTCTCTTCTTCCACTTGAATCAATTTTATATTTTTATTCCCAAGCTCACATTCTCTCTTCCATCTGATCTGCTCTATTTCTAGTGATTTCCAATACATTCTTCATCTAATTTATTGAGTTCTTCAGCCCCAGAGTTTCTGCTTGGTTCTTTTTAAGAATTTCAATAACTTTGGTATGGTTCTCATTCTTTTCATTAATTTTATTCCTAAGATTATTGTATTGTCTTTCTGAGTTTTTGTAGCTCCTTAAATTTTTTTCATAGCAGCTATTTTGAACTCTTTATCATTTAGATCATAGTATTTCATTTCTTTGGGTTTGGCCACTGGAAAATAGTCATTTTCTTTTTGCAATACCATATTACTAAAATTTTTTCATAGTGTTTAGTGAAAAGTGCCTCTTCCATGACATTGGAAGTATCAAACACCTTTTTTATTTAGGTAAGGCTTTGTTTACTTTGATTCTAACAATTCAGCAGGTTGGTGATTAAAGACCTTCTTTTTATTTTCCAGAAGGTGGTGTTATAGCAGAAGTTTGGGGTTTCTCTTAGTTAAGCTGTCCTGCTGTTAAGGTTGGAGGGACATGCATAAAAGAAGCACCTTCAACTTCCACCTCTTTTACCGGAAAGATTGTGCTGGCCCACTGCCACCTCTGCCACCACTATTTCTACTTCTGCTGCTGCCACCTCTGTTGCCACTCCCCTGGCTCTGCAGCCTTCTCTGAGGTTGAATTCATCAACTTTCAGGTGCACAGGTAAATCAGTGTCTCTCGGGTATCCAGGTGTGTTATTCAGATGCACTTTTTGTGGGGGAGGAGGTGTTATGGATGTCCAATTTGTTGTTAACTGGAGGGGAGAGAAATAAGGAACAACACATACCACCATGATGCTGATTTTAGCTGACATCCGTATATTTTTGCAAAAGATTTATATCTCTACCTACTATCTATCTATCTATCTATCTATCTATCTATCTATCTATCCATCTACCTACCTATCTATTGTCTATCTCTCTATCTATCTGTCTGTCTGTCTATCTATCATGGGCTTAAGAAGTACCTGAATTTTATCAGTTTTTATTCCCATTTCAGAATATCCTCTCATGTGTGAAATATATATTCTATATAGTTATAATGGTAGTTTCAAATTGAAACATATTTAACTGTTTGTATAAATTCAAATTTTCTTCTTCTCAGAGTTCTTTGATAGTGCCTCCCATGTACTTGAGGTTGGAATTTGGAATATGTATGGTGCTCTATAGTTTCACTGAAAAATTGATCTAGATAAGACAAGACATCTTTAAAGCAAATTCCACAGGGCATCTCCATGGCTAGTGATGAACTTCTGGGCAGTAAGTAACTTTTGGTTAAATGAATACACTGAGACATATAATGTTTTGACTATGCAAACTCTGATGCTGAAACAGCAGATGCCATTTCCCCAAGGAGAGATCGTGCCTGTGAAAAAATGCAGTGCAAATTAGAATGGAAACATTATTCTTTCCCTCTTCCTCCTAGATCTGTTTTTTGTTTCCTTTTCATTTATTTTGTCTTTCTTTCAATGAATAGGTTTTGTAGATTTATTGAAGTAGGATAATTTAGGTGATAAAAGATGAAAGAAATTTAAAGACAATTGTTATTTGACAGTAGAATAGAAAGTGCAAACTGCTAACTGTTCTCTATGTCTACTCTCTTACACCTCTAATATAAACAACATTAAAGCAAGTTATTTTATTCTAAAATGTGACTACTGCATGGGCAGAGACAATAAAAGGTACTTGTAAATACAAATTAGTGTCCTAGGGAATGAATGATAAATGTATTACAAGCCACCATTTCTGTAGGCTATGCACTTCACTACAGCATAACAATTCATTTATTATTGCAACTCTTTGTTGACCTAAAACAATAAAACAACCAGTTATTTTAGTAGCAAAATGGATTTGTCTGGAAAAAGCAAAAAACAAAAAACAAAACAATATGGGACATGCAATCTGTGGCAAACTACAGGCAAGTCTGGAGAACAAAAGAGAGGAACATTCTTTCATAGAGAATGAACAGTTGGGAGGGGTAGTTACAAACAAAGAGTCCATTGGAAGAAACTGGGAGTTTGAAATGTAATTGCTTTTTATTGTCTTGAGTTGTGACAATCTCTCACTGGTTGGGCTGTTGCTGGGTAAAGAGAAATTCTTCCTTCTGCTGGGTAGTAAAGTAGTAAAGTAGTAAAGTAGTAACCTTCTTCCTGTTGGAGATACAAGTAATGTCTCTTCTTGTTGGATCTACCATTGATAATTAGTGGAGGGTATGAGAGCTCCCTCTTCTGGCCTCCTGATGCCATTTTAAATGAGGTTTCTGTTTACTAACTTTCACATTTCCTCCTTTTCATCAAGATCTTTCTCTGAAAGCATCTCTGATTAAAACTTAAGGGTTTTTTTTCTTCTAGATTTAGTGTCCTTTTGTCCCTGATGCCAGGAAGGACCATTCAAAACTGGAGGGAAAGTGCACAGATTGGAAATATATTGAGGTCACATTTGAGTTAACAAAGATGGGTAGTAATGTGATCTCTCAGGCATTTCCCATGCAAAGTCTGTATCTTAGAATAGTGAGTACGGTAAAAGCACAAACAAAACTGAAAGAATTATACAAGCACTTTGGGAAGACACAGTGCAGGAATAAACATGAAGGAATGGTTGACGAAATTTTCACAAAATAGCAAAACTTCAAAGACTTAAAAAAAATACTGTTATCTCAAAAGAACTCCTTGCAACCAAATGTTTTATCAATGAAACAACCTGTAGTTTGCAAATTCAAACACCATGAATTTTGATAAGAATTCAGAGTCAGTTAATAATCAGATGAAAGAAAGAGTGTTCTGTGAATTCTAAACCTTCTAATAGGCCTGATCCAGACATCTTAGGAAAACTGTTTCATCAGATGTCATCTGCTTTAATTCTGGGAAATCTTTACTTTCAGGTTACCAGATGGTGTGCAGGTCCAGTTAGGTTTTGGTGCTTTCTTTAGATGTGTCATATGAATTCAAGAGTCTGTTCCCTGAAATTTAGCAGCACAAGGGTGTCTTAGTAATGGGTTATAAGACCTTTCCTATGAGGTTGAAGAGAGTCCTTCTGGAGGTGTCTTTTTCCCATGGATGAAATCTCTGGGTTGCAAAGTGTGATACTTAAGGTCTTCATTTCCCTGGAGCACATTGTGAAATGATTGCTCTACCAAAGCATGGTTATTTTTCATAGAATGCAACTGGGCCTTTAAAATATTGAAGTATATCTTATTTTATCAACTGCAGCTCAAAAAGGCAAGGGACAGGTGCATTGGACATATGTCACTATCTCAAAATGTGATGTGAGAGTTTATGAGTTTCAAAGTGAGTGGATCTGAGATTTAGAAAGACCAGTGGCTATGCTTTTGGCCAAGGTATTTGGAGGTCTTTACAAATTTTACCCATTGAGTCTTAATAGTGTTGTTAGTGCATTCAACTAACCCTGAAGATTGAGAGTGGGAAGCACAAATCAAAGTGTAAAATTAGCCAAATGCCTGACCAGTAAAGTGGGTTCTTCAATCACTGTAAAGTTTGAGAGGGATTCCCCAGGCAGTGTTAATCTTTTCTAACAAAATGTTGGCCACAGAAGAAACAGTGGCCTGTCTATAATGAAAAGCCTTGATCCAGTTAGAAAGTACACAGAATATGAATGAACATATTTATATCTATGGGACAGGGCAGCTATATTAAATCCATTTGCCAAACCTTGAATGGGTCATTAGGTAATTCAAAGTTTCTGGGAGCATTGAAAACAGATTTTTCTGGATTGTATTTTGGACAGACAGGACAAGTGAGTTAGGCACTTTTTGTTACCTTATTAATATTTCCCCACAAATATTGGATTATGAATACTATTATTTTGTCAGTAACCAATGCTTTAATGCATTTACAGTGGTAACTAATGGGAATTTTAGAGTTTTTGGTAAAATTGGATTGTTGTTCGGCCCAAACCAGAGTCCTCTTTTTTTATCAAGCCAACAGTTATTAAATTTCCAGTATTGTTTTTCCTTTCCTGGGGCTAGTTCTTGAGCATATTTAGTGAGTTATTTTTTCAAATTTTGACCTGGGAAAACATCCTTTTGGACATAAGAACAATTTTTAATTTTTTCTCCATAAGAGGTAAGGGAAACTCCCTGTTTCCATAGCATTCCAAAGTCATGGGCTACCCCAAAGTCATATTGTCTATCTGTATAAATGTGGTTTTGCCCTTGGCTAAAATACAAACCTAAATGAGTAAGAATAATTCAAGGACAAAGAAGTCAAAAGCAAAGGTGCTGTCTCGATGACTTCAAAAGAAGTTGTAACACATACCCAGCGCGGTATTTACAGTTTTCACTTTATAAGTAAGAATCATGAGTAAACCATGAAAAATCTGCATTGATTAGAGAAATTTCTTGTATATTATTAAAGAGAGAGTCAAAAGGTGATATGTCAGCTGTAGGCAGTCATGAGAGGTTTTGTCAGTGAAGGAGGGGAGAAGACTAGCAGGACTGAGGGTTTTATAGCAGGAAATAATTATGCAAAAAGCAGTTAGCAAAACGATTTCACAGTAGGTGAGATGACTGAAAAGTGTTGAGTGCAATGAAAATTCAATAGGACTTCTACTGCAGCGGGTACAAAAATGGTTAAAGGGGATCTCATAATTATTTCTTCAATGGACTTACCAGAAGGGCAGTGGCAGGAATGGCTCTGAGGCAGGGGGATATCCTCACGCCACAGAGTCCAGCTGTTGGTTATAGTACCTTATGTGTCAATGACAGTCTATGTTTTGGGGTTATTACTTCAAGGGCATTCCCTTCCTTCTCATACACAAAGAGGAGAAAGGGAAGCTGATAATTAGGATGTCCAAGGACAGGTGGTCTTGTGAAACTTTTCTTTAAGACTCCAAAATCTATGTTATTTTGACCTTCCCAAATAATGGGGCCAGGTTTGCTGTTTTTTAATAAAGCATATAGGGACTGGGCTATAAGAGAAATTTGAAATCCAATTTTGACAGTAGTTAGCTAGCCCAAGAAAACCTGGTAATTGGCACTTAGTTTTAGGTTTTGAGAAGTTTAGGATGCCATGAAGACTATCTGGATGCAAAAGTAGTCGTTCCTCTAAGATCAGGTACCCTAAATATCAAGTTAGAGTTTGAGAAAACTGCAATTTTTTGCATAAAGAGACTTTATGTCCCTTAAAGGCAAAATGTTTTAACAGGCAGATGCTACATTCTTACAAAGAGGTTTGAGAAGGAGAAAATAAAAGCAAATCATCTATGTATTGTAACAAATTAAAGCTTGCAGAAAACTTTACACCATCAAAATCAGGTTTTAAGATTTGTGAAAAGTAAGAGGAACTTTGTGTAAAACCCTGGGGCATTACTGTCCATGTATGTTGCCATTTTCTGAGGTAAAGACAAAATTATATTGGTTAGCCTTATCAACTGGAATACCAGAGAATGCATTGCCTAGATCAATTATGGTGAAATCTTTGCTTTTAGTGGAAATGGATGCTAATAGTGTGGGGGGTTTGGAGCAATAATGTGTTGAGGGATAACAATTTTATTTATTGCTCAAAAGTTCTAGACAAACCTCCATCCTCAGCCCTTGGGTTTTCTCACAGGTAAAAAGAAGTATTAAAGGAACTAGTGTAAGTGATAATGAGGCCCTGAGCCTTGTAATCTTCTAGTATGGGCTTTATATGTTGAAGTATTTCTTTACTTATGAGGTCCTTTATATATAATTTTTTAATGGAAATATAGTCAGTTTACAATGTTGTGTCAATTTCTGGTGTGCAGCATAATTTTCAGTCATACATATACATATATTTATTCCTTTTTATATTCTTTTTCATTATAGGTTGCTATAAGATATTGAATATAGTTCCTTATGTTATATAGTAAAAACTTTTATCTATTTTATATATGGTATTTAGTATCTGCTTATAAGGTCTTGACTAATTCTTGGGAGACATCTTAAGAGGTCTATTTAAATCTTGATGGGAGTTATATTGTGGATTTTGCAAATATCACTTGGAGATTTTACCCATAAGGAGGATGGCAGCTGATTCAATAGGGACAAATGATCAGTTTCTCCAGAATTAGTTCCAGTACCATCAGAGATTGAGCAAATAAAAGATGCCAAAATTGTCAATTTTAATTTACCTGTTGGCTATTTTGATTGCTACTGTCAAATTTTATTATTTCCCCCTTTTGGGAAAAAGAAATTCTGACATGATACTTTTCTAAGAAATTTTGACCTAATCAATAAGGGCAGAGGCACTAAGGAGAAAAGGATGTGTATCTCTCAAAGGGCCTAAACAAAGTGAGTAGGTTCAGAGACAGGAACATGCTGGGATATATTTGAGATCCCTACTATTTGAACTGTTTTAGTACCCTGAGGCAGGGGCTGCTTTATAACAGTGGGTGGCCACCAAGAGTGTGGCTCTGTTGTCCTTGATGACAGATTCATTCTTAGTCTGAAGAGTTGTTGCTTTGAGATGATTAAGAAGGAGAATTGGGAAGAACCACTGTGGTTCCTTGGAGCCAAATCATTGAGAATTAGGAAGATATTAGAAAGACTGGTTAGAGGGCTACAGGCATCTGAAGTGTTTATGTTTTGACAGTCTTTTCTCTGATGTCCTGGCTCTTTGCAATGATAGCAGAAACTAGCAGGTTTTCTGTCTCATTTAGGGCCCTCCCCTTGCTAGAGTTGAAAATTAAGAATTTTGACGGTTTTTCTTTTAGGTGACTTCTAGGATGTGAGTGAGCTGATTTACCAAATTAACTAAATCTGGAGTAGACACAGTTTCCAATTTCACCCTAGTCCTTTTACTAAAAGAGAAAGATCCCAGTTCATCCCACTAATAATCGCAGAGATAAAGGCTACCTGGATGTATTCAACTTTTGATTGAAGACCATAATTTTCCTTGAAAACAATATGATAGCTATTGAAATAATCCTGAGCAGGTTCATTAGATTTTTGTATACAAACCTGAATTTTGTTCCAATCACTAGGCTTAGAAAAGGGTACTGTACTCAGTGGAGTTCTTCACTGAGTGTTATAGCCTTATGCCAAAATTTAGGGGTTTGTTTTTCTAAATCCCTTTAATTCTGTTCCCACTGGGCAAGTTTCATCCAATATTTGGCTTGATTCTCATCAACAAGCATGTGGAGTAACTGATATAGATCTGAAAAAATAGGTTGTTAAGCTTGAATAACTATGTTAAATTCTTCAACAAACTTATGGGGGTCCTCAGTTATTTTAGGAAATTCTTTAACTATGGCTTTTGATTCAGCCTTAGTCCAAGGAACATAAGAAACCTTCAGTTTGTCTGGTTTGCTTGGATCCTTGGAAGACATATTTAAAGGCATAGGTTCTGAAAGGTTCAGATAAGGAGGGAATGGGAAGTTTTAGGGAAAAGGGGAAGTTTGACAAGAAGATTGGAATGGGGAAGTGGAGGGTGTGAGGAGGTAGAGGTAGTGTGGAAAGGAAGGAGGAAGATGACACCAAAGGTGGGGCTTGGGCACAAAATGGCTGCAACATATCCAGAGACTAAGAAGATGGAGACGAGGAAGGAGAGATTCAGAAGCTGTTTTATCTTTCTTCAATTATTTGCCTCACTTAATTTAAAAATTAGATTTGCAGAGAGGCAATGTTAAATTCTTAATAACATTTGAGAGCCTGCAAACACCAATCAAAATAAGTGTTCCATTCAGTTTTTTTAACATTTTTTATTGAGTTATAGTCATTTTACAATCTTGTGTCAAATTCCAGCGTAGAGCACAATTTTTCAGTTATTTATAGTCATTTTACAATCTTGTGTCAAATTTCAGTGTAGAGCACAATTTTTCAGTTATACATGAACATATATATATTCATTGTCACATTTTCTTCTCTGTGAGCTACCGTAAGATCTTATATATAATTCCCTGTGCTACAGAGTACAATCTTGTTTATATATTCTACATTTTGAAATCCCAGTTTGTCCCTTCCCATCCCCTGCCCCCTTGGCAACCACAAGTTTGTATTCTGTGTCTATGAGTCTGTTTCTGTTTTGTATTTATGTTTTGTTTTGTTTTGTTTTTAGATTCCACATATGAGCAATCACATATGGTATTTTTCTTTCTCTTTCTGGCTTACTTCACTTAGAATGACATTCTCCAGGAACATCCATGTTGCTGCAAATGGTGTTATGTTGTCGGTTTTTATGGCTGAGTAGTATTCCGTTGTATAAATACACCACCTCTTCTTTATCCAGTCATCTGTTGATGGACATTTAGGCTGTTTCCATGTCTTGGCTATTGTAAATATTGCTGCTATGAACATTGGGGTGCAGATGTCTTTTTGAAGTAGGGTTCCTTCTGGATATATGCCCAGGAGTGGGATTCCTGAGTCATATGGTAAGTCTGTTCTTAGTCTTTTGAGGAATCTCCATACTGTTTTCCACAGTGACTGTACCAAACTGCATTCTCACCAGCAGTGAAGGAGGGTTCCCTTTTCTCCACACCCTCTCCAGCATTTGTCATTTGTGGATTTTTGAATGATGACCATTCTGACTGGTGTGAGGTGATACCTCATTGTAGTTTTGACTTTCATTTCTCTGATAATTAGTGATACTGAGCATCTTTTCATGTGCTTATTGATCATTTCTATTTCTTCCTTGGAGAATTGTTTGTTTAGGTCTTCTGCCTATTTTTGGATTGGGTTTTTTTCTTTCTTATTAAGTCGTATGAGCTGCTTATATATTCTGGAGATCAAGCCTTTGCTGGTTTCATCATTTGCCAAAAATTTGTCCCATTCTGTAGGTTGTCGTTTTGTTTTACTTATGGTTTCCTTTGCTATGCAGAAGCTTCTAAGTTTAATTAGGTTCCATTTGTTTATTCTTGCTTTTATTTCTGTTGCTTGGGTAGACTGCCATAGGAGAACATTTTTGAGATGTATGTCAGATAATGTTTCACCTATATTTTCTTCTAGGAGGTTTATTGTATCTTGTCTTATGTTTAAGTCTTTGATCCATTTTGAGTTTATTTTTGTGTATGGTGTAAGGGAGTGTTCTAGCTTCATTGCTTTACATGCTGCTGTCCAGTTTTCCCAACACCATTTGCTGTCTTTATTCCATTGTATATTCTTGCCTCCTTTGTCGAAGATGAGTTGACCAAAAGTTTGTGGGTTGATTTCTGAGCTCTCTATTCTGTTCCATTGGTCTATATGTCTGTTTTTGTACCAGTACCATGCTGTGTTGATGACTATAGCTCTGTAGTATTGTCTGAAGTCTGGGAGAGTTATTCCTCCAGCCTCTTTCTTTTTCTTCAGTAATGCTTAGGCAATTCTGGGTCTTTCGTGGTTCCATATTAATATTATTATGATTTGTTCTAGTTCTGTGGATATGTCCTGGGTAATTTAATAGGGTTTGCATTAAATCTGTAGATTGCCTTGGGCAGTGTGACCATTTTAACAATATTTATTCTTCCAATCCAGGATCATGGGCTATCTTTCCATTTTTAAAAGTCTTCTTTAATTTCCTTCATCAGTGTTTTATAGTTTTCTGTGTATAATTCTTTCATCTCCTTGGTTAGATTTATTCCTAGGTATTTTATTACTTTGGGTGCTATATTAAAGGGGGTTGTTTCTTTACTTTCTTTTTCTGTTGATTCATCGTTAGTGTAAAGAAATGCAACTGATTTTTGAACGTTAATCTTGTAACCTGCTACCTTGCTGAATTCTTCGATCAGCTCTAGTAGTTCTTGTGTGGACCTTTCACGGTTTTCTATATGTAGTATCATTTCATCAGCATATAGTGACACTTTTACCTCTTCTTTTCCAATTTGAATCCCTTTTATTTCTCTCTCTCACCTGATTGCTGTGGCTAGGACATCCAAGACTATGTTGAACAGGAGTGGTGATAGTGGTCAGCCTTGTCTTGTCCCATATTTTAGTGAGAAGCTTTTGAGTTTTTCAGCATTGAGCACTATGCTGGCTGTAGGTTTGTCATATATAGCTTTTATGATGTTCAGATATGTTCCCTCTATACCCACTTTGGTGAGAGTTTTTATCATAAATGGGTGTTGAATTTTATCAAAAGCTTTTTCTGCGTCTATTGAGAATGATCATGTGGTTTTTGTCCTTTCTCTTGTTGATGTGAAGTATTACATTGATTGATTTGCATATGTTGAACCACCCTTGTGTCCTTGGGATGAACCTCACTTGATCATGATACATAATCTTTTTTATGTGCTGTTGGATTCTATTTGCTAATATTTTGTTGAGGATTTTTGCATCTATGTTCATCAGTGATATTGGTCTGTAATTCTCTTTTTCGGTAGTGTCTTTGCCTAGTTTGGTATCAGAGTGATAGTGGCTTCATAGGATGAGTTTGGGAGTATTCCCTCCTTTTCAATCTTGTGGAAGAGTTTGAGAAGGACTAGTATGAGTTCTTCTTTGTATGTTTAGTAGAATTCCCCGGTGAAGCCATCAGTCCTACACTTTTATTAGTAGGGAGGTTTTTTATTGTTAATTTGATTTCATTTCTAGTGATCAGTTTGTTCAAGTGGTCAGTTTCTTCTTGGTTCAGTCTTGGTGGACTGTATATTTCCAGAAACTTGTCCATCTCCTCCAGGTTATCCACTTTGGTTCCATATAGTTTTTCATAATATTCTCATATGATATTCTGTATTTCTGTGTTATTTGTTGTAATTTATCCATTTTCCTTTCTTATTTTGCTTCTTTATGCTCTCTCCTTTTTCTTCTTGTGAGTTTGGCCAGAGGTTTGTAGGTTTTATTTACTTTTTCTAAGAACCAGCTTTTGGTTTGATTTTTTTTTCTAATCTCCATTTTATTCATTTCTTTCCCAATCTTTATTATTTTCTTCCTTCTAGTGACTTTTAGGGTTTTTTGCTCTTCTTTTTCTAATTCTTTCAGCTGGTGGCTTAGATTGTTTATTTGAGTTTGTTCTTTTTTGAGGAAGGCCTGTATCACTATAAACTTCCCTCTAAGCACTGCCTTTGCTGTGTCCCATAAATTTTGTTTGGTTGTGTTTTCATTTTCATTTGTCTCAGGGTGTTTTCTCTTTTCAACTTTGATTTCCTCATGACCCACTGGTTTTTTAATAGCATGTTGTTTAATCTCCATGCTTCCCTTTTTTTCTCCTTTGCTTTTCTGTAGTTCATTTCTAGTTTCATGGCATTGTGGTCAGTTAAGATCCTTGAGATAATTTCTATCTTCTTAAAAATGCTGAGACTTCTTTTGTGCCCAAGTACATGATCAATCCTAGAAAGTGTTCCACGTGCACTTGAAAAGAATGTATATCCTATTTTTGAGGGGTGTAATGCTCTGAAAATATCCACCGATTGTAGTTTTTCTATTGTGTCCTTTAATTTCTCTGTTGCCTTATTTATTTTCTGTCTGGAAGATCTGTCTAGTGATGTTAATATGGTGTTAAAATCTCCGACAATGATTGTGTTCCCATCAATATCCCCCTTTATCTCTGTTAGTAATTGTTTTATTTACTTAGGTGCTCCTATATTGGGTGCATATATATTAATGAGTGTAATATCCTCGTCTTGTACACCTGATTTTTTTGGTTTTTCCATTTGCATGGAATATCCTTTTCCATCCTTTCACTCTCAATCTATATGTGTCCTTCTCCCTAAAGTGGGTCTCTTGCATGCAGCATATTGAAGGTTCTTGCTTTATTATCCAGTCTGCCACTCTACATCTTTTGATTGGAGTATTTAATCCATTAACATTTATAGTAATTAATGATAGATGTGTGTTTATTGCCATTTTGAACTTATCTTTGCAGTTGACTTGGTATTTCCTCTTTGTTCCTTTCTTCTTCCTTTTTTGGTTTGGTAATTTTCCTTTGTATTATCATGCATTTTATTTAGTTTTTGTGACTCCCTTGTAAGTTTTTGTCTTGTGGTTACCCTTTTTTGTAAGCCTATTAACCCATAACTATACCTGTTTGTATTAAACAGATAGTAATATAATCTCAAACCCATCCTACTGAGAACAAAAAATTTAAAAAGGAAAAAAAAGCTATGATCATCCTTCTACTCCGCCATCTTGGTCCCTCCCTCCTTCCATTCAGTTTTGACAATTTTAAGGCCATGGCTGTTCAAGTCAGTTTTAAGAAAAATTTAAGTTTAAGAAGTTCAACAGTTTTGTGTAATGACCATATGTCTTCTAAATTACTTTTGATAAAGTCAGTATAATTAGAAATGTGTATGTGGAAGGACCACAGTTTTTAAACATAAAACTGGCCAGGGTCCCTGAAAGGAGGGGCACCCTGAAATTATTTAAATGACTGGGATCCCATTTCTTAGAGCTTTTTCTCTAGAGCAAAGTAAAAAAATTCCTAAACAGCATAGTTCCAATAGGAATAGCCCACTTCCAAAGGAATCAGACCATAAGCTTAACAGCAGTTCCAGCTGGAACAACCTGATTTCAAAAGAGTCAGGCCAAAGAGCCAAATAAGTAATCAGAGAAATAACAACGCCTTTAAAAGAAAGGCCTAAGCTTTCTTTAAAAAAAAAAAAAAAAAAAAAAAGCAAATCCCAAATAAAGCCTGGAGAATTTCAAAAGAGTGGGGCTTCAGTCCAAAAGAAAAGTTACACTCCAGGGTCAGCAAGAAGGCAGGGATCTCAGTATGTACCACAACCTGTTTTCTCACCAGCCTCAGAGTTATGGGAGGTCTTTCTTTTTATTTTATTTTTTAAAAAATTGAAGTATAATCAGTTTACAATGTTGTGTCAATTTCTGGTATACAGCATAATGTTTCAGTCATACATGTACATCCATATATTCCTTTTTGTATTCTTTTTCGTTATAGGTTACCACATGATATTGAATATAGTTCCCTGTGCTATACAGTATAAACTTTTTGTTTATCTATTTTATATATAGTAGTCAGTATTTGCAAATCTTGAACTCCCAATTTATCCTTTCCCACCCCCTTTCTCCCTGTTAACCATAAGTTTGCTTTCTCTGTCTATGAGTCTGTTTCTGTTTTGTAAAAAAGTTCATTTGTGTCTTTTTTTTTTTTTTTTAAGATTCCACATATAAGTGATATCATATGGTATTTTTCTTTCTGTTTCTGTCTTACTTCACTTAAAATGACAAACTCCAGGTCCAACCACGTTGCCGCAAATGGCATTATTTTATTATTTTTAATGGCTGAGTAGTATTCCATTGCATAAATATACCACAACTTCTTTATCCAGTCATCTGTCAATGGACATTTAGGTTGTTTGCATGTCTTGGCTATTGCAAATAGTGTTGCTATGAACACTGGGGTGCATGTATCTTTTTGAATTAGAGTTCATCTGGATATATGCCCAGGACTGGAATTGCTGGATCATAGAGTAAATCTATTTTTGGTTTTTTGAAAAATCTCCATATTGTTTTCCATTTTCCATAATGGCTGCACCAAACTACATTCCTGCCCACAGTGTAGGAAGGTTCTCTTTTTTCCACATCCTGGGAGGTCTTCTTTGTAACACACTTCTCTGACACTAAGTCATGTTGACTTAAAACAATAAAACAACCAGTTATTATACCAGCAAAATGGATTTATTTGGGAACAGCTAAGAATTACAATTTGGGACATGCAATCTATGGCATACCACAGGCAAGTCCAGAGAACAAAGAATAATGTTTCTTTATAGAGGAGAAGGGGAAATTGGGAGGGATTGTTACAAACAAAGATTTCATTAGAGGAAACTGGGAGTTAAAAGTGTAGTTAGTGGCTTTTCATTGTCTGAGTTGTGACACTCTTTCATTGGCTGGGTTGCTGCTGGGTATAGAGAAAATTTTCCTTCCTCCTGCTGAATGATAAAGTAGTAACTTTCCTCTTGTTGGAGATGTAAGGTACATCTCTTCTTGTTGGGTCTGCAGTTGATGTAAAGTGGTAGGGCATGAGGGCTCCCACTTCTGGCCTCCCAACTCTATTTTAAGTGAGGTTTTTTTTCCTTTTTTTTTTTTTTCAATTTTCACAACTCCAATGAAGTAAAATTTTCTTTATACAACTAAAAATGGCAGAAAAGGCATTGGTAGGTTTTATATAATCTTTAAATTAGTTATTTTCATTAATTGATAAAGGGAAATTGGTTTGGAAGCAGCTGCATGTAACTTATTTGACATACAGAGTTAGTCAAATCCACATTACTCATGCAAATAATGTATGTCATATTTTTATATATAAATTTTATTTTATTTTATTTAACATTTTTATTGAGTTATAGTCATTTTACAATGTTGTGTCAAATTCCAGTGTAGAGAACAATTTTTCAGTTATACATGAACATATATATATTCATTGTCACATTTTTTTCACCATGAGCTACCATAAGATCTTGTATATATTTCCCTGTGCTATACAATATAATCTTGTTTATCTATTCTACGTTTTGAAATCTCAGCCTGTCCCTTCCCACCCTAAAATAGCATATGTAAAATTTTTAGAATACTGTCTGGCATATAGGAAGTGCTATATGAGTGTTAGTTATTAATAGTAGGGGTCTCTTTTTCCCCTCAAACATTGAAAGCCTGTAACATTTTGTACAAGGTATGGCAATAATCGTGAAGGATGAAATAGAAAGACACCAAAAGTGAGTTCAAGCTAAGTAAAATGAAGTGGAGAGTACTATTTCAGTATTATTAGTCTTGGAGCTTATAAGGATCCTACTTTCTGTCAAAACTAGATATCTGTAGTATTCAAAATTATTGATATCTTTTTCATCTTTAGCATTCTCCCTCTGGCTTCCGTAATACTGTTTATTTATGGTATTTTCTCTACAGATCTTTCTTTCTGGTCACTTTAGCTCTTTTTTTCTTCAGTCACTTTTTGTAGGTATTCTTGAGTCACAAAGATCACATACTGTTTGATTCAATTTATATGAACAGCCCAGAAGGTAAATCTATAGCTACCTAAAGTATGTTAGCAGTTGCCTAGGATGTGGAGGTGACATGAAACAAGACGTTTTGGGGGGAGGGTAAAGAAAATGTTCTAAAATTGATCATGATTATATACTAAAAGCTATTGAATTACACACTTTCAATGGGTGATTTTTTATGGTATGTAAATTATATATCAATAATACTGTTAGGAAAACATGTAATAGAAGCTCCTAATTGTCCACAAAAATCCATTATTACATACATGAATATGCATATACATTTTCCAGAGCAAAAGAATAAAAATAGAAGCTGTATGGTCTTACAAAAAGATGGAAAATTAAATGAAACAAAGTAAAAATTAATGCAAGGAAATAAAGAATAACATTGAACAGTTGAACATAATAGTAAACTCAAAATAAGATAGTAATAAAAAACAAGTTTAAAAGTTATCAGTAATTTCTAAAATTATGAGTGTTCAAAGTGCTTAGTCTCTCAACAGACTACTGCTTACAAGAAACACAATAAAACAATAATAACAATGTTGAAATTAAAGATTGAAGAAACATATAGAAGGAAAATTTTAATTGAATGAAATCTGCTACAGCTATATAAATGTTAGATAAAATTGATTTAAAAGGAAAAAGCATTGCCAGGAAGATATGGAAATTTAATATATATCTTAGCATAACTTCAAAATATGTAAAGCAAAAGTTGATAGAACCACATGGTAGAAGAGACAAATCCATTGTCATAAGGTAAGATTTTGACACAATTTTTAGTATTAGATCAAACAGATGGAAAAAAAGTATTGAAAGTAAAGAGATTTAAACAGCACGCATATCAAGCTTGATCAAATTGATCAAATATAAAATATTTCATCCTGAAACTGAAAAATACACATTCTTTCAAGCACTTGAAATGTACTTACAGAAAACTGACTATATAACAGATCATAATGACAGAAATATATTATTCAGATTATTTTAATGACAATTCAATTTGATCAGAGATTAGTGCAAAGCTATAACTAGAATCCCACATTTTCAGAAATTGAGATATATTACTATATAATTGAACATTAAAAGAAGAAATCAGGATAGAAATTTTAAAATGTGTAGAATTTAATGATATAATAATACATAACAAAATTTGTCAGATACAGTTAAAGAGATATTTAAGGTATTCAATTATATATACAATATTTATATACATGAGTATACACACAGATATGTAATAGAGGACAGATAAATAGATAATAATAGATGAAAGAAGTAGAAAAGAAAGAAAGAAGCATCAAGCATTCATCTGAAGTAATTAGAAAAAGAACTACAAGAAAAACCCCAAAAAAGTGAAAGGAATGAAATAATAAAAATAAGAGCATATCACTAGAAAGTGACACAACATTATAAGCTGACTATACTCCAATTAAAAAAAGAGAAAAAATAAGAGCATAAATTCATGAAAGATAAAGTAAATATTAAATTGTGAGGATAAGGAAGAGTGTTGTCAGGAAAATGCCAGACTATAAAGACCCAGGAAAATGGCAGAAAGCTCTAGGCCTTTGTACCTCCAAGCAAACATCTGAAAACAAGTAGAGACTGGCTAAAACAACTTAATAGGATTTCTGGAAAGTAGTCATAGGTGTACAGCGACCTAGTGAATGCCTGATCAAGAAAAAAACAACATTTAAAATGGTAGACAATTTTGTGGCATTTTTACTACTCCTTGCTCCACCCTCCCTCAGTAACAGGGTGATTTTGGTCTTGATGAGATGGCTACCCAGTTCCCACTTCACTCCCTCAAAATGAAGGGAATGGAGCATATCTAATTTTCGACATTCTAAGGTATCTAGGAGCTTCCTCAAGAACTTATCTCTATTTTTCCTACGAGGGAACTCGGGGAAGGATAAGTGGCATATCTTAGAACTCAGGCGGGCAGGCTGGGAGAAGTAGTGGAAAGTGACTGGCACTGCTGAGAAATACTGCATGGAAGACATTCCCACCAATTTCCCCAGCCACACAGTTCCCCGGCCCAGAGACAATCAGTGAGTGTCTTATGTACTGCCCTGCCTTTAAAGAAAGTCTTTAAACCCAAATACTTAATTACTTCTATCTTCTCATAACTCACCACTTTATAAGAAGGAAGTGGATATGTTCTGGTGGGTTAATGGGGTTCTGTAGCATCTTAGAAACAATTAAAAATTCACCTGTATTCAGAGCTTTTAAGCATCTGCCTTCCTCCTTCTTTTAGGGTTTAGTTGGCTCCTTTCAGGCATGCCCACTTTCTCCAAATCAAAATCCTAACCACATATTTTAGCAGAATTAGTGAAAAATACTAAAATTCATATGAAATCTTAAGGATCATGAATAGCCAAAATAGTGCTGATAACAAAGAACCAAATGGGAAGATTCATACTTCCTGATATCAAAACTTATTACAAAAATACATTAATCAAAACAGTATGATACTCAATGACAGATCACCTCACATTCATTAAGATGGCCACTATCAAAAAACAATAACAACAAATAACAATGGTGGCAAAGATATGGAGAAATTGGAACTGTTGTTGGAAATGTAAAATGGTACAGCTGCTATGGAAAGCAGCATGGTGATTCCTCAAAAAATTAAAATAGAATTATCTTATGATCCAACAATCCCACTTCTTAGTATGTATCCAAAAGAATTGAAAAAAGATCTTGGTGAGATATTTGTACATCTATGTTCACTGTGGTCTTATTCACAGTAGTTAAGAGATAGAAACAACATAAATGCCCACTGATAGATGAATGGATAAATCAACTGTGGTATATGCATACAATGGAATAGCAATCAGCATTAAAGAAAAAGGAAATCCTATCACATGCTACAACGTGGATGAACCTTGGTGACATTAGGCTAAGTGAAATAAGCCAGTCACAAAAAGACAAATACTTCATGATTTCACTTATATGAACTATCTAAAGTAGTCAACCTCTTAGAAACTGGAAGAATTGTCGTTGACAGAGCTGGAGGTAGGCGAAAATAAGGAGTTGTTTTTTAATGAGTTATGCATGACAAAAATGTTCTAGGGATATGCTGCACACCAATGTACAGATAATTAATACTATACACTTAAATGTAAAGTTATGTGAACACATGCAACCATAGTTAATACTATATACTTAAAAATGGTTAAGATGATAAATTTCATGTTACATTTTTTGTCACGCACACACACACACAAAAAGGTGTGGTACTGACATAAACACAAATATAATCCATGGAATAGAATAGAGGGGCCAGAAATAAATCCTCTTATATATGATCAAATAATTTCAGTAAATATGCTAAGACCATTTAATGGGCGAACAGGCTGTCTTTTCAACAAATGATTTTGGGAAAACTGAATATTCCCATAAAACAGAGTCAAGTTGGACCCTTACATTATACCATACACAAAAATTAACTAGAACTATATATATATAAGACCTAAATGCATGAGCTAAAACACTACCACTCTTAGAAGAAAAAATGAGGGAAAACTTCATGACATTAGATTAAGTAATGATTTCTTGGACACAACACCAAAAGCATAGGCAACAAGAGGAAAAATAGGTAAACTTGACTTCATCAAATTTAAAAGCATTTGTGACTATCAAGAGCTGATCAAGAGCCTGAAAAGGTCATCCACAGTATAGCAGAAAATATTTGCAGATTATAAACCTGAAAAGGGATTAACATTCAGAACATGTAAAAACTCCTAAAATTCAACAATAACAACAAAAACAGCAAACCCAAATAACCCAAATAAAAAATGGGCAAAGATCTTGTATAGACATTTCTCTAAGGAAGATGTACAAATGAGGACTCATCACATGAAAAGTTGCTTAACATCACTAATTATCAGGAAACACAAATCCAAACCATAATGAGATACCACTTCACACCTACGAGGATGGAAGTAATCAAAAAAATTGTGAAAAAAACAAGTATTGTTGAGGATGTAGAGAAATTTGAATATTCATACCCTGTTGGTGTGAAGGTAAAATAGTGCAGCCACTGTGGAAAATGGTTTGACATTTCCCCAAAAAGCTGGGTATAGAATTACTCTATAACCTTATATTTTACTTAATAATATGTGGGCCAAAGTTCACTATTTTTGTCTGTGTGAAAAATTCAAATATATCTACTAATAAGGTACACAAACCAATATGTGAGTAGTAAGGTTGCAGGATACAAGAATAATACAAAAAATCAATTGCACTTTGTACAGTAGCAATCAGTAATCAGAAACAAAATTAAAATTAATGTCATTTACAATAGTATCAAAATATAAAAGACTGAAGAATAAATTTAATAAAAGATGTGAAAGAAATGTATACTAAATATGCAATACTGAATGAAATATACACTGAATATATGTATATATAATATATATGTTACTGAAATATATATAATAGTTATGTGTATGTACATCTTACATATATATGCAATTATTGAGAGAAAACAAAGAAGAATTAAATGATTGTGGTTGAAAGTCTACCTTGTTAAGCTGTAAGTTTCCCCAAACTGATCTACAGAATCACATACTTCCAATCAAAATACTAGCACATTTTTGTAAAAATGTCCAAACTTTTCTAAATTTTGTTTGAAGTTCAAAGAACTGATTATAGTCAAAATGATTTTGAAAATGGAGAAAAAAGTTGAAATATCTGTACTATCTGACTTTAAGACATAATAAAACTGTGCTAATCATGACTGTGTTATTGAAATGGTATTAGATATATAGACAATGACACAGAATGAAATCCAGATATAGATTTATACTTATATGACCTGTCAATTTTTGACAAATTATTAAGGTATTTCGATGGATAAAGGATAATATTTCACAGATGGGATAGGAAATATTAGATATTTACATGAAAATATAATAAAACCTTGACCCTTACCTCATACTGTGTAAAAATTAACTAGTAATGATCATAGACCTAAATGTTAGAGACAAAATTCAAAAGAAAACATTTAAAATAAAACATAAAGCACTATATGCAATAGCCAAGACATGGAAACAGCCTAAATGTCCATTGACAGAGGACTGGACAAAGAAGTTGTGGTATATTTATACAATGGAATACCACTCAGCCACAAAAATGAATAAAATAATGCCATTTTCAGCAACATGGATGGACCTGAAGATCATCTGAGTGAAATAAGCCAGAGAAAGTGAAGTAAGCCAGTTCTAAGTGAAGTAAGAGAGAGAAAGAAAAATACCATATGGTATCACTCATATGTGGAATCCAAAAAAAAACAAAAAAGAGGACACTAATGGACTCATCTACAAAAAAAAAAAAACCAGACTCACAGACATAGTAAACGATCTTATGGTTACTAGGGGGAAAGGGGGTGGGAAGGGATAAATTTGGGAGATTGAGATTTGCAAATATTAACTACTATATATAAAAATAGATGAAAAGGCAAGTTTCTTCTTTATAGCACAGGGAACTATATTCAATATCTTTTAATAACATTTAATGAAAAAGAATATGAAAACAAATATGTGTATATATATCCATCACTGGGACTATGCTGTACAGCAGAAACTGACACATTGTAACTGACTATACTTCAATTAAAAAAGAAAAGAAAAATAGAAAAATTTTAGTGACCTTATATTAAGTGAACATTTCTTAAAATATACATAAAATAATCAGTTATACATAAAAAGAGAGTTTATGAAAATTATGAAAATTAAAAACTTTGCTCTTCCTATGTCACTGTTAAGAAAATGAAAATCCATGCTACAGTCTGGGAGAAAAATATTTTAAAACATGTATCGCATAAAGGACTTTTATCCAGAGTATGTAAAGAACTTTTAAAACTAAATAAAACAAACAACTCATTTTTTTTAAGTGGACAAAAACATTTGAACAGACACTTCACCATAGAAGATGTATAAATAGCTAATAATCATTAGCTGTCAGTGAGATACAACTAAAAAACACAATGAGATATCAGTTCACACCACTAGGGTAGCTCATAATGAAAAAGAGAAAATAAGTGTTGGTAAGGATGTGGAGAAATTGGAACTCTCAGACACTGTTGCGTTTGTCAGCTCCTCAAAATGTTAAAAACAGAGTTGCCCTATGACCCAGCAATTAAACTCCTGGGTATACAAAGAAGAAGGTCACACATGAATGTGCAAGTCATTCAACCACTGTGAGACTCAGTTTCCAAAACAATATTACTTCTTAAAATTTTTGTGAAGGTTTAGTGAAATAACTAATATAAATAAAGTTTGTAAATCAGACAGAGAAAGACAAATACCATATGATCTCTCTTACATGTGGAATCTAAAAAACAAAAACAAAACAAAAAATAAACTCATAGATACAGAGAACAGACTGGTGGTTTGCAGAGGCCAGAGAAAGGGGGGGGGGATTGGGTGAAGGGGGCCAAAAGGTAAAAAGAAACAAAGAGAGAAAGAAAGAAAAGAGGGAAGGAAGGAAGGAAGGAAGGAAGGAAGTTAGTTGAATTATGACACCTTGAGGCCAGGGCCATTGGGATAAGAAATGCAGACTGAGGCTGGTGGTCTGTGCCCCTGGGCTGGTGGCAGGAGATTCTGGGCTGGTTAGCCTCCTGCTCCCAGATCCCAGCCTTGGGCATTTACTTGGAGCTTGGCACTGGGGACAACCGACCAGGGATCCCTCTTGAGTGGCCCCCTTTGCTTTTCCTGTGTGGCAGAGAAATGTGTCTGATGTCCCTGGACCAGGTGACTGTCTCTGTGGCAAGCTGGCCTCAGGGACAGGCTAGACACAGCCTCAGCTGTAAGCCGGTAGGGCCCATAAAGAAGCCAGGCTCTAAGGAAGCCCAGAGTTACAACCAAGCTTTCTCTCATTGAGTGCAGTGTGTTTTCTACCCCCTGTGCTAGCCATGTCACCCTTTGCTCAGAGATGCTCATCACAGGATTTAGAAGGGTAGGGAAAAAGCACTCTTCCAAGCCTGAGATTGAGACGCTGTCTAGTGCCACAGCCAGAGCAGCTCATGGTCATAATGCAGCCAGGGAACCTGGCTCTCAGGCCCCTGGCTTTCTCAGGAATACGAGGAAAGTCCTCTGTTGGGAGACTCGGACTGTGCAATAACAGAATCTGGAGTCCTTGGAGAGACTCTGTAATCCTTTATTGAAAAAAAAAATAAAAATAAGAAAAGGTTCCTGGCTCAATGCTTGATACTTGGTAATTTCTCAACCAATTTTCCTCATTATATTCTATGTTGAAAGCCTTTACATTTTTTTTTTAATGGAACCAATTCAAACTTTTTAAGATCAGGCAATTTTAATACTTACCCAAATCTTCAATAACTAA
Organism: Camelus bactrianus; assembly: GCF_048773025.1. NCBI lineage: Eukaryota > Metazoa > Chordata > Mammalia > Artiodactyla > Camelidae > Camelus > Camelus bactrianus. The sequence goes on along the minus strand of NC_133575.1, from coordinate 69,698,351 downwards.
ATCTAAGTCTTGCTTCACAGACTGACACCAATTTCTTAGATAATTCTTCAATGGATCTTAATTCACTTGACATATCCTGGGAGTTTCTTATGTTGTCAAATCCAAATCAAAGGATTTTGCTGTTGCATTAGGTTTATGAATGTTTGACCTCTGTATATGTTTTCATCCAGGTGTCCTTTTGCTCCCTTTGGACTCTGCTACATTACAATTCAGGAGCAGAAGGCTTTAGATTTCAGTTTCATTTTCACTTACAAAATAGGATTTTTTAATGCAAAAAGAAAAAAAAATCCTATATGTTTGTCATGGGCAAAAATTTAAGAGTGAAGATTCATTTCTAAAAATAGAATGAACCAAGTGAGGCAACTTAGCTGACCTTAGAAAGCAGTGCCTTATGTTCATCTTGTGCTATCTGTCCACTAACAGATGTATCCCATTAAGATGTAAAGTGAAGTAGAAAAAGAGTAGGAGGAAAAACTGCAGAAGCCATTTAACAGAAGAGGCAGAAACTCCTAGTGGCCAAGCTTAAGGAAAAACAAATATAGTGGCACTTAAATTATACAAAAGTTATATTGCAGCAGCAGGTTTTGCACCCAAATTAGCATAATGGACCTTAACAAAACACAGCAGCTATTTTATAAATGAAATAAAAGCCAGCCATACACACCTCTACTGCTGATGGCTCTTAAAAGCTGATATATGAGTGAAAGATGGTCAGCTTTAACATGGTTTTTTTTGTTTGTTTGTTTCACAAATGAGAGCATTGAGTGCAACAATTCACATTGCATACTAATGTTCATTTCACAGAGCTAAGTTGTTCTTTCACACAATCAAATATTAGAAGCTTTTGTTATTTAGTCGTTTAATCCTCAAAGAAACAAAGGACAATTGATTTCAGAGTTTAGACAAATGGTTTTAGCCAATGGTTTCTTTTCATGTTTGGATCTTGGTATGAACTATATAATTAACTGAGTTATTGTTCTAGAAATCTAAAAATGCACAATACTTTAAAAAAATCTTTAGTTTTTTATGCAAATCAATGATTAAGATTGCTGTTATACCCTGAAGCATTCCTACCCCCAGGATTTTCTTTTCTCTCTTCAGCAAAATGTGTCCAACCTGTGCCCAATTAATCCAAAATCTCTGATTCCCTAGTATGAATGCTAATGCTTCATTATATCTAACATGTGACATTTGTATTTTTAACAGAAACCTCTGCAGATAGAGGCCTAGTCAAAATAGAGATTCCAGTATTGGGGATCTTGGAATGTCCCTTTGAGATGTTGGAATGACCCTTTCTAGGTCCCTTTCTCCAGGACTTACAGTAACAATTATTCAACTTATGCCACACAACTGTCCTCAACAGTAGGAGCAGTCAGGCGGATTCATGCTATGCAGAGAGATGGTCTAGCCCCATATCTATGCCTTATTTTTAGACTATTTTTTAAAGGTTGTTTGAAGAATACTGAGGCTCAACAGAGCAACAATAACACTACTTATTGATCTATGCTTAATCTTAAAAGTGTAAAATAATCTTCACAAACTGATATTAAAATGTCTTAATGTTTTCATCGATTGTGACAAATGTAATTCTAGGTCTTTTGTGGTTCCATACAAAATTTACTATGATTTGTTCTAGTTCTGTGAAATATGTCCTGGGTAATTTGATAGGGATTTCATTAAATCTGTAGATTGCCTTGGGCAGTATGACCATTTTAACAGTATTGATTCTTCCAGTCGAGGAGCATGGGATATCTTTCCATTTTTTTAAGTCTTCTTTAATTTCCTTCATCAGTGTTTTATAAAGCATTACTGAAGAAAAAGAAAGAGGCTGGAGGAATAACTCTCCCAGGCTTCAGACAATACTACAGAGCTACAGTCATCAACACAGCATGGTACTGGTACAAAAACAGACATATAGACCAATGGAACAGAATAGAGAGCCCAGAAATGAACCCACAAACTTTTGGTCAACTCATCTTCGACAAAGGAGGCAAGAATATACAATGGAATAAAGACAGTCTTTTCAGCAAATGGTGTTGGGAAAACTGGACAGCAGTATGTAAATCAATGAAGCTAGAACACTCCCTTACACCATACACAAAAATAAACTCAAAATGGATCAAAGACTTAAACATAAGACACATGCAATAAACCTCCTAGAAGAAAATATAGGCAAAACATTACCTGACATTCATCTCAAAAATGTTCTCCTATGACAGTCTACCCAAGCAATAGAAATAAAAGCAAAAATAAACAAATGGAACCTAATGAAACTTACAAGCTTCTGCACAGCAAAGGAAACCATAAATAAAACAAAACAACAACCTATGGAATGGGAGAAAATTTTTGCAAGTGAAACCTACAAAAGCTTGATCTCCAGAATATATAAGCAGCTCATATGACTTAATAAGATAAAAAACAAACAACCCAATCCAAAAAGGGGCAAAAAACCTAAACAAGCAATTCTCCAAGGAAGACATACAAATGATCAGTAAGCACATGAAAAGATGCTCAATATCACTAATTATCAGAGAAATGCAAATTAAGACTACAGTGAGGTATCACCTCACACCAGTCAGAATGGCCATCATTCAAAAGTCCACAAACGACAAATGCTGGAGAGGGTGTGGAGAAAAGGGTACCCTCCTACACTGCTGGTGGGAATGCAGTTTGGTGCAGCCACTGTGGAAAACAGTATGGAGATTCCTCAAAAGACTAGGAATAGACTTACCATATGATCCAGCAATCCTACTCCTGGGGATATATCCAGAGAGAACTCTAATTCGAAAAGATACCTGCACCCCAATGTTCATAGCAGCACTATTTACAATAGCCAAAACATGGAAACAGCCTAAATGTCCATCGACAGATGACTGGATAAAGAAGAGGTGGTATATTTATACAATGGAATACTATTCAGCCGTAAAAACAGACAACATAACGCCATTTGCAGCAACATGGATGTTCCTGGAGAATGTCATTCTAAGTGAAGTAAGCCAGAAAGAGAAGGAAAAATACCATATGAGATCACTCATATGCGGAATCTAAAAATAAATAAATAAATAAATAAATAAATAAATAAATAAATAAATAAATAATCAAACAAGCAAACAAGCAAACAAATAAACAAAACAGAAACAGACTCATAGAAATAGAATACAGACTTGTGGTTGCTAAGGGGGACGGGGGGTGGGAAAGGACAGACTGGGATTTCAAAATGTAGAATAGATAAACAAGATTGTACTGTGTAGCACAGGGAAATATATACAGGATCTTGTGTTGGCTCACAGCAAAAGAGAATGTGACAATGAATGTATGTATATTCATGTATAACTGAAAATTATGCTCTACACTGGAATTTGACACAACATTGTAAAATTACTATAACTCAATTAAAAAAATGTTAAAAAAGAAAGGATTGTGACAAATGTACCACTCTCGTGGAAAATGTTGGCAATAGGGGAGATTTTGCATGCGTGGGCATAGGGGGTATATAAGAAATCTTTGTACTTTCCTCATAACTTTGCTGTAAGCCTTAAACTACTCTAAAAATATGAAGTCTTAAAAGGTTTTGATATCCCAAGTTCAGAGTATTGAAGAGTTGTTTCCTGCAATCAGTAAAGCCAGTGCAGATAAATGGATACAGACTTTTAAATCTGTATTAGTTTTCTATTGCTTGCAACAAGCTATTAAAAATCTAGTGGCTAAAAACAACACAGATTTATTATGTCACTATTTCTTTGGGCCAGAAGCCTAGGGACAGCTTAACTTTTCTCTGCTTAGGGTCTCATAAGATTACATTCAAAATATCAATTGGGCTGTGTTCTTATCTAGAGCTCAGGGCCCCTTTCCAAGCTCATTCAGATTATTGGCAGAACTCAGTTTCTTGCAGTTGTAGGATCAAGAGTCTTAGCTCCTAATTGCTTCCCTTTCCATGGAAAATTCACAGCATGGTTGTTCACTTTTTCATGGCCAGGCAGATATCTTTACAACCGTATTTTTCTCTCATGTTCACTGTGTATTTTTTTTTTAGGTTCAATATTCTCTTCAGCTGAGCTAAAGAAAATGTCAAAGATAATATTGAAAAATGGGAGTTATCTCTTTTGTCAAGTTCCTTTTGTGACTAAAACCACTGACCTGTGGTGTTTCAATATATCTTTTCTTAATGACCTCATAGGACACCAGGATAAGACACAAAAGGTCCATGGGCAGCTCAGTGCCAGAGGAGTTTCACCACAGGGGGGAAGGGAGAACAGGAGAACTGTGGCAAGGCTCACTGCTGTGGATGTTTGCAGCCTTTGATAGTGAAGTCTCCTACAGTCAATACCAGTGCTTAGCCCAGATGACAGAGCTGCCTGGTTTCCCCTCTGCTGAATTTACTCCACCAGGCTAGAGTTGTTGCTGTGATGAGGCCTCCTCCCAGGCGCTCCAGTCAGTGCTGTACAACCCATTCTCTGGGATCTGGGTGTCACAGTACCTCTCTCTATATATGGGAATGCAGCTGCATTTGAGCCCTGCCTTCTGCCCCAGGTTGTGGCTTTGTCCCACCACTACTGGGAAATCCCCCACTGACCTGAGCCTTGTGCCCTGGGTCACAAGTCATGACTTGACAGTCATTACTGGGGCTCCATTGCCACTACTTTGAGCCCTGCCTCACCTGAGTTCAAGTTCATGGCTCTGATCCTTCATTGCTTGGCTGCACTGCCTCTCTGAACTTCACTCCCTAGGTTCCAAAACATGGCTTTAATGGGCCACCACTGGGGACATGTTGTTGCTATCCTGTGAATGCCCCTGGGGGTCAGGCTTGGGACTTTGGCCCACCATCCCCAGGCTGTGCTGCCATTGCACCCTAGGTCCAAATTGCTGCTACATCCACTACCCTGGCCGAGTCACCCAGTGATCCCCAGAGTCTTAGATGGATTCCACAGAAGATCTTCACATGACTGCACCTTAGACACTGGTGCCATCACTGCAGAAAGTGAGCTTGGATCTAAGAATAAAAACACCATGGTAGTTTCATGAGCACCTGATCTTATGATCTTGGCTCCACTGCTTCTCTGTGTGCCAGCACAGCAGACCAGGTGCCAAGAGGGATCCATTTGCCTAGAACTTCCTCCCTTGAGCAAAAAAAAAAAAGAACAGGAAAGACCTTAGCAGCCTTTGCCTCCAAGGATTCCAATAGCTCTAGCCACTATTGCTACCCTCAGCATCTCTATACTCTCACATTGTGGGAGTCCCTGAAGGAGAAGAGAGAGAGAAAGACACAGGAAACTTAAATAAATAATGGCTGGAAAATTCTCAAACCTAGAGAGTGATACATGGCCATCCAGGTACATGAAGCTCCCAAGCAGATACAACCTGAAGTGACTTTAACAGAGACACATTATAATCAAGCTCTCAAAATCAAAGACAAAAGGAGAATTTTGAAAGTAGCTAGAGAAAAAGAAAGATCCATCACATACAAGATAATCCTGATAAGACTGTCAGTAGATTTCTCAGCATAAAACTTACAGACAGGAGAGAGTGGAATGATACATTCAAAGTGCTCAAAGAAAAAAACAATCAATCAAGAATAATTTACTTGGCAAAGTTGTCCTTCAGAAATGAAAGAGAGAGAGTTTCCTGACAAACAAAAGCTAAGAGAATTTATCACTGCTAGACCTGCCCATAAATGCTAAAGGAAGTTTTTCAAGCTGAAATGAAGTATTTCTAATTAGTAACATGAAAAATATATGAAAATATAAAATTCATTGATGATGAGAATTTCAGGATTCACTCCCTTAACTTTCAAAGAGTTCTTATCACAAAGAAAATGATATTTTTCTTTTTTTTTGTACCTGTATGAAGTGAATTGATGGATTTTGTTCATTCTTCTCCCTGTTTTGGCTTAGAAACTCATCCCACGTAAGCTTTAAGGTCGCCTGGTTTCTAACAGGAAGTGCAGGCACCAGGTAATATTTGAGAACTCTGAACTGTATACCCAGGAGTAGGGTCTGTGAAGAACCATCCCCTGTGTCACTAGTGCCAGAGCCCTTGGGAACCCAGATTTCAGCCCTGCTTCACTACAGTAGCACTTTTAATTTCCTTCATGAACTTTTATTTTGCATTCATAACTTGACTAACTGGCACAAAGGCCTAACTTTCAGCCTGTCTCAGCTTTCAACACTCCTTCCTTACTAAGCTTAATTACTTCTAAATTTTGATTTAAGGTGCGAGATGTGTTACTCTTCTTTTCACTTGAACCCTTAGAGGCCATTGTAGGATTAATAATTGGCCTAATTTCCGTATTGCTATGTCTCAGGGAGTAGGGTGTTTGAGTAGAGGGAGATTGATGGTGGAAGCACCAGTTAGTGGAACAGTCAGACATACAACTTTATTGATTTAAGTTTGCTGTCTTGCATAGATGTGGTTCATGATGCCCCAAAACAATTATAATAGTAACATCAAAGATCACTGGTTACCAGTAATATAAAGTTTGAAATATTAAGAGAATTAACAAAATGTGACACAGAGACAAATGCTGTTGAAAAAATAATGCTACTAGACTTGCTCAATACAGGGTTGCCACAAATCTTCAATTTGTAAAACAAACAAAAAACAGTAACTGCAATGCACAGTAAAGCGAAGCTCAGTTAAAACAAGGTATACCTGAATCCAGTCCTGTTGCACTGTTTATATTCTTGACTAAAATAGAAAATAGGGTCTTGTAATTCTGGAAGACTTTGGTGTAAGAAAGTACTCTTTGTGATCTAAGTGAATGTAACACATAAGACAAATGCGAAATAAGACATTGAAGACAATTTTTTTAACAAAACATCTCGCAGCTTTGTCATTTCAAGAACTCTAGTGTTTCAACTATTGGAGGACACAATAATATCTATCTATGATAGTTATAAGAACTGTTTACACATATTTCAATATTATTCTTTCTGAGGCAGTTAAACTTCCCTTCCCCCTTTGAAGTTAAGTGAGATCATATTACTTGTTTTGGCCAAGAAACTTAATAAAAATAGCCTATATCTTTTCTCTGCAGAATCTTTCTGACTCAATGTATAATTCTGTACAATCCCTTCCCTTTGCTATGATGATTGTAAAAGTGACTCTTAAGATGAAACTTCTGTCATACTGGAGCTCTAATTAACTATAATGAGCTACTTTGAATATGTAACATGAATTATAAATACTTTTATGGTGTTAAGCAACTGAAATGTTGAGGCCATTTGTTATTGTAGCATAATCTAGTGCTTTATTAAATAAGGAGGCCATTAGACTGAGGTTGCTATAATGCTGTGGCAGCCTATGTAAGCAAACCAAAATCTAAGCCTGTAAATGCCTCAAGGTTACAAAATTAAAACCTAAGGACAACCAGTCACAAACAGCCAACTAGGTTTTAAACTGTAGCCAATCAATTATTTCCTTACTTTGCTTCTGCCTCTTCTGTATGAAAGTTTCTCCCTGAGCCTCTGCCAATGCAACAGCTCCTAACTACTTCTGCTTTGGTGCTGCCTGATTTGAATCAATTTTTGCCCAAATAAACTCTTAAAATTTTAATATGCCTCAGTTTATGTTTTAACACTAAATTATCTTAATTGATATGCTAGTAAATGTCAAATGACAGATAGTTTTGTTTTGTAGTCACAATAGGGCCCAGTAGATCCTTAATAGAAAGTACAATACCTAGAAACACTCAAAGTAGGAGAATTATTTATGAGCATATGTGAAATGCATTCTAGGTACTCCACAAAACATAGAACGTAATAATGCTTGAGATTTTGTAGGGAGCTGAATATCTTTCTTCATGTAGGGACAGTAACCAGGGGAATTTGAGTTATTAGTAAAATTTGGTTTTACTTAATCTGGTGCTCTCTGGGGAAAGCTTGATTTATGTATTTTTACATAATTTCAAAACTATGTGTTGTTGATTGTTTTTTCTTTTATAGGTTTAAAAATCTTTACTATTAACATTTACATTTTACTTTGCTTTAGATGTATTTTTATAGGTCTGTTTTCAAATTTTGGTAATTAAATATGAGATGATTTTAATGTTTATTTGAGGGAATCCAATATATTTATACTCTTTGTTGTAATTGATAGTTTGGTCCTACTTCTGTCATCATGTTTTGTGTTTTCTAATTAATTATATTTCTTTGATATTTTCTTTTTTTTTTTTGCTATACAGACTGTGTATTGTTTGCTTCTTTTTCCTTTGTAATGTTCTGAAATGCAATAATTTCTTAAAATTCTACTGGGAGTTTCATTAAAACTTTACCCAAATACTTTGAATTATATTTTGATTATTGAAGCCAGTAATAACAGTACAATAAGGGATGACATTTTTTGTTCTAGGGAAAACATGAAGAAATCCAGGATTCTCATCAATTTCAGATGTTTTAACCCAGGCAAGTAGACTAGGGAAAAAGAAACACAAAGTCTAACCAAACAAGTAAATGGGGTGTGGATTACAGAATTTTTTGAGGAAAGAATTTAGAAGTAAAAGGATTATAGGGAAAATAAGAGCAGAAATCAAAGGAGTAGGAAACAAACAATAGAACAAAAACCCCAAAATGTGGTACTTTGAATGGAAAGATTGATAGTATAGCAAAACTGTTAGAAAAAGAGAAAATATAAAAATTAAAAATATCAGGAATGAAAATTCATTTTGCAAAATTTAATATTCATTGTTTTAAAAAGAATACCCAGTACCAAGAAAGAAAAAGATTCATTGACCACTTACTATAGAGATCAAAATTCATTAAACTTTGCCCAAATGGATCTTACAATTAAGTTGAGATGAGAGATAATAAACAGATAAGCAAAGAATGTGTGTGTATATATATATATATACACACACAATTAAAATGTTACAAATAAAATAAAACTAAATAATGGAATTCAATTTTCTAATAGTGGTGTGGTGATGATTTTCAAGTAAATGGTGAGGAAAGACATTAAATAAGTGACATTTGAGCAGAGATCTGAAGTAAAAAGGGCAAATCTGAGACTACCTGAAAGAAGGTTGCTCCATGCAGAGGGAAAACCAAGTGTAAAGACCTTAATATAGAAATAAGCCTGGAATGGTCTAGGAATAAAAAGAAGTTCAGTGTGGCCATAGCACAGGTCTGAAAACTTTCTCACTAAAAGGATAGTTAATAAATATTTTAGGCTTGCAAGGCAAGAGGCAAAATTCCACCAACGGTTTATACTAAAAAGCTAAGGTATTTGTTTTATAGTTGTTTTACCTTTTGAATTAAAATATATAAAACAGATTGTAGGCTTTATTTAATCCATGGGATACAGTTTGCTGACTCTTTGGTTATAACATAATGAGTAAAGATGAGATAAATAAGAGTTGAAGTTGTATATTGGATAATATCAGGTGAAAATCTTTCTTTTTTAACCTCTGGAAAACATTTAAATGCAACATAGTTTAAAAAAGCCATGAAAGCTTATTTTTCAGTGAAAGTAGAACACAGTTGTAATCTGAGCACTCTGATACATATGAATGAGCTATCAAAAGCAGCTAAGATTGAACAGAAACCAGATAGAAGAAAAGAAAAGAAGTACTGCACTTATTAAAAAGGGCAGGGATTTCACATATGAAAAATCATGAGGAAACATAAAGGGTGTTAATTTAGATTAAATAGCGGAATGTACCTTAAGGTAAAAACAGTCTATTCTTTGGGACAAAACTCGTAGAAGCTGAGTTATATAAGACTGAGGGCAAAACCAGAGGAGGAAAGGATACATAAAGAATTAAACACAGATGAGGCACTTTTACAGGAAGGAAAAAAAAAGCTACCTTGGCCCTTCCCTCCCAAAGAAATTCCTGCTAATGCCTGGTTAAAGACAATACAATTAATTCCATTATGCATTAAAAAATAAATCAAGAAATGGCTTGGAAAATTGAGGCTGAAGGATTGCTAATGATCAGTGAATATTTTAACTAAAAACTAAGTAAAACAGATGTGGACATTGAGATAACAAAATAATATGCAAATTTGTGTACCCTAATAATACAGAAATGACACAACTAATGAAAAATGGAAAGGAAACGGGGGAAATGAGGGATTATATTACCTGATGACTTTATCTGTAAAAGTCAATCAATAGATATACTTTAATGTGGACAAATTAAATACTGGAAATTTTAGCATATTTAGGTGTACAAAGGTAAATGGTAAGAAATACATGACTCACTAAAACTGAATGGTGAAGGGCAGAGAGTGAAGTAAGAATATGAGAAAACATGTCACTACAATTAGGAAACCAAGAAATACTATCTGAAGAAACAGAGGACTAATAGAATTATACAGAGTTGTAATGATGAAGATAACCACTAAATAAAATATCCAAAATGAAGATTAAACATTAAGAAATAAAAGGTAGAACAGGCCACAGAAAGCATGTTAAATAACACTGAGAAGACAAATTACAAAAAAATTCATCCATCTTGGTCCTCCCCTTAAAAACTACCTTTATACGTTTAAAAACCTCAATAAATTCAAATTGTAGAAATAATGCAGACAATATATTTTAATCACACTTGCATTAATGTTAGGAATTTTTAAAATTAGAAAGCCAAATTCATTTTTCCTCATCCAACATAAACATTATTCTGTACTATAAACAAGTAAGAAGCTGAACTAAGTGAAAATCAACACTATTCTCAGATCATCAGAGAACTGTGGCTACCTTAAAACTCAGGGTAAACTGCTACCTTAAAACTGGAAAGATGGGCTCATCCAGGGAAGCACAACCTACCAAAGCAGAACGTTATGAGCATAAATCTCTGTGAGAACCAGAACCAGGTTCCTTTAACCTAGTATATCATGCCCAGCTTTCACCAAGAAATTACAAGGCATACTAAAGACAAAAAATATGGTTTTTAAGAGAGAGAGTGCAAACATCAGAACCTGACTCAGATATAATAGTAATGTTGGTATTAACAGACAGGAAATTAAAAACAATGAAAATTAATAGGTGAAGGACTCTAATGGAAAAAGCAGATGGCATGTAAGAATAGATGAAGATGTAAGGAGAGAGATAAAAATACTAAGAAAAAATTAAAAGAAAAGCTAGAAAAAAAGCACTGTGATGGAAATGAATAATGCCTTTGATGGGCTCATTAGTAGACTGGACATGGCTGAGGAAAGAATCTTAGAGCTTGAGAATATGTCAATAGAAACTTCCAAAACTGAAAAGCAAAGAGAAAAAGACTGAAAAAATGAAACAAAATATAAAGGAATCATGAAACAATTACAAAAGGTATAACATGTGTAATGGGAATACCAGTAGGAGAAGAAAGAGACAAAGGAACAGAAAAAAATGTTAGAAGACATAATGACTAATAATTTCTCAAAAATAATATCATACACAAAACCACAGATCCAGGAGGCTCAGAGAACATCAAGCAGAATAAATGCCAAAAAAACTACATGTTGGCATATCATATTCAAACTACAGAACATCAAAAAGAAAATATCTTGAAAGAAGCCAAAGGGAGGAATTACATCAGACTTCTCAGAAAATGTGCAAGCAAGAAGAGAATGGAATGCAATGTTTAGTGATGAGAAAATTAAAAAAAGAAACATAAACCTAGAACTCTGTATCCTGTTAAATTGTCCTCCATAAGAAGAAATAGAGACTTTCTCAGACAAAAAAAATATGAGAGAAGTTTTTGCTAGCAGACTGGTCTTAACAAGAAATATTAAAAGAAGCTCTTCAGGGAGAAGTAAAATAATATATATCAGATCTACTTAATGAAAGTATTATGGACTAAATGTTTGTGTATTCCTCAAATTCAAATGTTCAAGCCCTATCCCACAATGTGATGGTATTAGGAAGTGGGCCTTTGGGAAGTAATTAGGATTAAAGGAGGTCATGATGGTGGAGCCCTCATGAATGCAATTAGTGCCTTTATGAGTCACAAGAGAATCTGCTTTCTCTGCTCTGCTTTTTGCCATCTGAGGCTACAATTAGAAGTCACCATCTCTGTAACAGTGAGAGAAATTTCTAATTTTATCAAGTCACCAGCTTATGGCATTTTTCTTATAGTAGTCTGAGCTAACTAATAAGAAAGGAAGAGCATTAGAGAAGGTAAAATTAAAAATGAAGGTAAAATTAAAACTTTTATTTTTTCTTATTCTTAAATGATATTATAGACAACATGTTCTTTAAAATGATACCAACAATAAATTTAATAATTGTAACTTATGAATAAATGAAATAAATAACAGCAAAGTTACAAGGGATAGGGGAAGAATGAGGAATATTTTGTAATTATAAGGTACTTGCACTATCTTTGAAGTGGTATAGTGTTATTTAAAAGTGAAGACTAGGATTTGTTGTAAATTGCAAACTCTAGGGCAGCCACTAAAAATAAGTTATAAAAATAAATGTATATGATTTAAGAAAAGGAAAATTGAATCATATAAAATGCTCAATTAAAACTACAGAAAGCAGAAAGAGCAGATGACAAGAATAGAAACAAAAAGGACAATAAATAAAAAACAGTAGCAAACACAGTAGATATTAATGCATATCAATATCACATTATCAATCATCATCATCAATATCAATAATCACATTAAAATTCAATGATCTCATACATCAATTAAAAGATAGATTGTCAGAATGAATCAAAAAGCAAGAACCAGCTCTGTTTTCTAAAAGAGGCACACTTTAACTATAAGGACACATATTGATTAAAAGTAAGAGGATGGAAAAGATATTCCATGCTGACACTAATCAAAAGGTAGCTACAGTAGCTATATTGCAAACATAGCAGATTTTAGAGCAAGGACATTTATCAAAGATAAAAATGGGCATTACACAAGTACCAACAATTTCAATGTTACCCAGGACCAGGTTAGAAATGCTAAATTTTTGACCACATCCTATTATACTGAATCTGAATCTGTATAATAACCATATCCCACAGCTCGCTAAAGCTTAATAAGTATTAGGCCACATGAAATAATGATGTAATTTCAAAACAAAACTCCCCTGGCTCCAATGCTAGAAAGCTAGAAGTTAGTGCAAAATCAGAAAATACAGTTTCTTTCACAGAAGAATTAAGGATACAATGTCTAAAATAACTCTTCAGTCACGCTAAAATTCAAATTCTTCATTTGCTCACGAGCCACTTAATGTGATTTTTTTTCATTTTCTAGATTTTTGAAATATTATATTTATCTAAATTGGTCTTGGTAAAATTTTATATAACCTAATGCATAAAAGATGTTGCAGCATATTTGATCAAAATTTTGCAGGATGCTCTTAACATGAAGGCAAATGGCATTTATTTTGATGCAAATTTCCACTTAGAATTTTTGGAATCCACATATTATGGCTTAAAAGTAAGTAAAATGTGTTTATTATGAAAATCTAATAATGTTCCATCTCTCTTAGAGATGAGGTATAATCATATATCCATTTTGGAGCTTACTTCCCCTGCTGATTAAAAACAGAACAAAAAAATATAGAATCTACAAAGGTACTTATGGCAAGCATTCTTGACACATGAAAATGGTCAATGTTCTTTAAGGAGTAGGTGTATTTCTATAAGTTTGAAAGCTTGTTATACTTCTTTTTCTATGTTATGAATAAAAATAGTCCCTAACAAATATTATCTTTATATTGATATTTCTTCTTACAATTCCAGCAAAATAAGTATTTATCTTATAGAGGTATAATTGACTTATAATGCTGTATAAGTTTAAAATGTGTAACATGTTGATTTCATGCAACTATGTTGCAATATGATTACCATGGAAGCATTATTTTTTTGTGAAATAATTAAGATCTAGTCTCTTTGTAAACTTGAATTATATTATACAATATTATTGAGTATAATTGCTATTGTGTACATTAGATCTTTAGAAATTATCCATCTTCTACTTGCACGTTTGTACCTTTTAACAACATCTTCCATATTCCTCCACCCTCCAGGCCCTGGTAACCACTATTCTACTCTGTTTCTATGTTTGATTTTTTAAAATTCCACATGTATAAGTAATATTATGTGGTGTTTATCTTTCTCTGTCTGACTTACTTCACTTAGCATAATATCCTCAAGTTCCATCCATGTTATTGCAAATGACAAGATTTCCTTATTTCTCATGGCTGAATAATATTCAAATATTCATGTATATATATATTTGAAACACTTGGTAATTCACATATTTTGGCTTTGTGAATAATACTGCAGTAAACAGGAGATTGCAGATATCACTACCCTGTTTTTATTTCCTTTGGATATATGCCCAGAAGTGGCATTGTCAGATTGTATAGTAGTTTGATTTCTATTTTTTTGAGTAACCTCCATGCTGTTTTCCATAGTGACTGTGTCAATTTACATTCCTACCAATAGTGCACCAAGTGTTTCTTTTCTCCCCAGGCTTGCAAACACTTTTATGACTTATCTTCTTGATGGTAGCCATTCTAACAGATGTGAGGTGATATCTTATAGTGCCTTTGATTTGCATTTCTTTGATGGTTAGTGACGTTGAGCATCTTTTAATGCACTTCTTGGCCATTTGTATGTCTTCTTTGGAAAAATGTCTATTTAATTCCTCTGCCAATTTTTTAATGAGATGGCTTATTTTTGTTTGTTTTTATTGAATTGCTTAAGTTTGATGTAGTCCCACTTACTGAGTTTTGATTTTGTTGCTTGTACTTTTGGTGTCATATCCAAGAAATCATTGCCAAGACCAATGTGAAGGAGCTTCTTCCCCATGTTTTCTTGTAGGAGTTTTACAGCATTTAGTTCTGATATTAGGTCTTTAATCAATTCAGAGTTCATTTTTGTGAATAGTGCAATTTAGGGGTGAATCTTATTTTTGTGCATATTGTTATCCAGTTTTCCCAGCACCATTTGTTGAAGAGACTATCCATTCCCCATTGAGTATTCTTGGCCCCATTGTCAAAAATTAGTTCACTGTGTCGGGGGGACTTATTCTTGAAAAAAAACCTTCTCTGAATATAAAGTACAAAGACTTTCCTTACTTTAGCAATATGAGATCTTCAAGTAGTTCTGCTATATTAAAAAGTTAAGGTGACTGTAAAAGTAGATATTTGTAATAAAATTTGTAAAAATAAACATATTTCTTCAATCCACACTTTTTAGAATAAAGTAATAGAAGAGCTTGTAAAGAATATGTTTGAATTAGTGAAGGATATAATGTGAGGTTGACTATTTGCCTACAAGCTTGCTTTGACAGGAAAAACAATATTGTACGTTGTTTATACTACAGAAAGTAGTATATTTTTTTCTTATCAAAAAAAACCCACAGTCTTAATTCTTTTAATAAAAATCCCAAATTAATTTCACTTTTTGATGTGCAATTATAATTCTAGATGTTTTTAATATTAGAATTGCAATGGCACAAAAACCTATTTAAGATTATTTGGCAAGTTGCCCTGTGCTCAGGAACAACTCCTTTCCTTTAAAACAAATTTTTAAACCTTTGTTGCACTTATTCAAATACAGTATCTTACTTCAAACAACTAGTTCATAATATAATCAGCAGGATAGTTAATGAAAGCAATGCAATGAAAGCATAAAAGTTAACAGCATAAACAGAAACCACAAATGTTTATAAATTCCTACTTTTCATCTCCAACGTGTAAACTATAAACTATACACTGACTATGACATGAAGTTTTACTGGAGTACCTAATACTTTCTTTTTTATTGAAATATAGTTAATCAACAGTATTGCATTAGTTTCAGGTATGCAATAAAGTGATTCAGATATATATATATATATATATATATATATGTGTATATATATATACACATATATATATATATATATATAAAATACATATGTATAATTTTTCAGGTTATTGTCCATTATAAATTAGTACAAGATATTGAATACACTTCCTTGTAATATACAGTAAATCTCTGTTGCTTATCTATTTTATACATAGCAGTGTGTATCGGTTAATCCCATACTCCTAATTCATCCCTTCCCCCACTTTTCCATTTGGTAACCATAAGTTTGTTTTCTATGTCTGTGAGTCTGTTTCTGTTGTGTTAATAAGTTCATTCGTGTTTTTATTTTTTAGATTCCACATATAAGTAATATTGTGGGATATTTGTGTTTCTCTTTCTGACTTACTTCATTTAGTATGATAATCTCTAGATCCATCCATTTTGCTGCAAATGGCAGTATTTCATTCATCTTTATGCTAATACTCTAGCTAATAACTTTCTTTTATCCAACATTATAGTATACTGTTCAAGTCACATTTCACTATGATAAAATTACATAGCCTAAACTCACAAATATATTTTGAGAAATTATTACTAAATTTTAAGTTCTCCTGAGGCAGACATGAAACTGATCAGTAGCATATATATTCTTCAAAGAAAAGCAATATTGTATAATTGAAAGAGCACTTGACTAAGAATGAGATAAAGCATATTCTGCTACCAAGATCATCACTAGCCAGCTGTGATAACTTAGACAAATCATCTTATCTCTCTGAGTATAACTTTTATCCTCTTCCCAAAGAAAGTGGATTTAATAATTTATTATGGTATTCAGAGGACATTTATGAAACATCAAATACATACCAGATACTGTGCAATGTATTTTAAGTAGCCATCACATTATTTGATTATAATTTGTACATAGTGAAAAAAATTTTACACTGAAACATAGTTACACACACATATACATATAAATAAAACTGAAACAAACTTTTCTACTGATGTTTTCTCTTCTTTTTCTTTCATTCCATTACACTGTATTTAATTTATGTAAGGTATTTTTTCAACCTACCAAACAGATTTCATGACTGATGAATAACCCAAAACTACATTTAGAAGAAAACATTTAAATAAATGACTGTTATATCTAGCAATTAACATTTTTGAGTTACATTTTCAGTTACTGTACAAAAGTCAGCTTAAAAATAACAGGTTTGTGAAACAGTATATATGGTATAATTTTATTTTGTAAAATAGTTCATGCACAGGAAACATTTGGGAAATATAAATGTCAAATGACAAAAGTGTTCATCTCTACATATGTTGCCTTAACATTATCTTAAAATTTCTTCATTTTAGATATCTCTGTAGTAAGTAAATGTCATTTTGGTAATAAGTGAAAAGAGAAAACTATGAAAAAATAGGGTTAATTATATTACATTGCTTCTCACTTAGCCACAATTTAATTTGAGATGATGTCTTCACTAAATACACTCTTGATAATTTAATACATGTTAGGATGTAACAAAATGAGGGTTGGCATCTCTATTTCATTGGTTAGTATTTGAGGCTATTTCATGTCTTTTGAATAATAATCAAGAAGACACTTAATACACTTTATAATAGTATATAGTATATGATTTCTTGCATATTCAAGTTATATCTATAGTGAGATATTTCAGAAATTTGGATTTCCTTTTTTGTTTAATTATATTTATGTTTAAGAAGATATAAATATCATATCAAAAATATATCACTCTTTTTCATACTTTCAGAATCAGAAGTTTCAAAAAGCAATTTTTATATTTTTTTCATTCCAACACAGTAACATATTAGCTACTTCATTATTTTTGGGGTAGAAAATAGTTATCTTTTAAAAATACAGTAAAGGGACAATAAAAATTATAATACAAAGATAAATTTTTAATATAAATAATTATAAATGTCTTTAAGACATCCTAGAATTTATGCTACGCTCAATATTTTTGATGGTGTAGAAATAAAATGGAAATTTGACAAATAGTTAAAGAAATAGCCTTTGCAAAAGATTCTGAATATCAATTTAATATTCATTAGTTTACACCACTGTAGTAAACCTTTAATACTTATTTTTATTTTTATGAATATAATCACCATTTTCCTTTTTCTACCTGTAAGTGGGAAATTGCATTTTTAATGTTTTTATGGTGAAAGATTAATTTTATGACAAGTTCTGAAAGTTTGTTTCCTTTCATCATCAATCCTGTTTTCCTTTATTGCAGAATTATACTTACAAATAACTATTTGAGAGAAGTCATATAAAAATAGTGAGCATAATATAGAATGTTTTCAGCTTCAGAGCGCAAACTATTAATTTCAAGAAAAATTCTATTTTATTTCCACATTCCCCACTGAACAGGAGATAAAGGATAGTTAATATCAGCCAGTGAGGTACAGATTTGATATTTGCAAGTATAGCAAGTGTCCTTTCTAACTCATCACAGAATAATTTTAATAAAGAGATTCAGAAGCTCTTTTTAAAAGATATAAGGAAAATTTCACTTGAGAAACAGTTTTAAAACATCTTATTAATAGCTGTATAAGCAAATAAGTATATTTTCTGCAAATTTTTGTAGTTTTTACTTAGCCAGACCACAGATATATACTACATGCTAATTTCCCAGTGTGTCAATGGACAGCTAAGTCATTGAAGGGAAAATTTAAAACAATGTAGTTTTTAAAGAAAATGCTATTTTATTCATTGAGCATTTTCATTATTTGTTCACATCTCTAATATACCTTGCTCAACTCTCATTATAACAATAGTGTGATAACATTGTATCAAACTTACCAGACTTTCTGTCCATAAGGATATTTACAACCTTTTAAAATGATATTTTTTAAAAAATCTTTTCTACTTGGTTTGTTTCCTGTAATGACGTTTTCAGTGTAATTAAGGAATTTATTAAGTCACGTCAATTAGCTAAATTGATGAGAACATCTGACTGTGAGAAGCTGGATTTCTACAGCTGGGCATACTAAATGATCATCAGCTGAATTTAATGCGAGAAAAATAGGCACTGAGTGAAAGCAAGGCACCAATAGAGGGAGAGAAAATAAGCAGGCATATGTTAGTACATTATTAGAAGTTACATATTAAATAAAGGCACTTAATTGAATAGCAGAGTAAGTTTAAAATATTTTTTAAAACCTGTGAACAGAGGTTGTATACGACACAGTTACTAAGTATTATGGAAATGGAAACCTTTCCTATTATGCTGAACCCTACAAATAAATATGCTAGAGTTAATGGAATTTTTTGTGTTATTAACATTATGAGAATTTTAGCAATTATTTTGCAGTTTTATTGAAAAGTGGTATTTTTAATGCTGTATTGCAAATTGAAGAGCTTTCCATGGGAAGACAAAAATGCTTCTAAGGACTGTAGACCATATTTTTCAGCAACTAACCATTTTCACATAATATTTTCATAAACAAAAATGAAGCAATTTAATCAGCATTAGTTGGTTTTTATCCACTATTCAAGATGATTTGAACCAAACTATCAACTCTCCTCTTTGGTCCCCTTGTGACCAGTGTGTATACTTTTATGAGCCAGCTGGCAAGTTTTAGAGTAGTGCAACAACAGAGCACAAATAATATAATTGGCTTATATTTATTAAGTCTCAACAACACTGGTGTCCGAGTATGGACTGGAACTAAAAATTGGTCTTGGTATTTGTGTAATAGGTAATTAGCTGGAACCCAATTATTTAGGTAGAGTAAGTTTTCTACTCTCCTTTGGGGCTTCCACTATACCGAGTCTATTAAAAAGATGTGTATTCCATATTCCAAATATTCACCATACATCCTTTCTTATTATCATTTCGAGATATGAGAGTGCCAAAATTAAATGAAGCTGTAGAATTTTACAGATAGTAGTTAGTCTCACAGGAAAGGATATATGCTTTACCTGCTACTAATATATGCGTGTATACACACACACACACACACACACACACACAGAAGAGAGACACACACATATACAGAAAATTGCCTATAAGCCAGAATGTGGGACAGAGGTGTGTACACAGCTGTGTGCATCTGTGTGCATGTATGTGTATATAATTGTGTTTTCTTGGTATGACCAAAAAGGACACTCTGATGTTTGGTGGTGGGGTAGAACTTTAATATGCTTTGTAAGAATTTGTTCAGTACTGCTGTGTTCTCCAGTAGCCACTGAGTTTTAAATCCCAGAGCCAAACCAAGAGAGCTCCAAGTGTGATGCCTAAAAGAAATAAAATACTTGAAGATGAAATCATAAATAAAAATTATACAAATGAAGTAAGCCCATAAATATGATAAAGGGATTATGGTAGCTATTGGGAAAAATATTTCAATACTGAAATCGATTGTGATGAAAGGAGCTAAGATTTCATTTTTACTAAATCAAATGTGAGAATGACAAAAAAAGCATTTTCATGAAAAATTATAGAAAATTCCAAGGGATTTAATATGGATTTATAACATATATAATCTATAATACATATCGACTGTTAATGCAATACTATATATTAAAGAACAGTGCAATGGATAGCTTTATTGTTTAACATTGTAGCCTGATCCTTCTTAAGGTGGTGTGGATATACATGCATGACAACATAACCAAGATATTTGGAATTTTTAGACAGAATTCCAAGAGTAAAGCTGTGGCAGAGCTACTACTCCATCACAGTTATACTGAGGAGTGAGTTTCTTAAGAAGGAATTATTCTCCTCAGAGAACTTGTCCTGTGATTTAAGCAATCTAACAAAGTTGTTAGTCTCAAGGTGTAAATTACAAACCATGTTCTTTGTCTAAGATAAAAACATTCTGTTAAAATATCTCATGTAGAAAAATAAAACTTGTAAACAAATCTTAAATTAATATCTCACTTTAGGGCAAATATGAAAAAAAAAAAAAAGACCTTAAAACACAACAAGATAGCTATGACTTTCTCGACCATCTCCTCTGGTACAAAAAAAAAGCAAGTGTCTTCAATTATAAAAGCCATATATACTCATTGTAGAATATACACAAAATATTTTAAAGAGGGGAAAAATTACTCATTATTCCAACACTCATATAGAAAACTTTTACATAAATTTCCAGTATTTTTCCAAGGATATTTATTACAACTACGTAGAATTTAGGAGAGTAGTACTGTATAGTGTATATAAGAATTTAATTTTGAAGGCAAAAAACTACACTTGAAATTCTAGTTCTATTATTTGCTAGATAAATGTATTTGGGCAACTTATTCAATTTATCTAAGACATTTTCCCCTCCCTATCTGCAAAATCAGGAGAATTTCCTCATACGATCTTTAGGAGGAATGAATAAAACAATGCATGTAATGCACTTCTCAAAATGTCAGGTACATAGCAAATGCTCAATAAATGTTAGATATTATTATATGAAAATCATTTTAATTATAAAATTTTGATAATACTCTTTTGTCATGAAACATGCTTTTTTTGCTTAAAAGCATATTTTGGGAGTTCTAGTATGATTCAATAATCTCCTACTGGTTAATCCTCTGGGAGGTAAAGACTATAAAATTCATATTAAAAATTTTTAAATTCTAACTGAAAGATCTGAAAAGTAGACAAAAGCAGACAAATCCTTGAAAGAGTCAGCACTTGGAAGAAGAAAATAACCTGTGATGAGATTCCCATTTCTGTTTTTTATGGCTCTTAGCCTAAGGACAAGCACATAAGGCAGTTAATACTCCAATAGAAAGCCCACAATGTCTTGTGCCTAAAAACAAGAGGGCTGAATTTGAAGCAACTACTGACATGAGAAATTGAAAGGGAATCCTGAAGCATAGGGGACCAGAGAGAGGGATTCCAAAATTGTGTATATAAATTTGCTCAAATCTCTGACTAGCCACTAAAAATGAATTCTCAAGACAGGCTCAAAACAGTGAAGATAAAGTAGAAGAAATGAACTAAGACTTGAGCTGACACCCAGGAGGAAGAGTTGTAGTTTGAGTCCAATTAAGCTAAGTCTCTGATCAAATAAGAATATCAATACTTTTGGGGATATGTAACAGAATGGTGGGGGGGGGGTCCTCACAGTTAAATATTCTCAATGTCCAGGAAATAATCCAAAATTACTTAGCATACAGATAATCAGGAAATGGTTACTTGGTCTCAATAGTAAAAATAATCAACCAAGACTAACCCAGGATGACTCATAATTTGCAATTAGCAGACAAATATTTTACAGCAGCTATTTTAAGGTAAATGTGCTAAGGGTAAATAAATAGGAAGTCTCAGCAGAAAAAAAAAATGAAACCATAAAAAGAACCAAATAGAAATTCTCCCACTGAAAGATATCTGAAATAAAAAATCCACTGAATGGACTTAACAGCTGAATGGAGATGACAATAAAAATAGGTCAACAGAAATTATTCAATTTTCAGAAGTTATATAGGCAAATATTGTTTTAAAAATAGATTTAGAGTCTTGTAGGAAAATATCAAAAGGTCTGACATTTGTGTGATTGTAATCTCAGAATAAGTCAAGACAATGAAGAAAAACACATATTTGAAAAAGTGGATAAAATAGTTAAAATTTGATGAAAACATAAATGTACATATTCAAAAATCTCAGTGAACCTGAATTAAGATAAACATAAAGGAATAATGCCTTAACACATTATAACCAAACTACTGAAAATTAAAGATAAGGAGAAAAAATTTGAAAGAAGAGGGAGAAAATTGAAAATCAGTCAAATACTCCAACATAGAATAAAGAACAAAAAGGACAAGATTGTTTTAATAAATATTCAAGGTTGAAAAAAGTACATTCAAATGAAGACTTTCCAGTAACTAGAAATAGCAAGGGAAATCTTTAACTTGATAAGGAGTACTGAAGAAAAACCTACAGCTGGCATTATATCTAGTGATGAGGAAGGGCTGAATGCTTTTGCCGGGAGATAGCAAGAGAGGCACCATTTCTAGTCTACGTTGTCCCTAAGATTATAGCCAGTGAAATAAAGGAATAAAAAGACAATGTACACACATTGGATAGGAAGAAGTAATCTGGTTTTATTTGGATGACATGATTGTAAACATATAAAGTAGTAAGTAATCTATTAAAAAAAAAAGCTGCTAGAATTAATAAATGAATCTGGTAAAGTGAGCGTTTACTAGGTAAATATTTTAAAAATTACATTTGTATATTACAGCAACAAGCAATTAGAAATGAAAATTTAAAATTCCATTTTCAATAATACAAAGTATTTTTAAATTCACTAGTAATTTTCAAGAAAATATGCAAAATCTTTGTAATGCAAATCAAAAATAATTCCTGATAAAATTAGAAAAGACCTAAATAAATGTAGAGGAATGTTCTGCCCATATATTGAATGTCTGGATATTTTTGTAATGTTGGCATTCAAAAGTTAATATATAGATTCAATGCAATCTCAGTCAAAATCCTAGCATGGTTTTGGGAAGAAATTGACAAACTGACTCTAATATCTATGTAGGAAAACAATGAACACAAAAGAGCCAAAATACTCTAAAGAAAGAAGAACACGTTTGTAGGACTAGTTCTCTGACTTCCAAGACTGAGCTCTGAACAAGGGCAATATTAAAAATCAGGTATAGCATGATATACCTGTCAAGAAGTCTTAAAAGATGTGTTCAGAGAGTTAGGAAAGCACAGTGTCAAGGAAGAGAGTGTTTTGAGTGGAAGGAATCGGCAACTATGCTAAATGTTGCCAAAAAGTGAAGGTAGCTGAGAACTGAAAGAAACATCTGTTGGGTTTAGTATCAACTGGACACCACAAGCTATCTGGACAATAGCATTTTGGGCACAGACATGGAAACAGTAGATTGAAATAGCTTGAGTGAGAGGTGAGGAAAGGGAAGTAGCAAATGTAAATAGCTTTGAAAAATTCTGTGAGCCATCCATACTTATTATAAAGATACTGATTCTAAAAATAATATAGTGATGAATTGGCTAGGCAATAATTCTTGAAGGGGGAAACAAAAATCATTAAGTGTAAGGTAAAATTAATACATTGGAATACTGTTTGGCAAAAGACATGATTAAGTGCTAGAAAGAAAAACCACAAAGTGGGAGGAAGATATTTTCAAAACTTACATTCGAAAAAAGACTTACATGAGGAAGATATTAAAAAAAAACCCTCAGACTCAATGAGGAAAAGACAGAATCTCAGTTTTTCTTTTTTTAATGGGTGCATGCTCAGGCCACCCAAGATGGCTGTTCTTTTGCTCTCTGTATACTCCCTGCTTGACCAGTCCTGGCTTCCCCTACACCCTACTCACATGACTGACCTTCCCCTTAATCTTAGAGCCCAATCAGTAAATACTTACATACTTGCCCTCTGCCCCAGCTGGTGGTTGTTCTAATCCTTAGAACAGAATGGCTCCCTTTTGATATTTTAACAAAAGGAAGACCTCTGACCAAAAGATATTTAGCCCAAGGGGCTAAAAGGGCCCTGTCCCACTGCTGGTTTCCCTGGTAACAGATGAGCCAATCCAACATCAGTTCCGCCTATAACTGGTAGTCTCCCTATTCCTTCTCACCCCCACACTCCCAACATTTCCTGTTCACCTTCTGCTGCATGTAGTGGGGTGTCAGATGTGTAAGATCTCCCCATTCATAAAACCATTGATGTCTTTATTGCTGACTTTGGGCTCTGTCTTCCATCTTGAAGCAGAGCAAGTACAGGCCTTATAGGCCTGTGGGGTGCAGCCCAACCATGGGCAACAGGCACCTCACAAAGTAGGATACCCAAGTAGCTAATGAAAAATGAAAAAGTATTTACCCAATTGGTCATCAGAGAATGCATACTAAAATCACAATCAGATGCCAGTACCTCAGGTTGGCACCAGAATGTACCAGAATGGCAAAAATTAAAACTGATAATCAAGTTTTGACAAGGCTATGTAATTAGAACTCTTAATCACTGTTAATGAGGAGTATAAATTGGTACCAACACTTCTGTTGCTGGCAGTTAGGTTCTTGTCTCATCCCAGAAAGAATTTAGAGATAGGACACAGAGGTCAAGAAAGTAAAGTGGGGATTTATTAAGGGATAGATAGAACACTCTCAAGGAGAGAGCAGGCAGGCTCAGGTGAGTAGCTTCCCTGAGTTTCTTTGGCAAGCTGATTACATAGGGTGTAAAAAGGAATGGGTGGAATATTCATTGGAGAGGGAGGGTTGAGGTTGTATTCCCTGATTTTCATCCCAGTTCCACCTTCCTGAGGGGAGGAGGGATTTTTATCCTTATTTAGTCTTGACGTCATTGTGTTGGTGCATGATGGGTACTTCTAATCTTTATTGTAATGAGAACATAATGAGCAAAACTTTGCATTTTGACACTGGAGATTCCTGCCCTTTCCCATGCTTCTTTGCCTGCCTCCAGGATACTTGTCACCCCCAAATGTGTGATTTCTTATCAGTTCAGAGCTTTTCTCTGTCTGCCAAAGGACCCCTGTTGTTCATAAGATGTATGGTTTCCTGCCATTTGGCCCATGCCCCTCTTCTCTGCTCATGTCTAGCTATCTGCCTGCTCAGACACTTCTACTAAAGCTGATTATATATATTAGCAGCTGGGGCTGCAGTAATAAATCACATAGACAGTGTAGCTTAAGCAATAGAATTTTATTTCTCACAGTTCCAGAGGCTAAGAAGTCCAAGATCAAGGTAAGGCAATGTAGGTTTCATTCTGAGGCCATTTAACTTTCCTTGTAAACTGCCAACATCTCTCTGTGTGCTCACATGACTTCTGTGCACACATAGAGAAAATGAGCTTTCATGTTGCTTTCTCTTTTTATAAGGACATCAGTCCTATGGGATTAGGGTTTCACTTTTTTTTTGTGTGAAAGCCCAATTTATTAGTTTTTAAAAATGGTATCGTATTTAAGAACTCTTAGCATAACCCAAGTACACAAAGATTTCTATGTTTTCTTCCAAAGGTTTTATAGTTTTGTGTTCCACATTTAGATCTATGATCCATTTTAAGTTAATTTCTAAATAAGGTGTGAAGTATAGATCAAGGTTCTTTTTTTGGAATATGAGTATCACATTTCTGTTGAATTTTTTATTTTTCCTTTTTTTTATTGAGTAATAGTAATTTTTCAATGTTGTGTAAAATTCTAGTATAGAGCACAATTTTTCAGTAATACATGAACATAAATATATATTCATTGTCACATTTTTTTCGCTATGAGCTACCACAAGAAATTGTATATATTTCCCTGTGCTATACAGTATAATCTTGTTTATCTATTCTGCATTTTAAAATCACAGTCTGTCCCTTCCCACCCCCCGCCCCCTTGGCAACCACAAGTTTGTATTCTATGTCTATGAGTCTGTTTCTGTTTTGTATTTATTTATTTATTTTTTTAGATTCCTCATATAAGCGATCTCATATGGTATTTTTCTTTCTCTTTCTGGCTTACTTCACTTAGAATGACACTCCAGGAGTATCAATGTTGCTGCAAATGGCGTTATATTGTCGGGTTTTGTGGCTGAGTAGTATTCCATTGTACAAATATACCACATCTTCTTTATCCAGTCATCTGTTGATGGACATCTAGGCTGCTTCCATGTCTTGGCTATTGTAAATAGTGCTGCTATGAACACTGGGGTGCAGGTGTCATCCTGAAGTAGGGTTCCTTCTGGATATATGCCCAGGAGCGGGATTCCTGGGTCATATGGTAAGTCTATTCCTAGTCTTTTGAGGAATCTCCATACTGTTTTCCTCAGTGGCTTTCCTTGCTTCCCTCTCCCAGTCTTAATGATTTAGATGTCTTCTTTTACAATTTTGTGTTTATTCTTTTTGTAATTCATGGTAGTTATCACCTTTCCAGTTATAAGTTTCTCATTTTTTGTAGCATCCTGCTTCTTTTCTATTTAGAGTAGGCCCGTCAATATTTCTTTTAGTATGGGTTTAGTGTTGCTAAACTCTTTTAGTTTTTGCTTGTCTGTGAAGTTCTTTCTCTCTCCTTTTATTCTAAAGGATAGCCTTGCTGGATAGAGTATCCTAGGCTGCATCTGTTTTTCATTTAGGACTATGAATATATCTTGCCACTCCCTTCTGGCCTGTAGTGTTTGTGTAGAGAAATCAGGTGAAAGCTTTATGGGGGTTCCCTTGTAACTCACTCTTTGTTTTTCTCTTCCTGTCTTTAGGATCATTTCTTTATCCTTGACTCTGGTCATCTTGATTATGATATGTCTTGGTGTGGGTCTGTTTGGGTTCTTCCTGTTTGGGACCCTCTGAACTTCCTGTACTTGGATATTTGATTCCTTCTCTAGGTTTGGGAAGTTTTCAGTCATGATTTCTTCCAGTACCTTTTCAATCCCCTTTGGTCTTTCTTTCCCCTCTGGAACTCGTTATGCATAGATTGGCACACTTCATATTATCCCATAGGTCCCTTATATTGTTTTCATTGTTTTTTATTTGTTTGTCTCTTAGCTGTTCTGATTGGGTTCTGTCTCTTGTCCTGTCTTCTAGGTCACTTATTCATTCCTCTGCATTATCTAGCCTGCTTTGCACAGCCTTTAGGTCAGCTCTCATCTCAGCAAATGAGTTTACTAATTTGACTTGGTTCTTCTTTATAGCTTCTATTTCATTTTTGACATATTTTATATCTCTAGACACTGTCTCTTTTAGTCCCTTCAGTACTTTGATCACTCCTTCTTTGAAATCTTGATCTAGTAGGCCATCAATGTCTATTTCCTTGATCACGCTTTCAGGGGATTTCTCTTGATCTTTTGATTGGGAGAGGTTCCTCTACTTCTTCATCTTGCTCATATCTCTCTGGCACTGTGGCTTAAGGAGTATCAGTTATCTAGTTCTCCTGGAGATGGTGTGCTCTTAATGATTTTATTGAGAGGTCTTTGTGTCTTTGCACTGTTTCATGAACTCAGCTTGCTGTTTCCAGAGGCCCTCTGTTGGCACCCTCATCTGTGCTGCTCCCAGTGGCTGTTGGCTAGCAGATCATGCCCCTATCCAACACTGGGTCAGGTGCTGAGCTTTTACCTTGTGGGTGGGTGGGTGGGTCACTCCCCCTCTCAATGCCACAGTCAGATTCTGCACTCAGGTGAGGCAGGTGGGCTGATTGTGCCCCCTCCCAGCACCATGGTGAGGTGTTGCATTTCTGCCAGGAAGGAGGGTGGCCACCTGCCCTCTACCAGCACAGGTCACTCCACTGCTCTGTGCAGCTGCCCACTCTGCCTTGGGTCAGTGCTCCAAAGCCTGGCTCGGGGAAGACCGTGGAATGTCCCTGCCCCTGCTCCATGCCAAATCAGCTCCTTGTTTGTCTTGGTGGCACAAGTTCTCTGAGGTGCCAGGGCAGAAAGATCCTATCTGCCTCAGGCTGTAAAGAAGTCTCTGTCCTGCCTAGGAGGTTGCAGAGCCCCTGGATGTAGATTCAGGTCTCTGCCCGGCCCTGGCTGCCCGGGCACTGCGCATAGGAGGAGATGGTGGCTGTGGCTGAGCCCCGCCTTTCTTTTCACGAGAAGTGCCAGTAATGGTGGTGCAGATCTGAGGAGACACAGGCTATGGCGCCCCTCCCCTCAGGGCACACCAGCTGTGTTGCTTTGCTTTTTTCACAATTTATGGGGGACCGAGGTTGTTCTGCTCCATATCCCCTCCCAACCACAGCACACAGCACCCTGAAGTCCCCCCCCAGGCTGCTTCAGTGCAGCCACCCCAGTCCTCTGCATGGCTCAGGCAGCTTGACCTGGCCCCCAGCTGCCGGCTCGCATCAGGGACCGGGTGTCACAGGGACCCTTTGTGCCTGTTTAACTCAGTTGTGTCAGTCAAGGGGTGCTTGGGGCAGATCTGAGCCTCAGAGGCTCCCCCTCCATCCCGCTGGCCTCTCTGTTGGAGAGGGGAGACCCAGCAAACGAGCGCCAGTCCTCCTTTGTAGCTCCCTCCCTGTGGGATTGGTCCCGCACTGTTTTGCTGTTTCTTCTTTCTTTTTTCCTTTTCTCCTACCAGATTTTTGGCGTCTTGGTCTTTCAAAGAGGGCGATGTTCTGTCGGAGTTCAGCAGGTGCTCTGGTTGGCTGAGTAGGTCCATAGATGTGAGTTTTGGTGCATTTGTGGGAGAGGGTGCACTACAAGCATCCTTCTACTCTGCCATCTTGCTTCTCTCCTTCTCAGGGCTTCACTGTTATGACCTCAGTTAATCTTTATCACATCCTCACATCCAAATAGAATCATATCAAGGTTATGACTTCAACATGTGAATTTGGGGGTAGACAATTCTGTCCATAACAATAATTACATATCATGCATTCCAGTAATTCCACTCTTAAGTATATACCTATCAGAAGTAAACTCACCCAAAAGACACACAGAAGAATATTTATAGCAATGCTATTAAAAAGAGCAAAATTAGAAAGAACCCTAATATTCATCAACAGCAGAATGGATAACTTGTGGTACATTTTTAATTGAATATTATTGCTCTAATTAATAAACTACTTAATGTTGCAAGCTTAATGTCAAAAGAATATAACAGGCAAACATATATATACCTTATGATACCATGATATAACGTTCAAAACAAGAATTCCAGAATATTCTTTATCAGTCAAACATGTAGCAATTTAGAGAAGGAACAACAGGACTTTTGGAGAGCTGAAAATGTTCTAGTTTTTAATGTGTATAGTGGTTACTTAAGGATTTCAACGTTGTAAAAATTCATCAATTTATACACTTGTTATTTGTACACTTTTCTCTATGTATGCTATACTTCAATAAAAAAAATTATTTTAAAAAATCACAATACTCACCATACCTTCCACAGAAACTTTTAAAGGAAACTGCTAATTAGTATTATTATCTTGTCTCAGATGAAAATGACCATCTTCATCATGGTAGTAATAAACAATTCTGTCTGCATCTCCATCACAGGAAAAGCATCTTTCATTGGACTTCATTTCTATTCTTAGCACACAGAATAGTTTAAAATGCATTTCAGTCTAAGAAATGAGAATTAAACAATATAAAATGTTTTAGATTTTCCTCTAATACTAGTTACAAGGGAACATTTTTTTTCACTAAGAGTATGATCATAACTGGCCTTATATAAGCATGATTGGTATAATTTTTCAAGAGATGTTTAAAATTATTTCTCCAGATTAAAAAAAATGTAAAGAATAAGAAGATAACACTACATACCCACTAGCATGGCTAGTATGTTTTAATTAGAAAAATGTGGAACATTGGGGAAGCAAGTAGAACACATACATTTCTGGTTGGAATATAAAATAGTTACATCACTTTGAAAATCAGTTTGGCAAAGTCAGATCCTTTGTGGTATTTAAATAATGATAAACTTTTGTTGAAGTGCATGATATTGTACATCTAAAATAAATGACTTTAAATTTATGTGACTTATTCCTCAATATAGCTGAGGGAAAATAGTGTGTTCTATCTCTGGTCATGTTATAACTGTCTGTATGACTTTGTACAACAAATTATCTGAACTTCATAGCTCTAATTGTTTTTTACTATATTGTCCTTTAGACAGTACATCTAATGTCTTCTAAATTTAAATGTCTGCTCCTCCAAAACTGATAATAGGGCTCATAAAACAAAATTAATCTCTTTCAGGGAAGTTTTCATTGTTATCTGATAAAGGGGGAAAATTTTCAAGCCAAAAAAATAGTATGAGCACTAAAATACTCTTCAAATAAGGAATCTCATCATCGTTGACAAAACAAGGATGTGTGAACCACTTAAACCATATAATTTTAAGAAATTTTATTAAACTACCTCATTATCAAATTAAAACATTTTAAAACAAGTTATTGACACTCTGATAAAATATAGTGTACTTGCACTAAAAATAGATGGAAGGGTAATTTTTGTTAAAATTCACCGCTGTAAGTTTTATTTTATAATTTCCATGTCAAAAATTTTCTTTTTTATACATATTTCTATTACATTTATAACAAAGAGGAAAAAACTATTTTTTGTTTGTTTTGTTTTTTATGATTTTGTCCCATGTGTTATGTCTTAAAAGACACATATAGTTACACTTATGATTTTCCTTTATGAAGATTAGAAGTAATACTTCTTGATAGTATCCATGTTTCATTTCTTTCAAGATATTTTGTGACTTTCCATTTGGTTTATTCTTCAATTTGTTGGTTGTTCAGGAGTATGCTTTGATAAGGGTTGCATTGAATCTGTAGATTGGTTTGGATGGTATTGAAATTTTAACAATATTAATGTTTAAATCCCATTTTCAATAGCATAAAAAATATTTAGGTATAAATTTAGCCAAAGGTCTGTACATGGTAAACTATAAAATATTGATGGAAAAAATTGAAGAAAGCACAAATAAATGGAAAGAATTTGTGTTTGTTTTCAAACATCATTTTTCCTTCCTTCAGAAGCTAATCTGTTGTTTCCCATATATAGCTTCACAGATCTTAGATCCATAATTTTGATCTTGTTGCTCTCACCACTTGAGATGCTTTTCTTTTATCTACTAATTGATATCTGGTCCATTTTTTATGGTACAATGTAAATGGCATTTTCCAGATGAACTACTCCTTTCCTTCAACTGCTTTAACATTCTTGATTTCCTCAGTAATTCCACGTAAATTATTCAATTTATCTTCAACTTGTTATTAGGCTCCTTTACTTTGTTTTTACTGTACAATGGAACAATTGAATAGCCTCTAAGCCATTTGAAAGTACAGTGTCTTCTATTTTATTTTATTTTATTTTGCATAGATCCTAGTACAGTGCTCTGAATTAAATACATACTAATTGTTACTTATAATGAATACTTTCCCCAGAGTAGACAACATATGGATTTGATTGAATTTCTTTCTTAAATGAAAACTTTCACTTTTACATGTACAGGGCTAGAAAAAAAATCTGATTTAAACGATAGTACTCACTTTATGAAGTGGGTTTCTAAAGCTGTGAGCCTTAAAACTTTACATTCTCAGACTCACAATGTCCCAGATGCTATGTATCTTATTCCTAAAATGTTCATCACTCCTTCACTGGGATTATATAATGAAAGTATAATAAATGGGTGAATTTGATGTCAACCATATTGAACTCAGAACAGATTCTTTAACAGACGTTCAAAATATAAAATGACATAGTGGTTGGGCCTAAAGAAGGTATTTTAAGCCAGTTTTTTGAAATGTGGGCAAGATTTATAGAGATAAGTAACGTTTATTGAATCTCCCACTGGAAATGCACTGCAGTATATGTATGCAATGAATAGTACTTTCACTCAATTTTAGAAGGCAACTGTGATTTGTTTCTAGTTCCATTTCTTGGCCTCCTGAGAACATAATAGTTTTCACGTTGGAGTAACAAGTAGAAGGGAGTTAGAGGTAGAGCAAAGCAGAAAAATGAGCCATGAAGCAGCAAAATCTCCTAACATCTCAGTGTTGAAGTGGAGCTTTGAGGAGTTCTTGCTAACAGCTGAAAGTATCTGCAACACAAAAGCTTGGTGCTGTATGAATACATGCTTTAAAGAACATTATCTCAGAAGTACATTGATCACTTGTGATAGATTTATTCTAGCAAAAGTTTAGACCAGTTCCAGAATTGTGAGCCTAGGAGGAGACCCTTGAATGGATCATTCCAGAATTATTGTCCAGTGAAAGGTATAAAAGATACAGAATCAGAGGTCTAAACAAAGAGTCCTTCTGAAAAGCCTTAGCATAATCATGCCTACTTACAGAAATATTTAAAGCACAGCCCTAAGGTGCAGATCAAGAGTCTGGAGGACTAGTATTCTCTCACCATACGATTCTGGGGTAAATTTTGAAAAATATGAACCTTGACACAATGGTTGAAGAACATATGACTGGAGAGAACTCATCTCCTGAATACTCAGAGTAGAAGACAGGAAAGAAACTTCCTCCCAGAGAATACCTGGCATTGATTTCTCAGATTGCAAACAGCTACAGAATCTGATAAATTAAAGCTAAAAAAAAAATTAAAGAAGTTTATGTTCCATGAACAATGTCTTGCTCTCAACAAATGTGAACAAATGTATTGAAGGGATAATTCTGTCTTGAGAAAACATTTGCACATCTATGTTCCCAGAGCTCACCTATGTATAGAATGTAGCAAGAGTTGTTTAAGAGCTCAAATATATTATATCAATTGGGTAATACTGGAGAGAATTCCTCTCAATGTACATTTTAGCTGCAGGAAATTCCTTTTACTGGAATTCACTTTGCATACACATAGGCAAATCTATATTAGAGAAAAGTGCAATGTAGTAATCCTGCAAAACAATAGGTACATATTAGCTGAGTTGAGTTAAACTTTAGAATCATAAGGCTGTTGCCGACTTTTTTACCATCTGTCATTAAGGTAATACTTATGATTATTGTTTGGGCCTCCTGACTGCATAAAAAGAAATTATCAATATAAAAGAGAGACAGAAAGACAGACTATTTTCTATATTAAATTTACAACCCCAAATCAAACTTGATTACAATATTTGTTTTATTAAGATAATCACTGTTTAATTTTCTACTTTTTGTCAGAGGTACAATTTGTTTTCTTTCTTTGGAAAAAATGGATACTTCATCAGGAAGGTTGATTTTAAGACGGACACTCAAACCATATGTCTAACTATCATTACTATTTCCTGTGTCCTTATGTGAAATGTGATAACTTGATGATCTCATACCACTGAAATGTACTTAGGTTATTAGGAAACATTTATTTGGTAAGAACAATGCGTTTTTTCCCCCAGTTAAGGCTAAGATATTTATGTACAATTGGTAATTGATGAGGTTGGAATTTTAATTTTGCTGTTTATAAATTTCGATAAGGACTATATTATGAAAGTGTTTAAAATATTTAGTTTATGATTGCCCTTTCTTAGTTCTCACAGAAAGAGTGTAGTCTACACTGTCATAAACACAAGAAGAGCTCTTCCATATCTTCATAGACTTAAATATGGAATAGAAAATATATCTTTTTTGCACATATCTTGTTTATTCCTTAATTACTAGGAGGATATAATTGTAGTGAAAAATCTATACAAAAACAGATGTGTCAAATATGTGTTATTGTGTTTAAGTCAATTAAGAAAATATGTTCTCTATTAACTACAAACTTTGCTATTCAGAAATTTGAATATTTAGGTCAAATTTACCAAGGTTTTGAGGTCACTGCTTTTGTTAAATTAAAGTCTTCTGTATTGAATAGGGAAATCATGTTTCATTACTTCGTACAAGTAAACCAGTGTTGTGTATACAGGTGTTTAATCTGAGATGATACCATTATAATAATGTGTATGAATAAGAATATAGCCATCTATCACCCAGTGAATCTAATTTTCATTTCTCAAGAAACCAGAGTACAAACATCTTAGGGTATAGAGAGGTTAATATTAGACATTAACATTTTAAAGAAACAAAATTAAACGCAATTCCCTCAAACTACAAATAAATAACATTTTATTTGTTATACAAAACAAAAAAATGTTTTATGAATGTCTTTGGAATGTATGCTACTGGTTCATTATAGGTGAATAACAAATAAATAATAATAAAGTAATACTTAAAACGCTAAATTTCATAACTTTCTGTTACTAAGAAACATCATTCAAAATAGAATTCTTCCATTTTGATTTAATGTGGACTACTAGTTAATTTATATTTTGAAATATGCATAACTGTTAGTTTTTCATCTTCTCTTACAAACCATTATCACAATGGGGATTATCAACATTTCTAAACAATCTTGTGTAGTGGAAATATCATGCTAATATATTTTAATCAAAATTTATTTTGTTGTTGTATTTTGAATTAATATTTAATGTCGTATGCTCCTAAATTGTTCCAAATCTTAAAACTTCCTCACTACTCCTCTTCATCTCTTCCATAACTGCTGGTTAGGACACCTCTCAATTCATTGTACACTGTTGTGTATGGAGATTTAGAAAACATGAAAGTCCATTGGTAAGAGAATTGAGATAAACAGAAGAGATGACATATTGTTCACAACTTTCATGATAAAGATGATTTAAATCATTAACATGAAAATTGTCTCAGAATAAATTACAATATTCATTGGGGTGAAAAGTACATGATGATTTTGAGGTATAAATAGTTAAACAGAAATGCCAAGGAGGGAATTGAACTTGAGGAATTGGGTGGTAGAAATGGTTGATGGTGTTACAGTTTCTTGACATCTATCTTTCTACTTCTAATTTAGACTTCCATCAGGAATTGGCTCTTCAAAAATTATTTAAAATAGCTATCATTTCACCACTGCTTGCCATAAAATTACCATGAGAGAAAATTCAGATATATGAGAAAAAAGAAAAAAAAAAAATAAGGAATGCCCAGTTGAGGGGGAGAGAGAGAGAGAATCAAACAGACAAATCCATTTTCAGGGAGGAAGTCAAATCAGTATTTTGTAACATCCTAAGTGTCCATCTGTGGATAAATGGACAAAAAAGATGTGAAATATACAGGGGACTCTTGAACAACACAAATTTGAACTGCTCAAGTCCACTTATACACAGATTTTTTTTCAATAAATTCTACAGTACTACACAATCCTTGGTAGGTTAAATGTGCAGATGAGGAGACATGAATATGGGGGGGCCAATTATAAAGTTATATGTGAATTTTTGGCTGTATTGGGCATCAGTGCCCCAAATCCCCATATTGTTCAAAGGTCAGCTGTTTTTGCAATGGAATACTATTTGGCTATAAAAAGTAATAAAATCTTGCCATTTTAAACAATGAATGGACCTCAAGGACTTTATGCTAAATGAAATAAATCAGACAGCAAAAGACAAATACTATATGATCTCACTTGTATGTGGAATTTTGAAGAACAAAACATTTTTTTAAATCTCATAGATACAGAGAAAGGATTGGTGATTGCTAGAGGTGTGAGGTAGAGAATGGGCAGAATGAGTGAAGGGGAAAAGTTACAAACTTTCAGTTATAAAATAAATAAGTCATGGGGGTGTAATGTACAGGATGGTGTCTCCATTCAATAATACTGTATTGCATATTGAAAGTTGTTGAGAGAATTGACCTTAAAAGTCCTCATCACAAGAAGAAAAAGTTTCTAACTATGTATGATGACAGATGTTAACTAGACTTTTTGTGATCACTTCAGAATATATACAAATATCAAATCACTATGTTGTATACCTGAAACTAATTTAATTTTCTGTGCCGATTATACCTCAATTTAAAAACATTTTTAAAAAGCAAACATTCTTAGTATTAAAATTGTCAATGGAATATCGTATATTGGTAAAATTAATTCTTTTCTAGCTTTGAATACTAGTGGTATTAATAATTATGTGGACTCACAAAACTGGGTGATAACTAAAGGCTTACACATCAACCATTAATGAGTGGAAAAGGAAATAAATAGGGAAATTGTTCCCCACAATTACAACAAAACAATTCTGTTGTAAGCAAGCCTCCTAGCTTATTATAGTGAAACTGAAGGTTTAGAATAGTGAAACTGTTTAATACAATAAATTTACTTTTGAAATGTGCCTTTCTGGTGTGAAAACAACTGTTTAATAGTTGTTGTTATGGCAACTGATGATTTTTCTATTGAACAAAAGAATGCATAATTGGGAGTTATGTAATAGTATTTTTCAGAATGAGAGTGGATTCTTGTGTAATTTAAATATATGAGTGTTAAACATGGTTCAAATATCCCTTAAGTCTTGGTTTGTTAATTCTCTGACCATTGCATTTTAATAAATATTCTAGATGCTAATTTGCATATTTTGCTTTTATATTATATTTGATAAATTAAATACTAGACATCCTTCAAATTATCCAGAGGATTCAGATGGAGATTTTCTCTTGAAGTTCAATTTCCACTAGAACTTGAAATTATATCAGAATTTCCTTAACCAGACCCTGTTCACCTGGAGCTTTAACATACCCAGATTTGGGGGAGAATCTAAGACAATGGTAAAAAAAAAAATGAGATAATGCCAGTGATGAGACTATGATAAATTATAACAACTTAATCGGGAGCAAAATAAATCACAAAATTTTTGAGGAATTTTATGATAAATTATTTCAGGATTATATGCAAAAAAATGTAAAATACAGAGAGATGTGACTAATCACTGGGCTGTTTGGCTCTTTATCCCATATATTCTCCAATTTATTCTCAGTCTTTGGGAATAATATCACTGACGATTTGACAAGGGTAATGGAAAAACAAAACAAAACTCTGGAACCAAAGCTCATAGTTAGAATTGTTGCTGACCCTGTGTGACTTTGTATCCCACTGATGTACTTATTATCTTTTTTCTGAAACCCAGCCACAACCTAATTATAGTTCTAGTAACTGGTTCCCATTCCTTTTATTCCTATTCTTAAGCCTTGATCTTAATTTTCTGGCAAATACTCCTTCTGTACTGCACTGAATTATTTCCTTTTTCGCTGTGGTCCTTTTTCTGGTTTTAATTTTATCCCGAAAATCCATTCCTGAAGCTGAATATATACTAGTTGGTGACAGGCTTCCCTGATATTGACATATCCATATCTCTAGATGTGTCGTACAGTCAGATATATTTGATATTCTTTCAGGTGTCTGAAACATCTGTCTGGAGTTGGCCAGTGATATTCGCTGGACTGACTATAAATCTATGTGGCCAATCTCAAATTACTTCTTCTAAGTTTTAGATATCTCTTTTGACCATCCTACCACTGACATAGCCTTAATAATGACGGTAGTAGTAGATATAATATATGTTAACGTTTATATTCATATCTCCTTACTTCTCAGTCTTTCCTTTTTAATCCAAACGAGAATAGAACCTTATTCTGTTTGATCTTCAAGAATTTCAGTTATAAGAAGACTATTCCGCTCCTAGACCTGATTTAGATGACGAGATTCAGGACTTTGAGCACATGCTGTAATAGGATCAGAATTATAAAGACCTTGAAAGGAATGAATGTATTTTGCATGAGGAAGGGACATGAATCATTGGTGTCAAAAGGGCAGACTGTGGTAGACAGTTTCTAAAGTTGCTCTCAGTCATCTCCACTCCTTACTGTTTACTTTGTTGTAAAATTCTCTCATCTTGAGTGTACACTAGACAATATGATTTTCTTATATTGAATAGAATACAGTAAAAGTGATGAGATACCACTTCCGAGATTAAGTAACAAAAGGCTGACTTCCATCTTGTTCTTTCCTCCTTCTTTCCTCCCTTCCTTCCTTCCTTCCTTCCTTCCTTTCTTTTTCTTTCTTTCTTTCTTTCTTTCTTTCTTTCTTTCTTTCTTTCTTTCTTTCTTTCTTTCTTTCTTTCTTTCTTTCTTTCTTTCTTTCTTTCCATTCCTTCTTTCTCTCTCCTTCTTTCTCTCTCCTTCTTTCCTTCATTCTCTCTCTCCCACCTTCTCTTCTCTCCTTTCTTTCTCTCTCTCTCTATGGCTCTTCTCATTCACCATTCTGACAAGTCAGCTTCCATGTTATAAGCTTCCTTGTAGAGAGGGTTACATGGCGGGGAAATGAGGGTAGCTTCTGGAAAACATCTAGTGAAGAACTGAAGCCTTCAGTCCAAAATCCCACAAGGTACTAATAGCATCAGTAAAAAGAAAGCTACTTTACCTGACAAAAGAAAAAAAAGTAGAAATTGCCAGGGAAAATTTATGAAATAAGAGAAATGAATAAGCAAAAATTGAGTAATATTGGCAGGAATAAGGCTGCTGGGGAAAAGTTACTCTTATGAGAGATAGTCTGAGCTAATGGAAATATTAAAATTTTGTGGTGTGAGATTCATAACATAAACTACTTTCTCTCTTTATTCTTCATTAATTCTATTGAATGATTAGATTCCTTTTGATAGACTTCTATAGCTTGGTTGATGTATGATGAAAACAGAATGTTTTAAAGGATTCAGGTGCCTCCAGTAAAAAATGGCAGATTGATCGAATGCATGTAACTTTGCTCCCTGCTGAAAACTCAATAAAATACCATAAAATGTTTTTGAAAGTATAAGCCCACAAACAAAGGGAGAATATAACAGAGATAAAGTTTGGGAAGAAAGAAAGCATATGGGTGACATGTAAATAATTTGAAGATCCATAAGCCCTAAATCCCCAACTAGCAGTGGGAAGGTGAAAATCAACCTGTTTTGTTTTGTTTTTTTAACAAAAAACATGAAAAAATCAGGAATTAGTAGTGTCCATTATCTGTGAAAATAGAGCTGAAGGAGAACATGACTTGATATAAAATATGATTAAAAAGAATTTTGATCCCCACTCTAGGTAGTTGGAAGACTGTTCTTCTCCTTCCTGACAAAGATTAGAGGTTGATTCCCTGCAAAATATCCTCATATTAAAATAATAATAAATAACATGTACATCCTGAATACTGAGACTTTAAGCCTTCTTCTTCTCAAATAGTGGAAATTATGCCTTCATCTTCCAGGCAGGAGATTAAGTGAGTTCTCTTATAACTCCAAGAAGAAAAGCCACAGATGCAATCATGAGTTCACTTTGACAATGAAACATCTCAGTGCGATCACTCCACAGTGAAGTTCACAACCAAGAATCCACTATGAGAGTGCTCAGAGATTCCTATATCAGTTTTTTAGTCCCCCACTCCTATATGACAGCAATCAAGGATTTCTAGACATATGAAGATAACGTCTTTTTTTTTTAGATTGCACGTGTAAGTAAGATCATATAGTAGTTTTCTTTCTCTGTCTGACTTATTTTACTTAGTGTAATGCCTTCAAGTTCCATCCATGTTTTTGCAAATGGTAGAATTTCTTTGTTTTTATGGCTGAATTATAAACTAAAGCACACCATTTTAGGCAAGAATAACCCACACATTTCCAAATTAAAAAAAATAAGTTTACATATAAAGGATCAGGGATTAGAAGTTTGCAAACTTCTCAAAAACAACAGTGAAATTCTAGAAGATAATGGAAGGATGTTTTCACTCTTCTAAAGGAAAATTATTACCCATCAAAATTTCTATTCACAGTAAAACTATTAATTAAGTACAGGGGTAGAGTAAAGATATTATTAGACATGTAAAGTCTTTAAGAGGTCACCTCCAGTGCAGACCTCTATAAAGAAGCAACTGAAGTATGTTCCCCTCCCCCTAAAAAATGAACAAAAATTGAAAGATATAGGATCTAGGAAATAGGAGATCCATTGCATGATTGAAGCAAAAGAAATTGTCATAATGATGGTGAAGGGAAAAGCCAGTAGGATACCAAATAAAAACTCATCAGACATCAGAAGACAGACAGAGATTGATGCTAAAAGAAGAAACTGATGGAATACTGGAAGTGTCTGAATATCTTGAGAACAATTTTAGATAATTGAATGCAAATTTGGGGTTAAAATAAATATACATAAATAAATACATTAAATTTAAAAACAAAGCATGTATAAACCCCAGGGAAAATTTAAATTATGCAGAAATTGCCTTACTATATTTTCAGCTATGAGAAGCCCTTACATAATAATATAAACACTAAATATTAATCTAATAAAAATTTAGATATAAATATATTGGAAGATGGAGATATCAGAAGAGAGGTATCTGTATTGGAAACAGGAGAAAGAAAGCAAGCTAAATCCACATCTTCTATAGTATGAAGCCAATTTAGATAATGCTTAAAACATTATCAATGTCTCAATGCTTAGAAAATTAAGAATTAGCTATAAATGTGTGTTATTTAGATATATGGAGGTAACAAAAATCAGCTAAAAGAGTTAAAAGTGACAATTTCTAGAGAAAAGGAAATAGAAGAAATGGAAGGAGGATGTTGTATTTGGTAACAAATTTTGTTAAACTGTCTGTATATATGTATATTAGATACATAATATTATAATACTGTAAAAATCTTAAACCCCTCATACTTTTCACCCAAGACAATGAGATCACATTTTGACAAAAAAAACTATTTTAGAGAGCATAATCAAGATTTCTTAATATAATTCTATACCATTAAACGTCACAGAGAAAATGCCAATGAGCATAGGTTTTCCACTCCAGTACAGTGATAAAATCCTTATTCTCTTTACAATGAATTTAAGTTGTTATGAATATTGTGTACTGAAGGATGATTGCTGTATATTAAGAGCAGAGACAATTTTTCCACTCTTTTGATTTAGTTTTTGAAAGCATAAGGTTATTAACTTGGGATTTCCTATTGAGTTTAAGTGGTTAGTTTTAAAAGTCAGTATTGAAATATATTTGCACTATGGCTAAATTGCTATATTTGTATAGATTATTTAAATTAACTCATATAATTTTCTTTCTGTTGCAACCACATATTGACAACATAGAGTTACTGTCACATTTCAGTTAATATTCTCAGTCAATGAAACTAGCATGGTATTTACATTTCTCTTCATCTTATAATAGTTAAAGTGTGAGGGAAATTGTTATTAAATTCATAAGAATAATGGATTAACTTAAAATAGTAATGAAAGAAGAAAAAATGTTACAGAAATTTCCAAATCAAAATGTAGTATATTCCATTAGAAGTTAGTAAGACAGTGAGATGAATTTTATTTCTTGTTGACAGAAGAGAAAATTCTAAATGTCACAAGTGAATAACTCACAAACAGGATAACTAGCATCTGAAAAAGAAGATGATTTCTGTATATTTGAGTCATCATAGGAAGATTGATAGTTTTTAAATACCAGCATGCTTGAACCTATGAATTGATCTTTCAAAGGAAACCGTTGGAAGGGAGAGCAGAAGAAAAGCAAAGTCTTTATTTGGTAAACTTAGAGGAATACATGCTAGCTGTATTCAGAATAATTTTGACCCTTTGAGTCCAAAGATCAATAAAATCAAGTCTTTTCTGTGAGGAGGGGACAGACTTGAAAGCCTAACAGGCACTTTCTCAGACATGCAAAATAAGCTAAGTAGGTTAGTTGTTTTGTGTACTGTCTAGGACTGAGAACTAGAACTTACAATGTTACAAGATGAAATTCTATTATTTAAAAAATTGGCATCAAAATTCCACCTACGGAAGGAATTGCCTTTGTTTCATAAAAACTTTTCTATGTTGCTTTAAGGGATAGTAAAACTTTGAGGACATGGACTGGAAGAAGCCAAGGCTATTAAATTGCTGTACACATAAAATAAATTAGGATTGATTGGGGAATAGACAGATGGGAGTGGGAGTTTAAACTGGTAGTTTAAAACTTGGGCCTTTGAGAGTTAAATGGGCTAGTAAAAACTTCCTGGTGTTGAGGTGGACAAAGAGTCAGGGATATGTTTTTGTATCTCTGTAAATCCTTTTCTCTCATTTCTTTCCAGTTTTTTTTTTTTAAATTGAAGTATAGTAAGTTACAATGTGTCAATTTCTGGAGTACAGCACAATGTCCCAGTCATACATATACATACATATATTCCTTTTCATATTCTTTTCCACTGAAGGTTATTACAAGATATTGGATATAGTTCCCTGCATTATACAGAAGAAATTTGTTTTTTATCTATTTCTTATATAGTAGTTAATATTTGCAAATATTGAACTCCCAAATTTATCCCTTCTCACCTGCTTTCCCCCCAACAACCATAAGATTGTTTACTATGTCTGAGTCTGTTTCTGTTTTGTAAATGAGTTCATTACTGTTTTTTCTTTTTTAGATTCAACATATGAGCGATCTCATATGGTATTTTTCTTTCTCTTTCTGGCTTACTTCACATAGAATGACATTCTTCAGTTTCATCCATGTGGCTGCAAGTGGCATTATTTTATTAATTTTTATGGCTGAGTAGTATTCCATTATATAAACATATTACAACTTCTTTATCCAGTCATCTATTGATGGACATTTGGGTTGTTTCCATGTCTTGGCTATTGTATATAGTGCTGCTATGAACATTTATTTTCCACATTCTTAGTAAGAGTTCTAAAATATAAATGAGTTCTGGGTTAGAGACCATCCTAAGAAAGTAAATCTTAGAAAGGATTTTGGACTTTTGTTTACAGATTAGAGGTTTAGGGCTTTCTTATCTAGATCTTAAAGGAGATCACAGCTGACTTGCCAATTGGAGCATTTTAAAGCTTTGAATACCAAGTATTATGTACCTTGTTAACTAT
The DNA here is from genome assembly GCF_048773025.1 of Camelus bactrianus. Classification (NCBI taxonomy): domain Eukaryota; kingdom Metazoa; phylum Chordata; class Mammalia; order Artiodactyla; family Camelidae; genus Camelus; species Camelus bactrianus. Next base: position 69,655,530 of record NC_133575.1, on the reverse strand, counting down.
GCAAGGATTATCCTTCTTCAGTTTGCTCCACGAAGTTGAGAAGAAACTATATTTAAAAGAGGGAAACCATTTTGTAAGTGAAGGTGAAATTCAGATGTTCTGTCAGTAAAAGAAAAAGCACTAGTCATATGTAATGTCTTCATCAATCATTTTTTCAGCAACTACTTATTGAACAACTACTATGTGATAATCACTCTACCGACCACAAGTACAATGAAGTGAACAAGCCAAGGCTGACAGTCCAATGTGATGATATTTTTAAAAAATCACACAAATAGATTGATTCTTACAAATTTATATGAGTTCCAAGAAGGTAAAGTATAAGGTGGTATTAGAGAAGATTAGGTGGCACAAAAATTAGATTTTTCACCATAGAAGGCCAACCCGAAGTAATGACATTTAAACTAAGACCTGAAGGATGAGTAAGATTTAGCTAAGCAAAGAGTGAAAGATTTCTATTAAAAAAAATTTAGTTAAGTAAGGAAAATTAGTTGTCAATTTGACAAAAATTGAATTGTTCAATTCAACAATTATTATAATGGTTATTTCTAAACTTCACATTGATATTATATATATTTATATATTTACATATTTATACATTCCATTTGACTTTCAAATACAATACAAAAGCAAAACAGAGTTCAAACCACAGGTTTAGCATTATTATTATTATTGAGCAGAAGAATTAGAAATAAAATAATTTCCTCATAAGAATTCTACCTGAGTGTTTTGGGGTTGAGGAATGTGATAATCTTTCATTGGAAATTTATGTTTAACTTCTGTATGTCTTGAACATATCCAAATTGTTAAGGGTGATGTCTTACCCAGCTACTTAATGAAGAATTTTTTTTGTTTATCCTGCTTTTTATTGTCAGATTTAAAAAAATAGAGACATCCATAACTATTGCCTGTGGGGATTTTTCAAGGGAATCAGATTTTTTATGACACACAAAAGAATAAAACTTGGCATCATATTAAAAGACCATAAATCAGTTTGTTTTAATGAATTATCTTCAAAGGTTTAATTAACAGCAGATTTTTTTTTTTAAATCACCAGTGTTAGCTTTAGAATTGGAAAATTGACAAGTTTCTCCCCTGTCAAAAGGGAACACATTTTTGTCTCTTTATTCTTTTTGTTGTTTTATCCTTTCAGGAACTAAAGATTATAAATAGGAGTTTATAAAACACATTCTTGAAATTAGAGTATTCTTACAATTAAAAAAGCAGTATCTGAACTTATGCTAAATTTGAAAGGAGATCAATATTTATAGTATACTTTGAAATGTGGTTTTCCTGCTTTTAAAAGATATGAGTGAAAAATGACTTATTAGTATGAATAGAAAGAGAATTGTGGATTTTTTTCATATTCAGGAGTATCTTATCTCAGATTTGGATCATATATAGTGATTTCAAAATTAGTAGTCCCTCCTGAAGTTTTGACTAGTAGCCTTGAGTTAGTTTATTGATAGTGCTTCCACAAGATGAAAATTTTTAAAAATGAGGACAATTATCATCAAAGCAACATTTTAATGGCACTGTTATGTTCAAGATACTAAGAAAAGTTACATGTTTCTATTTTCAAATCTACCAAAACCAACCAATTGGAAATTTTAATTTAGATAATTGCACTGAAATTCATTATAGTTAAGGTGAGACGTGGAAGGTATGCATTTACCTGAGAAGAATTAACTTTTTACCTTCATAACTTCATTTTTGGATTATTCATTATGAGGTTAAGAATAATATTTTATTCTTATCAACTTTTTAAAAATTCTAGTTCTGCTTCCTCCCAAACACAATTCCAGTACTAAAAAAACCATTTTGTTTTGGATTAGTTACAAAGCAACAAAGCATTTCTTCTTCTTTTTTTTTTTTTAATATTTTCTCTTTTTAATCTATTTCTTTTTCTTCCAATTTTATTGAGATATAATTAACATACAGCACTGTATAAGTTTGAGGGTATATAGCATAATGATTTGACTTACATACATCATAAAATGACTACCACAATAAGTTTAGTAAACATCCATCATATAGACACAAAATTAAAGAAATAGAAAAAGTATATTTTTTTCCTTGTGATGAGAACTCTTGGGATTTACTTTTATCAACTTCCACATACATACAGCAGTGTTAATACATCTATCATTTTGTACATTACATCCCTAGTACTTTTCTTATAACTAGAAGTTTGTACCTTTTGACTGCTTTCATCTATTCCCCTACCCCTCTTTCCCCACCCCCATCTCTAACAACCACAATCTGATCTCTATTTCTATGAGATAGTTTGTTGGTTTATTTGTTCGAAGTATAATTGACCTAAAACAGTATGTTAGCTGCTGTTGGACATTATGATTCAATATTTCTATACATTTGAAAATGATCACCACAATAAATCTATTTACCATCTATCACCATACAAAGATATTACACAATTATTGACTATATTCCCCACACTTATGACTCATTTATTTTGCAGCTGGAAGTTTTTACCTCTTAATAACCCTCACATATTTCTCTCCTCCCCACCACCTCCCCTGTGGCAACCATAGTTTTATTCTTTGTATCTATGACTCTGTTTTGTTATGTATGTTTGTTTTGTTTATTAGATTCCACATATAAGTGAAATCATACAACATTTATCTTTCTATAACTTATCTCACTTAGCATTTCTTCTAAGATAAGATTCTACTACATTTTGTGACCTTGAAATTGGAGGACTACTTAAAACTACGCATAACATATTTCACTTCTATTTTGACCAGAATAGGGAACCATATATCACTAGGTAAGAACTGTCTGGTTGAAGAGCCAAAGGGGGAATAAAGCTAAATAATGAAGTCAAATAAAGGAAATAAATAACAGAACAGTTATGCTTTGTTTGATGAAAATATTAATTCTCATTATGCAAAATACTTTCTTCTATTTTCTCAATCTATCTATTCATCAGATTTTGCCACTGCTACAAAGCCTATCTGACTTCACAGGTTCTCCTTCACCTTCTCTTTTATAGCCCTTTTAGATTGTACAAAAACTAAGATTAATTGTATATATATACATTTTCCCATCAAAATAATCATGTGAAGTAGTGAAAAGAACACACACTTTGGAGTGAGATTTTAATTCAAGTCCATATCCTTGGGAAAATTATTTAACCTTTCTGAATCTCAATTTTCTCATCTGAAAAAGTGAGTCAAGTGTTGTTGTGGGGACCAAATGTCTTACTATATGAAAAGCCTTACAGAAGTGCTAGTATATCAGAAATAGAAAGTGTGTCTTTATTATTTATTCCTTAGAGTAATTAGTAGTATTAAACAAAGTATGCTCTCCATGCATTAGTTATTTAATAATAGAAGTAATGTATGATTAGTGAAATATGCTAGCTCCAAGGGTAATATATATCTGTTAATGCCATAACTTTTGTTTCAGACTAATTCCAGAAGATACCTTCAGGAAACTTAGGTTGAAATTTGTTTTTCTATCAACAGGATATCTGCAGAATTGTATTTAGTTATGCACTCAACATTTTAAGGTAGACATTGCTATTCTAGAGAAGATCCAGGAAAGAATGCTTAGGATGGTGAGGGGTCTGGAGCCCATGCTATACAGGGACAATGTAAAAAACTGGGGCTATTTTCTCACAGGAGGCATAGAACTTTCTTCAAATATTTAGTGAGGTATCATATGGTGAAATAGAAAACCTATAGTATATTTTTACAACCAGTGAAACTAGATAAATTATAAGGATGTAGATATCTTCTCACGTTGATATAAAACCTTCTATCCAGAAAACAAGTAGAATGGCTAATTTTCTGTCAGGGAAGATGTTTAAGCATAGACTGAACAATGATTCTTTGCCAATAATTTCAGATAAGACTTAGTAAACACTTTTTCACTGAATCTGATTCTATTATAAGTAATGAAAATTTTAGCTCAAAATTATAAGCAGAATAAGTTTCAGAGGTCAAGGTATTACTCCACACATACAAGAAGCAGCACACTCCCTGAATTCTTGGTCGGAGGAAGAAAGACACAAAGACTTCCTCTAATTTAAACATTGCCTAGACCTGATCTTGCATCTTGTACTGAAACACATAATCCTAAGAAAATATATTTATTGGTATAATAAAGTACCTTTAGTTCCTGATTTAATATACAGAATTCTTTCATTGGTAGCAATGGAAGAGAACAATAAATGGCACTGTTATAATCAAGATCACTAAATATTTGTAAAATTAATGAAAAATATACATGCAAATTGAGTGATTCAATGTTCTAATCATTGTAAAAGCAGATACTACTCCTGATAGTTGAAATTTAAGAACAATTATAGTAAAATTTCAAATATTTCTATTGTAAAATGACATAATGTATATGAGTTCAAAAAGTAAAGACAATAAAATTATATGAAACTATGCAAAATCATATAAAACTATGTAAATACATTTATAGTTTAAATAACCAATGTTACTTGCTGTATTGTCTATATAAAGGTTTATTCTGAGAAATTGTACATTTACTTCAATATAACTATCATTTGAAAAATTTATACTACAGAAACAAACTGCTTTTATGAACAGTACAGCTATTTCCTATCAAGAAGCTATGTTTCACCTGTAATTTAATTTAACTATTTACAATGTGTTAATATTTTCTTCCATAGATTTAATGCCCATTCAATTATTACAGTCTATCCTGTTACATTACAATTGTGGAGCAATTTTTCTTGCTTTAATCCTCCCAGAAATATCTTATACTGTTTTCTCTTTTGAAACCATATAATATAAGCAAATTAAGGCAAGGCTACACAATACAAAGGCTAAGAGGAAGATTCTAAGAATTTTGTGAACTGGGACTTTATAGACATAATCTAAAAGCCATTCAGGATCTTAAAGAACATCATTACCCTAAATTATCCACATTAACTTCTTTTCTCTCTAATTTCTTTGGGTAAATACCATAATATTATTTTTGCTTTGGAATGAAATAGCTTGATCCACTGGCCATTATAGGCACAGTTTACCATTTTTCTAAGGTAAATTTAGGGGAAAAAATCTTGAAAAATTTATATTTAAAAAAAAGTATTGCTGGTTAGAGGCCAAGATGATGGAGTAGAAGGATGCTCATAGCTCACCCTCTCCCATAAATACACCAAGACTCACATCCACAGACCCACTCAGCCAACCAGAGCACCTGCGGAACTCCAACAGAACATTGTCCTCTTCAAAAGACAGAGATGCCAAAAATCTGGTAGGAGAAAGGTAAAAAGAAAGAAGAAAAGGCAAAACAGAGCAGGACAGTTCCCATGGGGAGGGAGTGGCAAAGGAAGACTGGCACTCATTCGCTGAACCTCCCCCTCTCCAAAGGAGAGGCCAGCGGGATGGAGGGGCTGCATCTGAGGCTCGGACCTGTACAGAGCAGCCCTTGACCTTCAGAACTAAGTTAAATGGGTACAGAGGGTCCCCACAACACCCAGCTTGAGACACAGGCCAGCAGCTGGGGGCCGGGCCAAGCTGCCTGAGCCGGGTGGAGGACTGGGACGGCTGCACTGAGGCAGACCTGGGGGACTGCAGGGGGCTGTGCACCGTGGTTGTGGGAGCACAGGGCAGAACAACCTGGGCCCTCCATAAAACAACATGGCTGATGTGCCCTGGGGGGAAGGGTGTATACCCCCATCTCTGAAAACCCGAGGAAACTTTTCAGGTGAAGTGAGGTGGGGCTCAGGCACAGCCACCATATCCTCCTGTGCTTAGCACCCGGGCGGGGGCGAAACCCTCATCCGCACCTAAGGACTTAGCAGCCTCAAAGGCCAGACGGAGACTTGTCTACAGCCTGAGGCAGATAGGATCCTTTCATCCTGGTCCTTCAGAGAACTTGCTCCACCAACACAAAGAGCTAGGTTTTGGCCTGGAACAAGGGCAGGGCTGTTCCTCGGTCTTCCCTGAGCCTCCCTATGGGGTGCTGACCTGAGGCAGAACGCGCAGCGGCAAAGAGCTGTGGAGTGAAGGGTGCAGGGAGAGGGCGGGTGGCCCCACGCCTTCCAGGCAGGAACGCAGCACCTGACCGCGGTGCTGGGAAGAGACGCGACCCCCCCCCCCAACCTGGTCAGTCTGCAACATCTGACTGTGGCATCAGGACCAGCCCGCTCAGAGCAAAGGAGAGCTGTGCCTGACCCAGTGTTAGGAAGGGGCGTGATTTGCTTGCCGACAGGCACTTCGGAGCAGCACAGACGAGGGCGCCAATGGAGGGCCTCTGGAAACAGCAAGCTGAGTTCCAAAAACAGGGCGAAGGCAGAAAGACTTCGCATTAAGAGCATACAGTCTCCAGGAGAACACTGCCCACTTTTTTTTTAAAAAATCTGTTTTTACCTGTTCTGTTTTCTATTACCCTTTTAATTTTTACTTCTTACACAATTATGTATACTCCCAGTTTTAATCCCTTTTAAATTTTTAAAAAATATTTTTATTATTATTATTTTTTAAAATCCACGTCATTTCATTTTTATTTCTCTTGGTTTTGATGTCCTGTTATTGATTATACACAGGTTTCAAATACATTTTTCCCTCTTTTCTCCTTTTTTAAAGGTTTTTAAAAGACGTCTCAACCCAATTGCTAATCTGCTTCAACTTGCTCTTCTATTATTCATTATACACTGTTTTCAAATCTTTTTTTCCTCCCTTCTTTTAAAATTCCCCTTTATTTTATCTTTTAATCTGTTCTATTTTCTATTACCTTTTCAGTTTCTAATTTCTAAAAAATTATATATCTTCTCATTTTAATTCCTTTTAAAATTTTCTTTTAAAGCAGTTATATTAGTGTTATTTTTAAAAATCCACCTGATTTCATTTTCATTTCTTTTGGTTTTGATCTCCATTATTGATTAAACAGAGGTTTCAAATATTGGTTTTTGATCTTTTTTCCTTCTTTTAAATGGTTTTCTAAAAAGACGTCTCAACTTGATTGCAAGTCTGATTAAAATTGCTCTTCTATAATTGATTATACACTATTTTCAAACCTTTTTTTCTCCCTTCTTTTAAAATTCTCTTTCTCTCTTTTTTCTTTAAGTTTTATTCTTACATAGGCATTAGATAGATAAACTCCTTAAGGACTGAAATAGATAACTGGTACTCCATAAGCCACAGTGCCAGAGAGGTTGAGCAAGATGAAGAAGCAGAGAAACCATTCACAATTAAAAGAACAAGAGAAATCCCCTGAAAGAACAATCAATGAAATAGACATCGATAGCCTACTATATCAAGATTTCAAGAAAGGAGTGATCAAAGTACTGAAGAAACTAAAAGAGATAGTGTTTAGAGATATAAAATATGTCAAAAATGAAATGGAAGCTATAAAGAAGAGCCAAGAAGAACTGGTAAACTCATTGGCTGAGATGAGGAATGATTTCAAGGCTGTGCAAAGCCGACTAGATAATGCAGAGGAATGAATAAGTGACCTAGAAGACAGGACAACAGAAAGTACCCAATCAGAACAACTGCAAGATAAACACATAAAAACAAATGAAAGCAATATAAGTGACTTATGGGATAATAAAAAGCATGCCAATCTTCACATAATAGGGGTCCCAGAAGGGGAAGAAAGATCAAAGGGAATTGAAAAGCCATTGGAAGAAATCATGACTGAAAACTTCCCAAACTTAAAGAAGGAATCAGATATGCAAATACAGGAAGTTAAAAGCGTCCCAAACAGAAAGAACCCATATAGACCCACACCAAGACATATCATAATCAAGATGGCCAAAGTCAAGGATAAAGAAATGATCCTAAAGGCAGCAAGAGAAAAGCAAAGAGGGAGTTACAAGGAAACCCCAATAAGGCTCTCAGCTGATATCTCTACACAAACACTACAGGCCAGAAGGGAGTGGCAAGATATATTCAAAGTCCTGAATGAAAAAAGGATGCAGCCTAGGATACTTTAACCAGAAAGGCTATCCTTTAGGATAGAAGGAGACATAAAGAATTTCACGGACAAGAAAAAGCTACAAGAGTTTAGCAACACTAAACCCATGCTAAAAGAAATACTGAAAGGTTTACTCTAAATAGAAAAGCAGCAGGATGCTACAGAAATGAGAATCTCACAACTGGAAAGGTGATGACTCATGAATTACAAATAAAATAAACATGAAATTGTAAAAGAAGACATCTAAATCATTAAGAGTGGGAGAGGGAAGCAAGAAAATATACAATATTTTTTTTCTATCTTTTTAAGATTTTTTTGTTCTGAGTAGGATGGGATGAGATCATGTTACTATCAGTTTAATAAAAACAGTTATAGTAATGAGATAATAGACTTACAAAAAAGGGTAACCACAAGCCAAAAACTTACAAGGGAGTCACAAAAACTAAATGAAATCCATGATAATACAAAGGAAAATTACCAAACCACAAAAGGAAGAAGAAAGGAACAAAGAGGAAATACCAAGTCAACTGCAAAAATAGTTCAAAATGGCAATAAACACATATCTATCATTAATTACTGTAAATGTTAGTGGAGTAAATGCTCCAGTCAAAATACATAGAGTGGCAGAATGGATAATAAAGCAAGAACCTTCAATATGCTGCATACAAGAGACCAACTTTAGGGAGAAAGGCACATATAGATTGAGAGTGAAAGGATGGAAAAGGATATTCCATGCAAATGGAAAAGCCAAAAGACAGGTGTAGCAATACTAATTTCAGACAAATTAGACTTTAAGACAAAGGCCATAAAGAAAGATAAAGAAGGACATTTTATAATGATTAAAGGAATGATACTAGATGAGGATATTACACTCGTTAATATATATGCACCCAATATAGGAGCACCAAAGTCATAAAACAAATACTAACAGAGATAAAGGGGATATTTAAAGGAATACAATCATTGTCGGAGATTTTAACATCACTAGAAAGATCTTCCAGACAGAAAATAAATAAGACAACAGAGAAACTAAGTAATACAATAGAAAAATTGGATTTGGTGGATATTTTCAGAGCACTGCACCCCCCAAAAGTAGGATATACATTCTTTTCAAGTGCACATGGAACATTTTCTAGGATTGATCATGTACTTGGGCACAAAAGAAACCTCAACAATTTTGTGAAGATAAAAATTATCTCAAGCATCTTTACTGACCACAATGCCATGAAACTAGAAATCAACTACAGAGAAACAAAGGAGGAAAAAAGGAAAGCATGGAGATTAAACAATATACTATTAAGAATCCAGTGGGTCAATGACGAAATCAAAGTTGAAATTCAAAAGTACCTTGAGACAAATGAAAATGAAAACAGAAACACACAAAATTTATGGGACGCAGCAAAGTCAGTGCTAAGAGGGAAGTTTATAGTGATACAGGCCTTCCTCAAAAATGAACAATCTGAAATAAACAATCTAACCCATCAGCTAAAAGAATTAGAAAAAGTAGAGCAAAAAATCCCAAAAGGCAGCAGAAGGAAGGAAATAATAAAGATTAGGGAGAAAATCAATAAAATAGAGATTAAAAATCCATAGAAAAATCAATCAAACCAAAAGCTGTTTTTTTGAAAAAGTAAATAAAATCGACAAACCTCTGGCCAAACTCACAAAGAAGAAAAAAGAGAGCACAAATAAGCAAGATAAGAAATGAAAATGGAGAAATTAAAATAAATAAAGCATAAATACAGAATATTACACAAGAATATTATGAAAAATTACATGGAACCAAAATGGATAACCTAGAGGAGATGAACAAATTTCTGGAAACATACAGTCCACCAAGACTGAACCAAGAAGAAAATGACCACTTGAACATACCGATCGCTAGAAATGAAATCGAATTAACAATAAAAAAACCTCCCTACTAATAAAAGTTCAGGACCGGACTGCTTCACCGGGGAATTCTACCGAACATACAAAGAACTCATGCCAGTCCTTCTCAAAATCTTCCAGAAGATTGAAAAGGAAGGAATACTCCCAAACTCATTCTATGAAGCCACCATCACCCTGATACCAAAACTAGGCAAAGACACTACCAAAAAAGAGAATTATAGGCCACTATCATTGATGAATATAGATGCAAAAATCCTTACCACAATATTAGCAAATAGAACCCAAGAACACATAAAAAAGATTATACATCATGATCAAGTGGGATTCATCCCAGGGACACAAGGGTGGTTCAACATACACAAATCAATCAATGTAATACATCACATCAACAAGAGAAAGGACAAAAACCACATGATCATCTCAATAGATGCAGAAAAAGCATTTGATAAAATTCAACACCCATTTATGATAAAAACTCTCACCAAAGTGGGTATAGAGGGAACATATCTTAACATCATAAAAGCTGTATATGACAAACCTACAGTCAGCATAATACTCAATGGTGAAAAACTCAAAAGCTTCCCACTAATATCTGGGACAAGACAAGGATGCCCACTATCACCACTCCTATTCAACACAGTCTTGGGAAGTCCTAGCCACAGCAGTCAGGCAAGAGAGAGAAATAAAAGGGATCCAAATTGGAAAAGATGAGGTAAAAGTATCACTATATGCATATGACATGTTACTATGTATAGAAAACCCTAAAAGGTCCACACAAGAACTACTAGAGCTGATTGAAGAATTCAGCAAGGTAGTAGGTTACAAGATTAACGTTCAAAAATCAGTTGCATTTCTTTACACTAACGATGAAACAACAGAAAAATAGAGTAAAGAAACAATCCCCTTTAAAATAGTACCCAAAGTAATAAAATACCTAGGGGAATAAAACTAACCAAGGAGGTGAAGGAATTATACACAGAAAAGCATAAAACACTGATGAAGGAAATTAAAGAAGATATGAAAAAATGGAAAGATATCCTGTGCTCCTGGATTGGAAGGATCAATATTGTTAAAATGGTCACACTGTTCAAGGCAATCTACAGATTTAATGCAATACCTGTCAAATTATCCAGGACATATTTCACAGAACTAGAACAAATCATAATAAAATTTTTATGGAACCATCAAAGACCTAGAATTGCCAAAGCATTACTGAAGAAAAAGAATGAGGCTGGAGGAATAAGTCTCCCCAACTTCAAACAATACTATAGAGCTACAGTCATCAAGACAGCACGGTATTGGTACAAAAACAGACATATAGACCAATGGAACAGAATAGAGAGCCCAGAAATCAATCCACAAACTTTTGGTCAACTCATCTTCGACAAAGGAGGCAAGACTATACAATGGAATAAAGAGTCTCTTCAGCAAATGGTGTTGGGAAAACTGGACAGCAGCATGTAAAGCAATGAAGCTAGAACACTCCCTTACACCATACACAAAAATAAACTCAAAATGGATCAAAGACTTAAACATAGGACAAGACACAATAAACCTCCTAGAAGAAAATATAGCCAAAACATTATCTCACATACATCTCAAATATGTTCTCCTAGAACAGCTTACCCAAGCAATAGAAATAAAAGCAAGAATAAACAAATGGGACCTAATGAAACTTACAAGCTTCCGCACAGCAAAGAAAAGCATAATCAAAGCAGAAAGACAACCTACAGAATGGGAGAAAAATTTTTCAAATGAAACCAGCAAAGGCTTGTTTTCCAGAATATATAAGCAGCTCCTATGACTTAATAAGAAAAAAACAAACAGCCCAATCTAAAAATGGGCAGAAGACCTAAACAAGCAAGTCTCCAAGGAAGACATACAAATGATCAATAGGCACATGGAAAACTGCTCAATATCACTAATTATGAGAGAAATGCAAATCAAAACTCACAGCGGTCAGAATGGCCATCATTCAAAAATCCACAAATGGCAAATGCTGGAGAGGCTGTGGAGAAAGGGGAATCCTCCTTCACTGCTGGTGGGAATGCAGTTTGGTGCAGCCACTGTGGAAAACAGTATGGAGATTCCTCAAAAGACGAGGAATAGACTTACCCTATGACCCAGGAATCCGGCTCCTGGGCATATATCCAGAAGGAGCCTTACTTCAGAATGAAACCTGCACCCCAATGTGCATAGCAGCACTATTTACAATAGCCAAGACACAGAGACAGCTTAAATGTCCATCAACGGATGACTGGATAAAGAAGAAGTGGTTTATTTATACAATGGAATACTACTCAGCCATAAAACCCGACAGCATAACACCATTTGCAGCAACATGGATGCTCCTGGAGAATGTCATTCTAAGTGAAATAAGCCAAAAAGAGAAAGAAAAATACCATATGAGATCGCTTATATGTGGAATCTAAAAAACAAAAGCAAACAAAGCATAAATACAAACAGAAACAGACTCATAGACATAGAATACAAACTTGTGGTTGCCGGGGGGTGGAGGGTGGGAAGGGATAGACGGGATTTTAAAATTGTAGAATAGATAAACAAGATTATACTGTATAGCTCAGGGAAATATACACAAGATCTTATGGTAGCACACATAGGAAAAAAATGTGACAATGAATATATATATGTCCATGTATAACTGAAAAATCATGCTCTACCCTGGAATTTGACACAACATTGTAAAATGATTATAAATCAATAAAAATGTTATATCGTTAAAAAATAGCTTTCTACTTTCTTATTTTCTAAAAGAATTTGTGTATGATTGGTCTTGTCTCTTCCTTGTATGTTAAATAAAATTTACTAATGAAGGTATCTGGGTCTGGAGTTCTTTCTAGAAAGCTTTTTGATTGTATATTAAATTTGTTTAATTGATATTGTACTAATCAGGTTTATGATCTTTTCTTGTGTTCTTTTGGCATTTTTAACTTTCAAGGAATGTGTCTGTATTATTTACTATTGAATTTATTTGCATACAATTGTTTATATTATTATGTTTTATGTCCATTTGATTTATAGTGATACACTCTGTTTCTGATAGATAACTTGTATTTCTCTTTTTTAATCTTAAATAGGCTAGCCAGAGGTTTATCAATTTTATTTATCTTTTCAAAGAACTAGATTTTGACGCTATAATTTATAAGAGCCAATCTCTTTTTTCCTCCAACTCATATCCAATCCATTCATTAATTCTCTTGAGTGTATCTTCAGAATATTCCCAGAATCTGACTACTTCTTAGCACCTTTATGACATCCCTTTGGTCCGAGCCATCTTTGGCTTTAACCTGTATTACCACACTAGTCACCTAACTGATCCCCCAAGTTTTATCTTTTTCTCTGAAAAAAAAAAAAAAAAGACTATCTTAAACATAGTGTCCAGAATCATACTTTTAAACTTGACATCAGATCGCTTCACATCTTTATACAGATCTTCAAAAATTTTCTCATCTCACTCAAAAGCCAAGATTCTTAAAGTGGTGTACATAGCCCTACAAGGTTGTTACTATTCTGACTCTATTTCCTGCTCCTACAGCCAGCTCAATCTGTTGTATCCTCACCATCTTAATGGATTTGTTCAAACTAACCAAATGATATGCCTCAGTGACTGCACATCCTGTTCTTTTTTCATGAAAAGTCATTCCCCCAGATAGTAACATGATTAATTCCTTCACCTCCTTCAAATATTTGCTCAAATGTTAGCCTTGCTCCCTACAGCTTATACTCTGCATAACAGGAAATGTGATAGTTCAAAAAAACATAAGGCAGAAGGGAGGGTATAGCTCAGTGGTAGAGTGTGTTTCTAGAATGCATGAGGTCCTGGGTTCAATCTCCAGTACGTCTATTAAATAAATAAATAAATAAATAAATAAATAAATAAATAAATAAATAAATAAATAAATAAATAAACAAACAAACCTAATTACATCCCCCCCAAAAAAAACAAAAAAAGTTTTAAAAAAAAGGCAAATTATGTCAAATCTCTGCTGAAAATTCCATCCTACACAGAATAAAAAACAAAGTCTTAGACTAACATATACCTAGATGCTTTTATCTAATTTTGTTTCCTGCTATGAGCCACATTGATTACTCAGCTTAGCCACACTGGCCTCTTAGTTGTTACTGCAAACTGCCGTGCAATTTTCTGCCTCAGGACCTTTTGAGGAAGTTTTTGTCTCTTTCTTTCTAATCTATGTGTGTGTGTGTGTGTGTTTACACATAAATGTTATAATTTGACTTCAATTACAAGTCAAAATATTTTACATAGATAACATTAATTGCAACAAAATATTCCATCATTTTCAGTCTTAATGGATTCTAGGAGAAATGTACAGATTTAAAAAAAAAACTATGACTGAATAGAAAAATCTAGTTTAATTGTAATTCCTGTATACTAAAAAATTTTAAATGATATATGTTGGGTGTTACTTGCAGAAGGACATGACTCATCCTGCTAGAAAAGATTCTAGTTGTCTCTATTGCAGCTTATTAATTACTTTAACAGACATGTTTTGTTCCTTTAGTTCCTCTGGAGGATTAAACACCACATAACATATGTCAGATTTTGGCAATCTTATGTTTGCAGAAGTTTGAAAATATTTTGAGTAGTTGTGCATAAAATTATTTAATGTCTCTCATGAGAGGAAATGCTAACAATGTTTTAACTAAATAAAACTTCTTTCTATGAAAACATTTTTGTATATCACAAATAACTCCCAAATAAACTATCATTTTTAAAAGCTTAATTTCAGTTTTAAAACTACAACAAACAATAATGTTACAGATAAAGACATATTAGCACAAAAAAACAAAAATAGAAAATAATAAAAAATGTTTTGTTTCAGAAAGTTAGTTTTCATTAGGAAAGTGAAATTTATTTACTAAAATCATACAGAATATGGTAAGGATATAATGGCTAAATTCTATTGCATGAACTGAGTAATAAAAAAAGTATACCTGAAAGCTAGCAAGTTATTTGATCACAAGTCATTTAGTGGCAAAATTGCTTAATGAAGCTGGTTGTTAGACTCAATTTTTATTTAAAATAATATGAAGTAGAAACTTGACTCTTTTATCTAATATGTAGAAAACTACAAAATTTGATCCAGATTACAGTGAGTTCAAAAAACAATCATAAGAGGTGTGATGAGGTAAAAGCTGTATTTCTACCTTCTTGGCTTAATACAGTATCTGGCACACAGTAAGTGTTTATAAATGTTTGTTAAGTGACTCCATGAATGCCTCTGTCATTGTCAGTGCAATAAATCAAATCAAACCAGAAATATTGCAAAATCAAATCTGCATTTTTCCTTCTTTCTTTATTATTAGTTTAGCAGGAAGGAGTAAAACCCTATAATGGACTATTATTTTTTTGAAAAATATTGTTTATTTTAGAAAATATGTATCTTAATGTTTTATAAAGTTTTGAAGCACATATTGAGTTGATACGACCTTTTAGGTACACATAATCTATCCATTCCTAAGTCTTGAAGAGGTAAAAACATAAACTTGAAAATATATTGAACTAAAAGTCAATTTTACTATCTGGAGGCATAAAAGATTGATTTCATCTGTTTACCACTTTAGCAATACATTATCTGAGATAAAATGGGAGAGGAACAATGGTCATTCTTTACATTTCTTTAAGCTATGAGCAGGAGGCCATGGTACATGAGCAGATAATCATGAATAATCAGAGTGGAGTACCAAATCATACAATACTTTAAGTAAAATTTATCTGATATATATCAATATCTATATATCAATTTATTTATATCTATCTACTTAATTTATCTATCATCTCTATAGACAAAGGCATCTGACTCTGCAAAGAACACTACCATAAGCAACCTTGTACATGTGTCCTTATAACTGGTGCTTTCATTTCTTTAGGAAAATTTTCAAAAATCAGAATTGCTGTATCAAATATTAAGAATTCACATGACACTATTTTGTCAGACATGCTGAAATATTTCTTGTCCACAGTCAAGAATTCTTTTCTACTGAATAGCTTGTTCTTCTCTTGCAGTTTTAGGGTGTCTCTCTCCCGCTGGAGAGTGTTGAATTCATATTATCTAAAAAGGAATTCTCTGAACAACATATTTTCCTATGCTGCCTATTCCTTATAAAAGTGACAATATCAATGATTAAGCTCCTCATAATTGGTTGTTCCCTTAGATTCCCATTGTAAGTGGAGTTAATTAGCTTAACATCCAAAGGCCAATATTACATTTACTGTGCTACTAAAGACGGTTCATTAGCACCCTCTGCATACTGTCTACAACCTTGCTGCAAGACTTTTGAGTCATGTTCTAATTTCTTACTGTACTATCATTTCAGAGCTACCAGAAATTTGCAAAAATGTATTAATTTGTAAAGAATTTATTTTGTGACAAGACTTAAATGAGGCAATCATTTGAAAATAGCAGTGTCATTTGCCTCTAAATATTGAGTGCCAAGAGGAACCCAAATTGAGAAAATAAAAAGGCGCCATTAAACAACTTAAAACAATGAGGAAAAATTCAATGAAAATAAGAGAACAACAACAAAAAAGGTAGATACTAGCTTAATGGAAATGAGAAGAGGAGGCTCAGTTCAAAAAAAAAGAGACAGAAGGCAGCTTTGGCTTTAGGCCTTAATGTGTAATCACTCCACATACCACAAATTACATACTACACACATTTGACTTTCTAACTTCAACTTAATGTCATTATCTTCCTCTGCCCATTAAGGCAAGGATAATAAAAGAATGCTTTTAGAATGTATTAGTAACGTGGCATTGCTAAGGATTGTTTAAAAAAATTTGGAAATAGTTTGTATCCTAGAACTTATGAACTTTATGAGATTTCATGTAGTATTGCATAATGTTTAAAAGTAGACAGTTATCATTTTCAATATAGATATGATTGAAAAGACCAACAAGTCCACTGACAAGGTAGTACAGTTTAGTTGTTAAGGGCAGTGATGTCACCTGGTTAAAAATCTTAGTTCTGCTGTGTGGCCTTGACAAGTATCTTAATTTCTCCAAGTTTCATTTTTCTTGTCAGTAACTTTAGGATAAAATACCTACACTATAGGACAACGTGAGTTAGTTTACATGGAATATTTAATACACTGGTTGGTACATAGAAAGTGTCCAATAAATTGCAACATTAATTATTATTGACTCAAAAATAAATCAATAATATAATTAACCTGTTTTATTGAGTGTTTAACGTGTGGCCAACACTGTGTCAAGCACCATGGGAGAAACAAGACTAATTCTCTGCTCTCAGATCAACATTTTTCAGTAAGAATATAATGCCAGCTACATGTATCATTTAAAATTTTTCTATTACTTCCATTTAAAAAGTAATAATAAAGAGATGAAATTAATTTTAATAATATATTTTATTTAAATCAATAATATCTAATATATTATTATTCAAATATGTGTCATTAGCTACATTTCAAGAGCCAAAGAGCTACATATGTTTAGTGGCTACAGTATTGTACAATAAATCTGTAAATCTTACAACCTGAAAAACCAAAAGGAAAGAATCTTAATGAAATTACTATGGTTAAAATAAATACTAAACTTTATGTGGTTGACTCTGAATTCAGTAAAAGTTCAGAAGAAGTTTATGACTAAGTCATCAGAGTGCTTTCTAAAGGATAACGGAACTCAAAATGAATCTCAAATAATAGATAGGATGTGTAAATAAGGGAAATTTTCCTTTCAGTACTCAATAAAGAAAGATCATCTGTTTATTTGATGCAACAAATTTATTGGCAAGGTATCACTTTTGCCTTTGCATGCTAAAATCAGTAGACTTAACACAAATTTTTGCTCAAGAACTACTGTGTCATTTCTCACTTCTATGTGCTAGGCTGGTCTGTCTGAATGTTTCTCAACCATTCACAGAACTATTGTGGGAACCTGTACTTCACTGAATCCTGAAGACTTTCTTATTCTTGGTCTAGCACTAAAATGCAAGTTTAATGTGTATCCTTTCTAGTGCTTTGGTTCTGAATATGAAACATTTTGTGTCAAAAATACAAAATCATATTTTATAATCAAAAATCAGAATGCAAAACATTGATGTTCCCTCTTGAAAACAGCTTTACTGAGGTATAATTAATATACAATAAGCTGTATATATTTAGAACATACAATTTGATAATTTTTATGTATTTATACCCATGAAACTATCATGAGTATCAAGATAATAAATATATTCATTGCATACACAAGTATCTTAGTATCCCTCTGTAATTTCACCTTCCCTTTCTTCTTTGCCCCTTCTCCTAGGCAACTACTGATCTTCATTTTGTCATTATAAACATATTACATTTTCTAGAATTATATAAATAGAATCATAAAGTATATACTGCTTTGTCTGACTTCTTTTCACTTATGATAATTATTTTGGGAATTATCCTCATTGCATGTGTCATAGATATTTTCTTATTGCTAGTAGTACCTCCTTTTGTGGATATACCACAGTTTATTTATCTTTTCCTTGATTGATGAGGTTTGAGTTGTTCCCAGTTTTAGACTACTATCATAAGGCAGCAATGAACATTCACATGACATATCCTTTATATTACATATATTTTTGTTCGTCTTGACTGGATATCTAAGAGTGGACCACATAGGACATGTATGGATGAATTTTTAAGATGCCATCAAACAGTTTTCCAGAGTATTGGTACTATTTTGAATTCCTACCCTCAGCAAATCAGAGTTCCAGTTACTCCACATCTTCACCATCACTTTGGATGGTCATGTTTTTAATTTTAGTCAGGCTAATATATGTGTAGTAATATCTCTATAGTGACCACTGATTTTGTACATATTTTTATATGCTTGTTCACTATCAGTATATCTTCTTTGATGAAGTGTCTGTTCAAATCTTTTGTCCCTCCCTTATCTTTATATATTCTGGATACAAGTCTTTAATCAGATATGTGATTTGAAAATATTTTTCCCAGTATGTGGCTTGTCTTTGTCATCTCTTAACACTATTTTTTGAAGAGTAGAGTTCTTATTTTTTATGAAGTCTAATATATTAATTTTTAATTTTATGTATTATGCTTTTGTGGATATATCCAAAAAGTATTTCCCTAACTGAAGGTAACCAAGACCACCTTCCTTCCTTTCTTCTAGGAGTTTTATAATGTTAAGTTTATAATATTTGCCTATGATCCATTTTGAGTTAATTTTTGTACATGGTGTAAAGTATGGATCAAAGCTCATTTTTACAAATATAAATATTTAACTATTCTAATACCATTTGTTTAAAAGATTATGCACTTTCCACTGAATTGCCTTTACGCCTTTGTCACAAACCAATTGATCGTACACGTGTGGCTCTATTCCTGAATGCTCTAATCTATTCCATTAATTTATTTATCTAATCCCATTAGCACACCATAATGATGAATGCAAATTTATTTGTTTTGAAATAAGTTAATCTCAGTCCTTCAATTTTGTTCCTCTTTATCAAAGCTGTATATCTAGGTCCTGAGAAGTCACTGTTGAATAAAAATTTATCTCTGCACTGCTGTCTCAGAGTTCCTTAGCTTGATACTCTTTTCCTTTCAAAATCTGTTACCAACCAGTTTGTTCAGCTTTTCCATATACTGTTGTTCTGCACACACCACACACTGTATCCAGTCCTGCAAATATGTCTCATACTGTTCACATCTGTGCCTACAGTAAATGGTTCTCTCTTCCTAGAATGACCATCTTGCATGTATGGAACATACCCAAATGTTCTATCACTCTTTGTAGGTATATTTAAATAATAATTATGGTGATGGCAATAGCATAAAATTAAGTATTTATGCACTTTTATAATTATTTTATTGAATTCTGATAATAAATCTGTGAGGAAGATGGTATTTCCCCCATTTAGGTATGGGGAAACTGAGATACAGGGAAATTTAGTAAACTATCCAAGGCCATACTTGGTCAGTGGCAGAGCTGGGATTTCAGTTGAGGTTGACCTTGCTCTGAAGCCCTATCTTGACCACAGCCAGGCCGATTTTTCTCAGTATGCATCATCAGCACAGCCCCATTCCTAGTGCCAATCAATAGTGTTTCCAAAGGCCTATAAAAATGTATCAGACCTGAAAAAATATTTCTAAAATATGATAAGAATGTATCTAAGTATACACCTCAGCAATATCTTATTCCTGGGGTCTAATGTGAATATGAAGTGTGGGAGACTGTGTTTATTGAGATATAAATCACATATCATAAAATTCACTCATTAAGTGTAAAATTCAGAAGATTTTAGTATATTCACAGACTTATACATCCATTGCCACAAGCAGTTTTAAAATCTTTTTATTATCCCCCCCAAAACCTGCAAATACCGTAGCTATCATCAATCTATTGCTCCATTCTCCCCACTTCCAGACTTAAGCAACCAATAATCTACTTTCTATCTGTACACATTTTCCAATTCTGGACATTTCATATAAATGAAATCATACAATACGTGATCCTTTGTGACTGTCTTTTTTCATTTAACGTAATGGTCTCAAGGGTCATTTGTATTGTAGCTTGGGTTAGTATTTCATTTTTTATTGCTGAATATTATTTTATTGTATGATATACAAAATTTAATTTAGCCATT
Source organism: Camelus bactrianus (assembly GCF_048773025.1). Lineage (NCBI taxonomy): Eukaryota > Metazoa > Chordata > Mammalia > Artiodactyla > Camelidae > Camelus > Camelus bactrianus. The sequence goes on along the minus strand of NC_133575.1, from coordinate 69,635,077 downwards.
CATCAGTTGATAGAAATTTGAGGTGTTTCAATTTGGGGGCTATTAAGAACATTTATGTCAAAATTTTGTGTAGACATATGTTTTCATTTCTTGAGGGTATAGACCTAGGAGTGGAATTACTGGTTCACATGGTAACTATATTTAACCATTTGATGAATGGTCAGATATTATACAAAGCAGCTGCACCATTTTACATTACAACAGCAGAGTAGGAGAGTTCCAATTTCCCCACATTCCTAACAACACTAGTTATTATCTGGCTTTTTCATTGTTTTTAATTAGAGTCATCTTAGTGGGTATGAAGTGGTACTTAATTGTGATTTTCATTTACATTTTTCTGCTCACTAACACTGGTGAATATCTTTGCTTGAGCTTGCTGGACATTTGTGTATCTTTGGAGAACTCTCTATTCAGAACTTTTCTACATTTTAAAAAATATAATAGCTAAACTTTTTTTTTCATTTTTTATCAAATTTTTCTTTATTGAAGTATATTCATGTACAATATTATATAAATTGCAGATTGCAATACAGTGATTCACAATTTTTAAAGGTTATATGCCATTATAGTTATTATAAAATACTGCCTAATTTCCTGTGTTATACAACATATTCTTGTTTATTTTATGCATAATATTTTGTGTCTTTTAATTCTCTACACCTATATTGCCCCTCCCTTCTCACTTCTCCCCACTGGTAACCAGTAGTTTGTTCTCTATGTCTGTAAGTCTGTTTCTTTTTGTTATATTCACTAGCTTGTTGTATTTTTTAGATTCCACATATAAGTGATATGATATAGTATTTTTCTTTGTCTGGCTTATTTCACTTAGCATAATGCCCTCCAAGTCTATCCACATTGCTGCAAATGGAAAATTTTCATTATTTTTTATGGCTGAGTGGTATTCCATTATATATATAAATATATACAATATTGTATATATGTATATATAAACATCTTTATCTATTCATCTGTTGATGGACAATTAAGCTGCTTCCAAATCTTGGCAATTGTAAATAATGCTGCTATGAACATTGGAGTGCATGTCTTTTCAAATTAGTGTTTTTGTGTTTTTCAGATATATACCTAGGAATGGAATTGCTGGGTCATATGGTGGGTCTTACTTAGTTTTCTGAGAAAACCCCATACTCTTTTCCAAAGTGGCTGAACCAATTTACATTCCAACCAATAGTGTAGGAGGATTCCCTTTTCTCGACATCCTCACTGACAGTTGTTATTTGCATTCTTTTTGATAGTCATTCTGACAGGTGTGAGGTGATATCCCATTGTGGTTTTGATTTGTGTTTCCCTGATGATTAGCGATGTTGAGTATATTTTCATGTATCTATTGGCCATCAATATGTCCTTTTTGGAAAAATGTCTATTCAGGTCTTCTGCCCATTTTTTAATAGGATTGTTTTTTGATGTTGAGTTGTATAAGCTTTTTATATATGTTGGATATTAACCTCTCATCTGTCATATCACTTGAAAATATTTTCTCCCATCCAATAGGCTGCCTTTTCATTTTATCCATAGTTTCCTTTGCTGTGCAAAGCATTTTAAGTTTAATTAGGCCCCATTTGTTTATTTTTGCTTTTATTTCCTTTGCTTTAGGAGACAGTCCCCCCAAAATTGCTACAATTTATGTCAAAGAGTGCTCTGCCTATGTTTTTCTCAAGGAGATTTATGGTTTCCAGCCTTACATTTAGGTCTTTAATTCATTTTGATTTTATTTTTGTATATGGTGTTATAGAAGGTTATAATTTCATTATTTAACATGTAGTTGTCCAGTTTTCCTAGCACAACTTATTGAAGATATTGTCTTTTTTCCATTGTATACTCTTGATTTCTTTGTCATAGGTTAATTGACCATAAAGTGTGTGGGTTTATTTCTGTGCTCTCTGTTATGTTCCACTTATCTAGGTGTCTGTTTTTGTGCCAGTACCATACTTTTTTGATTAGTGTAGTTTTGGAGTGTAGCCTGAAGTCAGAAAGCATAATTCCTCCAGCTATGTTCTTTTTTCTCAAGATTGTTTTGGCTCTTTGATGTCTTTTGTGTTTGCTACATAGCTTTTAAGTTACTTGCTCTAGTTCTGTGAAAAATGTCATTGTTATCTTGATAGAGGTTTCATTGAATCTGTATATTGCCTTGGGTATTAACAATACTACTTATTCTAATCCAAGAATGCTGCATATTTTTCCATCTGTTTATGTCATCTTGGATTTCTTTTATGTGTCTTATAGTTTTACGAGTACAGGTCTTTTACTGCCTTAGGTAGGTATATTCGTAAGTATTTTATTCTTTTTGAGGTGATGGTAAATGGGATTGTTTCCTTAATGCCTCTTTCTGATAGTCCATTGGTAACGTATAGAAATTTAACAGAATTCATTGATGAGCTCTAGTAGTTTTCTGGTGGCAGTTTTCAGGATTTTCTCTGAATAGCATCATGTAATTTGCAAACACCAACAGTTTTACTTCTTCCTTTCCTATTTGGATTATTTCATTTCCTTTTCTTCCCTGACTGCTGTGGCTAGGACTTCCAAAACTATATTGAATAAAAGTGGCAAGAGTTGGCATTCTTACCTTGTTCCTAATCTTAAAGGAAATGCTTTCAGCTTTTCACCACTGAGTATGTTAGCTGTGGGTTTATCATATGTGGCCTTTGTTATGTTGAGGCATGTTCCCTCTTTGCCCACTTTCTGGTGAGTTTTTATCATAAATGGATGTTAAATTTTATCAATATCTTTTTCTGCATCTATTGAGATGATCATACTGTTTTTATTCTTTAATTTGTTGATGTGATGTATAACAATGATTGATCTGTGGATATTGAAAAAATTCTTGCATCCCTGGGATAAATCCCACTTGATCATAGTGTATGACCCTTTTAATGTATTAGATTCAGCTTCTAATATTTTGTTGAGGATCTTTCATTGATGTTCATCAGTGATATTGGCCTATAATTTCCTTTTTTGTGATATCTTTGCCTGGTTTTGCTAACAGGGTTATACTGGCCTCATAGAATGAGTTCGGAAGTGTTCCTTTCTCTGCAATTTTTTGGAATTGTTTGAGAAGAATAATTTTTAACTCTTTTCTAAATATTTGGTGGAATTCACCTGTGAAGCCTTCTGATCCTGATTTTTTGTTGGCTGGGTTTTTTTAAACTACTGATTTAATTTCATTACTGGTAATTGGTCTGTTCATATTTTCTATTTCTTCCTGGTTCAGTCTTGGGAGATAGTACATTTCTAAGCTATTGTTGAAAGAAAAACAAATTATAAAAGAAATACTGTCTATTATGATTAAATAATTACCTTTGCCAATGCTCTTTATTTCTTCATGTGGATTTGAGCTAGTGTTTAGTATCTTTTCATTACATCCTGAAGGACTGTTAGTATTTCTTGTATCATGTTTACTAGTTATTAATTCTCTTTGTCTTTATTTCTCAGGAATATTTTAATTTTTCCTTTATTTTGAAAGAATAGTTTTGCTAGATACAGAATTCTAGCTCTACAATCTTTTTCTTTCAGTGCTATGAATATGTCATCTCCTTGTTTTCTGACCTGCTTGGTTTCTGATAAGAAATCAGTTCTTAATGTTATTGACAGTTACCTGTACATGGTGAGTTGCTTCTCTCCTTCTGCTTTCAAAAATCTCTCTTTGAAATTGCCTTTTGACAGTTTGATGATGATGTGTGTAGGTGCTGTTCTATTTGAGTTTATACTGATTGGATTTGTTGAGCTTTGTGAATATCTAAATAATGTCTATCAAATTTGGGAGGTTTTCAATCATAATTTCTTCAAGTTATATTTCTGTTGCTTGCTCTGTCTTATTTCCAGGGACTTCTATATGCATATGTTGGTATGGTGGATGGCATCCCACATTTCTCTGGGGCGCTTCTTCATTTTATTTCTGTTCTTAAATGGACAATCTCAATTAAACTATCTTCAAGTTCCTAATTCTTTCTTCTGACATAAAATCTGCTATTGAGCAACTTATTCAAAATTTTTACTTCCATTACTGTACTTTTCAAGTCAAAAGTTTCTATATGGCTCTTTTTGTAAACAGTCTCTCTTTTTTAATAGCCTCTATTTACAGAAGCAGCAGTTTCATGTTTTCTTTTTAGCATTTTATATATGATCATATTTAGTTATTTGAACATATGTATAATAACTGATTTATTTAATGTTTTTGTCTAGTAAGCACACTGTTTGAGCTTACTCAGAGACATTTTATTGATTTGATTCTCTTATCTAGTGGTCATATATCTTGTTTCTTTGCATGTCTCATAATGTTTTATTTAAAACTGAACATTTGAAGTAATACAGTGTGGCAACTCTGGAAATAAAAATACCATTAGCAAAAAAAATGAATACTTAGACAAAAATCTAGTAAGATGTGTATAAACTCTAAATAAAGAAAATTACAAAACTTTGATAAAAGACACCAGAGAAGTTCTAAATAAATTCAGATATGTTCCATGATCTTAAATAGGAAGAGTCTATTATCAAGATGTCAGTTCTTCCTAACTTGTTCTATAGATTCAACACAATTCCCAATCTAAATCCCAGCCAATTATTTTGTGGATATTGACAAACGTATCATAAAGTTTATATCAAAATGCAAAAGATACAAAATAACGCACATAATATTATTGAAGGAGAAGAAACTACCCAACTTAATGACTTACTATAAAGCCACAGTTATCAAGAATTTTGGTAGAGGAAAGATTATAGACAAATAAATCAATAGAACAGAGTAGAGAACCCCAAAATAGACCCACAGAAATGTAGCCAACTGCTCTTTCACAAAGCAAAGGAAATTCAATGGAGGAAACGTAGCATTTTAAATAAATGGTCCTGAAAGAACTGGACATTTACAGGTAAAAGAAACTGAATTTAGACACAGACCTTCCACTCACCAACGTTACCTCAAAATGATCATAGACCTACACATAAAATACAAAATTATAAAGCTCCTAGAAGTTAACATAGGAGAAAATCTAAGGTACCTTGGGTTTGATAATGACTTCTTTGATGTAACACCAAAAGAACTGTCCATAAAAAATATGGTAAGTTGGAGTTCAATAAGAGTAAAAACTTCTGTTCTGTGAATGATGTCGTTCAGAGATTAAAACTACAAGCAACAGACTAGAAAAAAAATTGCAAATCACATATTTGTTAGGGACTGATATCCAAGATGTAAAAAGAACACTTAATCCATATGAATTAAAAAACAGTTTAAATTTGGGCAAAAGATTTGGCCATCTTATTGGCAGTGCATTAGAGTTCTCCAAAGAAATAGAAAAACATCTAATAGAACAGGATGTGTGTTTGTGTGTGTGTGTGTGATATATTCACTTATATATGATAGATTTATAGTATATATTATATCTTAAGTCTTATATATATATATCATATAATAGATTTATAATAAGGAATTAGATTATACAATTATAGAGGCTGAGAAGTTCTAAGATCTGTACTCAGCAAGCTGGAGACCCAGGAGAATCTGTGATAAGTTCCAATCCAAGGCTAAGGATGTCTGATGGTATAGTTCCATTCTGAAGGTTGGCAGTCTCAAGATCCAGGAAAAGCTCATAGTTCAATTCACGTCTGAAGGAAAGAAAAAAAACTTATGTCACAGCTTGAAGACAGTTAGGTAGGAAGTTTCCCCTTATTCAGCATTTTTGTTCTATTCAGGCCTTCAACTAATGGGGTGAGACCCACCCACATTAAGGAGTACAATCTGATTTACTCAATTTACAGAATCAAATGTTAAGTTCATCCAGAAACACCCTTATAGACACACCTAGAATAATGTTTGACCAAATATCTGAACACCCTGTGGCCCATCAAGTTGACACAAAAACTAGCTATCACAGGCAATTCCTTACAAAACTAAACATATTCTTACCATTCAATCCAGCAATAATGCTCCTTGGAATTTACCCAAATGAAATGAAAACTTGAATCCATACAAAAACCTGCACACAAATGTTTAAAGCACTTTTATTTGTAATTGCCAAAACTTGGAACCAACCAAGATATCCTTTAAGGTAGATGGATAAACAAACTATGATATATTTATATAATGGAATATTATTCATTAATAAAAACTAATGAGCTATCAAGCTAGAAAAGGACATAGAGGAAACTTAAATGCATATTGCTAAGTGAAAGAAGGCAATATTAAAAGCCTACATTCTATATGATTCCAACTGTATAACATTCTGGAAAAGGCAAAAACATGGCAACAGTAAAAATATCCATGGTTGTCAGGGGTTCTACATGAGGGAGGGAAGGAGGGAGGGAGGGAGGAATGAGTAGAGTTTTAAGGCTGTGAATTTTTAGGGAATCACTAACTGGCCTCAGGGAATTTTTAGGGCTGTGAAATTACTATTCCATATGATATTGTAATGGTGGATATATGTCATTATACATTTGTACAAACCCATACAACATACAACACCAAGAGTGAACTCTACTATAAACTATGGACTTTAGTTCATAATGTATCAATATTGGGTTATCAACTGTAACAAATGTGCCACACAATGCAAGATGTTAACAAGAGGGGATATTTGGGGAGAGGGAGCAAAGGGAGTAGGTAGGACATCTCTGTACTTGTGTCTTAATTTTTTTTTGTAAAACTAAAACTTCCTCCAACAAAATAAAGTCCCAACCAAAAAAAGGAGAAAATGGATTCGTGTTCTTCATATTTCTATCAGCTTATTTTTGTTTCTAATCTGTCCTTGAGTCATTCTAACTTATTATTTCTTTACTTACCTTCAATGATAGGGATAAACATACTTTGAATGGCACTCTCCAACTCAGATAAAATAAAGACAGCCTTGAAAGTGATATCTTCCAGGGCGACACCTGACAGGGCAAATGATGATAATTTTCTGAGAATGAGGCTTTACTCTAGCTCTCTCCAGTGGCTACCAAGCTGCTGGTTTTATACCATATTTGTGTGCTGTTTTTCAAGATCACTGTGGAGCTGGAGAAAAGACAATGAAAATAAGGAAAGTTAAAACACCACATAGGCTGCTGTTCTTATCAAAATTAATTTTTTTCTTGAATAAATGTTTTCCAGAATGCTCCAATTAGTTAATTGGAAATTGGTTAATTTCTAGTATTCTCATTAAGCTAATTCTGATTTTTTTGCCAGTTTTCTCAGTGCTTTTATGGAAAAGAATTTGAGGAAGTCCTTACTCTATCATTTGCAAGATGTCACCTCCTGAAGTACCTTTTGAATCTTGAAAGAATACAAATTATACTGTTAGAATATTTTTTAAATATTTCTGGTTAGAAAATTATCAAACCCAAATGATTAGTTAATTGTAAAAAATAACAGTTATCATTACTCTATAGTATTTGTTCAAGTTTCAAAATTTAAATATTCTTAGTACTGTTGAAAATTTGGGTTACCAATCACTTGTTTTTCACATCCTTTCTGAATTCCAGTCATCTGAGAAAGGAGAGATAGAGCCAGATGAGGATCAATATATCACTTTTATTATTCCAAAAAAGAGTGTTAGAGGATATCTTTAGGCCTGAGGCCAATTAGTGATTCCCACAACTATCTATAAAGAGACTAGAATCTGCAGAGCAGCTGCATGAAAGGTCACCCACCTGACAAATCCAGTCACCCATAGAACAAAGAGGACAAGAGAGTCAAGGGTAGAATACATTGACTTTTCAGTATAGAAATTCTGTATATCCTAATACATGTTTTTGTTCCAGATTGCACACATTTCTTCTCCTATCACAGGGAGAAGTAAGTGAGGGAGAGAGAGAGGCTGAAAGTTTCACTCAAATACTCATCTCTATTGTGAAACAAAGTAAAAGTTATCTCCCTTCTCTGAAATTTTTCAGGCAGGGTAATAAATGTCCCTCCTCAACTTTGGTATTTTATATCCATAAATAGTGATAAATAAAATACCTTATTTATAGTACCAGTAACCTATAATGAAAGAGAATATGAAAATGAATATATGTATGTATATGTATGATTGAAACATTATGCTGTAGTCCAGAAATTGACACAACATTGTTAACTGACTATATTTCAATTTTAAAAAATCCTAAAAATAAATAAAGTGCCAGAAAGTTAGAAAACCAAACCATTGCAATGAGAAAAATCTGTCAGTTGAAAACAAAGAGTAACCTCAGTTTCTGCCACAATACTATCAGTTTCCTAATTATTAACGTATAAATTGTATGAATCTTTGTAACCATTTAGAGTAGATGATCTTCTTCTGTTTTTATTATTTGATTCATTCAAGTATTTATTTAAGTGACTACTATTTACTAGGCTGTATGTTATGCCCCCAGGGAGTAAAGATAAATAAATATACCCTTAACTTCAAAATCTTTGCAGTATACTTCAGAGTACAAGAGGAAATGGGATAGTATTAAGCTGCTTGAGAAATTGTTCTTCTTTCTCAATGAGTACTGAGAACTGCTCAAAACATGGTTTTGTAGGCACAAAGTTTCTGATGCCCCATCTTTGCAGGAGAGTTTAAAAGTGAATTGCTTGATAAAGCAAGAAAAATTTGAGGCATTTTTTTTAAGAATAGAATCATTGAAATTGAACATATTACAACTTAAGTGATTAACTTGAGTCTAATTTTCCTCTCCAGTAAAAACTGCATTTTTTTTTTTTACTGCCTAATGAGAGATAATCTTAAGCAACTGCCATCTTCTAGATTCTAAGTCTGAGAGATTCTGCCCAAATTGAAAGGAACTGTTCTACTCTGGCTTTCTATTTGCTACCTCTTTGGATCTGGAGACTTTTAAAATGCCAAATGCATGTCTGAATGCCAAAGATATTTTTCTCTTAGTGGTTGAGAGGAAAGTTTTTTACACAATATATAAAAGGAAAAATAATAAATAGACATAAATAAATGAGTGAATGTCTTTATGTGTGTTGAGGGGTGGGAAGTGAATTGATAGGAAGTATTCAGGAAGTTGTGCTAAAATTCTCTTTCAGTGGATTGTTTTCTAAAATAATATATCCACTGTTGCTGTATTTCCTGTTTCTGATTGATAATAATTAGAAAAAATTTGGATGGAATTATTTTCCAATTTAACTTTCTTGGCACCATTTCTCTACAAGGAAAGAATCCTGGAGATAAACACACACACCTGTGACAAAACAATAGATTTTAATTAATAACCTAAGAAATAGAACTCAAATGATTCCCAGAAGGCAACTGTCCATGAACTACTTGGTTCCAACAAAATCTTTGTGGTATTTACCCACTATTCTTTACAGTGAAAGAGAAAGTATCCCTTTGATTAAAATGGAATATATGTATGTGGTATGAATGGTGGATATTAAGGTAGATTAAATAAAATTTATTTTAAAACAGAAAGGCAAAGAATTGTTTCAGGAAACAATCTGCAAAAGAAAGTAAATGCCAAAAGTACAGACAGGTATTTTCTGTGAACCAAAGCATTTCCTGCTAGCCTAGAAAAAAATTCTGCTTCATCTTTGGCACTGAATCACTAGTTTTAATGCTTTTCTTTCACTATTCCATAGATTGGATATAATTTATTCTTCCTCACCTTTCGTTGACCCTTCTTTTAGTAACAACAGGCTAATTTTGTCATGGCCATTCATCCACCTCTCCCGTATAGTGTACTGGTTAAGGTCTAACTTTGTTTCAACACTTCCTGGGTTCAAATTCTTGCCTTACCACTTCACAGCTATGTAACTATAGACAAGTCATTTAATCTCTCTATGTATTAATTTATTATCCCTATAAAATGGGAATAATAATACTTTCCCACTCTCCATAAGTTTGTTATAAGGATTAAATTAGTCAAAATATGTAAAGATTATAGGACAGTGATTAATTAACATATAGTTCCTGTCAATGTAGTTTTAACTATTATTATTGATCTCTCTAGATACAAGTGTAGCACATGAACCAGACCTAGCCAGTATTCATATTCTATACTTTTGGCACGATAACTGAACCTGGGATAAGTGCATGATTCAAGTTTATCTCATAATAATTAATTATGTAATATCTGCTTGAATTACTGCAAAGAGTAAGTTCAGTTTCCAGTGGTCCCCTGAGCTAGTAAAATATGTCTGGAGATACTAGGGGACATGATGTCATTTTGTGCAAAGAGTCAGCCTGAGAGTGAAGCTAGTACAATGGACAAGGTAGCTTTGAAATGAAGAGAGAAATAATTCATCACACGTTTGAGAAACTGGATCAAGCAATTTCTAAAGTGAGATATTCCTGGACTTTGTCAGAGCTTAAACTGATTAAACCAGAACCAGATCTATCATTTTGAAATGAAAAAGTTCCCATTACTATGGATTCTTGCCTTCTTCAGTTTTCCTATATTTTCACCATATCTGTGACCAGCAAAATACTCAGCTGCTCATCTCCAAAAGCCATACAAATATATGGTACATTCTAAAAAAACTAAGGCTATACATACGATTTATAACATTTGCAATAAATCAATTAGCCAAAGTCTGAACTAACTTTTGCTAAGATTGTGAAGTAAATAATATACATCTTAATCTTAATGTACATGTACATACAGTGGTCCTCCCTTATCTGAAGTTTAACTTTCCACAGTTTTAGTTCCCTATGGTTCAAAGATATTAAGTGGGAAATTCCAGAAATAAACAACTCACAAGTTTTAAATTGCATGCTGTTCTAAGTAATGTGATAAAATCTCACACTGCCCCACTCCTTCCTGCCTGGGATCCTCAACTATCCACATTGTCTGCTCCTGACATCCAATCATCCACATCATTGTAGCTAGATGATCCAACATCACCCAAGGCAAATGATCCTCCTGATGTATCATTAGAAGGACAATAGTAGCCTAACACTACTTCACAATGCCTATGTCATTCACCTCACCTCATCTCATCATGTAGGCAATTTATCATCTTATGTCATCACAAGAAAAAGAAGGGTGAATACAGTACAATAACATATTTTGAGAGCAAGGGACCACATTCACATAACTTTTACTACAGTATATCATTAGAGTTATCCTATTTTATTATTTGTTATTATTTTTAATATCTTACTGTACCTAGTTTATAAATTAAACTGTATCATAGGTATGTATGTATAGGAAACAACATAGTGTATAATAGGATTTGGTACTATCCATGGTTTCAGACATCCATTAAGAGTCTTGGAATGTATCTCCCATGAATAAGGGGGGACAATTGTATTTTATTTTAATATGCTAATGAAAAAACCCTAGAGGATTTACTTCTGAGTGAAAAAGTGGGCTCAAGAAGAGGGGTTTCAATTATTGGGCTGGAATATCCTAAATGCCAACTACTTCTGCGGCAAAATGAGCACCTACATCAGATATTAGTTGACTCCTTTTTTTTCTGCCCTTAGTTATTAACCATATCTCTAAGATAAAGAAATGACCCTCAAGTAAGAAGATACTTTCATGGAAGGTCTTGAAACAGTAATTCTTAATTCTTACATGTATCAGAATACCCTTTAACAAACTTTCTAAGAGATGCTGCTGCCCACTCATTGAAAAATTACTGATATAATGAAATGATAAATCTGGGAGTGGAGTGAGATCTAAGAAGCTCTACTATTTTACATATATATATTTTTTTATTGAAGTATAGTCAGTTTACAATGGTGTGTCAATTTTGGTGTACAGCACAATACTTCAGTCATATAAGAACATACATATATTTGTCTTCATATTCTTTTTTATTATATGTTACCACAAGGTATTGAATATAGTTCCCTGTGTTATACAGTATAAAATTGTTGTTTATCTATTTTTTATATATTAGTTAGTATCTGCAAATCTTGAACTCCCAATTTATCCCTTCCCTCCCAGTAACCAAAAGTTTGTTTTCTATGTCTGTGAGTCTGTTTCTGTTTTACAAGTAACTTCATTTGTCTTTTTTTTTTTAAGATTCCACATATAAGTGATATCATATGGTATTTTTCTTTCTCTTTCTGGCTTCCTTCACTTAGAATGATGATCTCTAGGTCCGTCTATGCTGTTGCAAATGGCATGATTTTATTCTTTTTTATGGCTGAGTAGTATTCCATTGTATAATTATAGCACAGCTTCTTTATCCATTCCTCTGTTGATGGGCATTTAGGTTGCTTCCATATTTTGGCTATTGTAAACAGTGCTGCTATGAACAATGCATGTATCTTTTTGAATTAAGTTTCCCTCTGGATATATGCCCAGGAGCAGGATTCCTGGATCATATGGCAAGTCTATTCCTAGTCTTTTGAGGAATCTCCATACTGTTTTCCACAGTGGCTGCACCAAACTGCATTCCCACCAGCAGTGTAGGAGGGTTCCCCTTTCTCCACAGCCTATCCAACATTTGTCATTTGTGGATTTTTGAATGATGGCCATTCTGACTGGTATGAGGTGATACCTCATTGTAGTTTTGATTTGCATTTCTCTGATAATTAGTGATATTGAGCATTTTCCCATGTGCCTAGTCTTCATTGGAGAATTGCTTGTTTAGGTATTCTGCCCATTTTTGGATTGGGTTTTCTACTATTAGGAATGAAAGAAAAACAGAAGTGTTCTGGTTCATTCTCTGTATTCTTACCATACTTCATTTATTTCCTAAGAACTTACACTGTTCTTAGCCAGTTGTTAATTAGAAAGGTATTAGTACATTAATGATACCAAAGCACAACTGATTGACAATAACATAAAATTCCTCTTAGAGTATTTAACATTAACAGAGACTACTCTCTTAAAAGTAATGACTCTGATATGGATTTTTAGGCAAACAGAACTTTTCTGGACTCTTCCAAACTGTTATATGAGGTGAGGTTTTTTCCTCCATACTTTCCATTCTGTAGTGACATATATATCACTTTTTTATCACATCTTAAGTAAGGTGTTCTATGGTATGTGGATATAGACTTGGCACTTAAATGATATTTTTAATTATAAAAGAAAGTGCAATGATTTAGTAGAAAGATTCAAAGGAGCAAGAAGAGAGGCAGTTCACTTCTCTAAATATAGACCATTAAGAAATTTTCCAGATGTCTTTTAATTCTGCTTCCCATTGCACTGATTCAAGTGACTTTCCATATGAAACATCTGTTACTATGCAGTATTATCTCTTAGTTGCTGTGTTTCCTATTTTTATTTTGAATGCAATGTATTTTCACAGTTATTTATCAAATAATATTTTTGAATGTATTTATTATTATGACTTCAATAATATGAGTTTTTAGTCATGGGAGGAAAATTTATAAGTTACAGAATTATAGTTTTCTTATGTAAAGAGGTATTTCTGAAAAATACCTTTATTGTAATTTTCTACTTAGGTTGAATTTTTAGGCATATATACTATATGCTAGAGGTTGGAAAACTAAGTGCTATGAGACAAATATGTCCAGTCATCTGTTTTGGAATGCAGTTTTATTGGAACACAGTTTCACTCATTCCTTTATGTACTGTGTATGACTGTTTTCACCCTACAACAGCAAAGTTGACTAGTGGTGACAGAGACCTCATGTCTTTCAAATTCTAAAACATTTACTCTCACGGGGAAGGTATAGTTCAAGTGGTAGAGCACATGCTTAGCATGCACAGGGTCCTGGGTTCAATCCCCAGTACCTCCTCCAAAAATAAATAAACCTAATTACCTCCCTCCACCTGCCAAAATTAAAATAAATAAATAAATAATTTTTAAAATTAAAAAAAATTTACTCTCTTGCCTTTTGCAGAGAAAGTTTGCCTATTACTGCTTCAAATAAACAAAGTAACTAAAATATTCAGGAAGAATTAATTTATACAATTGAATGAATAGCTGCATATTTTCATTATTGTCTAAGTAATTAAAATTTCTACTCTGTAAACTTTCTGTCTGTAAACATGGTGTTTAGTCTGCCCACATATGCTAAGTATATATCCAAAAGGTTCCTGTAACTGTGTATATCTATCTGAACATTAGCAGTTTAATATTCATAAAGTGATAATTCTTCTCCAGAACCTAACATAAGACTGATAGCAGCATGATATGAAATCCTTGTTAAAAACTGAAAAGTACCAATATTGTTTCCTATTATGATGAGGAACTGCTAGAGATCAAGAGCCCAATCTCTTAGTCACTTAATCATTAAGTAGTAGAGTTGGAATTTGACAACACTTCAATCTGGTTTCAGAGCCAGAACACCACCACCAGAGTACAATACAAAATTTAAGATTCATTAACTTCACAAGAAGCCCTTTATCTGTAGCTTCAGTGTTCTTCCATATAATTGACCTTTCCCACTGAAGGGCTTCCAGGCTTGAGGTATAGAACCAGGTGTTTTGCACTAACAGGTGCCAGAGCTAATATTCTCACTAATTGAAGAGTCAGAGAAAATCATGGAATTTGAGGCATCACTAAAACACATCTGTTCTTCACTCTTCTCTATCAGATTATGAGTTGTTTCCTTCAGTTCTATAACAAGTTCACTCAGAAATTTCAACAACAGCAATGCATGTGTTCATTCATTAAACCAATGTTTATTAAGGGCTTAATAGGTGTCAGGCACATTCCTAAACATGAGAGGTACAGCAGAGAAAAAAGTAGGAAATATTTCTGCTCTAAAGGAGCTTGCATTCCAGAGAGGATGGACAAACAATAAAGAAGATTAATAACTAATTTTATTGTGATAAAATGACAAGGAAAAAATACAAAAAATTAAGGGTATAGTGTGTGTTTGTGTGTGTGTGTGTGTGTGTGTGTGTGTGTGTGTGTGTAGAGGGTGAAATTTTAGATACTGTAATAGACAATATAAACACCCAACCCATATGCCCTCAGGTGTTACCATTTCAATGAACTTCAGTCTGACTTCCAACTATCAGCATCTGCATCTCATTGCCAAAGGAATTAACTGTCCTACACAAATACAAAGCAACCCCTCACTTCTTAAGTGGGATAAAATCTGAAATGGATATTCTACAGTCTTTAAGAGCTCTCCAGAAGGATTAAGCTCCAACTGCCCATAATAATGTTACTTGATAAAGATCACTCTCTATCTGCTCTTTTGAATATATACACTAACGTGGGATTTCTGGATCATATTTTAATTCTATTTTTAATTCTTTGAGGAACCTCCATAGTGTTTTCAATAGTGGGTGTATCAGTTTACATTCCTCCCAAGAGTGTACAAGGAGGAACACAAAGAGTGTTCCCTTTTCTCCACATATTCGCCAGCATTTGTAATCTCTTACCTTTTTGATAATAGACATCCTTACTACTATGAGGTGATATCTCCTTGTGGTTTTGATTTGCATTCCCTTAATGACTAGCAATGTTGAACACCTTTCCATGTGCCTGTTGACCATTTGCATATCTTCTCTGTAAAAATATCTATTTAGCTTCTTTGTTCATTTTTAATCAGGTTGATAGTTATTTTGCTATTGAGTTGAACCTGCTCACTGTATATTTTGATATTAACTCCTTATCATATTTGTGGCTTAAAATTTTCCCATTCCATAGATTTCCTTTTCATTTTGTTGATGGTTTCCTTTGCTATGCAAAAGTTTTTAAGTTTGTTGTAGTTACACTTGCTAATTTTTACTTTTGTCACCTTTCCTATGGTTGGCAAATTCAAAAAAAAATTGCAAAGACTAATGCTAGGAGCTTAGTTCTTGTATAGTCTTCTAAGTGTTTTCTGGTTTCTTGTTTTATGTCTAAGTCTTTTGTCCATTTTGAGTTAATTTTTGAGTGTGTAACACTGAGTTCCAATTTCATTCTTTTACATGTTAATATACAAATTTCCCAACACCATTTATTGGAAAGACTGTTCTTTTCCTTTTGTTTGTTCTTGGTTCTTTTGTTGAAAATTCATTGATCATCTTTGCATGGGTTTATCTCAGGGCTTTCTATTCTCTTCCATTAATCCATGTGTCTTTTTTAATCCTAATACCATATTGTGCTAATTCCTATAGTTTTGTAATATATTTTGAAATCAGGAAGTGTGATGTCACCAGCTTTGTTCTTGTTTCTCAGAATTTCTTTGGTTATTCAGGGTCTTTTGTGATTTCATAAAATTTTGTGATTTTTTTTTATTGTATTCATAATCTAATGTGTATGGACACACACACACACACACACACACACACACACACACACACACACAAGGCTGTACCATCACATACATTAAACACCCAAACAACTGAAAGCATTAACAAATTTAAATATATTTTACAGGATTTATATAAAAATTTCTGTTTATGATTTGTGTGGACACTATGATATTAGTTATAATGAATTCTAATGAGTGAGTGCATAAAAATGCAATTAGCAGATACTGGGAAAATATTTTTAAATGCCATTCACATTCAATGCCAACATCATTGGAATTTTGACAGATTACACTGAATTTATTGATCATTTTGAAAAGTATGGAGATTTTAACAATATTAGTTTTTTCAATCCATAAACATGAACTATTTTTCCATTATATGTGTCTTCCTCAATTTTTCATCAATGGCTTATTATTTGCATTTTATAGGTCTTTCAATTCCTTGTTTAAATTTATTCTTAGTATTTCATTCCTTTTGATAATATTGTATATGGAATTGTTTTCTTTATGTCTTTACAGATAGTTTGTTGTTAGTGTTGTTGACTTAAAACAAGTAGGTTGCCAGTTATTTCTCTAGCAAGAGTGAATTTACTTGATATCAGCAAAAAATTGCAAACCAGGGTCTGCAACCATGGTGATCCATGTGCAAGTTCACCTGCAGCAAGGAAAGGAGGACTCTTTTAAAAAGAGGGAAAGGAAGTTGACAGGCCTATAGTAAACACAGAGTCCATTGAAGGAACTGAGAGGTTTATGTATAGTGGCTTTCATTGGTTGAGTTGTGACAGTCTTTCATTGGCTGAGCTCTTGCCAGGAAAGAGGAAGTCTTCCTTCTTGTTGGGCTCTGCAACCAGCATAAGATATGAGAGCTCCCTTTCTGGTCTCCTGACTCTATTTAATTAAGGTTTATGTTTATTAATTTTTTAGTGCATAGAGACACAAATGATTTTTGTATGTTGGTTTTGTATCTTACAATACTTCTGAATTTATTAAGTCTAACAGATTTTTGGTGGAGTCTTTAGTGTTTTCAATATATATAATGTCATGTCATATGCAAACAAATACAATTTTACTTCTTTCTGATTTGGCTGCCTTTTATTTCTTTTTATTGCCCAACTACTCTGGCTAAGTTTTTCAGTATTATGTTGAATAAAAGTGGTATAAGAGTGGACATCTTTGTCTCTTGTTCCTGATCTTACAGAAAAAGCTTTTTTTTTTTTTTTTTTTTTTTTTACCACTGAGAGTGATGCAGGCTGTGGCATTGTCATTTAGAAATTTTATTATATTCAGATATGTTCCTTCTATACACAATTTTTGAGAGTTTTTATGATGGTAATATTTTGAATTTTATCAAATGCCTTTTCTGCAACTGTTGAGATAATCACATGATTTTTTTCTTTATTGTTTTATTGTGATATAGCACATACTGATTTGCATATGTTGAACCATTCTTGCTTCCCAGAAATCAATCTCACTTGATTAAGGTGTATTATGATTCTTTTAATGTACTGCTGAATTTAGTTTGCTGACATTTTTATGATGATTTTTTGCACCTATATTCATCAAGTATATGGACATATAATTTTCTCTCTTGTAGTGGGCTTATCAGGCTTTTAAGTCAGGGTAATGATGGTCTAATAAAATGAGTTTGAAAGAGTTCCTTATTTTCTATTTTTTGGACGTGTTTGATAAGGATTGACACTAATTCTTTAAACATGTGATAAAACTGACATGTGATGGCATCTGGCCCTGGATTTTCTTTGTTGGGAGTCTTTGGGTTACTGATTCAATCTCTTTCTAGAAATTGGTCTATTCAGATTTTCTATTTCTTTATAGTTTAGTCTCAATAGGTTTTAGATTTCCAGGAATTATCCATTTTTACTAGGTTATCTCATTTATTGATGTATAATTGGTGTATACTTGTTTATTGTAGTATCTTATGAGCCTTTGGATTTTATTGGTATCAGCTGTAATGTATTCCTTGACTTTGAGTTTTCTTTTTTCCTCAGTCTAGAAAAATTTTGTCAATTTGTCAATTTTCTTCATCTTTACAAAAAGCAGCTCTTGGTTCATTGATTTTTTCTATTGCCTTTTTCATCTCTATTTCATTATTTCCACTCTAATCTTTGTGATTTCTGTCCTTCTGTTAACTTTGGACTTTTTTCCTAGTTCATCTAGTTGTAAAGTTACATTGTTTTTTATGAGCTTTCTTTTCTCTTATCATAGACACTTATGTCTATAAACTTCCTTCTTTAGAATTGGTTTTGCTGCATCCCATAATCTTTGGTATGCTGTATTTTTATTTTCAGTTTTCTCAAGATATTTTCTGATTTCATTTTTTATCTCTTCTCTGGCCCATTGATTGCTCTGGAGCTTGTTTTATCTCCACATGTCTGTAATTTTTCCAATTTTCTTCTTGCAATTATTTAATTTCTAGTTTCATACTATTTTGGTTAAAATAGATTCTTGATAAAGTATCAACCTTCTTAAATTTAATAAAATTTTTATTGTGACATAACATATGATCTATCCTGGAGATTGTCTTGTGTATGCTTGAAAATAATGTGTATTCTCCTGCTATTAGATGGAATGTTCTTTATATACCTACTCGTTCCATCTGTTCTAACATACAGTTTAAGGTTAAAATTCCCTTCATGATGTTCTGTCTAGATAACCTACCCATTGCTAAAAGTGGGATATTGAAGTCCCTTACTATTATTGTATTGCAATTGTTCTCTTTAGTTCTGTTAATATTTGCTTTTTATATTCCAGTGCTTCCATGTTTTTTGGGGGGGATTTTAAAAATTTGTTATTGAGTTATAGTAATTTTACAATGTTGTGTCAAATTCCAGTGTAGAGCACAATTTTTCAGTTATACATGAACATATATATATTCATTGTCACATTTTTTTTCACTGTGAGCTACCACAAGGTCTTGTATATATTTCCCTGTGCTATACAGTATAATCTTGCTCATCTGTTCTACATATGCCTGTCAGTATCTACAAATTTTGAACTCCTAGTCTATCCTTTCCCACCCCCCACCCCCTTGGCAACCACAAGTTTGTATTCTATGTCTATGAATCTGTTTCTGTTTTGTATTTATGTTTTGTTTTGTTTTGTTTTTTAGATTCCACATATGAGTGATCTCATATGGTATTTTTCTTTCTTTTTCTGGCTTACTTCACTTAGAATGATTCATGTGCCTGTTGATCATTTGTAGTTTTTCCTTGGAGAATTGCTTGTTTAGGTCTAATAAGAAAAAAACAAATAACCCAATCCAAAAATGGGCAGAAGATCTATTGTTTATTTCTTTTAAACATAAGTCACATTTTCATGGAGATTGCCATATTTCATTATTTCATATAATGGACATTGTAGATGATTTGTGGAGATTCTTGTGTCAGTTATTCTACTCTGAAGAGTACAGACAGACCTCATTTTATTGGACTTCACTTTATTGCACTTCACAGGTATTGTATTTCTTGCAAATTAAAGTTTGTGGCAATCTTGCTTTGAGTAAGCTCATTTGCACCATTTTCCCCAACAGATTTATTTTTAATTAAGATTTGTACTTTCCAGTGCACTTTCAATAGACCATAGTATAGTGTAAACATAACTTTTATATGTACCAGAAAACCAAAAAAAATGTGTGTGATGGTCTGGATCCTAACCCACAATATCTCCATGCTATTCCTGTCTTGAATTTTTATTCTTCTACATTTTGTTATTAATTTTGTATTGCTTTTTATTTTCTTCTTTTCATATTTATTTTCAGGCTTTAATCAATTTTCCTTTTCATTATTTTTTTCCTCTTGGAATTTGTACTATGCTTCTTTACTCCACTAATAGTAGTTGTGCTTTTCAATGAACTCATGATCAAACACATATTTCTCAGCAAATTAACTACTTTTTCTTTCACTAATGTGTGCTTTTTCCAATCAACTCGATGTGTTTTCTAACTGCTTCCTCTTGTACTCTGAGGTGAAGAAGCTTCTGGGCCCAATCATTTCGTTTCATAAAAGCACCTCACCCTTTATGAATTTTACACGTTGTGCTCCTGTATGAATTATTGGTTGAATAATTCAACTAATGAAAAAAAAGTTTGAAACCAATCATTTACTTTATTGCTTTCCTTTTGTAACTACAGAAATAGGCTCAGGGTAATTAAATTATTTTATATTTTCATATGATGGAGAAGCTAAGTCCTAGAACCTAGGTTTTATAACTTTCTGACTTTGCACAGTATTTCTTTCAGTACAGCACACTGACTTTTACTGAAGTGAAATAAATTCAGTGAAATATAAGAAGGCACTTCCTCATTCCTTACATAGTGCACACAGATTAGTAACAATTCCCAAACTACCAGTTCAGCATTCTAGGGCTCAAGTGACCATTTGTGACTAGCAAACATTGTTGACTGTCAGCTACAACATTTTCCTCCACATATTTTGGATCATTGACTTTTCTAAGAAGTCTCTAAAACGTGGTTGTACTGCATTTGAATTTTAGCAGCTTTCAAAGCACTCCCACTACCTTCTTCCAAATATGTCAGTGCTAAGGAAGCACTGCAGATCTTGTTTTATAAAATATTAACAAATGTTTCCAGACTAAATTGCATTATTTTTACTCTTCAGAGATTGATGGATGAATAAGAGCTCTTTAGTACAAAGACTACTTATTTAGGTAAAAATAAAAAAAAAACAAACAATTTCTGCAGTTGAGCAGCTGCAGATCAAACCTTCGCATAGCCATCAAACTCCTTAAATAATAATTTTTAAAGATTTTGACTTAAGATGCCAGCTCTATAAACGTGAATTTCTTGCCTATTTGACTTTCTTTGTCTCTTTTTCTTCTGTAAACACATCCCTAGTTTCCCAGCAGGTTCAAACACAGATGGCTGCCTTATTGTGACAGAAGCAAAAATGCTACATTAATGTTTAACGGGATTAAAAATCCTCTTGGCAGCAGTGGCATATGTTACCAGTTAATTGTTGCACTGGAAGCTACCCTGCTGTTTTAAAACATGGACTCATTTTACATGCTTTCTTCACAGCAGTGTGAAATGTCAAATTTGTTGGAATAAGTTTTAAATTTAGTTTGACAAAATTTAGTCATAAAGAAGACAATTATTTCATACTATCTGTCTAAATAAGAGTGGATTGCAAAATTATTTCTGGTTAAAAGAAATTCATATTTTCTCTATATTCAAGCAGACTTATATGAATAATACAGGGTATCCCAGAGGTAATCAGTTATTTTAGTATCTTTTATACATGATTTTACATGATTGACACATTGAGTGCAGCAGCCTGTTGTATAATGGAAGTATTTTCAAAGTGCAAAATAGAATACTGTAAACCTTACCTTTATAAAGAAATGGTGAGCCAAGTGTTTTTAATACCTTATTACCAACAACTATTTGACAGTATTGACTAAGAAAATTTTATAACCCATATGGTCAGTTGATTATCATTGTGCTTAGTAATATCATCCTTTGAAAGTCTCTCTTCTTCTATGAATTTTTGATAGTGATTAGTGCTTCACAAGTGAGATATTGTTAATTCAGTGAGATATTTTATATTGAAAAAATGTAAGAAAAAATTCAGAAAGTTGAAAATTTGGTTTTAATCAATTTTGCTTTAACAATCTAGATCTTTATTTCTTTCACTATTTCACCAAGGCTTTTGTGGAATATTTTCAGTTCCCAGCCCGGGGGTCCTACATTGGGAAGATGAGCCCCCAGAGCATTTGGTAGCCCTGCTAGAATGACAACACAAGCTTCAAGACATCTTGGGCCCCATGCCCAACTGTGCCAGGAACTTCCCAGAGCTTACTTTTAGGAGACCCAGAGGGCTAGGGGAAATAGAGATTTCACTCTAAAAGAGCACAGACAAATCTCACACACTCCAGGACACAGGGCAAAAGCAGTAACTTGAGAGGAGTCTTGGTCAGAGATACCTGCTGATATTGGAGAGTCTCCTGGAGAGACAGGAAGCAATCGTAGCTCACCTTGGGAACATAAACACTGTTGACAACCATTTTTGGAAACTCCTTCTACCTTATGGATACTGGTCCTGGTAAGTACCATTATGGAATCCTCCTTCTAGCTTATTAATACCAAGATCTGGCTCCACCCAGTAGCCTATAAGCACCAGTACTGGGAGACATCACACCAAGCACCTAATGAGTGGAGGCACAGCCTCAACCATCAGCAGACAGACTGCCTTAAGATTCCCTGAGCCCACAGCTACCTCTGGACACAGCCCCGACCACTAGAGGGCCCACAACCCAGCTACATCCACCAGTGGGCAGAAATCAGCCCCAGAATTCCCTGGCCCTACACTCCAGGTAACCTTCTCTAGCCTCTGGACCAGTCTCACCCACCAGGGGTAGACACCATACTCAAGAAAACCACAATCCAGCAGCCTGTGGATCCAGCCTGCCAATTAGCAGGCCAGACCCTGCCCTGGGACCTGTGGGGACTTGACCCTGCCTGCTAGTATGACAACATAAGCTTTAAGACACCTTGGACCCCATGCCCAACTGTGTCAGGAGCTGCCCACCCCCCCTCTAGCAACTGAAACCAGCTCTGGGACCCCAGGGCTCTGAAACCAGACTCCAAAACACAATTCTGACTACCAGGAGACTAGCACTAATCCCAGGACCTGGCTTCACCCAGAAGTGGACAGGCAACAGCATTGGAGTTTTCTGAACCTTGACTCTGCCCACTAGTAAGCCAGCATAACCTCCAGGTTATAACAATATTAGCATTAAGTGTAAATGGTCTAAGTACTCTAAATAAAAGGCAGAGAGTGTCAGATTGGATCAAAAATGACAAGATTGGATTTTTAAAAGCAACTAAATACAACCTTCATGAAATCACTTTAAATACAGGAAAAATTAAGTTAAATAGAGGATAGAAATAAATATACCATGTTAACACTATCAAAATAAAAGCAGAAGTGGCTATATTAAAATCAAGAAAAACAGAGTTCATAACAAACAATCTTATTGCAGACAAAGAAGGTAATTTAATAGTCGTAAAGGAGTCAATTCAACAAGAAGATGTCTGAGTTCTAATTGTTTATCCACTTAGTAACAAGGCTTTAAATTACTTGGCATAAACTGATAGAAACACAAGAAGATATAGACAAATGCACAAATATAGTCAAATTTCAGTCTCCCTCTGTCTGTGATTGATTAAAGAAGTTCACAGAAAATCAGCTAGAATATAGAAGACTTGAACATAAATATTAAACAACTTGTGACCATTTATATAACATTATGCCCAACAGCAGCAGTATACATATTCTCTTCCAGTGCACAAAAAGTATTTTCCAAGGTTGACCACATTATAGGTCATGAAACTCTCAATAAGTTTTAAAGGATTCAAGTCACTTAAATAACTATTTTTTATTAGAAATCAACAGAAGAAAGATATCTGGAAAATTCCCAAATATTTGTAAACTAAATAACACTCTTCTAAAGTCTCAGAGGTCAATAAAGAAATCAAAGAGAATGCTAAAAATATTTTAACTGAATTAATCTGAAAACACTGCATGTTATACTTTATGGTATGCTGCTAAGGTAGTATTTAGAGGGAAATACAGCTCTTCCTAAGATACAATATATGATACCAGTCCCTTGGAGTCTCTATTGAACAGGCATATGTCTGCAATCTTTCAAAGGATTTTGAAAGCTCCCAAATTCTCTAAAACCAGGATCAGGTATTTTGAAATAAGATAACAAGACAGACTGCTATCTTTCCTGCCCACATTTCCTCCATATTAGCTTTAAACAGGGTGATGATGTTTATAGGAGAGAGGAGCCACTCAATAAGGAACACAGAGTGATTCTTTTCTTCAACAATGGGAAATAATGTGTCTGCTTTGAATGCTGTGTGCTGGGGGCAGGTGATCATCAAGGAGTTAAACCACTTTCCAAATTACTTTTAGTAAAACTTTTACCCCACGTTTTAAGTAATCTCCCTTTTGAATTAATGTCTTTATTAAATGGCTGCTGATAATCAAGACAGTTTCACTTAAAAAGTATAACGTCTGGTCTTGGTATTGGCATTGGAAGATTTTACTTTGTAATTACAAGCCAGGGACTCTAGAACCAGTAGACCTCATACAGAAAAAATGACAGACATTTTAGTGCAAATCATGCATATTCATCAAGAAAAACTTTTCTGTTCTGTACTGTTTGCTGCAATAAATATCATTGGTGAGGGTTGGAGGCCAAGATGGCTGAGTAGTAGGATGCACGTAGCTCACCCTCTCCCACAGATACACCAAGACTCACATCCACGAACCCACTCAGGCAACCAGAGCACCTGCAGGACTCTGACAGAACACTGTCCTCTTTAAAAGACAAAGACGCTGAAAATCTGGTAGGAGAAAGGAAAAAAAAGGAAGATGAAAAGGCAAAACAATGCGGGACCGGTCCCACAGGGAGGGAGCGGCAAAGGAGGACTGGGGCTCATGCACTGGGTCTCCCCTCTCCAATGGAGAGGCCAGCGGGATGGAGGGGGAGGCTCTGAGGCTCGGATCTGTACAGAGCAGCCCTTGACTGACAGAACTAAGTTAAACGGGCACAGAGGGTCCCTGCGACACCCAGCCCGAGACCCGAGCCGGGAGCTGGGGGCCAGGACAGGCTGCCGGAGCTGGGCGGAGGATGGGGACGGCTGCACTGAGGCAGCCCAGGGGGACTGCAGGGTGCTGCGCAACATGGATGAGTGGGTGCACAGGGCAGAACAACCTGGGCCCTCCATAAAACAGCGTGGCTGATGTGCCCTGGGGGGAAGGGTACATACCCCCTTCTCTGAAAACCCACGGAAAGTTTTCAGCGAGGAGAGGTGGAGCTCAGGCATGGCCGCCATATCCTCCAGCGCTTGGCACCCAGGTGGGGCGCGGGCGAAACCTGAGTCCGCGCCTGGGGCCTCGGCAGCCTCAAAGGCCAGACAGTGACTTGTTTGCAGCCCGAGTCAGATAGTATATGTCCGCCCTGGTGCCTCACAAAGTCCACGCCGCCAGGACAAACAAAGAGCTGAGTTTGGACAGGGAGCAGGGGCGGGGCTGTTCTGCGGTCTTCCTGGGGCCGCCTGCGGAGCGCCGACCTGGGGCAGAGTGCGCAGCGGCGTGAAGCTGTGGAGCAACCGGCACCGGAGGACAGCGCGTGGCCCACCGCCTTTCCCGCAAGAATGCTGTACAGGGAGGGGGCACGATCTGCTTGCTGACAGGCGCTGGGAGCAGCACAGATGAGGGCGCCAACGGAGGGCCTCTGGAAACAGCAAGCTGAGCTTACGAAACAGGGCGAAGACAGAAAGACTTCAGTCTCCAGAACACCCCCCCCCCCTTTTTTTAATCTGTTTTTACCTGTTGTATTTTCTATTACCTTTTCAATTTTTAATTTTTAAACAATTATATATCCTCCCAGTTTTAATCCCTTTAAAATTTTTCTTTTAAAATAATATTATTATTATTTTAAAACATCAACGTCATGTCATTTTTATCTCTCTTGGTTTTGATATCCTCTAATTGAT
Organism: Camelus bactrianus; assembly: GCF_048773025.1. Classification (NCBI taxonomy): domain Eukaryota; kingdom Metazoa; phylum Chordata; class Mammalia; order Artiodactyla; family Camelidae; genus Camelus; species Camelus bactrianus. The sequence goes on along the minus strand of NC_133575.1, from coordinate 69,609,445 downwards.
ATATACAGGTTTAAGATATATTTTTTTCTCCTTTCTCCTATTTTAAAGCTTTTTAAGAGACATCTCAACCCGATTGCTATTCTGCTTCAACTTACTCTTCAATTATTCATTATACACTGTTTTCAAACCTTTTTTTCCTCCCCCTTTTCAAAATTCTCTCTTTATCATATCTTTTTTTAATCTGTTCTTTTTTTTATTACTTTTTAAATTTCTACTTTCTAAACAATTGTATATGCTTCCAGTTTTAAGTCCTTTTAAATTTTTCTCTAAAACTAATTATATTAAAAAAATCCACCTGATTACATTTTCACTTCTTTTGGGTTTGATCTCCTGTTATTAATTATAAATAGGGTTCAAATATCATTTTTTGATCTTTTTTCCTTTTTTTAAGGGTTTTTAAAAAGATGTCTCAACTCGAATGCTAGTCTGATTCAAATTGCTCTTCTATGATTGACTATACACTGTTTTCAAAGCTTTTTTCTTCCCTTCTCTTAAAATTCTCTCTTTATCTATTTTTTATCTGTTCTATTTTCTATTACCTTTTACCTTTTCTACTTTCTAAACAATTGTATATGCTTCTACTTTTAGTTCCTTTAAAAATTTTTCTTTTAAAGTAGTTATATTATTATTATTTTTAAAAATCCACCTGATTTCATTTTCATTTCCTTTGGTTTTTAACTCCTGTTATTGATTATAAATAGGTTTCAAATATCACTTTTGGATATTTTTTCCTTTTTTTTTAAGGGTTTTTAAAAAAGACGTCTCAACTTGAATGCTAGTCTGATTCAAATTGTGCTTCTATAATTGATTATACACTGTTTTCAAACCTTTTTTTCTCCTTTCTTTTAAAATTCTCTTCCTCTCTCTCCTTTTTCTATTTTTTAAGTTTTATTCCTATATAGGCATTAGATAGATAAATAAATAAACTCCTTTAAGGACCACAATAGATAACTGATACTCCATAAGCCACAGTGCCAGAGAGAAATGAGCAACATGAAAAAGCAGAGAAACCATCCCCAATTAAAAGAACAAGAGAAATCCCTTGAAAGAACGATCAATGAAATAGACATCAATAGCCTACTAGATCAAGATTTCAAAAAAGGAGTGATCAAAGTATTGAATGAACTAAAAGAGATAGTGTTTAGGGATATAAAATATGTCAAAAATGAAATCAAAGCTATAAAGAAGAGCCAAGTAGAATTGGTAAACTCACTGGCTGAGATGACAATGAATCTAAAGGCTGTGCAAAGCAGACTAAATAATGCAGAGGAACGAATTAGTGACCTAGAAGACAGGACAACAGAAAGTACCCAATCAGAACAACTGCAAGATAAACACATAAAAACAAATGAAAGCAATATAAGTGACTTATGGGATAATAAAAAGCATGCCAATCTTCACATAATAGGGGTCCCAGAAGGGGAAGAAAGATCAAAGGGAATTGAAAAGCCATTGGAAGAAATCATGACTGAAAACTTCCCAAACTTAAAGAAGGAATCAGATATGCAAATACAGGAAGTTAAAAGCGTCCCAAACAGAAAGAACCCATATAGACCCACACCAAGACATATCATAATCAAGATGGCCAAAGTCAAGGATAAAGAAATGATCCTAAAGGCAGCAAGAGAAAAGCAAAGAGGGAGTTACAAGGAAACCCCAATAAGGCTCTCAGCTGATTTCTCTACACAAACACTACAGGCCAGAAGGGAGTGGCAAGATATATTCAAAGTATTGAATGAAAAAAAGATGCAGCCTAGGATACTTTATCCAGCAAGGCTATCCTTTAGGATAGAAGGAGACATAAAGAATTTCACAGACAAGCAAAAACTAGAAGAGTTTAACAACAATAAACTCATGCTAAAAGAAATATTGAAAGGTCTACTCTAAATAGAAAAGTAGCAGGATGCTGCAGAAATGAGAAAAACATAACTGGAAAGGTGATAACTCATGAATTACAAATAAAATAAACATGAAATTGTAAAAGAAGACATCTAAATCATTAAGAGTGGGAGAGGGAATCAAGAAAATATAGAGTATTTTTCTTTCTTTTTTAAATTTTTTGTTTTTGGTAGGATGGGTTCAAGATAGAGTAATGGGCTAATAGACTTACAGAAAAGGGTAACCACAAGCCAAAAACTTATAAGGGAGTCACAAAAACTAAATGAAATCCATAATAATTCGAAGGAAGATTACCAAACCACAACAGGAAGAAGAAAGGAACAAACAGGAAATGCCAAGTCAACTGTAAAGATAAGTTCAAAATGGCAATAAACACACATCTATCATTAATCATTGTAAATGTTAATGGATTCAATACTCCAATCAAAAGATGTAGAGTGCATATCTTCAATATGCTGCATACAAGAGACCCACTTTAGGGAGAAGGACACAAAGAGGTTGAGAGTGAAAGGATGGAAAAGGATATTCCATGCAAATGGAAAAGCCAAAAATCAGGTGTAGCAGTACTGATTTCAGACAAAATAGACTTTAAAACAAAGGCCATACAGATAAAGGACATTTTATAATGATTCAAGGAGTGATACAAGATGAGGATATTACACTCGTTAATATATATGCTCCCAATATAGTAGCACCTAAATACATAAAACAATTACTAACAGAGATAAAGGGGGATATTGATGGGAATACAATCATAGTTGGAGATTTTAACACTGCTTAACATCACTAGACAGATCTTCCAGACAGAAAATAAACAAGGCAACAGAGAAATTAAATGATACAGCAGAAAAATTGCATTTGGTGGATAATTTCAGATCATTAGACCCCTCCAAAATAGGATATACATTCTCTTCATGTGCACATGGAACACTTTCTAGGATTGATCACGTACTTGGGCACAAAAGAAACCACAACAATTTTACAAAGATAGAAATTATCTCAAACATCTTTACTGACCACAATGCCATGAAAGGAGAATTCAATAACAGAGACACAAAGGAGAACAAATGGAAAGCATGGAGATTAAACAATACGCTATTAAAAAACCAATGGGTCAATGAGGAAATCAAAGCTGAAATTCAAAAATACCTTGAGACAAATGAAAATGAAAGCACAACTACACAAAATTTACGGGACACAGCAAAGGCAGTGCTAAGAGGGAAGTTTATAGCAATACAGACCTTCCTCAAAAATGAAGAACAATCTCAAATAAACAGTTTAATCCACCGACTAAAGAACTAGAAAAAGGAGAGCAAAAAAACCAAACCAAAACAAAACAAAACAGAACAAAAAAAAAACCCAAAAGGCAGCAGAAGGAAGGAAATTATAAAGATCATGGAGGAAATAAATAAAATAGAGATTTAGAAAAACCATGGAAAAAAATCAATCAAACCAAAAGCTGGCTTTTTGAAAAAGTAAATAAAATCGACAAACCTCTGGCCAAACTCACAAAGAAGAAAAAAGAGAGAGCACAAATTAGCAAAATAAGAAAGGAAAATGGAGAAATTACAACAAATAAAATAGAAATACAGAATATCATACGAGAATAGTATCAAAAACTATATGGAATCAAACTGGATAACCTAGAGGAGATGGACAGTTTCTGGAAACATACAGTCCACCAAGACTGAATCAAGAATAAACTCACCACTTGAACAAAACGATCACTAGAAATGAAATTGAAATAGCAATAACCCCCCCCCACACACAAATAAAAGTCCAGGACTGGATGGCTTCACTGGGGAAGTCTACCAAACATACAAAGAAGAACTCATACCAGTCCTTCTCAAACTCTTCCAGAAGATTGAAAAGGAGAGAATACTTCCAAATTCATTCTATGAATCCACCATCAACCTGATACCAAAACCAGGCAAAGACACTACCAAAAAAGAGAATTATAGGCCAATATCATTGATGAACATAGATGCCAAAATCCTCACTAAATATTAGTAAATAGAATCCAACAACACATAAAAAAGATTATACATCATGACCAAGTGGGGTTCATCCCACGGACACAAGGTTGGTTCAATATACGCAAATCAATCAATATAATACATCACATCAACAAGAGAAAGCACAAAAGCCACATGATCATCTCAATAGGTACAGAAAAAGCATTTGATAAAATTCAATAGTCATTTATGATCAAAATTCTCACTAAAGTGGGTATAGAGGGAACATAACATCATAAAAGCTGTATATGACAAACCTACAGCCAGCATAATACTCAATGGTGAAAAATTCAAAAGCTTCCCACTAAAATCTGGGACAAGACAAGGCTGCCCACTATCACCACTCCTATTCAACATAGTCTTGGAAGTCCTAGCCACAGCAATCAGGCAAGAGAGAGAAATAAAAGGGATCCAAATTGGACAGAAGAGGTAAAAGTGTCACTATAAGTAGATGACATGTTACTATACATAGGAAACCCTAAAAGGTCCACACAAAAACTACTAGAGCTGATGGAAGAATTCAGCAAGGTAGCAGGTTACAAGATTAACGTTCAGAAATCAGTTGCATTTCTGTACACTAATGATGAATCAACAGAAAAAGAAAGTAAAGAAACAATCCCCTTTAAAATAGCACCCAAAGTAATAAAATACCTAGGAATAAATCTAACCAAGGAGGTGAAGGAATTATACACAGAAAATTATAAACCATTAATGAAGGAAATTAAAGAAGACTTTAAAAAATGGAAAGATATCCCATGCTCTTGGATTGGAAGAATCAATATTGTTAAAATGGTCACACTGCCCAAGGCAATCTACAAGTTGAATGCAATTGCTATCAACTTACCCAGGACATATTTCACAGAACTAGAACAACTCATAATAAAATGTATATGGAGCTATCAAAGACCTAGAATTGCCAAAGCTTTACTTAAGAGAAAGAAAGAGGCTGGAGGAATAACTCTCCCAGACTTCAGACAATACTATAGAGCTATAGTCATCAAGACAGCATGGTATTGGTACAAAAACAGACATATGGACCAATGGAACAGAATAGAGAGCCCATAAATGAACCCACAAACTTTTGGTCAACTCATCTTTGACAAGGGAGGCAAGAATATACAATGGAATACAGACAGTCTCTTCAGCAAGTGGTGTTGGGAAAACTGGACAGCAGCATGTAAAGCAATGAAGCTAGTACACTCCCTTACACCATACACAAAAATAAACTCAAAATGGATCAAAGACTTAAACATAAGACAAGATACAATAAAACTCCTAGAAGAAAATATAGCCAAAACATTATCTGACATACATCTCAAAAATTTTCTTGAACAGTCTACTCAAGCAATAGAAATAAAAGTAAGAATAAACAAATGGGACCGAATGAAACTTACAAGCTTCTGCACAGCAAAGGAAACCAGAAGTAAAACAAAAAGACAACCTATGGAATGGAGAAGATTTTTTGCAAATGAAACCAACAAAGACTTGATCTCCAGAATATCTAAGCAGATCCTATGACTTAATAAGAAACAAGCAAACAACCCAATCCAAAAAAGGGCAAAAGACCTAAACAAGCAATTCTCCGAGGAAGACACACAAGTGATCAATAGGCACATAAAAAATTGCTCAATATCACTTATTATCAGAGAAATGAAAATCAAAACTACAATGAGGTATCACCTCACACCAGTCAGAGTGGCCATCATTCAAAAATCCACAAATGACAAATGCTGGAGAGGCTGTGGACAAATGGGAACCCTCCTACACTGCTGGTGGGAATGCAGTTTGGTGCAGCCACTGTGGAAAACCGTATGGAGATTCCTCAAAAGACTAGGAACAGACTTACCATATGACCCAGGAATCCCGCTCCTGGGCATATATCCAGAAGGAACCCTACTTCAAAAAGACACCTGCACCCCAATGTTCATAGCAGCACTATTTACAATAGCCAAGACATGGAAATAGCCTAAATGTCCGTCAAAAGATGACTGGATAAAGAAGAGGTGGTATATTTATACAATGGAATACTATTCAGCCATAAAAACTGAGAACATAACACCATTTGCAGCAACATGGATGTTCCTGGAGAATGTCATTCTAAGTGAAGTAAGCCAGAAAGAGAAAGAAAAATACCATATGAGATCGCTCATATGTGGAATCTAACAAAAAAACAAAAAACACAAACAAAGCATAAATACAAAACAGAAATAGACTCATAGACATAGAATACAAACTTGTGGTTGCCAAGGGGGTGGAGGGTGGGAACGGATAGACTGGGTTTTCAAAATTGTAGAATAGATAAACAAGATTATACTTTATAGCACAGGGAAATATACACAAGATCTTATGGTAGCTCACAGAGAAAAAAATGTGACAATGAATATATTTATGTTCATGTAGAACTGAAAAATTGTGCTCTACACTGGAATTTGACACAACATTGTAAAATGGTTATAAATCAATAAAAAATAAAATAAAAATTAAAAAGTAAAATAGGCTTTAATATAAATAGCGTGCTTATGTAAAACTAAAGCTTAATTTTGTTTTATGTACTGAAATGACATGTTTTACTAGATTATTGTTCTGCTCTTAATAAGAATGTGAGCAAAAGGTTTTCTTTAGCTTTTAACAAATCTGCCTAAAAAACAAAGATTCTGTGTTTTATTAAAATAATTTCCTGTGTTTCATATTGTTTCCATCAAGATTTTGATTACTTAAGGAAGCAGAATCCTCTTTATTAAAAAAGGTAAGATTTTTAATATTTTTTTACAACTAGTTAACTTTTAGTATTTGCCTGTGACATCTTTAATTGTTACTATAGTTAAGTGGATAAATAAGTATTGTTTCACAGTAACCTGTGATGCTATTTGACCAAGTGTTTTAAAATTTTTTGGCATTTTTAATAATCTTCCCCCAGATAAACTTCTAAATGAAATCTTTCTGACCTGGAGATAACTAGGATTTTTTTCAGAGGGCCCCTTAAACATCTCAAATGATTTATATCTTTGTAATGAGAGAGATGCTTAACTAATTAGGTTTATTTGATATGTTAAATTACATGGGAGGCATTAGTAAGTAAGTAGTAATACTAAGACTTCTTTATGTTATATTTATATATGCTGTAAGTGTTCCAGAAATTGTATGAAATTCACAGAAATCTGACATGTCCTCGTATAATGTTATCAATCATAATTCCACTTATTATCTTTAAAAAATCATCTTTATTGTAGTATAATTTTTAAACAACTTTATTGTGGTATAATTATCTTAAATGTTGTGTATCACAGAAATAACTAAATTTTCTTATCAAATGAGCTGCCATCAGACCAATGGGCATTTTTAAGTCTTGGGTCATTTACAGTTATTGTGTTACTCTGATGTGTTTACAAAAGTGAGACTCATGGAAAGGACCTTATCAAATGCTCCTTACCACTGATACTGCTACAAAATGAGAAGGTGTCTAATCTTAGGTACACATTTCACAGCTTAAGAAGGTGACACCAGACATCTGGTTCTTTAAAAATGCTGGAGACCTCCAAATCAAAATGACTAGAGAGAAAAGTAGCTGACATCGAGGTAGATTGCTTCCACCCAAGATGTCAGATCAAAACTCATATTTTAGCTAAAGATGAAACACTTTCTTCTCTTTCTTTCCTTTACTCTGGCATTAGCTCGGTAAGATAACCTTCCAGGTCATTGCTAAGGGAATAATCTTTAAAATTGCAAGATTTGTCATCAAAAACTCTAATCTGTCCATGATTCCAGAGAACTATTACCTCGGTCTCCATGTGACCAGTTTTTCTTTTATTCCCAATGTCAACATACACTACAATTGACACCCCTCCCCTTAAAAGTCCTTTACAGAGTGACTTTTACACCCAGGACATCCAGTGCCTATTTTTTTAACTTTCTCCAATTACGACTGAAGTTGCCCAACTAGACACAATTACCTATGCAAATCATAGTAGGTTTGTTTTCCCATGGCCTTATGATTATTTAAATCAGGTCATCCGCCAATTACAGATAGATCTCCCCAGTATTACCTATCTTTGCAAGGAGTTTGGAACAACTTTTTGTTTAAGGCTAGGAGATTTACTTCCTGAATGCACTGAAAACCTAACTGATCCCTGGCTTGAATGGACAAATGCCACAATCCCTGTGAATGAATCCATTAACGTGCCACCTTGGTGGGAGTAGTTTGTACTCCAACAGGATTTCTCTTTTTATGTGGTGGTTATCATTCTCTTTGGGCCTATGAATGCATTGATGGCTGGTGTATAAAACTGGGCAATGTCCCTTAGGTTAGTTAAATGTGCCCCTAAACGTTTACAAACTGAGAGACCTCACTGGTCCACTACCCTGAATTTTCATCACTGAGTTAGGAAGGACCTACAAGGAGACATTTATAATTTAGGTTTTGCTTCCTTTGGTAGGCTCCTACTTCCCTGGTTAGAAGCAAGTACAAATGAGGCTACAGTAAGAAATCTTTCCTTAACTCTTAAAGATATTGCAGAATCTGCTACTAAAGCAATAGCTGCCCAGTATAAATCCTAAGACTCTCTCACAAATGTTGCTCCGGATTATAGGAGAGCCCTTGATTATCTTTTAGCTGAGCAAGGAGGTGTCTGTGTTGTGGCCAACACCACTTGTTACACCTGTCTTAACATTTCTGGGGAATTTGGAACTCAGCCATATAAGATCACTGAACAAGCCACTTGCCTTAAGAAAGTGACTCCTTCACTGGAGTCCTTTTTTTTGACTTATTTTTAATTGGATTGAGTATTAGGGAACATGACTCTGAAATGCACTCCAGGTATTGGGAATAATTCTGCGTATAATAATCATAATAATCTCCCTTTTGCACTGTATTCTCTCAAAAGCTTTAAATGCATTTGCAGCCACTAACCACCAAGTAAATGGTATCCCTAAAATTGAAATGTCAGAAAAGTAATGAAGAGGATGAATGATTTTAAAATATGAACCTGGAGTTGTAACATGTAAATACCATATATATTCAGCAAAAAAGACATTATGACCTGTGAATATCACACAGAGGATTAGTAAAAGCTGCAAGAACCTCAGAGTGGTAGCTGACAGTGGTGCTAATATCTTAAATTTTTATCACGTCTCTCAGTTAGGCTGCAAGTCTGATCAAAAGGGGAAAATTGTTGAATGCAAGACAAGAGGCCCAAAAAGGAGTCCCTTATGCTAAGCCCCATGTTACCAAACTGAGATGTAATCCCTAATTTGATTAGTTTCAGTCTCCCTCAGGGATGGAATCTTAAACCAATCTGGAATTACTTGGTCAACACTAGTGAGGTAATTTGCCTGATATATCCCTCACATCCCTAAAGAAACGTAATCTTGCCACAAACAATCTGCTTTTTGCTAGTATAACTTTCTCGTCTATCCCTTTTGCTTAGAGAATTCTTTCATTTTGCACAGTTCCATGGAGCTTGTTCTATTTGCTAGATGGGATGCTGCTCAATTCATGAATCACTGAATAAAGCCAAAAAGATTTTTAAAAATTTACTCAGCTGAATATTGTTTTTTAACACTCCCATCCATGTTTATTCTTAGAAAAAAATAGTAGAATATGTGTATGTGTATGCCAAGGACCAAATTGTATTGTGTCTCAAAAAAATTCATATGTTGAAGTCCTAACCCTCGTTGTGACTGTATTTGGAGACAAGAATTCAGAGATAATCAAAATTAAGTGGAGCCATAAAAATAGGGTCCTAATCGAATAGGATCTGTGGCCTTATAAGAAGAAGAAGAAAAAGACCTATGTCATTCTGCACATGCATACATTGAAGAAAGGCCACATGAGGTCATAGTGAAAAGGTGGCCGTGTGGAAGCCAGGAAGAGAGACTCACCAGAAATCAACCATGCTGACACCCTTGGACTTGGATTTCCAGTCTTAAAAAGTGTGAGAAAATGCTTTTCTGTTGTTTAAACCGCCAAAACTATGGTATTTGGTTATGGCACCTTGAGCAGACTAAGACTCGTGTGTGTGTGTGTGTGTGTGTGTGTGTGTGTGTGTGTGTGTGTGTTCATGACTAAAAGAGTGAGTACGGATACTTGAAACAGAAATACATGGCAGTACTCCACATGGCAATTGACTCACAAGGTCAGAATGCATACTCTCAGAAAATAAACTACTAGAATATCCTATCAAAATTTAAGTCATTATCTGTGAAATTACTGAAAGTAGACTGCCATATAGAAATGATAATCAACATCAACATACAGACAAAAAAGAATTACCAAGTACAAAAATTTACAGACAATCAAGACTCTCCAAATATTTTAGTAAAACCCATTTCATATAAAAGAGACTCCCGATATTGAATCATCCAAAATCAAACATCTAAGGAAACAATAATAAGAGCCATGTTAAAAATAAATATATTGAATATCCTAAGAGAAATTTGGATGTTTCATCCATAAAGATAATATATTGAAAATAAACTAAATATTAAAAATTAAAGTTATTAGATGGGTTTAATGGAATAGACAGCTAAGAATTGAATTGGTTTGTTGGTAAATGAGATTCAAAAGCTTTGTAAGATAAACTTAAAAGTTCTGTCATTTGAAAGAATTTCAAAAACATAAGAACAGTACAGCAATAGTGATAAATGTTAGAATAAAATATCATTGAAATAAAGTATTCAGAAAGAAAATGTTGAGCAGGATAAAGGAAAAAATATGCAGCAGTATAAATTTTAAAAAATAGAACCATTCTAAGTGGACCATTTCAAACCAACAAAGATGAAGAGAAATTCTTAAAGCTTCCAGAGATAGAGAAAAATCTTAAAAGATTAATCTCAAAGGAAAATGAATTAATGGACATCATACAATTAATTTTCACCATTTTACAATCCCCAAATCCTACCAGAAATATTTTTTCAACAATTAAGATCTATTTGAATATCAACAAGTGAACTAAATAGCGAGTCTGAGTTTATAGCCAAAGAAGTATTCTGAGGAAAATAACTAGGCCAGTATATAAAGAAGTTAGTAAATAAACCAAAAAAGAGACAAAAACTTCAAAAAAGTAGAAAAAATTACTAACTGTATGGAAAAATATGAAAAATGCAGAGTTGATGAAAGAAAACAAAATTTACTTCTTCAAAAAGGACAATAAATAGACAAACTACTGGTGAATTTGATTAATATGAAAAATAAATAAATAAAAATAAGCCATCTAAAAAATAAAACCCTATTAAGAATTAGCAAAAAAATTAAAAACTATACTGTGTGCAATTTATGCTAATAAATTTCATAATCTAAGCAAAGTTTTAGGTTTTGTGGAAACTATTGAGAATTAAAATAGTCCAAGAAGAGATAGTACACATGAATATATTAATAATCAAAATAAATGGAAAGAGAAAAGAAAAGTCTATTTCCCAAAAACCGATGATCATGGTTGGATATGAGCCAATATACAAAAAAAAAAAAAATTAATTGCATTTCTACATACTGTTAACAAAAGTGAAATAAAAATTTAAAAAGCACATTATTTGCAATGCTTTTAAAAACTTCAAATATTTGGGAATAAATCTAACAAAAATGTGAACAAATGAAAACAGGACATAAAAGAAATGTATTATAAAGGGAAAATGATAAAATGGACTACATTAATATTAGAACTTATTAAAATAAAAAATGGAAATACATAGTATTGGCAAGTTTGTGTTGCAACTGGAATTCTTATGCACTGCTGGCAGAAATGTAAATTGGTTCAAAAACTTCTGAAACTAATCATATCTACTACAGCTGAGTATATACTCACTGTATGACTCAGAATTCAACCTCGAGGTATATGCCTAATAAAAATGCATATACATGTAAGTATATCAAAAGACATGAAAACACTGTTTACTGCAGTAATACTACCTGCATTTTTATTTTTAGCCATTTTAATAGTTTTTATTGGTACTTCACTGTGGATTTAATTTGCATCTTTCTAAATATCAATTAAATTACACATATTTCTATGTTTATTATCATTTAGCTATTTACTTTTGTAGAGTGCCTCCTCATGTCTTTTGATTAGTTTTTAAGATTTGAGTTATCTTACAGATATGTTTGTATTCTTTGCATATGCTAAATATGTTCTTTGTTTATGACATTGTTTACAACGCTCCTGCTCTTCAATTTTTTTGTCTTTTTTTAAACAGAAATTGTAACATCAACATGGTCTAAACTAGTCAAATTTTCCTTTTATAGTCAGCATTTCATCATGTTTTAACTTTGCTACATATACACAGTGTTACTGAGATTGATTTGTTTGTGTATTGTGTTGGTGTTAGCTCAATTCATATTTATTTAAAATACAGTACTTTAATCACTATTCTGCAGAGCCATCTTTGAAACAAATCAAGTGTTCATACATGTGTTTTCTCTTTCTGAACTTTGTTCTGTTAAAATGATCTATTTATTTTTACATCAATCTCACACTTTCTTACTGTAGTATATAATCAGTCTTGGTATCTGTTAGTTCATGTTTCAACTTTGTTATTTCTGGTCAATTATTTTTTCACATAGATTTGAAAATCATCTGGCAAATTTTCTCAAAAAACCTGATAAGCTTTTTGTTGGGATTGCGTTGAAATGATTGATCAGTTTAAGAGAGCTGACATCATTACAATATGTATTCCTATAACCCATGAATATGTTATACCATTCTATTTATTTTATTTTCTTAAAAGTTTGTTTCCAAGATATGAAATACAATTGACTTTAATATATTGAACCCGTAACTAGCATTCTTAGTTCATTTATTGATTCTAATGAATTTTCTAACAATTCTAATGACTGTTCTGCATATTGTTTTCAATTTTTACATACTCAGCCATGGCATCTGTGAATAACATATAATAACCATCTTTTATATTTTATTCTTATTTTTATTCAAAATACTTTATATATAAGATTTTTATTTATATTAAATCTCAAATATATCTTTTTAAAAAAGGCTTTACTTTTATTTTGCTTTCTTGTACTACTACACAGGACCTGCAGTCCAGTGTCAAATAGAAGGAGTTAGAGTTGGCATTTTTGCCTCATACAAATCTGAGGCAAACTTTCACTATTTCATCATTAAAAAGATCTAGGTTTTCCTGAGAAATTCTTTTACATATTAATGAGTTGCCATTCAAATTCTTTTTTTTAGACAGAATAAAACATATACTTTAATAGAGGGTCAGATAAGAGAGAACAGAAGAAGGAGCAATTAAAACTAGAGGAAAAGGAGAGTGGAAAAGAAACAAAATGTTGGACAGGTGGGTTGCAGTTTGTAAAGAGCCTAAAATAATCAAATATAAATTAATATATTTTCCTTTTTTAACATTTTTAAATTGAGTTATAGTTATTTTACAATGTTGTGTCAAATTCCAGTGTAGAGCACAATTTTTCAGTTATACATGAACATACGCGTATTTATTGTCACTTTTTTTTTCGCTGTGAGCTACCACAAGATCTTGTATATATTTCCCTGTGCTATACAGTATAATCTTGTTTATCTATTCTACATTTTGAAATCCCAGTCTGTCCCTTCCCACCCTCCGCCCCCTTGTCTACCACAAGGTTCTATTCTATATCTATGAGTCTGTTTCTGTTTTGTATTTATGTTCTTTTTTTTTTTTTTTTTTTTTTTTTAGATTCCATATATGAGCGATCTCATATGGTATTTTTCTTTCTCTTTCTGGCTTACTTCACTTAGAATGACATTCTCCAGGAACATCCATGTTGCTGCAAATGGTGTTATGTTCTCAGTTTTTATGGCTGAATAGTATTCCATTGTATAAATATACCACCTCTTCTTTATCCAGTCATCTTTTGACGGACATTTAGGCTATTTCCATGTCTTGGCTATTGTAAATAGTGCTGCTATGAACATTGGGGTGCAGGTGTCTTTTTGAAGTAGGGTTCCTTCTGGATATATGCCCAGGAGCGGGATTCCTGGGTCATATGGTAAGTCTGTTCCTAGTCTTTTGAGGAATCTCCATACGGTTTTCCACAGTGGCTGCACCAAACTGCATTCCCACCAGCAGTGTAGGAGGGTTCCCCTTTCTCCACAGCCTCTCCAGCATTTTTCATTTGTGGACTTTTGAATGATGGCCATTCTGACTGGTATGAGGTGATACCTCATTGTAGTTTTGATTTTCATTTCTCTGATAATGAGTGATACTGAGCATTTTTACATGTGCCTATTGATCACTTGTATGTCTTCCTCGGAGAATTGCTTGTTTAGGTCTTCTGCCATTTTTGGATTGGGTTGTTTGTTTTTTTTCTTATTAAGTCGTATGAGTTGCTTATATATTCTGGAGATCAAGCCTTTGTTGGTTTCATTTGCAAAAATTTTCTCCCATTCCGTAGGTTGTCTTTTTGTTTTACTTCTGGTTTCCTTTGCTGTGCATAAGCTTGTAAGTTTCATTAGGTCCCATTTGTTTATTCTTGCTTTTATTTCTATTGCTTGGGTAGACTGCCATAGGATAACATTTTTGAGATGTGTGTCAGATAATGTTTTGGCTATATTTTCTTCTAGGAGTTTTATTGTATCTTGTCTTATGTTTAAGTCTTTGATCCATTTTGAGTTTATTCTTGTGTATGGTGTAAGGGAGTGTTCTAGCTTCATGCCATTCAAATTCTAGTTGTTAAGAATTTTGCTCATAATTGGATATTGAATTTTATCACTTGAATTTTCTTCATCTACTGAGATGCTCAAACTTCTTTTTCCTATATTGTTAATATAATGAGTTAGTTTTGTAATGTCAAACCAACCTTTTATTTCTGGTACAAACTGCACATGATCATGAACACAAGATTACATATCAGTGGATTTGGTTTGCTCATATATTTCGGATTTCTGCATATGTTCATAAGAGAGAATTACATTTAATTTTCCTTCTAATTTCTTTGGCAGGTATTGTATATAAATTAATTAGAAAGTCCTTCCTTTTTTTTCTTTTTTTTATCTTATCACCCTTTACCAGGCTAGGGTCCCTCAAAATGTCTTAGATTTGCTTAATAATGTACCTAAGATAGTATTTGATTACATGTCCTTTGTTATTTTCAAATGTTTGTTTAACTGACATGTGAGACAGTTTAACAGTTTAGAATGTAGTAAGCAGCAATACAGCAAAAGGAAGACTAATCTAGATGCTTTTGAAAACCTGTTTAATTAACTGTATTGCTTTTGAAATCACCAAATATTTCAATTCACACATTCAAAAATAAAAGTAAATATTAATTCAAACATAGTAGATAATTTAAAACAACTCTATAAACAGTTGCAATTTTTCACACTTTTATATTGAGCTATAGTTGATTTACAATATATGTGTTTCAAGTGTACAACATAATGATTCAAATTTCTTTTAAGATTATACTCCAATTATACTTATTATAAAATATTGGCTATATTTTTTGTGCTGTAGAATACATCATTGTAGCTTATTTATTTTATACATAGTAGTTTGTACCTCTTAATCCCCCACCCTTTTCTTGCCCCTCCCCGCTCCTCTCACTACTGGTAACCAATAGTTTATTGTCTATATTTGTGAGTCTAGTTTTTTTAAAATATATTTACAAGTTTATTTTTTTAGCTTCCACATATAAGTGATAACGTACAGTATTAGTCTTTCTCTTTATGATTTATTTCACTAAACATAATACCTTCCAAATCTTTCTATGTTGCTGCAAATGATAAAATTTCATCTTTTATATGACTGAACAGTAGTCCATTGTGTGTGTGTGTATATATATATACACGCACACCACATCTTATTTATCCATTCACCTGTTGATCGACACTTAGGTTGCTTCATATCTTGGCTATTGTAAATAATGCTGCTATGGATATTGGAGTGTATGTATCTTTTTGAATTAATGTTTTTCTTCTCTTGGGATATATATGGAGAAGTAGAATTGCTGGATTATGTGGTAATTTTAGTTTTTGTTTCTTGAGCAATCTCTATACTGTTTTCAACAGCAGCTACACCAATTTACAATCCCACCAACTGTGTACTAGCGTTCCCTTTTCTCCACATCCTCCTCAGTATGCTATTTGTGTTCTTTTTGATGATAGCCATTTTGACAGGTGTGAAGTGATATCTCATTGTGATTTTGATTTGCATTTCTCTGATAATTAGTGATATTGAGCATCTTTTCATTTACCTGTTATACCTTCTATATATCTTCTTTTGGAAAAATTTCTATTCCATACTTCTGCCCATTTTTTACCCAGGTTGTTTGCTTTTTGATGTTGAATTTTATGAAATACAAATATATTTTGGATTTTTAACCCCTTAATGGTCATATTGTTAGCACATGTTTCCTACTATTCTGTAGGTTGTCTCTTCATTCTTTTGATGGTTTCCTTTGCTGTGCCAAAGCTTTTAAGTTTGATTAGGCCCCATTTGTTTATTTTTAGTTTTATTTCTTTTGTCTTAGGAAACAGATCCAAAAAATTTGTATATAGCTACGATTTATGTCAAAGAGTGTTTTGCTTATGTTCTCTTCTACAAGTTTTTTTTAAATAGTTTAATAGTCTTACATTTATGTCTTTAATTTATCTTGAGTATATTTTTGTATATGATGTGAGGAACTGTTCTAACTTAATTGTTTTACATATAGCTGTCCAGTTTTCCCAGCACAACTTATTGATTAGACTCTCTTTTCTTCATTGTATATTCTTGCCTCCATTGTTGGAGACAAACTGATCATAAGTTCATGGTTTATTCCTGGGCTTTCTGTTCTGTTTCTTTGACCTATAGGCCTGTTTTTGTACCAATACCTTGCTGTTTTGGTGACTGTAGCTTTGAAATACAATCCAAAGTGAGAGAGTTTGATACCCCCAGATTTGTTCTCTTTTCTCAGTATTGATTTGGCTGTTCAACATCTTTTGTGGATCCATATAAATTTTAGGAGTATTTGGCCTAGCCCCGTGAAAAATATCAGAGGTATTTTGATGGGAACTGCATTAAATCTGTAAAATACTTTGAATAGCATGGAAATTTTAGCAGTATTAATTCTTCTAATCCAGGGACACAGATTATCTTTTCATTTCTTTGTATCACCTTCAATTTTCTCATCAATGTCTTTATAGCTGGAAGAGTATAAGTCTTTTACCTCTCTGGTTAAGTTTATTCCTAGTTGTTTTATCCTTTTTGATACAATTTTAAACAAGATTTTTTTGCTTTCTTTTTCTGATAGTTCTTTATTAGCATATGGAAAAACAACAGGTTTATGTATATTAATCTTATATCATGCAAATTTACTGATTTCATTTATTAGTTCTAATAGCTTTTTGGTGGTGATTTCTAGGTTTTCTATATAAAGCATTATATCTTCTGCAAATAGTCACAGTTTTAATTCTTCCCTTCCAATTTGGATGTCTTTATTTCCTTTTTTGTCTGATTGCCATGGTTAGGATGTCCAATAATATGTTCAGTGGAAATGGTGAGAGTGGGCATATCTTTTTTTCTGATTTTAGTGGAAAGGCTTTCAGGTTTTCACAGTTGAGTATAATGCAGTTGTGGGTTTGTCATAAATAGCCTTTATTATGTGAAGATATGTCTTCTCTTTGATGAAAGTTTATATCATGAATGGATGTTGAATTTTGTCAAATGCTTCTGCTGTTTCTATTGAGATGATCATGTCAATTTTTTTTGATGAGGATGGCGTTTTATTTCATTTTATTTTTTATTGAAGTACAGTCAATTACAATGTGTTAATTTCTGGTGTACAGCACAATATCCCAGTCATGCACATACATATGTATATTCATTTTCATATTTTTTTCAATCATGTCATTTTTATCCTTTCCTTTGTTAATGTGTTATATCACACTGATTGATTTTGCAATGTCATACCATCCTTTCATTCCATTAATAAATCCCACTTGATCACAGTCTGTCATCCTTTTATACACTGTTGGATTCAGTTTGCTAATATTGAGATTTTTGTATCTATTTTCATCAGAAATGTTGGCCTGTAATTTTTTTTGTTGTATCTTTGTCTGATTTTGGAATCAGGGTAATGGTGGAGTTGTAGAATAAATTTGAGAATATTCCATCCTATTTAATCTTTTGGACTAGTTTAAGAAGGATGGATAGTAGATTTTTTTTATATATTTGATACAGTTCCCCTGTGAAGCTGTCTGGTCCTTGACTTTTGTTTGCTGGGAGTTGTTTAAATTACAGATTCAATTTCACTACTAGTGATTGGTCTGTTTAGATTATATTTCTTCCTGATTCAATTTTGGAAAGTTGTATATTTCTAGAAATGTGTCCATTTATTCTGTGTTGCTCAATTTGTTGTTCATAGTATTTGTTTATGATTTTTTTGTGTCTATGGTATTAGATGTTATTTTTCCTCTTTTATTTCTTATTTTGTTTTTTTGGGTCCTCTCTGCTTTCTTCTTGATGAGTTTGGCTGAACAGTTTATCTATGTGGTTATCTTTTCAGAAAACCAGCTCTTTGTTTCATTGATCTTTTCTATTGTATTTTAGTTCCTATTTTATTTATTTCCTCTCTGGTCTTTTTAAATATTTCCTTCCTTCTGCTGAATTTAAGCTTTATTTGTTCTTATTTTTCTTTTCACTTTAGATAGTAGGTTAGGTAATTTACTTGAAATTTGTTTTCTCTCTCGAGGAAGGACTGTTTTGTAGGAATTTCTCTTTTAAAACTACTTTTGCTGCATCCCATCATTGAGTGTTGTCCTTACATTTTCATTTTCTCAAAGTATTTTTCTGATACACTCTTTGACTTCACTGATTTTTTTAGTAGTATGTTGTTTACTGTCTATATGTCTGTGCTTTCCCCACTTTTCTTTCTGCAATTTCTTTCTAGTTTCATACTGCTGTGGTCAGAAAAAATGCTTAATATAATTTCTATCCTAGATTTGGTGAGACTTATTTTGTGGCCTAGCATGTGATCTATCCTGGAGACTGTTCCATGTGCACTTGAAAAAGTATGTGTATTATGCAGCTTCTGGATGTGATGTCCTGTAGATATCAATTAAGCCCAACTGGTCTAGTGTGTCACTTAAGACAACTGTCATTTTCTTGATTTTCTATCTGGATTATCTGTTCGTTGATATAAGTGACGTATTAAAGTTCTCTCTCATTATCGTATTATTATCAATTTCTCCCGTTATGTCTGTTAGTATTTGCTTTATATATTTAGGGGCTCCTATATTGAGTGTATATATGTACTAATGAGTGTAATATCCTATTCTTGTATTGACTCTTTTATTATTACATAATGTCCTTTTTGTCTTTTGATAAGGCCTTTGTTTTAAAGTCCATTTTGTCTGTATGTGTGTTGCTACCCCTACCTTCATTACTTCAATTTGTGTGAAATATTTTTTCAATTTCCTAACATTCACTTTATGTGTGTCTTTAGCTCTGAAATGAGCCTCCTGTAAGAAGAAAATAGTTGTGTCTTGTTTTAGTTTTTTTTTAAATCCAATTTGTTACCCTATGTCTTTTGATTGGAGCTTTTAGTCCATTGACATTTAAAGTAATTATTGATAGGTATGTACTTATTTCCATTTTATTACTTGTTTTTTGTTGTTTTGTAGTTCTTTTCTGTTCACGTCTTCTTCTTTTTCTTCCCTTGTGGTTTGATGATTTTCTTTAATAGTATGCTGTGTCACTTTTACTTTTTTGATTACCCATTGTAGGTTTTTGATATATGGTTCCAATGGCATCACATATGTTGACCTATAACCAAATCTACTTGTTTTAAAATGTTAGTTCTTTATGCTCAAACTCATTCTAAAAAAATATACCTTTTTGCCCCCTTCCCCCACATTTTGTGTTTTTGGAGTCATATTTTACATCTTCATTTTTATCTCTTCACTGTTTATTGTGGTTAGATTTGCTTTTACAATTTTTTTGGTCTTTTAGCCTTTGTACTAGCTTATTTACATGTTTCATCCTCCACCCTTAATATGTATTTGCCTTTCTTAGTGGGATATTTTATTTCCTGTAGAGTATTACTTTTGTTACTGCATTTTCTTTCCACTTAGAGAAAGCGCATTAAAATTTATTTTAGGGTAAGTTTGGTATTGATGAACTCTTTTAGTTTCTGCTTGTCTAAGTTCTTTATATCTCCATCAATTCTAAATTATAATCTTGCTGCACAGAGTATCCCAATTTGCAGGTTTTTCCCTTTCAGTACTTTGAATATATGATGCCACTCCATGCTGGCATGCAAAGTTTCTACAGAAAAATCAGCTAATATCATTATCATGTTTCCCTTATATATGATTCTTTGTTTTTCTTTTGGTGCTTTTAGACTTTTCTCTTTAACTTTTACCATTTTAATTAATATGTCTTGGTGTGGGTCTGTTTGTGTTCACCTTGTTCAGGACCCTCTGTCCTTCCCTTACATGGATATCTGTTTCCTTCTTCCATTTTGGAAAGTTTTAACTCATAATTTCATGAAATACATTTTCTACCCCCTTCTCTTCTTCTGGGTTCCATATAATTTAAAGTTTCTCTTTTTTTAGTTTGTTTTTCTTTTTGTTGTTCTAATTGGATTATTTCTGTTATTCTGTCCTACAAATCACATGTGCATTCTTCTGTATAACTTGTCTGCTATTTATTCCTTCTAGTGTGTTTTTCATTTCAGTTTTTGTATTTTTAAATTTCTGTCTGGCTCTGTTTTTATATGTCCTAATTTATTGTTAAAATTCACTATGTTCAGCTATTTTCCCCTAATTTATTTATCATTCTTGTTACTAATACTTTGAATTCTTTACCTGGTAATTTTTATTCTGTTTCATTAGTTGTTTCTTCAGGGCTTTTCTCTTGCCTTTTTGATTGAGACAAATTCCTCTATCCTCTCATTTTGCTTATCTTTTTTTGTCTCTATGAAATTATGTGAAACCATTACCTATTGTGGTCTTGAAGAGGTGTCATTGTATGAGCATCCCTATACAATCTGTGTGTTTCCAGTGCCTTTGGTGGGAGAGCTGAATCTAACATAAACAGAAGTCACATCTTTTTGCAGGGTTTGCTAGCAGCTATCACTTATGTAGGAGGTGGTGCTGGTGATGGAAGGGTTAGGGCTGAAGCCAGGTATGAGATGGGGCTTTCCCTCTGGTCAGTGGCCACCTCGCTATCATAGGCAGGTTTGGATCCCAAGTTGATTGATGAGAAACCCTGAGGATCAGGTCCAAGTTGGCTTTGTTCTCTTTAAGGGTGTGCTCTCCTCTCTCCCAGTACCAGTTCCCTTGCCCCAGAGAGGAGCTGTGCTAGGGCAAGTGGGTCCCAATTTGGCTCTTGGTTCATGAAAAGGTGCAGGGTGCTGTGGGCCAGCTCCAGACAGTCATCCAGACTGCCTCTGACATGCTGCCTGTGCAAAAGCCAAGAATTGCATTCTCCATTGGATCTGAGTCTTCTTTACCCATCACAACTGATCATTCTTCTCAGTATCTGACACCCCTGCCCTGTTGTGGAGTGACTCCACAGGGAAAGTGAGTCCCAGATGAGCTCTGGCCCTGTATCAGGGCACAGACTGTATTGGTCTGGCTGCTGTCAGAGATCAAGACCACTCCAGATGTGCTGCCTGTGTGAGTACCAGCAATGGCCCACCCTCTCTGCTCTCAGATGTTGCCCTGCATCAGAGTCACCTCTCCATCCCATGACTAAGCTGTCTCCCCAGTTGTTGCATCCTGAGCTCCAGTGGGGAACTGCAAAGTGAAATAAGCAGGATGGAGTATATGCTAGGCTTAGGCTGGGTTGCATTCCAGGATGGGTGTGGGAAACCAGGCAGCTACTGGAGCAGTCCTCAACCTACCATTCTGTGCTGCCTCAGGAGCAAGCCAGTGTTTGTGCACTTCTCACCTGTAGTGTCTTGGCTTTTCATATACCTCCTGTTAGTCCCAGTGGCCCTCTGACCCAAGGAACTCATCTTCCTGTGTCCAACCCCAGAACTGGGGCACCCAATATGTGGCTTGGATTTCTCACTCAATCC